>NC_138969.1:187122500-187762500 GCF_055761805.1 Camellia sinensis | reverse complement strand
CAAAAAAAAAAATATATATATATATATATATAATAATACATGACAATTGGTGCTTATAGTCTTTTGCGGTCTTGCACAATTGAGCCAGAGTGCATCATTGGGCAGCTTTCAATCCCACATGGGCAGCATTCAATCCACATGGGTTGGTTCCACTTTTCATCATTAATACACACTCTCTTCCACTTTCTTTTCTTTTTTTTTTTTTTTTTTTATACCGCCCACTCCATCCCTATTTATTATTATTATTATTATTATTATTATTATTATTATTATTATTATTATTATTATTATTATTATTATTATTGTTTATTCTACTTTTTGATAGGTTATGATTGAAACTACCAACCCATCATTCCACCGCCCACTCCATACCTATTTATTATTATTATTATTATTATTTTTTTTTTTTAAAAAAAAAAAAAAACAAAAAAAAATACCAAACACCATTGCAAACAATTTACAAATTTGCACCCCCAATCATATTTTATTCATCTCAGGGCACAACCCCGATCACACTTTTACACACACACACACACACAAAAAAAAAAAAAAAAAACAAAAAAAAAAAAAAAAAACACACAAAACAACCCCATCCACCGGCGGGATTTTTTCTTCTCTACTCTGCCGCAGGTCTCTTCTTCTTGCCTCCGTCTTGGACGGCCCTTGCCGGTGTTGCCTCCGTGTTTCCCACTCCACTGGGCATGATCACTACTCCCTGCTCCTCCACTGCAGCATATGGCGGCCCTCCAAATCGGAACATCACGGTGGCCTTCCGCTTCAGCTCCTTGTTTTCTGCCCTTAGCCCGCTTATCTCTGCTCGCGCATCCTTATACATGCGTTGGAGCAGAGCCAGCTGGGAATTTAAATGCTGCACCTCATTTGTCCTACTCTGCAGCCGGTTCGACAAATTTGTGACCGCCGTCATGGTTTCCACACATGACTTCAGAGTATACTGATTAGCCTCAATATCAGTTTGCACCGCCATTTTTTGCTCCACCGACCGCATCGGAAAGTTCAATGGAGCAAAACCAGAGGTGTTTGGTTGAGGTTCACTGGCCACCGCATCAGTTATTTCTCTTGTGGGCTCGTTCAGTTCTGGAAAGAGCGTGAGCAGGTTCTGGGTAGCTGGACGGGAAGAAGAGGCCATGTTTTGGGTTGCTCAGTGTTTCAGCGCAGGGTTTACAGAGTGTTTCAGACTGCCAACATTTCAGAGGTTTCAGAATGGTATGCCTCAGCCTCAGCCTTCGTCTTGGTTTAAATAGCCAAGGCCGATCCGCGCATCGCGCGCCACTTGCCGACAGACGACAAACGGGCGCGCCAACCAAGGCACCCACGTGCCTCGCCATCATGTCTGGCACGCCTTTTGATGGCACGCCTTTTGATGGCACACCTTTTTATGGATTGGGCACGCCTTTTGAGGGTGCCACTTTTACAACGGTCCGACATGACCCCATAAACTGTCCCGACATTGATTCCGGTTAGCATACAGTGTCCTCTACAACGTTATAACACCCCCCTACAGTGTCCTCTACAACGTTATGACACCACCATACAGTGTCCTCTACCACGTTATGACACCACCATCCAGTGTCCTCTACAACGTTATGACACCACCATACAGTGTCCTCTACCACGTTATGACACCACCATCCAGTGTCCTCTACAACGTTATGACACCACCATCCAGTGTCCTCTACCACGTTATGACACCACCTTTCAGTGTTTTCACCAACGGTCTGACACGACCATACAGTGTCTCCTATTTTTTTTATTTTTTTTTTTATTTTTATGTATTTTCTTGTTTTGTTCCTCTCTTCAAACTCAAGTTGGTTAGTTTCTATCCTCCTTGAGTTTGCGGGGGCTGTTAGAATTTACCATCACCTACCACACACTTACCATCACCTACCACACACTCACCTACTACACTCACCTACTCCTCACCTACCACCACCTAACCTACATCTATATAATCAATCAATTGTACCAGAACACAACACAACAACATCAATCAATAATAATAATTCTCTTTATACAATTCTCTATATACATAACTTGTTCTCTCTCTCTTTCTATATGTATTAATTTTTTACACATTTAATATTCAGCTTGCTTGGAAAAAGTTTCTTATGAACAAGGCCTTCAAAACTTATCTGCAACTAAAATTCAGAGTTGCTATTGTGGTTGGTTCAGGGGAAAGAGTTTTGTGCTTCAGAAGCAAGCAGCATTAAAAATTCAAAGTATTTTTCAATGTTTGAGATGCTTGAGGGATTTTCAACAATACAAAATTGCAACTAGGTCTGCAATTATTATTCAATCTCACACACGTGGATGGATTGCTCGAAGAGTTGCTTATCGACTAAAATGTCTCATCATTGTAATTCAAGTAAGTCTAGTTGTTCTGTAGATAACTTTGACATGTTACTGAAAATTGTTATTGATTAGAGGAAAGTTCTAGCTATCTGAAAATTGCGTGCGTGCGTGCGTGCGTGCGTGTGTCTCTCTCTCTCCTGTGTGTTCTGTTATATTTTATATCTCTATATTATGAACATATACGGAATATTTGATATGTGTAAATTTCTAATCTTGATTCTTTTTGGATGGTAGAAGGTCATTCTATTCCTGAATTTTTGGTTTGTCTTTGCCTTTTTTTGGTTAGTCATCTGTATGAATGCAATTTTCCTAACTGAACATGACTTAAAATTAATAATGTGATTGTTTGGTTTAATCAATCCAGAGTCATTGCCGTGGTTGGTTAATAAGAAAGGAGATTGTGGTCCAAAAAGAGGCTGTGATAAAGATTCAAAGTGCTTTTCGATGCATTCAGTGCCAGAAGCTTTTTGATTGTTATAGGCATGCTGCACCAGAAATCCAACGGTTTGTCAGGGGTCAGATAGCTCGAAGAAGGCTTTTAGGTATCTTTCATGTGCTGCCTATTTATTTTAGTAACACTCTTTTATTTATGTTTTAGTCTTTGTAAGTGTACTCATGTATGAGATCGCGTTAATGCAGAATGCAATTTTCCTAACTGAACATGACTTAAAATTAATAATGTGATTGTTTGGTTTAATCAATCCAGAGTCATTGCCGTGGTTGGTTAATAAGAAAGGAGATTGTGGTCCAAAAAGAGGCTGTGATAAAGATTCAAAGTGCTTTTCGATGCATTCAGTGCCAGAAGCGTTTTGATTGTTATAGGCATTCTGCACCAGAAATCCAACGGTTTGTCAGGGGTCAGATAGCTCGAAGGAGGCTTTTAGGTATCTTTCATGTGCTGCCTATTTGTTTTAGTAACACTCTTTTATTTATGTTTTAGTCTTTGTAAGTGTACTCATGTATGAGATCGTGTTAATGCAGGGGCTTCTTTCCTCCCAAAAACAGATCCAACAGGTTGCATTGTGACTTCAACAGATTACTTCCAGAATCTTGAATTGGGTATGTTTTTATGCTCCGTTTTGAAGTTGCAAAGATGGTGGAGGGTTGTTTTGATGCATAAATCAAGTTCAAAGTCAGCAATCATAATCCAATCTCATATTCGAGGGTGGATTGCCAGGCAAGAAGCTACTAGAGTAAGGCATTGTATTATTGTAATCCAAGTAAGACACACCTCTCTTTTGTTGTCCTATTCTTTCCTAAATGCTCCTGTAATGGTATTGATAAGGTGAAGCCATCAATGCATGCGCTAATTTTTTATTATATCTTTCTAATTTATTTATTTTTGGTTTGGCCTTTTTGATGTGGTAGTCATACTGGAAAGGTTACCTTGCATGGAAAGCTTCAAGAGGGCAGCTACTTGATTTACGCTTGAGATTGTAAAAGTTTGCTACAAATGTGGATGATAGCATGCGTATTATAAACAGACTCCTGATGGCACTTTCTGATCTATTGAGTATGAAAAGCGTCAGTGGCATTCTTCATACCTGTGCAACTTTAGGTGAGCATTTTATATCATTATTATAGAAGTCATCGGACACTCATAGAATCGTGTCAAATACTTTTCGTACTCAATAGATCAGAAAGTGCCACCAGGAAAAGATTGCCGGAATTTTTTGTTGTTCTAACCATTTTCCTTGTGTGTTGTTTTTCATTGGATGTACAAACTAGAAAATTTGATGTTAATTGGAGGAGATTTTGAGAAGTTACGATAATTTTAATAATGAGCTGATATTGCATTATCTTAGATAATAGGACTTACAATTTAATTCCCTCATGATTTATCCTCACAATTTCTTTTTGTCCATCTTTATATTCTTGAGATATGCTAAGTTACTCTTCCTCTCTCTACTAGAAACCATTCATTATTTCCTTTTGAGTTCTTGGTAAAATGTTATGTCATTTTAGTTATTGCACGATGAAGTCCTCTAGCACCTGGATGCTATTGTTTTTCTTAAAGCTGGGTATCAGGGTAATGAGGGTAGGGGCTATTTTTACACTTTTACCCAAGTCTACAAAACTCTGAAAATTCTAAATTTTTTAATGCATTTATTCTTGTTCATTATTAGTTTTATTAATTTGTGAGTAAGCTCTTTCCGCTTGTCATGTTTAAATTTTTTATTTTTTTTTCTTTCTTACATGGTGATGGTGCCTTGTTGGTCAATGCTTAAGTATCACAAACACTTCTAGGGAGGAGCCGTGTTTGTATTAGACACTTATTGGACACTCATAGAATCGTGTCAAATACTTCTTTAATGTGTTCTAATTTAAAAAAATGATATTTCATGATTTTAGTTATTCTGATGATACTTCATTAACACTTCTCGGATTCCCTAAAAAGCTCATATTGTGGATCTCTTAACAATTACAATGTCTACCATTATTGGGATTGTAACTTAACGAAACAATTCTGAAGATGATGCTAATCATGTTCATGATGACTTCTAAAACAAAATTCACTGTGATTTGAACAATTACAGGAAGGTCATTTGTCATGTATTTAAAAACATTTTAATTTGCGAAATGTTGAAGCAATGATGTTGAACTTGTTCTACAGATATGGCCACAAAACATTCACAAAAATGTTGTGAAAAAGTTGTGGAAGCCGGGGCAGTTGACACGTTACTGAAGCTGATTCGCTCAGTTAGTCGAAGTATACCTGATCAAGAGGTTCTAAAACATGCACTGTCTACTCTAAGAAACCTTGCTCGATGTTCACATTTGACTGAAGTGCTGGTTCATAGTCGTGGATCTGTAGAAACGATTCTTTGGGAGTTGCTAAGGTTTGTCAGAGAAGTTACTGAGAGTGTAGAAGTTTTTTGTGTTTTTTATTTTCATTTGTTGTGTTTTGTACTTTTTTCTCAGAAACAAAGAGGAGGGTTATTTCATTGCTTCTGAGCTTTAGAGGAAGATATGTTTGAATACGAAAGGTGTTGAAGCTGCACGCAGCTCGCCAACTCTCTTGAAGAGGTTACACAATCTTGTTGAGGATCTCACAAGAAAGACAGGCAACGAAAAGAGGTAAGATGTTGGTAACAGAAATTCTGAATATTGTTTTTGCTTGTTTTAGTAAAAAATAGTGTTTTTTGTACAATGAAAAATGACAGTAAGTGGAAAACATTTTTCATGGTTAGTGGAAAATAAACTTATTTGGTTGGAAAATGTTTTTCACTTTTGAAACATAAAACTCGTTTTTCAGATTGAAGTGTTACTCATGCCACCACACACAAACCCCCCCCCCCCCCCCCCCACACCATTGCCCCACCACTAGCATATTCGTTTCAAAGTTGCAACTAAACATAAAAAAAAAATTGTTTTAGTTTATGTAAAAAAGTATTTTTGGCTGACACAAATAGAGCGTTACCTTGATAAATTATATGCATGTCTATCTTTGTTTCCTTATAATTGTTTAATTAAACTATTTATGAATATTTCTTTATTTGTTTCGGCAAAACATCTCTTGAATCTAAAGGATTTCGAATAAGCAGAACTAAGACAGAGTACATGGAGTGTAAATTTAGTAACAGTAACAATGAAAGCATAGGAGAAGTGAAGATTTTGAACCAAGAACTGCTTAAGAGTGAACATTTTCGTTATTTAGGGTCGATTATCACAACAGCGGAGGAGGTTGATGCGGATGTGACCCATAGGATTAAAGCGGGATGATGTAAGTGGAGAAGTACGTCTGGGATACTGTGCGATAAATGAATACTCATTAGACTAAAAGGTAAGTTCTATAGAACAACTATTAGATCAACGATGTTGTATGAGACTTAGTGTTGGGCAACCAAGAAACATGTAGATAAGATGAGTGTGGCTCAGATGAGGATGCTAAGGTAGATGTGTGGCAAGACTAGACAAGACAGAATTATGAACGAGTGTATTCGGGAGTGGGTAGGAGTAGCATCGATAGAAGATAAGTTGAGAGAGAATTGATTGAGATGATTTGGTCATGTTTAACGGAGACTAACAGAGGCAGTAGTGAAAAGATGCGATGCTGTAACGTTAGGGGACGAGGTAGGCCTGGATTAACATTGGCTAGCGTTGTAAATAGAGATATGGATCTACTTAATTGAACTAATGAAATGGCCTTTGATAGGGCCGCTTGGAGAAGAATTCATGTAGCCGACTCTATTTGATGGGACTTGAGACTTGGTTTGGTTTGGTTTGTTTCGGCAAAACATAAGAGTCAACGAAAAACAAATTTATTTGGACTGAAAATGCTTCACTTCTAAAAATGCTTCTGGACGAATGTCTCACCAACCGCTACCACTTCCACCAGCACTACACCACTACTACTACCATGGACTAGCACAGTAGTGTAAGTTTCAAAAAATATTTTGTATAGAAAAATGTTTTCTGTTGAAACAAATTGAAAGTTACTTTTGATCAAACTTCTAATGCATCCCTAACTTTGTTTGCTTATAATTGTGTAATTAAACTTATTTCTGCCACTTACATCCAGGAATGCTAGGGTCAGCTTGCAAGAGAGCAGTTGGAGAGAAGATTAAGAGAAGCTGTTGAGCTCCTAAATTTAATTACAAATGGATAAAGCAAAGTTCCAACCCTATATTTGGTACAATGTATATTTTTATAGTCAAGAAAAAGTTCCCTTTGAATTGAATTTTTTTGGGGGATCCCAATGTATGTTTGTTTCTGTGGGAATTTGTGATTTCATGATCCTTGTAACCGTATTTGTTTCTAGCTAATAGTAATGAAGTTTAAGCTGTCTTTTGTGATTGTACTTTTTGCTCTCAAGTGATTTGTTTAATTATTCATTAGCTTTTGCTCAAATTATTTCTCTTACTCTCATTTCATTTCAAGGGTCACTCTATTTCGAGGGTTATTTAGTATGATAAAAAATAAAAGACAAGAGAATATCTATATATTTGGGTAAATTACACTTATTATTCTAGTTTGAGAAAAATAGTCTGACTCATACTTTTGAAATAATTATATTAATATTTTTTTAATAAGATTAAATTGATTGAAATTAATACAGATGGTGAGTAGATATTATGTAAATTAAAACTTAAAAAAAGTATATTTATATTAAAAATATAGGATTAATTATATTATTTTTTTCAAATGTCAAGAAATGTGAATACAATTCCTTATATATTTTTATGATAAATGAAAAATAACTTTAATTGGATAAAACAAACCTTTTATAATTTTAAAAGTGAAAAATAATTTTCAAACTAAGGTAGCAACCAAAAACTAGGGGCATTTCCCTAAACAAGCTAAAATAGTAAATCAATTCCCAAATTAAGCCTAGTTTTTAAAGAATTCCCAAAATAAGCTAACTCGCGGTTCACAATCGCGATTTCAACATATTCCGCCTGTTTCGCGTGAAAGTTGGGAAATCTTAAATTTGTGGTTACGAAAAGCGATTTTGATTAAGAAATCGTGGTTACAAAACGCGATTTTAATTAATTATTTTTTTTTTTGAACTCGCTATTACAAACCACGATTTCATCCAAAAAAAAAATTGTTCTGAATTCGCTGTTTGTAACCACGCTTTTAGGAATTTTTTTTTTTGTGAACTCGTGGTTTGTAACCACGAGTTTAGAACTGCTACTCAACACATCACTCACACTCTACACATCACTCACACTCAATATATATATATACATATATATATTTTAATATATATTTATAATTTAATATATATATATAAATTTTATTTCATAAAATTGAAACTAATATAAAATAATTATTTTTTTATTTTAATTCTTAATTTTTTTTAATTTTACTGTTCAGGGATAAAATTTATTTTTTTTGATTTTTTGGTTTAAAGTTTAATTCTTAAAATTTATTTATTTTTATTTTAGGGTTTAGGATTTATAAAAAAAATAAATTTTAAGAATTAAATTCTAAACCCTAAAATAAAAATTTTAAAAATTAAATTCTAAACCCTAAAAAAAATAAATTTTAAGAATTAAATTCTAAACCCTAAAATTTTAATTATTTTTATTTTTTTTATAAATCCTAAACCCTAAAATAAAAATAAATAAATTTTAAGAATTAAACCTTAAACCCAAAAATAAAAAAAAATAAATTATCCCTGAACAGTAAAATTAAAAAAAAATTAAGAATTAAAATAAAAAAATAATTATTTTATATTAGTTTCAATTTTATGAAATAAAATTTATATATATATATATATATATTAAATTATAAATATATATTAATATATATATATATATATATTGAGTGTGAGTGATGTGTAGAGTGTGAGTGATGTGTTGAGTAGCAGTTCTAAACTCCTGGTTACAAACCACGAGTTCACAAATTTTTTTTTTCCTAAAAGCGTGGTTACAAATAGCGAATTCAGAACAAATTTTTTTTTGGATGAAATCGTGGTTTGTAACAGCGAGTTCAAAAGAAAAAAAAAATTAATTAAAATTGCGTTTTGTAACCGCGATTTCTTAATCAAAATCGCTTTTCGTAACCACGAATTTAAGATTTCCCAATTTTCACGCGAAACAGGCGGAATATGTTGAAATCACGATTGTGAACCGCGAGTTAGCTTATTTTGGGAATTCTTTGAAAACTAGACTTAGTTTGGGAATTGATTTACTATTTTAGCTTATTTAGGGAAATGCCCCCAAAAACTACCATCACCAATACTATTACAATTATTGGCACATTATTTTGAAGGTAACAACCAAATATATAATTTATTTTTGTAGAAAAAAAAAAAAATATATATATATATTTTTGCAGAACCTACAATCATGCAATTTTATGACCCTCCCCCCCAAAAAAAAAAATTACAAACACCCCTATTAAAATTTACTTCAAATACAAATTGCTTTGATAATTTTAAAAATTATATCCAACCTTTTAAAATTTTAAATTTTATAACAAATAGCTCTTTTTATTAATAAATTATTAAGTCAATTAATAATTTTTAATGATGTTAAAAATTTATTTCAATTAATAATTCAGATAATTTTATAATTGTATAAGAGAACAATTATAAGTTTCATCTTTTCAATTTAATCTGTTAAATAAAAGATTCTACCAATAGGATATTCATAATTTTCCAAACCACAAGAGACTTCCTGTATTTTAAACAATCCTCATGGGGTGTATCTGTAATTTACGCAAAAAGGAAAATAGAACACAATTCAATACAAAGAATAGAATGGACAATGAGCACAAAGAATTTTAATACCAAAAAAAATATAGAACTCAATACAAGTCCAAAAGGGAAAAAACCACATGAGGTGAGCAACTTCTAACTATAAGAGGCAAACAAAGAACGAGCAATTAGAAATAGACCTCAACTAATAGAATAAGATTGACAACACAAGGCTAGGACACAAATCAACAAAAAGATCATCACAATCCGAGGGCAAGATTCAGGATCCCCCTAGCCACAATGGGGACGCTACTGCGCAGCCCCCCAGCAGCGTCTGCTGTGTGGCAATTTGAGCCCATTTCGAGACTCATTTTGATGATTCGAACCGTTTATATTTTAGAATACATCAAGTTGAATATGCCTGCAAAAAATCAAGTTAATCGGATATCGTTTACTCATTCATCCACTCACATTTGTATCTACAAAAATAAATACAAATGTATTTTAGCTTAATTAAAATGAATACTAATGTGAGTGGATGAATAGGTAAATGATATCCGATTAACTTGATTTTTTGCAGACATGTTCTACTTGACGTATTCTAAAATGTGAACGGTTTGGATGAATCGGCCCAAATTGCCGCACAACAGATGCTGCTGCGTGGGCTGCACAGCAGCGTCCCCACTTCCCTCGCGAGCATGGCAAAGTCCAAAAGCGAAAAAACCACATGAGGCGAGCTGTAGGCTTGACTCCAACTTGGTTGCCGAAAAATCTTCCAAAAGGCTTTGAACAAGGGCAAAACATCGCGGCAGGAAAGAATTAAGTACAATCCTAAGAGGCTGCAAACATAAATATACAATTGGGGTGAGAAGAATAAAATGGAATTTGAGCAGACAAGATCACGAGGGAGTAAGGGGAAAACTAGCATGAATTTCAAAAAATCCAGACTTGAATCCGTTGATTTATCTAGTAACTATTCAACCAAATTGTAACGAAGATAGTTCTATCTTTATAAGAGCAAATCAAGACTACATGCATGGAACAAGAGATAGTAAAATTTTCTTCCTCGCATTGACATTATGAGACTAATAGTCAACAACATAGGCGATGCCATTGATGAAAACCCTCACCTTCAACCATAGGCTCCGAGAAAAAGGTCAATCTTATAAATGAGAAGAAATTAGCATTGGAAAGAAATGCTGCTTCCCTTCAACAAGACCTCATCAATTGCTTCCTTAGTATCTGCAACAAAGACAATTCAGCTATATTGTTCGCTTCTCTCTCTCAGCCTCTGCAATCATGACAGATTTAAGAACAGAAAATGCATAGGAAACTATAAAAATTAAGCATACAAAAAATTTGTTATTTGAGATTGCAGAACAAGAGAGAGATTGCAAAGAGCAAGGCTCTACGGGGAGCTTCTCATGTGGGATGCACTTGTCAAATGCACACATGGAGAGTAGCAATGGAGACTCTAAGGATGACCCTCCTGTGTTCTGCACCTTTAGGAGGGCTCTCAACTCAAAGATACAGAATAGACTCTCAACTCAAAGATGCAGAATAGGAAAGACACCTAATACCAAAACGATGGCAAGTATGTCCAAATATAGTTTAATGTTTCCTTCAAAGAAGCTCTATCAGCGAAATTAATGCATGTAGTATTAAGAAAATAGCTAGTACCGACATAGAATTCTGATACTCAGGTGGTATGGGCAGCAAGCATGACTCACATGGAGGAGAACATCTTCCAGAATGTGTCCTGGGTATGAGTTTGACAGAATCGAAACCCTAGCTATGATTCATTACTTTGTGACTTCAAATGGAAGCTATCCTGCATTGAAGATTCGTTCCTGCAAAGATCTAATGCTAGTTTCCAATCAGTGAGTACCAATCCATACTGAGCAAAAGAAATATAATGATGCAATTCAGGTCAAGCAGCATTTCATTGGTTTAAATGAAAAATAAAATGTGTCCATGCTTTTGAATAAGCTTATATGTATCAGTCTAGTGGGAACGGGTAAGCAATTCATCCACATTGCTCATCCGGCTCACCATAACTTCTTGGTGGACTAAAAAGACAGTAGCTTCTCCACAATTAGATGACTTTGATAATCTGCTCAACATTAAAAATTGATCCACATTATTGATTTGCTCTGCCAATCATAATCATTAAAAGAAGAAACAAAGTTGATTAGACAACAATCGGCAGCCCAAGCTCGAACCAGACTAGCAGAATATGTAAGCCCTTTTCTCAATATCTTCTGGCATTGCAAAAATAATATCTGAAGCTCGTTCAAATCCCTGTTCCACAAGAATTTTTACAGCAGTATCATAATATAATTAGCTCTGGCAATCACAGTTTTATATTGCCAAAATCAAATAAATCTCATTCTAGGTCAGGAATGTAGAAAACTGCCTACATTAGGATGGTGAAAAACCTCGAAAGTGTAAAAACTGAAAACTCTGTTGGTCCAACATATCATAGAGAGCAAATAAAATCTCACTGAACAATGATAAAGAACATATCACATTCCCATAGCAATTTTATTAAATTAAGAAATCAAAAGTGGAAAAGTAATTACCACATTTTGGTACTTTAGAAGGTTCTTTTCTGCAACTCATGGTACTATTATGAATCTGTGATATCTTCACCCTTCTGCTGTTTCTTCTTTTGTAACTAGAGAAAGAGGATTGGCCCACCCCAAAAAAAATTTACATGTTTCCATTGGGATCTCCTTTGTAGGCCAAAGCCCCAGATTCCTGAGAATACTCAAACCAACCTAGTGAAAAGTGTCTATACCAAAGAATACAAAATATAGGTCAATTTTGATGGTCAAACTCTTTGGTGGCCTAATGGTTCTAATCATTCACGCTGCGAATCGATTGATGCAAAGTAATGGTATGGGACTACTCTTGACAATGAGCATGCACAACCCATTATAAGCGTATCAACTATTAAGTGATTGAAATCAACCAGAGTTAGAATTGGACTCTTAAGCATTATTGATGTCTTGTGTGAAGGCTTCTTATATTTTTATTTACTACTCTCTCTAAGACTTTCCTTATTAAGAATTTCCAGTGGGATGCATTAGTTACCTGGGATGATTCCGGTGAAGGCGGCGACGGGACCACGTCACCGAATCCTTTTCCTTGGAGGTAGGTCCTTTGAGTTTGAAGAAGCAATTGCAGATCACAGAGGCCACCGCCAATTGTCTATTGTGGAGCGGGGGCAAGGGCTGCGGCGGGAGGTCATGCTATCGGGGTTTGAAGTACAATGGACCGCCAGGAAACTGAGGACGGCGTCCCGCATGTCCGATCGTTATTCTTTTTTAGGCTGGCTAGAAGGGAAGGGACGAAGCGTGGCAACCTGGCTTCTCGGCGAGGACAATGGTGGTTCTTCGGTGCAGATCGTGGTGACATTGGAAGGCAAAAGGACTCAGATTTACCTTCCTATGTCGGAGTTTGCGCATGGATGAGAGGGGGAACACTGGTTATTGAAGGTTTTGCTATAGGGCCGAAAGAGGGGTCGAAGGGGGGTGAGGACAAGGGGGTGATGATCGAGAAAAGGGCTGTTCCAAAGCTTGAGTGGACAATCGGCCCAATTGGAGGAGTTGAGGTGGTGAATGGTGTGGCGGAGGAAGGGTGGTTCCAATATCTGAACTGGGCGATAGTGGGTAAAGTGGGTTTGAGAGGGGACAAGGGGCTGGGTTTTTTAGCCATGACAGAATGGGTCGGTCGTTGGTGGAAGGAGTTCGGGAAAGTGGAAAACTGACCAATTGGGGGCCAAGACTTTTTGTTTGTTCTGCCGACACGACGACAGGTTGAGACCTTGCTGCGACGGCGGTGGGTTATTGCTGGGCGTGACCTGAATCTGGTGTGGTGGTCTCCGACAGTGCTGTGTCTGGCAACGGAAGTGTCAGAAGTGCGGCGAATCCTCTGGCGATGAGCCCCTTTCAGCCTTTACGTCATCCAACAAAGATAATAAGGACGCCACTGCTTCTCTCTGACCTTCTAAACGACCAAACACCTCTCTATTACAGGTTTTCAAATCCCTTTTAAGCAATTTTAGCCTCTGTGCTAACATATAACTAGGCGAGCCTGTAACTGCATAAGTAGACCACCATCCCCGCACCATCTCTAAGAAACCATTTGCTTGCAATCACATATTCCAAAATGAAAAGGCGTAAGCTGACTGCGAAGCCCCCCACTATCAAGTAAAAAAGGCTAGTGATCAGATACCGGGTGGGCCAACCAAAACTGGAGCAAAGATCCTCTAGAGTGATTTTTTCTTAAAGTTTCTTAGAGTGCTACAATGTGTGGTTGAGATTTACTGGCAATGTAGCACTCTAGAAAACTTTAAGGAAATTTCACTCTAGAGGATCCTTGGTGCCAAAACTGAGCCACCTCCAAAAAAATGCTCCTTCCAGTCACTTCGAGATCAGAAATAGATCAATTCGAGACAGACTTCGGCCATTCGACTAGGCGACTCTTCCTCCTTGAAGCAATAAGTCAATCAGATGCAATTCATCAATGAAAGAACAGAAACTTCACATAGAGCTCGACTCCCGAGAACTCCCCACCCTCTCGCTCGGCCATCTCATCATGTTAAAGTCACCCCCCATACACCAAGGCTCAGACCAACGGAATGCCACAGCCTCCAACTCTGACAGGAACTCTCCTCGATCAACACGTCATACCGGACCATACACCCCCGTGAACACCCATCGAAATTGGTCCTCCACACACCAAAATAAACAAGACACTGAAAAATAGCCAAACTCCTCTTCCTTCCTAACAACCCTTGAGTCCCAGTAAAGCAATACACCACCCGTCGTGCCCATTGCCGGCAAATGTAGCCATTCCATAAACCTGCCCCCCAAAATTTCCCGTACCACCTCTGCCCCAAACACTTCCATTTTTGTCTCCTGTAAGCAAACCACATCAACTCTTGCCCTACGCAATACTGCCTTTACCGCTAACCTCTTATCTCTATTATTCAAGCCTCGCACATTCCAAGTCAAAATTTTTAATTTCATTTCAACAATAGCGCTCCCCTCGACGTCTATGTGAATCACGTGTTGCCCTTGTTCCACCCTGTTCATAATTTATAGAGCACTCTAAATTCCTTAGCTCTAGTTTCCCGTTGCGACAGGTATCCGCCACTGTAACCACTTCCTTACTAGGAGATCTCCTTCGCCACGACGCCTCCATTGCTGAGAATAATCGTAAAGCTTCCTCCTCGTGGCCTTTGAATGACAACCCCAGTAGCCGACTTACCTCAACTATGCGTTCTAGCATCCAATTTGAGACCTCCTCAGCTAGAGGTATCCCATTCCTACCCAAGACATTGTTGCTCTCAACTGTAGGAGATCAACCCAAATTGAGTTGGCAGCCACATGGAAGGGTGGCCAACCCACATGGTAAAAGGAAGGCAAAAGAGGTTGGCATGAGTTGGCAAGCCATGAGGCTTGAGTTGGCAGCCATGAGGCTTGCCATGCGCCAGCAACAAAGGAGAAAGCATGGAGTTGGCCATGTGAAGTCTTCACATGGTGGGACAAAGCTTTCAACTGGACAGCAGCTCAAAGGAGAATATTGGGCTGGCAGCCAACACACCCATGAGGCCTCCTCCACTTTCTGTTTTGGTGTATAAAATGGAATGGTGATGGTGAGTTGAATACACGGCAAACATAGCAAGCAAGAGAGAAACACACTGCTGAGAGAGAGGCACAAAACAGAGAGAGCTAGTGAGAGCTATATTCTGTTTGTGTATCAGAGAGTGTGAGAGAGTGTGTTATATAGAGAGACAGTGAGTTGAGAGTGTGTAATCTCCTCCATTTGTTGATATATAACAACATCGCTCCCGTGGACGTAGGCCGGTTTGCCGAACCACGTTAAAAGTCTTGTGTTTTTGCTTGTGAGTGTCCCCTGGTGTGCACAAGATCCGCAACAATTGGTATCAGAGCCCGGGTGGAAAAAAAATCGAGTTTTTTTCGAAAGTGTCCAGATTTCGAAGTGGTCGAAATCCACTTTTGAGCATACCAGGAGGAAAGTCAGGAGGAGAGGAGTCAAAAACTTCAAACCACAGGCCAATCGGAGCTCTAACGCGCCGCCACGCGCCACCTGAAGATCGAGAGTGAAGGCCACTCGCACCCACGCGCCGACGAAGGAAGAAGACGAGTGGGGGCGCGCGTGAAGCTGACGTCAGGCTGACGTCATCCTGAGCCGAGCCGAGCCGTCGAGCCGTTGACCGCGCCGCTGACCAGGCCGAGCCGCGCCGCCAGCCAAGCCGCGCCGCTGAGCCGCCGTTGACCGCGCCCCTGCGCCGTTGACCGAGCCGCTGACTGCGCCGTTGACCAGCCGATCTGGAGGAATTATCTGGTGCTTCTCAGGCGCACCAGATTCAGCAGATCTGAACCGTTGAAACTGTTTTGGCTAGATCTAGGCCATTCGGAGTCCGTTTTTGGCGATCCAATAGTGAGTTCCAACTATTTGGAATATTCCGGACCCATCCGTACGGTCAGATTCTTAAATCGGAATTTCTTTAAAAAGGAAAGAAATTTACAATGGCAGGAAAAGGTGCAAGTTTCATGATTGAGCCTTTTAATGGCAGTAATGACTTTACCCTGTGGCAGCAAAGGGTGAAAAACATTTTAACACGAGAAGGTCTGGTGAAGGCTCTTCTCAAAAAGTCCAACAAACCGGAAGACATGAAGGATGACAAGTGGGAGGAGTTGAGGGAATTGGCAAACAGTACAATTCAGTTGTATCTCGGGAACAACACACTCCGGGAAGTCATCAGTGAAGTAGATCCGGCGGAGCTATGGGCAAAGTTAGAGATGAGATACAAGTCAAAGTCTTTGACAAACCGGTTATCTTTGAAGAGGCAGCTATATACACTTAGAATGCCAGAAGGTGCGAACCTCACAGAACATCTGGACGAGTTCAATAGGATCACAATGGAATTGGACACCATTGGAGACAAGACCCAGGAAGAAGATAGGGCTATGATCTTGCTGGTCTCTCTACCTGCATCATATGAGCATCTCAGGACAACTCTATTGTACGGGAAGGATGCTCTTGGACTGGATGAGGTGATTGCTACGCTCATTTCTCATGAGTCGATGAAGAAACAGGAAGGTAGCAGTAGCAAACACCCAGAAGGAAATGCCATGGTTGCCTCAGAAAATGAGCAAGGCAGAGGTAGGTCCAATGATAGACGGGGTAGATCCAAATCAAGAGGACGTTCGCAATCAAGGTCAGGCTTCAGGAGAAAGTGTTATTACTGTGATCAGGAGGATCACCTCATAAAAGACTGTGCAAAGCTCAAGGAGGACAAGGCACACAAGGAACAGGCGAGCTCATCAAATGTCCCTACTGCAGTAAATGCTAAGGATGAGTATGCATTTACAGTTTCGTCGAGTATGACGAAACCTGACTGGATCTTAGATTCCGGAAGCACATATCATATATGCATGGATAAGAAACTTTTTTCTACCTACCAAGCCAAGGATGAAGGTATTGTTCGAGTGGCTAACAACACTGTGAGTAAGATTGTTGGCATGGGAACAGTACGGCTGAGAATGGAAGATGGAAAAATTTTCACGTTGGATGGAGTCCGACACGTGCCAAGACTGAAGAAGAATCTAATTTCCTTAAGTATGCTAGACATGAAGGGTTATAGTGTCACATCTAGCAAAGGAAATCTCAAAGTCATCCATGGAGATACGGTGATGCTACATGGACGACTGGAGGGGAATCTGTACAGGCTTGTGGAGAAGGTTGTGACAGACGGAGCTACTGTCACTTACCGGGCAAGACGTATAAGACATGCACAGAAGAGACATAGGGCCCAGTAGACATGGCAACCAAAGTGTACAAGAACGCATGGAGGCAGTTCGGAGGTGCACAAGACGGAGCCATTGCGGCCAATTTTAAAGACAGCTCAGAGCAAAGAGACCAAGACAGCAAAGCATGTCCCAGGGAAGAAAGTTTCTTTTGCTCCTGAATTAGAGATATATTGGGATCTCTCCAAGACTGGATGGAAGGGAGAGATGCCATCTCAAAGAGTTGCAAAGTAAGCTTTGCATGGCACCCCAGTGAGGGGGTGCCGGGCACTCCAGGCAGGGGGTGCTATTATGGATCACCTCATATGGGTTGAGGGGGTGATTTGTAGGAGATCAACCCAAATTGAGTTGGCAGCCACATGGAAGGGTGGCCAACCCACATGGTAAAAGGAAGGCAAAAGAGGTTGGCATGAGTTGGCAAGCCATGAGGCTTGAGTTGGCAGCCATGAGGCTTGCCATGCGCCAGCAACAAAGGAGAAAGCATGGAGTTGGCCATGTGAAGTCTTCACATGGTGGGACAAAGCTTTCAACTGGACAGCAACTCAAAGGAGAATATTGGGCTGGCAGCCAACACACCCATAAGGCCTCTTCCACCTTCTGTTTTGGTGTATAAAATGGAATGGTGATGTTGAGTTGAATACACGGCAAACATAGCAAGCAAGAGAGAAACACACTGCTGAGAGAGAGGCACAAAACAGAGAGAGCTAGTGAGAGCTATATTCTGTTTGTGTATCAGAGAGTGTGAGAGAGTGTGTTATATAGAGAGATAGTGAGTTGAGAGTGTGTAATCTCCTCCATTTGTTGATATATAACAACATCGCTCTCGTGGACGTAGGCCGGTTTGCCGAACCACGTTAAAAGTCTTGTGTTTTTGCTTGTGAGTGTCCCCTGGTGTGCACAAGATCCGCAACATCAACTTGCATCGGTGTTGGGCCTATCAATCCCTCCTGGTCGCCCCTATCCACGGCCAACGGTTGCAAAACCAGAGCTAAATTGTCACAGCCCTCCTCCATTTTGCTTCGGCCCTGGCGGCCCATGATAGAACAACACCCTGTTGTAGGCCCGGGTGCCTATCTTCAGTTTCAAAACTATGAGACTCAACTCAACAGCTTCGCCCATCTATCTCCAGCTCTTTCCACAGCTTGTCATCCAGTTGACGACACACCTTTGCCTCAATGCTCGACATTGTCACCATCTGCCCTTCCACAACAACACTACCAGAGGCCTCGAAAGAGTCTGCTGCCTTATCGGAAGACCCAAGCCCATGTCTCGCTGATTACCCATTCTATTCCCTCGGCGACAACCCTTGCTCCATTCTCACTGACGTCTTGGCCAACGTCCCTGCCTTCGACACGTGCTCCTCCACATTGTTGCACAAGGACTCGAAAATCCGTTGCGTTGGGAGATCCATCTCCGGACCTATGTGTTGAGGAATGGACCTAGACATTTGAGAGCTCCAGCCCATCCCTAGGGGCATGATTTAAAGCCATATTGGGCTTTGGCCCCAGAACAGTTAAGCCCAAACTAACACCTTTCCCCACGGGCCTATTATTTTTCCCATCATGACCCATTTGCTTATTTCCTCGGCCCACTGCGCCAAACCCCATACATTGCATGCCATGGCCCTTCCACCCCTGAGCTTGCTGTTTCTTAAAAAGCAAACGTTGACCTTGATTTGCCCCAAATCGCTGAAAATTTGAAAACTTAGTTAGGAACTAAGTACTGTATTATTCAATTGAATGAAAAAGAATTACAATATATATATATATATATATATATATATATATATAAAAGACACCTATGCTAACCCTAATTTCTACCAATGACTAGACTGCCATTATTACACATATGCTTAACACCCCACCGCAAACTCATGATGTAACAGTAGGAAGCATCGAGAGTTTGTCAAGCAAAAAATGGAAGCACGTGATAGTATGAGACTTGGTGAAGAAATCAATGAGCTGCATAGTAGAGGAGACAAAGGGCAAGGATAAGGTACGAAGCTGTAAGTGATGGCGCACAAAGTGGCAGTTAATCTCAATATGTTTAGTCCACTCATGAAAAACAAAATTATGAGCAATTTGAATGGCACTGGTATTATCACAATACATGGGAGTAGGACTAGGGACGGAGACACCAAAGTCGGAAAGAAACCAACGTAACTAGACAATTTCAACAGTGGTAGTAGTCATAGCACGATACTCAGCCTCAGTTGACGATCGAAAACAATAGTTTACTTTTTGCTCTTCCAAGAAATAAGAGAACTACCCAGAACAACACAAAAGCCCGTAGCAGACTTACGGTCCATAGCATCACTAGCCCAATCAGCATCAGAAAAAGCATGAAGATCTAAAGAAGAAGTAGCAGAGAACAATAAACTCTGATGCAAGGACCCACGAAGGTAGCGCAAAATAAGAAGAACAGCAGCCCAATGAACAGTAGTCGGGGTAGAAACAAATTGACTGACAATATGAACAACATAGGCAATATTGGGCCGAGTAATGGTAAGATAGACAAGGCTGCCCACTAGAATCTGATATAAGGTAGGATTAGGCAAAGGGACACTGTCAGTGGAAGTATAGTGCACATTAAGTTCGAGAGGAGTGTCAATAGTGCGGGAGTCGGTCAACTTGACCTGCTGAATAACATCAACTACATACTTGGACTAAGACAGAAGATAACCCCGAGACGAAGAGGCCACCTCAATGCCCAAAAAATAACGAAGCGAACCAAGATATTTCATCTCAAAATGATGATGCAAGTGAGCCTTGAGAGCAGAGATACCATCAAGATCGTTGCCAGAGATCACCATGTCATCAATATATAACAAAAGAATAATGAGCCTCGCAGAAGTGGAGCGCAGAGAGAGAGAGAGCCGAGTCATGATCACCGGTACGAAAACCCAAATATCACACCTTCAAACTAAATGAGCATATATTAGTTGTGATTAGAAGAACCAAACGCGACTGTGAGATGAGAGGGAGAGTTGTGAGGAAGAAACGACTTCGATTGTGAATCGCAACTGTGAATCGTGATTGTGAATCGCGACTTTGTGAGGCACAGAAAAGCCCACTCAACTTCGACTTTGACTTCGACTTCGCAAGGCGCCAACGCGACTGTAAATAACGACTTTGTAAGGCACAGACAAGCCCACTTGACTTCAATGCAAGGGTGTATAGCGGCAAACGAAGAGAAGCAACCATATGCTTGCCTTCAGTTCATACAAACACCAACGAGAGTTTAGCTATCATAACCTTGCTCTGATACCATGAAAACTTAGTTAGGAACTAAGTATTGCATTATTCAATTGAATGAAAAAGAATTACAAGAAATATATATATAAGACAACTATGCTAACCCTAATTGCTACTAATGACTAGACTACCCTTAATACGCATATGCTTAACAGGGTCTAGCCCCAAATCTCTGAAAATTTGGTATATCCCCAAATCTACGCCCATTCCAACGATCACACATCCAGTCACGCCCATCGTTTTCCATGTGTAGTCCACCAATTGTCCCTCTCGGTGGCGTATAAGCCTCTACCGTCGGCGCACCAAAACCTAGGCGGGATGTGACCGTCGCCTCTGACACACAATCAGACCACCCCAAGGTCCCCTGATAGTTTGTCGACGTACATTAAACCACCACATCGATCGCCAATAGCTCGGTACATCAAATCACTGCGAAGATGTATGGGTAACCCCACCAACCTCACACTCTTGATTAGAGTTAGTTGGCCCTCAGCTGAAAGATATTACCTCTTCCAGTTTGCTAAACGACGTTGAATCCGCTCCACAACCCCTTCCCATACCCTTTGAGCTTTAAACGATGCTCCCAACGGCAAACCCAAATAAGTCACCGGTAAAGTTGACACCTTACAGCCCAATGCCGCCGCTAACACGAGCAATCCCTCTATATTACCCACCGAAATTGGCTTGGATTTTCTCAAATTCACTCGAAGGCCAGAAACTATCTCGAAACACAGCAAAACACATCACAAGAAACCCACTTATTCCGGTACTGCCCCACAAAGATTAGTGCATCATTTGCGTACAGCAAATGAGAAACACATAGAGATGTGTAGACCGCCCGAACTCGTTCCGCGCGCCCCCCTTTCGGAGAGGGTGCGAATTGGGTTCTAGCTACTATAATTCGGACTCCTGTCACGGTTCTGAATCTAATCTCACAAAGTGCAATGTAAGACTGATAAATCACCAAAGAGTTCAAATCCGACCATTGGTTTTGAAAAATCAATTTTGAATAAAAAAGCGCCAAACATGGACTGCTTTATCAGATTTCAGAGTCGACACCTAAATATTTTATTTTGGGGAATTTAGGAAACCCTGGCTCGTGCCTAAGGCCACGTGTTCGTCATCACCAAAGTGCTTCGGCTCGGAAACTTGGGTACGAGGGGGGAATGTCATGAAATGAGCAACCTCGCTCGCCCGATCAAAGGATCGGCCTCTACTAAACATGATATGTTGTTTTTGAAAACACATGTGTTCTTATTCTGATTATTAGCTAATCTTTACTGCGTGATGCGCACAGCAAACAAGTATAGACTCAATCACGCGGATTGAAACAAAACAACTCATGTTTGTTTTTGAAAATGGTTTGAAAGTGCTACTCGCAAGTAGGCTAAAGTGCGGATTTGCCACCCTCAAGTGGGCTTTAAAACATGATTTTTCCCCTACACAAAGTGGGCTTAAAACTCACATTTGATGAATTGTTCCAATTCAGGCAATCAAGCCTCCACCTACAGGCATTCATGCAGTTTATCAATTAAGCAAATACCCTCATGGCAAACATGCTATCATGGCAGTCACTTACACACATGCAAGGATGTTAAAGCATAAACACTTACAGTGTACTCCGAGCCAAAATAGAAAACTAGTTAGAAATCAATGCATGATCCTAGCTATGTTAAGATGCCTAATGCAACACATGCAGAGATGCAATTAATTAGGCTCGGTTATCTAAGATGGCATATGAATGCAACACTTGATAACATGCTTTGAACACGTATTCAAGAAAGTTTATTGGAAATATAATACAGTTTCAATGATGCGCCGAGCCTGGCGTATGCAAGACAAATGAATGATGCACGCATGCAAAGCATAAGGTATGCTAATCAAAATATGCCCCAATCTAACCACCGAAAGCAGATAAATAAAAGGGAGAAAGAAGTGGGGTTGGAAGACATGCATACACACATGCACGCTTATTACAACATTTGCCCTCTCGACGGAGGGTCCAAAAGAATAAGCTAAGCTACATCTAAGCTAAGCTAGCAACTAATCTAATAATCTAATTAGACTAATTATTACACAATCAAATCGAATAATAAGCAATCTACTTACTAATTATTACATCACTTACCTAATTAATTAATTAATTAATTACAAATTCAATGCTAACTAACAAGTAAGCATAAAACTAAGCTGCTCCAGCTTTGTTCGAAGAAGGAGAGGGTACATGCTCGGTTTCTGCCCTGAAAAGCTCGCCGGTTGCTCTCTTGAGGCTCTGTTTGTAGGGTGTCCTTGAGAACTTGCTGCTGGATCTTACCAAATCAAGGTTGGGGAGTGCACCAGTGGCCTGCCGGCCATGAGGGGCTACTGTCGGCCACCTGCTGGCCAAGAGTGGTCCTCTGTCGGCCAACAATGGAAGGGTGTCGGCCATCTATGTGGCACTGCCGGCCACTGGTGTGCTGTGACATCATTCTGTAATAGAGCACAAAAACAGAGGAAATGAAGAGTCTCCCTAAGGCATGTGTGTACTATGCCACCCCATATCACTTCAAAACATCAATGGAGAGGCATCATTGGATCCAAGACCATGAATCAAGCATCTCAATGCTTGATGGCCAAAGATCCAAATTGCACAAATTCGATGAATGCACAACAAACAAGACATTAAGACCACGACCTTGTAATGAGAGGTCAAAGGCAATAGAGGCAAAGGAGATTGGCTCACTTTCATTACTTTGAGTATGAAGTGGGCCAATCCACCTTGTGTTCAACATAACGTCCGGTTGAACACAATGCAATGCAAAATGCAACATGCTCACCTATCAATGCTAAGGTGGCATGCACAAGACTCTATCATGGAAGCAATGCATGCAAGACATGTTATGGACCCAAGAGCACTAAAGCAAGTGAAGAACATCACACATGAGACATGCACCACTAATCTCAAATGGTCAAACCAGCTATGGACAGACCTAAGATACTCCATAGCAGTGGCCAAAACACACTAACACTTAGGCACAAAAAGCAAGGAATGCATACTCAACTCATGGCTCACAAGCAAGGCAGAAAGCTTAACTCTCAAACACATTGAAAGAGCGATAAACATGAGAGTATAACAAGACTATATGCTCTAAAATTATGTGTTAAATGATGCCATATCATTCAAGCAACACAAGTATAGCATGCAAGAGGCCCTAAAACTCAAAACTAGTTAAGGCATTCAACAAGAGGCATGCAATACATAGCCCAAACCATCAAACCAACTCTGGACAGAGCTCAAATATGTCAAAACAAAGGTCAAAACATGCTGAAAGGGAGCCCAAAAGCTTAGACAAGCATGCATCCGTATTGGCTCACAAACAAGGCGCAAGGCACATCTCTCAAAAGCTATGAAACAGTGGAATATGTGAGAGTGTGACTATGCTATATACATTGAAATCATGTGAGAAATGAGATTAGGGCATGCAAACAACTCAAGTAAAGCATGCTAGAGACTTGACACTCAAAGCTAGTCAAAGCCACTTACACTACAACCCTACAAGGCAAGCCTCATATGGGCAAGACCATTCAAAACAGAGCTAATGCATGCTAAAATAATGGCAAAAATATGTTGAGATAGAGCCAACACAAGCTAGGATGAAAGGCATAAAGCATGAAGCATGTTAGGCTAACAAGCATGATTGCACTACAAGTATAAAAGCAAGAAAGAGGTGGCCAAACCAGCCAAAAACAGAGCTAGAGCAGGTCCAAAAAGTCACAAAAATATGTTCAAACTAAGCTTTAAAAAGGGAGAAATACATGCTCACTTGGTAGGCCCTCTATGCATACAAACAAGACACAAAGAGAGGGGACCACCCCCTCTCATTTTGAGCCTCAAAACCAACTTTCTACCACTGAAATTCCTCTGAGTTTCAGTGGTAGAAAGGCCAAACAAAGGTCACAACAAAGGCTAAGAATGGTAGCTCAAGAGGCTTTACAAGCCATAGAGCAAAAGAGGGGAAACATCCCCTAACGAAACAAGACTCAAGCCCACATTTTAAAGCCTTAAAATCAGACTTTTTAAGAGGCTAAAACCAGCCTTAAAGTAGCATGCAAAGGTGGTTAAGCTATTAATCAAAACAAAGCTTAAAAGGGGTATATGCTTACCCTTGAAGACCCTTGAAGAATAACAACAAAAACAACTTCTCTGCGCTAAAACCAGTCCTAAGACCTCAAAACAAGCTCCAAGGGACCTCAACTCCAAAATAAAGGTGTTTGACTAGGTGTTGTGTGCAAAAGTGTGAAGAAAATACACCTTAAAGCACTATTGAGCACAACATAGAGAGAGTGAGGATTCTAGAGAGAGAGAGATATTTTCAGCTCTCAAATTTCAGAACCCTTGGAGAGGGAGAGGGGCCTCTCCTTATATAAGCAATGCAAGCACAAGCTTGCATGACAAGCTTAAACCTGCCTTCATCCCTCCATACACGTGTATGGAGGATGGCTGAGTGAACCACAACTGGCTCAAAATATCTAACAAAATATCTGCTGAAACATGGTGATCTGCCGGCCATCAGTGGTGGCCGACAGTGCTTCATTGATGGCCGGCATGCCTCATCAATGGTCGGCAGGGCATACATCATGGCCGGCAGCCCTTGATCATGGCCGACAGGGTACCACATGAAACATGCTGAAAGGACCAACACATGGTCCAAAAATGGAGCAGAAAGGATACAGGGTTTGGAAAGCTCAAACCTGTGACGTTCCACCGCGAAATTCGAGTACTCGACGAGCAATCAAACTTGTCATCGGATGTACTTGCAAGCATATCCAAGTGTTGAGGACAGTCAAAAATGGGGTGTCTACAAGATGCTCTTGTGAAGCCCTCCAGCAAACCTTTATGAACCACTCTATCCAGTAATCTGCTCAATGCCTCCATCACTAAAATAAACAAATGGTGACAAAAGGTCTCCTTGAAGAAGACCTCGAATGGTTGGAAAGAAACCCGTTGGAGAGCTATTAACCAAAATCGACAACCGCACAATAGAAATACAGAACTGAATCCATCTACACCAAGTCTCCCCAAAACCCATACGATCCAAAACATACAATAGAAACTCCCACCGCATTGTAGTGGATCAGGAGGCTATGGTGGCATCTTACTTGAGGGGAGTGGAGGGGAGGGGGGGGGGGAGGGGAGATGAGGGGGTGGTTTGGGATATTTAGTTATGGCTTCAGGTTCATGATTGGGAGGTTAATCAGTTGTTGGAGTTATGAAGTTTCTTATATGGGTTGGGTGTGACTGGGGTGGGAGAGGGTGTTTTGGGGTGGAATGCGTTAGAATAATATATTATTATTTGGGTTCTTATTTTGTAATTATTCTATGCCTTAGGGCTCCCTTGTAATTATTGATCTTCGTTAATATAAATAGAGGATGATATTCTAATCATTCCCTAATCTGGTATTCTCTAAATTTATCATGGTATTAGAGCCTAACCCTAAAACCTAAACCCATCTACCCATACTGTTTCTATTACCCAGTGGAGCCACCACAAACTACCTGAGCCACCAGCCACCACCAGGAGTCACCAGCTACCATCAAAGACAGGTCCTCTCTCTGTTGGCTCAAGCTGACTCCACCCTGAGGGGCTTCGGCTCAAGTCGAGAAGGATCTAAGTGGGTTTTTTTGGGTGGGTTGATGACTGTCTAGGGTTTCAGCTCACCCTTGTTGGTCGAAGTCAGCAACGAAAGTCCCTAGGGTTCGAAACTTACCTGGGTTGGTTGTCTGCTGGTGTCGTTTGCTCAGCCGACTGCCCTTGGTAGTCCTTCTGCCTCAGTCGACTTCCTCGATGCAGTCATCTCTTGCTCACTATCAGTCGTCTCTCGTCACTTCGTCTCTGAGAGTATTCACTTCATAATGTCTTTGAACCTAATGTCGAGTAGTGTATCTATTTGCTCTTGAAATAGAACTAGTGTATTTATTTGCTCTTGAAACAGAACACAAGAATCGTCATCTGCTTGACATGGCTCGGTGCATGTGTTTTTCTATGAGTGTGCCTCGGTCTTACTGGGGTGACGCTAGTCTCACCGCTGCCCATCTTATTAATCGTCTTCTTACCTAAGTCTTGCAGAAACAAGCTCCCCTTCAAGTCCTCCTAGGTTCCAAGTCCTTGTTTTCTATTCCGCCAAAAATATTTGGCTGTGTCTGTTTTGTCCACAATTACTCTCCTACTCGTGATAAGTTGGACCCTCGCTTCCTCAAATGTGTTTTCCTGGGGTACTCTCTTACTCAAAAGGGGTATAAGTGTTACCATCCTCCGTCTCATAAGTGGTTTGTGTCCATGAATGTCACATTCTTTGAGTCCCAATCCTATTTCTTGTCCTCTCCAGTGTCACAGTCCTCCCTTCAAGGGGAGCCTTAGTGTGAAGTGATTCTTGTGATTCCTATGGTGGAACCAGTTGTTCTTACACCACCACCTCCTACTGGGACTATAGAACTCAATGTCCCCAAGGATAGGGAAGGGCAAGTTTATGTCAGGAACAAAGACAAACAAAAATTTAACTGCATACAAGAGACCACTTCTGCTCCTCCACTGCCATCTCCTGCTTCTGATGAGAGTCTAGGTAACTTTGAATCTCTCGAGTCCATTGATCTTGATGTTCCTATTGCCAAAAGAAAGAGTGTGAGATCTTGTACTCAATATCCTATCTTAAATTTTGTGTCCAACTCCCATTTATCATCCTCCTATAGAGCGTTTGTGTCAAATATTTCCTCTGTTAGCATTCCTAACTATTTTCAGGATACTCTTGCTACCTCTAAGTGGAAACTTGCCATGATTGAGAAAATGAAAGCACTTAAGAAGAATGGCACTTGGGAATTGACTGAGTTACCTAAGGGTAAATGGCCTGTGGGATGCAAATGGGTGTATACTGTGAAACGCTAGGCGGATGGGCCTATTGAGCGTTACAAGGCTAGATTTGTGGCAAAAGGGTTCACTCAGACATATGGCGTTGACTATCAGGAAACCTTTGCACCAGTGGCTAAAATGAATTTGGTCAGAGTATTTCTCTTTCTAGCAGCTAATCTAGACTGGCCACTTCATCAGTTTGATGTAAAGAATGCCTTTCTCCATGGTGACCTCGAAGAAGAGGTATATATAGACATTCCTCCTGGTTTTGAGGATCATAAGATAGAAGGCAAAGTATGCAGGCTTCGGAAGTCATTATATGGTCTCAAACAGTCTCCAAGGGCTTGGTTTGAGAGATTCACTCCGGCTATGCTTAAATATGGCTTCAAACAGAGTCAGACAGATCACACCTTATTTGTGAAATATTCCTCACGTGGTAAGACTACAACACTTATTGTTTATGTAGATGACATAGTTCTTACAGGCGATGATAGTGAGGAAATACCTCTATTGAAGAAAAATTTAGCCAGTGAGTTTGAAATTAAAGACTTGGGAAGCTTGAAGTATTTTCTGGGAATTGAAGTTGCTCGCTCCAAGGATGGGATTTTTATCTCACAGAGGAAGTATGTACTTGACCTGTTGAAGGAAACTGGGATGCTTGGTAGGAAGGCCTGTGACACTCCACTGGAACCCAATCAGAAATTGGGGGATAATGAAGGAGGAGCAGCTGTTGATAGGGAGAGTTATCAACGATTAGTGGATAAGCTCATTTACCTATCTTACTCCTGTCCTGATATTGCTGTTGCTGTTAGTGTGGTTAGCCAGTTTATGCATGCTCCTCATCAGATTCACTTCGAGGCTGTCATGAGAATTTTGAGGTACTTGAAGTTTGTTCCTGGTAAGGGTCTTTATTTTAAAAAGTAAAAAACAAAATGTGGTTGCCAGGTCAAGTGCAGAAGCTGAGCTTAGAGTTATGACACAAGGGGTGTGTGAGCTCTAATGGATAAAGTTATTGTTGAGTGATTTAGGTATTGATTAGACAGACTCCATGCAGTTATATTGTAATAATAAGGCCTCTATCAACATTGCTCACAATTCGGTTCAACATGTTAGGACAAAGTATGTTGAGGTTGATCGCCACTTCATTAAGGAGAAACTCACTAGTGGCACAATATGTACTCCCTTTGTGCAGTCTGGTGAACAACTTGTTGACATCCTCACCAAGGGAGTTGGAAATAAGCCCTTTCATGACATTTTAGGCAAGCTAGGCATGCGGGATATCTTCGCACCAGCTTGAGAGGGAATGTTAGAATAATATATTATTGTTTGGGTTCTTATTTTGTAATTATTCTATGCCTTAGGGCTCCCTTGTAATTATTGATCTTCATTAATATAAATAGGGGATGATATCCTAATCATTCCCTAATCTGGTATTCTCTAAATTTATCAGAATGTTAGGGCTAAGGGGTGTTTTTCAGTCTTGTCATTCTATTGGAGCATGGTGGGGAAGGTGAGACAAGATTTTCCTTTGAGGAGTGTTTGGGTGCCACGGGTTCCATCTAAGGTGGTTTTCTTTCTGTGGACGGCGGCTTTAGGTTGGAATCTTACGCTTGACAACTTGATGCGACGCGGTCATATTCTCGTTAATTGATGTTGTATGTGTTGTGAAGATGCAGAGTCAATGGATTACTTGTTCTTGTATTGTTCCGTGGCGTTCCGTCTATAGGGTTTTGTTTAGTCTCTTTTTGGGATTGGTTGGGTTCAACCACGGCGGGTGGTGGATATGTTGTGGAGCTGGCGTTAGGCTCGGTTTGGTCTTAGTCGTAATCGACGGTGTGTGGTATTTGGTTCCTTTTTGTTTGATGTGGTTATTGTGGTTGGAACGGAATAAATGTACGTTTTAGGAGATTCAGCGTACTGTTAGTTGGCTTGAGGGTCGCTTACTAGTTGTTTTGTATAGTTGGTTAGAATTGAAAATTAATCCAGATATGTTTGGTTTTTTAGAGTTTTTGGATGAGGTTATTGGTTAGAGAGTGATTCCCTTTGTTGGGGTTTTGTAATTCTTTGCATCATCTTGATGCTTTTTTAATAAAGGTCGCTTGCTTATTTATCCAAAAAAAAGAAGAAATCAACCAGAGTTAGATATGAAGATCACAGACAAGGTAGGGAAGCCATTGCACAGTTCTTGAAGCCATAAGCATTTAAGGCACAATAAATTGATGGGATGCCCAAACAACACCTAGAGATGCATAGGAAGGATTGTCAGATTGTCAAGTTATGATCTAAAATAATTATAAACCCAATCGTTGAAATGAAAATCACTTTCTTTAACAGGGAAAAATGACATCAACAAGCAACAAGTACTGATACATGTGCTAAATAAAGGTAGTGGAAAATTTTCTGCTCAGTTCAACAAAAAATTTCTTAGATTAATAGAACCCTCAACATACCTGGAAAATATTTATCTGAAGTATGTGGCAGCAGCCAATAGTAAATTGGAAGAGAGGCAACTCAATAAAGAACGAGTTTGTGTCAGGAATTGATTTCAGTCAAACAAATGGAGAGCGTTAAATTATATTATATGAAGGTGCATATTACTAGATTACCTGATATGACATATAGACACAATAAAGAGCAGAGTAAATGTAAATATCAGAGAAGCCTCAAGACCTCCTGTGTTTTTAAGGAAAGTTTTTGAGGATTCCTTTTAACTCCATAAGTTGAATGCTGTTTTCTGTTTTTAAATGCCGACTTGTTACTTCCATAGAGTAACCACTAATATAGAATTAATGACAAGAGAAAATACTAAGCATTTTGCTCAATAATAATGATAAATCATCAAAGAGGGCAACTTGTCCTCTTCTTGTTTTCTTTTTATTTATTAATGAATTTACTTCTGTTGCTGATCAAAACAAGAAAGAAAAAGAAAAGAAAAGAAAAGATTCTCTGTTTGTTTCTTAACAAAAATCCCCAAAGATTTTGATTGACACCCAAAGGGTGGCAAATATGAGTAGTTTTTTCATTCTTCTTCAGGTCCTTCTTGAACTTGAAGTCATTAATTATTTTTTTTTGATCGGCGAATGTCGGTGGTTAGTTGTTAGATTAGTAGCTTGGGGGAGTTGAAACTTACATCCATGCATCTTGCAAGAAAATCTTGCCCTCCCATTCCGCTCCTAGGAGTGGAACCCAAGACCTCCCCCTTAGGAGAGACTTTGGTGGCCAAAGGGCTAGCCAACTAGGCTAAAGCCCCTTGGTTTGAAGTCCTTAATTTAAGCTAATTAATCTTCTTTCATAATAGGATAATTTGGGCTTAAACCTGACTCATTTGGATGATCAATTTTTTGTCAATCCATCAAAATTCAGGCCATTGAAAACAACCATTCATCCTTTCTTACATCCAAGTGTCAGTATGAAACCAGAAAGTTTTACCTAACAAGAAAATGGATGAGTTTGAAATGGTATTGGAAGAAATCCAGTGCAAGATTTTTAAACCATATTTGCCATTTTTCTGAAATTAAAATATACCTCCTTTGGTGTTTAGTCTGAACTTCCAGAAACACATAACAAGCATATTTGTTTTCATATCTCCTTACCAGTACTACCCTTGCTCTGAGCTGTCACGTCTTGAAAAAACTCCCCTTCCTCATCTTGATGCATCGCCAATATTTCACAAATCATTCTAACCAACACGAGGTCATACCATCAAAGCAAGAGAATAAAAATTGGAGGTAGGAGCAGTGCAAGTGAGACTGAGATTGGTATAAGAGAGATCTCTTAATGTAGATCTTCGCTTTCTAGGAATCAGCTTTCTTGTTATCGACCATTGCTTGTATTTTCCGATCATGGGGTCATGAATGTTATGCCTTTCTTCGAAATAACACATCCTACAACACAAAAGAAGTGATTGAGGTCCAAAACTTAATAGAACACTGCACAAGATAGGGTTTATCTATTTAGTAAAAACACTCCCCAATCTATCATCTCACTTGACCTGTCAGATATGGTGAATTCTGTAAAATTCCCTTACTTTGGGGAATGTTTTTACTACATAAATAGACCCTATCAAATGTAAATGGAAGTCTTAAAAACTTTATTATGCTTCATTTGTCAAACAATTAAAAGGTGATTATAGAAAGAAATCAATTCGTACAAGAATAAATAAAGAATTTTGGATAGCTACAAAGGTATCTCTAAATATATATATATATATATATAATCAAGATGGATGGGCTTAAAACCATTAAATAAGAACCTATTCCAAACGCATAACGAGTCTAATTTTTTTTTTCTTTTCTTGAACTCTTTCCTCCATGTTTAACTATTACCCAACTCATCCAAATAGGAGTGGAGTGAGAGGGTTACTTCGAAATTCAAGTTCAATGTTCCCTAGCACAAAGGCAACCACAAAACGCAATAATAGGCAACAAAAGTAACCAAGCTAGTATACTTGCACTCCCAAAAATATAATCGTGTCATTTGCAGACAATAAATGAGGTTGTTACTCTCCTCTCCTCTCCTATTCTTTTTGAGAGGTTGTCCTCATCAAAAAGAAATAATTTTGCATTGAAGTAATTTATATAAATGATATTTAAAAAAAAAAACTAATAAAAATGAGATCTAGCAACACAAAAAAAAAAAAAAAAAACTAAGAAAAAAAAATTCCTACCATCCACACAGAACACAAATTTTCTGCTAAACCAACTACTTCAATCAATATCTAAGCCAATTCTAACCACTCAACCTGGAAATTCAAAATTGGAAAACAAGTGTAGACATTATCAAACCATATACATATTACTATACCTTTTAATGTCAATCTTTAATACAAATTTGGCAAGATATTCCACGACAACAACAATGTGTTTTATTAACTAGATAGCTTAACTAACCAATAGATCCTTCAAGCTTCAGGCTCATGAGCTGGTTCACTTCAGCACCAAACTCATCAGGAAGCTCATTGAACACATCCCTGTAGAACCCAGAAATCATGGCTGCCATGGCTCTCTCGTAGTCGATTCCCCTATACTGGAAGTAGAATAGTTGATCTTCGCCGATTTTGGAGGTGCTGGCTTCATGTTCGATGCAGCTGAGGGGTTCTTCACCTATTTACGAACATGAAATGAGATTAAACCATTAAGCAACAAATAAAAAAAGCTTCACATTTGTATAGCCGATGCAAGTAAAACACAGTGCACTAACCAAATGAAATTCACTCCAACTACATCCAACGACGTGGATGCTCTAAATCATAATCATAATCATAATCATAATGAAAATTGTAAATAATAAAAAAAGTGTATCTATAGCTATTAGGAATCAATAACAATGGGATAGCAAGAGAGGAGGGGAAGGGGTTGTCGGGGTGGAAGGGAATTCACAAGAGGGGGAGGGAATGAAAACTTGTTTTAGAGCAAGTGAAGACACTTGATTTTATTCACCCAAAAAAAGATACTTGATTTTATTTTCACTTTTTTTCTATTTTTTGAAAACTATATTCATTTATTTTTTGCAATGAAAGCTGTTACCAAATGTGTTTTCATGTCCAAATTTCAAAAATTTTAAAACAAACACGTTACCAAACAATCCCTTAGATTCTATAGTTATCTATAACACTGTGATTGTAAGTTTGGTAAAACGAGAGAGAGAGAGAGAGAGAGAGAGAGAGAGATTGAATGAAGTGTGTTTTATATATTCAGTATGTTTAATGAGAAGCAAGCTCACTCTCTTTTATAGAGAGGAGAGTATTGTATATAGGATGCTGCACCGAAAGTAGAAATAATAAAGAAATAATAAACATTAACTTTTACTTTACAGGTATAACTAATGAATGACAGCTGTATTATATTTACACTAACATCCCCCTGCAAACTCAAGGAGGGTAGCATCAACTAGCTTGAGTTTGGAAATGAGATCACTGAAGCGACCAGGAGGATGAGCTTTGGTGAAAATATCAGCAAGTTGATCGATAGAAGCAATAGGGCGAAGCAAAACAGTGCCATGGGTAACATGCTGGCGAATGAAATGACAATCAATCTCAATATGCTTGGTGCGATCATGAAAAACATCATTGTGAGCAATCTGAATGGCACTCTAATTGTCATAATAGAGAGAGGTAGCGCTAGAAGAAGAAACACCCATATCAGCAAGGAGTCAACGAAGCCAGAGAAGTTCTTGAGTAGTATCAGTAAGAGCTCGGTATTCAGCTTCGGTACTAGAGCGGGCAGTGAGGGATTGTTTCTTATTGTGCCAAGTAAGAAGAGAATCCCCAAGAAGAAACAGAAACCTGTGGTGGAGCGTCGATCCATAGGATCCCCAGCCCAATCAGTATCAGAAAAGGCACACAGTTCAAGAGAGGAGGAAGTAGAGTAGTGAAGGACATGGAACAGAATGCTTATGAGGTAGCGAAGGATGCGGAGCAGAGCAGTATAACGGGGAGTGCGAGGAGCCGACATGTACTGACTAACAATGTGAACAACATAGGCAATGTCAGGATGAGTCACAGTGAGATAGACAAGACTACCAACGAGCTGACGATAAAGAGTAGCATCTGAGAGGAGATCCCCATCGAGAGGAGTGAGACGAATCTGAGGATCAACTGGAGTAGAGGTAGTTTTGCAATCGATAAGACCAACACGGGCCAGAAGATCGAATGCATATTTGGCCTGGGAAAAATAGGAACCAGTAGAATCATGGAAGACTTCAAGGCCTAAGATGTAGTTAAAAGTACCAAGGTCCTTCATCTTAAACTGACGATGGAGAAAATGTCTGAGGTGAAGAATACCAGCTGCATCATTAGCAGTGATAATCATATCATCCACATAAACAAGGAGAAGAGTAGTACCATGAGGAGTAGTCCGTATAAATAAAGCAGAGTCATAGGAGCTAGAGGTGAATCCAAAGTCATGAATGGTAGAACTGAACTTAGCAAACCAAGCGCGAGGTGCCTGCTTAAGACCATAAAGGGCACGCTATAGTTTGCAAACCTTATGAGTGGGATAAGTAGACCCAGGTGGAGGTTACATGTAGACCTCCTCAAGAAGATTACCATTAAGGAAGGCATTCTTGACATCCATTTGAAAGAGCTCCCAGTGCCGAGCAGCAGCAATAGCAAGCAAACTGCGAACAGAGATAAGGCGAGCAACAGGGGAGAAGGTCTCCTCATAATCAATGCCATATTCCTAGTTGAAACCCTTGGCAATAAGACGAGCTATGTAGCGCTCGATAGAGCCATCAGAATGAGTCTTGATTTTTTAGACCCATTTGCAGCCAATTGCAGTCTTTCCAGGAGGAAGATCAACATCCCAAGTGTGAGTTTTGTCCAAAGCTTGAAGTTTATCAGTCATAGCTTGTTGCCAAAGAGGATTAGTACAAGCCTCACAATATGAGGTAGGCTCATAAGTAGAAAAGGCAGCAGACCCAACAATATAATCACGAAGATGAATAGGTGGTTAAGTTACCTATTGCGGCCGACCCGTGGGAGGATCAGTAGGAGGAAGAGCTAGCGAAGAAGGAGGAGACAGAGTAAAAGATGCAAGGAGAGGTTGACCATCAGGGGGAACAGTCTGGCCGGGATCAGGGATTAACAAGGGCATCTCGATGAAGGAGGAACCTGCATCAAAATTAGTAGAGAAGAGATTTAGGGAATGATTAGTAAAGATAACCGGAGTGGAGAGTGTGGGTAGTGAAAGGAGAAGAGAGAGGAAAACATTTTGTGCTCCCAAAAAACTACATGGCAGGAGATACGAAGATGCTTAGAGAGAGGATCCCAATAGCGAAAGCCTTTATGTTCAATCCCATATCCAAGAAAGCAGCAAAGACAAGAATGAGGTTCAAGCTTGGTGTGTTCATGGGATTGAAGCAGAACAAAGTAGGCAGAGCCAAAAACCCAAAGATTGGTGTATGGAGGGGGAGTGCCATGTAGATGTTCAAAAGGAGTTTGATTATGGATGATAGGAGAAGGAACACAATTGATAGTGTACATAGCAGTAAGGGCAGCTTCCCCTCAAACGTTTTCAGGACAGGAATACGAGAGAAGGAGAGTGTGAGTAGTGTGAAGAATATGCCTATGTTTCCATTCAGCACGTCCATTTTGTTGGGACATGCCAGCACAGGAACAATGAGGCTGAGTACCATGACTCCGAAGAAAGGAAAGGAAATCGGTATCCCGATATTCCATAGCATTGTCAGAGCGAAAATTTTTAACGGTTTTGGAAAATTGGGTATGAACCATTTTGGCAAAGCTATAATAAAGATGTTTAAGTTCAGACCGAGTTTTCATAAGAAAAAGCCAAGTAAATTGTGAATAATCATCAATAAAAACAACAAAATAATGAGATCGCCCCATGGTAGTAGTAGGGGATGGGCCCCAAATATCCGAATGTATGAGATCAAAAGGAGCACGGGAAATAGAAGTACTTTTATTGAATGATAAAGCAGGTTGTTTTGCAAGTTGACAGGGTATACAATCAAAAGTATCTTGAAGTACATGACCCAATTGACCACTAGAAACCAAAGACTTTAAACGACTAACTGAAAGATGTCCTAAGCGACAATGCCAAAGACGAAAAAGGAGATAAAGAGGAACCAGAAGCAGAAGCAGAAGCAGGAGCAGCGATCGGTGAGGAGTCTGGAACATGAAGTTAAATGAGTTCATAGAGACGTCCATGCTTACGGTCGATCCCAATAGTCTGACTCGTCTGAGGGTCCTGCACCAAACAACCATTAGCAGAAAATGTGATGATTAGACCAAGCTCACATAATTGACTAATAGAGATAAGGTTTAAGGTTAGAACAGGGATATGATAAACTTGAGGTAAAGATAATTGAGATGTGGAAATAGTCCCAACATAATTGACAGACATGAGAAAACCATTAACAATATGAATGAAGGGAAGATGCGTAGACAGAGAGATTAAGGAGAATATAGTAGAGCTGGAAGTCATATGATTACAACAGGTAGAGTCAAAATACCAAAAAGAGTTACCTGGAGTCACAGACAAAACAGTAGGAGGAGGTGTACCATAGGTGGAGAGAAGCTATTTGAACATGGCCTCAACATCAGTTTGAGAAAAAATAGGGGCAAACAGAGAAGGAGGCTCAGAGAAATCCTTAGAGGTAGCAGCAGTAGTGCGATTAAACTGATGATGAGAGCTCCCCCTAGAAGAGCCACCATGAGAGGAGTGGCTAGTGGAAGATGACCTGGATGGATTGCGAAAACAATCCTGCTGCAGATGACCAGGACCAAGTTTGTTGCAATAACGGCAGGATCATACAGGGCAATGAACCAAAAGATGAGTAGAAGGAAGGCCCCGATTTTGACAATAGAGGCAAGTAGTGGTCCGTTGGGTCGGTGAGGGCCATGACTAAGGAGTAGGAAGAACAGAGTCTACATGATTAGTCTGGAGAGTGCCAAGACGAGTCTCCTCAGATAACAGCTCAAAAATAGCATGCTCAAGAGTGGGCAATGGAAGGCGATGAAGAAGAGAGGCACGCACAGGGCTAAAAAGAGGGAGTGAGAGCCATGAGAAGTGGACCAACCACTGCTGATTACGATAGGTAGTTAATATGGTAGCATCTTCTTGGTGAGGCCATGTCAGTTCTGAGAGAGCAATCTGGTCCTAAATAGAATAAATTTGGGACAGAAAGTCATTAATAGACTGACTGGATTCTTGGCGCATGCGGTGAAGTTGACTCTGAAGTTGATACTGATGGGCAAGGCCGGTAGTTTGGTATCGATCTCTCAAAAAACCCCAAATGTCTTTAGCGGTATTGGAAACAAAGTCAAGTTGAAAACGGCCAAACTGAAGACTAATAGAGGGAACAGAAGTGTTCCGAAGCCAAGTAATGATCTGGTAATTTTTACTGTCCCAATCTTTGAGTCAGTCTGTATATGTGGTAGTAGATTCGGCGGCCTCTTTGACCGTTTTGGTCACATCCCGATGATAATACGCCAAAGTTTTCGTCCTTTAAGGAAAGAAGACATGGCTTGGGCCCACAATACATAATTGGAACCATTAAAAAGAACAGAAATTGGATGGGAGGCATCATGGTGATCCATATTAAAAGGGGAGTAGGACTAAATATATAGAAGCAGGCCTGTAGGAGCAAAATTTGGTAAAACAGAGTGTACCAATGCATCCGGAAGGTCGAAATTAGCTGGAAAAGGGCTACTGTGCAGAGATGACGACAGTAGAAGGGAAGTGATGTCAGCGGCGCACAATAGCAGACTGAAGGTGGCGCACAATAGGAGGAAGGGCACGCAGCGCATCATAGCAGAACGACGGACACGGGGTGCACAGAAGCAGAACGACGCACATGGGGCGCACGGAAATAGACGTGGCGTATGCAAGCGCAGGGCTGACGTCAGATGCTGACGTAAGCAAACAATGAAGGAGCGCGTGAATGGCGCGTTGTAGATTGCCCCGAAGAACTCCCCGGCTCCGTGCGCGAGGGCTCAAAATTCGTTTTGTTCTAGGCTACTACAAGTTCGGACTCATGTCACAGTTCTGAATCTAATCTCACAAAGTGCAATGTGAGACCGATAAATCACCAAAGAGTCCAAATCCGGCAAATCGTTTTGAAAAATTGGTTTTTATAAAGAAGTGCCAAACATGGACTGCTTTGCCAGATACAGAGTCGCCACCTAAATGTTTTGTTTTTGGAAAATTTAGGAAACCCTGACTCGTGCCTAAGGCCACGTGTCCGTCATCACCAAAGTTGTCTCGGCTTGGGAACTTGGGTACGAGAGGGGAAGGTCATGCAATGAGCACCCCCGCTCGCCCGATCAAAGATCGGCCTTTACTAACATGATATTTTGTTTTTGAAAACACATGTATTCTTATTCCGGTTATTAACCTAAAATTACTATGTGATGTGCCCAGTGATGTGCACAGCATACAAGTATAGACTAGATCGCCTGAGTAGGAACAAAACATTGCATGTTCGTTTGTGAAAATGATTTGAAAGTTTGCTACTCGCAAGTAGGCTAAGTCATAGATTTTGATGAATTATTCCAATTCAAGCAATCCAACCTTCACCCACAGGCATTCAGGCAGTTAAACACTTAAGCAGTTAGCCTCATGGCAAGCATGCTAAACGTGCCAATCAATAACACACATGTAGTATGCTAAAGCATAAACACTCACAGTGTACTCCGAGCCAAAACAAAGAACTAGTTAGAAATCATGCATGATCCTAGTTCATGTTAAGATGGCTAATGCAACGCATGCGAGAATATAACTAAAATAGGCTCGGCTATTCTAGAATGTCATATGAAATGCAAATTGGTACATGTATTTAAATTGGAATTGAAATACAATGTAATTTGTATGATGCGCCGTGCCCAGTGCATGCAATATAGATGAATGGATGCACGCATGCAAGCATAAGGTATGTTAATCGAAATATGCCCCAAAACTAACCATCGTAAGCGGTTAAGTAAAAGGGAGAAATAAATGGGGGTTGGAAGACATGCATCACACACACGCACGCTTATTACAACAGTTGGCCCTCTCGACGGAGGGTCCGAATAAGAAGCTAACGAGCTAATGTAAGCTAATTAAACTACATATTACATCACAAAATTGAATAACTAGCTACAACTAATTATTACAACACAAATTGAATAGCTAAGCACATTAGCTAATTAACTACAAGACCAAAGCATAAACTAGCTAAGCAAATTAGTTAAGTAAAGCAGTAAAACAGGAGCCTCAACGGGAGAAGAGTGTATGCATGCTCGATCGCCTCGTTCGGAAATCTGTCGCGATGCCCCAACTTGCCTCTGTTTGCAATTGTTCTCAGCACATTGCACAAAGCTTCACAAAGCTTCAACTCCACCATGGGAACTTGTAGGAGCATGGCCGACCAGTTGTTGATGCTGCAGACCACCAGCCGACCACTTTTCTTTGCTGCAGACCAGAAAAAGTGGTCGGCTAACTAGTTTTACTGGTCGGCCGACCAGTTTTGGCTGCACTTCTCCAGTTTGCTGCAACAGAGAGCAAGAATGGACATGTCAATGTATTTGCAAGATATGTGTGCACAACCACTCTCCCTATCATTTCATGAGCTCAAGAGAGTGTGGTTCTCGACCCTCGGGCCACCAATCATGTATCTCAATGTATGATGGCCGAGAAGCCAAATTGTACAATTCAATGTAAAATGAATGCACACATAAACACATAAAGCCTTGAACTCTAGCATGTATGATCAAAAGCGTCGGCGACTGAGAATTGAGGCACGTTTTATCATTTCAAGTATGAAACATCCCTTGTTTCTCGTGTTTGGACTAACACCTAATCCAAACAAATGAAATGCAACTCAAGCATGCAAACATGCAATGCAACTTAAGCATGCTAACATGCAATGCAAGGCATGCAAAACACAATGCAACTACATGGCATACACAATGCAAAGAATAACATGGCATACATAATGCAAATAACAACATGGCAATACTCAATGCAATGTGACATGATCAACTTAACAAAGCTAATGACATGCAAACAATGCTAATGCATGCATACAAAATGTAAGGCAACATAAGCACGCAACAACATGATACAATGTAACAACATTCACGTAACATGCTTGATGGACTTAAACCAAAATAGACAGACCTTAATCATGCCCAAATCAGTGGCCATAATGCTAAAACTAAGGCATGAAGATCAAGACAAACATGCTCAATGCAATGGCCCATCAACTAGGCATAAGAGCACAACTCTTAAGAGTGCTTAAAGAGTGACAAACGTGGAAGTGTGACAACACGACATGCTCTGAAATAAAGTATGAAATGATGCCAAATCATTCAATCAACACAAGCATAGCATACTAGAGTCCTTAAGGCCTAAGGCTAGTAAAGAGGACTACAAAGGGGGCAAGCAATACATGGCACAAATGCACGAACCAATCATGGACAGAGCTCAAATGGGTCTAAACAAAGACCACAAACAAAGCAACAATGCACAACCCTTGAACCACAATTAAAGAGTGATATGCATGAGAATATGACAATGTTACATGTTTTGAAATCAAGTATTAAAGGATACCAAATCATTCAAATAGGCCAAGCAACGCATGCTAGTGGCATCAAAACACAAAGCTAGTATAGGCATTTGTACTATAGCTATGCAATACATGAAGCATATGGCAAAGGCAACCCAAAACAGTCCTAGAACATGTCAAAATGAGTATAAAACATGCATGCAAGGAAGCCAAAACAAGCTAGCATGAAGGGCATAAGGCATGATGTATACAAGGCCAAAAGGGAGGATTACACTACACCTATCAAGACCAAGCATGAGATGACTTAACCAAAAAAAATCAGAGTTATATCATGGCAAAATAACCCAAAAAACACACTGAAATGATAGCTCGCAAGCTTAGGCATGAAGGCATAGGCAATGGCTCATGTTTAAGGCATAAAGGACCAACCCTTCAAAGCATTGAAAGAGTGACAAATACAAGTGCATGAACATGAAACATGGACTGAAATCACATTACAAATGATGCCAAATCATTCAAATAGGCCAAGTAATGCATGCTAGTGGGCTTGATACACAAAGCTAACAAGCTAGAATGCACTATAGCTATACAAAGCATGGCATGCATGACCAAAACAACACAAATCAGAGCTAGAGCATGCTAAAACATGGACAAAAGCTTCTTAGAGTCAAGCCAAAAGCATGCTAGAATGATAGTCTAAAGCATGGTACACATTAGGCTAGTTCATGGAATTACACCACAAGTGCATAGAGCATGCATGAGGCTATTAAACCGAATCTTAACAGAGGTATATGATGGCAATACAACACCAAGAACATGCTGAGATGGACTCAAAACAAGCTAGAATGACATGCTACTTCATGAAGCATACAAAGCTAGTTTATGAGGATTACACTACAAGTGTATTATGCATGCAAGAGATGACAAAACCAAGTCAAAATAGTGGTATGCAATGCTGAAATAAGGCCTAAAATAGGCTGAGATGTGGCCAACACAAGCTTAACAAACATGCTCAAACATGAGGCAAATGAAGCAAGCATACATGACACAAGGAGAGGGGATGACCCTCTCCCATTTGGGACCTCAAAACACCATTTCTACCACTGAAATTCCTTTGAGTTTCAGTGGTGAGAAGGCCAAAACAAGGTGGTCCCAATAGCTTAAAAAGATGGCACAAGAACAAGACCAAACAAGGCCTAAGAGGGGGTAGACTACCCCCAACACAAAAGTGACCTTAAACAAACATGTTAAGCATGAAAAATCAGAACTTTTTGTGGTTTAAAGTCAAGGCAAAAACAGTATGCAAATAGGTTCAAAAGCTTAAGCAAAGATAAGGGTTTTAAGGGTTAGTAACTCACCCTTGAAGAACACCTTCAAAGCTGCAACTGCAGCACTCTTTTTGAACCAAAACCAATCCAAAAAATTCAAAAACAACCTCAAAGGACCTCAGCTCTAAGAGTATGGTGTTTGACTGTGTGTTTATGTGTTAAAATGTGATAAAACTACACTTTTAAAGCACAAATATGAAGCAAAGAGTAAGATAGAGACAAATGTGTATCTATATCTCTCCAACACAAAAATCTGAACCTGGAGGAGGAGGGGGGAGGTTCTCTTATATAGAGAACCAAGACTCAAGCTTGTTGGACAAGCTTTAGGCTTAAAGCCATCCCTCCATACAATGGCTTCTGTGCCCTCCAGCTGGCATAGCTACCTCTAAAATATCTCCAAAAGGTGATGAAAAGCTGCCGACCACTTGAAGTGGTCGGCCAGCTACTTCTACTAGTCGGCCGACCAGTGGAAGTGGTCTCCTAGAGAAGAAAGTGATCGGCCATGGTGGGAGATGGTCAGTAGCATGAAAGCAAGGCAGTGTTGTGGTGGCCGACCAGAAAAGGTGGCCCAAAGATCAAGAACACCAGTTAGCCGACTAGAAAACTGGTTGGCAGGGAGGAAAGTGGTCTCCAAGGAGAAGAACTGGTCTCGCACCCTTGTACCACCTTCCAAACAAAGAAAACAAGGTTTGTAACAAAAACAAACCAAAAGGGATGCAAAACAAGAGTCCGGGAGACAAGGCGCGCGGTCGGGAGCCTCGAAAACTAGTCTACGGGCATCAAAAGTGGTCTATGACCACAAAAGTGGTCTCCCGGACCACAGTGTCCCTCTAGGCAGTGGCAACAAGGCATGGTCCGAAAATCAAGCCAAACGGAGAATGTTAAGCGGTCTCGAGACAAGGCGCGCGGCTGAAGGCTCTGAAAACCAAAAACTAGTTTCCAAGCAGGAAAAGTGGTCTACGACCACAAAGAGGTGGTCTACAAGACCTCTCCCTCCCTCTAGGGAAGAGAAACAAGGCTTGGTCCACAAACCGAGCCAAAGCACAAAGAGTTCAGAGGCCTAGAGGCAAGGCTCCCAGCTAAAAACTCCGGAAACTCGAACGAGCACAACATACACTATCAGTGAGCGCTCAATCGATGACGTGTGAGTCTTGAAGTCAGTAAAAAATGGGGTGTTTGCAGTTGCCCCTCTTTGACAGAATTCGAAAGTCAAGAAGGGACGTGAGTGAATGTCAAAGCCCAGAGATGACCCATTTTTGACAAGGCCGAAGACTTAGACAAATAGGGAAGATAAAATGAAATGAAACAGCTATTTTTGTTCAAAAAGCGTTACATTTGTACATTCTATGCATCGCATCACATCGTATTTCATAACAATGTAAATGAGATTGAACTTTGTTTTGAAAACCAAACGCTCGAATTGCATCAATCAGGTAGTGAACCAACTAACGAAAAAACAAATCGATAAGCAAAACAAAGAACTCGACAAGCTAACCAAGTGTAATTACAACTCAATAAGCAAAACAAAGACTTAAAGAATACAAAATACAACTCGATAAGAAAATGTACAACAACTCGATAAACAAATTGAAGTAACACAAGCGCGACTTTGCAAAATCATCACCGGAAGGTATTGGAAGTGGTACCAATCGCAAATTCTCAGCATGTTCAACACATAGACAACTCATAGAACAAGGGGAGAGGCCATCGGCCAAAAGAGAAGGCTATCGGCCACAAGAAATGGCCATCGGCCAACATTTTTAGCCGATTGGCCAAAAATGGCAATGACCTCCAGAATGTTGACACCTGTCTTCCATTCAACACCTTATCTTCTACAAAAGCCTCAGCCTCGTAGTTTTCCTCGTTTTAGCTCTGATTTGCACCAAATGGAAGAATTTCTTGTCCAAAATCTCACAACTTGTATTGCCACCTTGGATGGCTCGGAAAAGCTGAATTTTTGAGGCTTCGGCATAAATGCACTATTCACTTTGAGTCGCACCCCCCTGCATTTTCCGTTCCTTCATGCCGCGGCGAGGTTTTGGAATCTGGTGACACACGTCTTTACCTTTGGCGGTCAAGAGAGGTGTCCCACTTTCGAGGATTTCCAAGCTTTAATAGAATCTGAGTGCGATGAAGAAATCTTACCTCAACTCCGGTTTGGCCACGTCCAAGCTTTAGGAAGGATGTGCGGCCTTACTTTGCATGATGCTCGGTCATTGATTCATGACGGAGAGCTGGACATTCCGAGCTTGGTTTGTCGGTTTTCTGATGTCGGTGACCATGGTGACCATCGTTGGCAGGGTTATCGGTGACATCCGCTTTGCTTGTGCATGCTGTCTCATTTCTTACTTGCCCCAGGCTTTGGTGGGTTTAGCACTCGTTTGATTGAAGTCGCCGAGGGCTTAAGAGAGGGTAAGAGTTGCATCGCCATGACGCTAGCCGAAACATTGATGGGCTTGGACGCTTTTCATCGCCGGGAGACGGCTAGGTTTGCAGGGAGTCCACTACTATTGCAGGTAATGTTTCCCACCCTATCTCACATATATTGCTCACATCACTCGACCCTCAGGCTTGTTTTTTTTTCTCTCAAAACCCTTTGCTCACTTTTTTTCTCAACTTACACCTCTCTATTCATTAGTCTCTCATTTTTCATCCCTCCCCCCCCCAGGTATGGTTGATGGACAAATTGAGAGTAGTGGACTCATGTCCAGCATATTCAGCTCGCAGCTATTTCTTTCAATGACGCATGGTCGATGCCCCGGATGAGGGATGGTGGTAAACTGGATGTGCAGTTTGTTTGCTACAGACATTACTTGGCGCTGCCCCTGGCTCGACTTACCGGGGATGAGCTACAACATGACCCGTCAGCTCGGGATCCAGTTGATTGGCCTGACACACTGTGTCTTTTACTTTCTGTTTTGGATTCGGCACCAGTTTGGACATGATCAAACTTGTCCAGAGGAGGGGATAGAGTACCCTGTTACATTTCCAGTCCGAGGCACGCAGCTGGCTCGGTATGCCACAGCATGGAGGACGAGAGAGCTTCTGGCCCCTGCTTCCACTTTCAGTTGCACCCTCTCTGATGAGTGCAAAGATTGGCTCAATGAAGAGGCGCAGGTAGGGCCTACTTTGGCATCAGAGGCTTCGACCAGCTCTGGGTGGGGACGCAGGGACACCTGACTATGCCCCAGATTTATTTGCTTTTAATTAGAACTTTCAAGTTTTCTTTACGAATGTAATGAAAAGAAACTTCAATTTGTATTCAAGAGTAGGAGAACTCTATATTGAAATCAATAAAATTGAAGGTTGTGGGTACTGAAATTTTTTCGTTTGGTCCAAAAATGGTCAAAGTTGTAAAAAGATTAATTTGAGTAAAATCAACTTTTATTAAAACTTTTCAAAACCATTTTCGATATGGATCAGAACTGGACATGCCTAAGATCTGTCACTGAGATGTGCAACCCCAGATTCCGACAACTGGAAAATTGCCTCTAGTCTGAATAACACTGTACCAGAGATCATAACCAAGCTCTTGAATGCAGAACAGACGAAGATGACTAAACATGATCACATGGACAAAGTTGATCGGGGAAGTGTTTATGGCTAGACTTCAGAATGAAGTTGCCTACGTATCCCAAAGATGGGAATCAAGCCTTACGTAGTTTGGCTCAGGTTCACTCGTGTATTAACCCTCACCTTTTACGCTCTAGCTTTTGCCAAGGCCGCCCTTTTTGGGTTTTCAACCTTGCGGGCTCAGTTTTTATAATTTCAAATTTTCTGTGCTCTAACTTTTGCCAAGATAGCCTTTTCGGGTTTTCAGCCTAGCAAGCCACTCAGGGAAAATATTTCTTCAACTTGTTCATGTTGATCGGTTGGGAGAACTCTAGGCCATCTAGGTCCATCAGAACGACAGCTCCGCCCGGCCATATAGACTTGATGATGTAAGGACCAGTCCAATTGGGTCTGAACTTGCCCCTAGGGTCGTGGATGGGAGCTCGATTGTCTTTGAGCACCAAATCTCCTTCTTTCAAATTCTTGGACTTATCTTTCTTGTTGAAAGCCCTGGCAATTCTGCGTTGATAACCCTGAACATGGTACAGTGCTTTCAGCTTTCTCTCATCAAAGAGCATGAGTTCTACAAATCTGCTCTGCTGCCAATCTACCTCAGCTATCTGACACTTAGCCAATACTCACAATGACGGAACCTCAATTTTGATAGGCAGAACGGCCTCCATCCCATGAACCAAGGAATACGGAGTAGCCCCAGTAGAAGTTCTAATTGAAGTCCGGTAGCCCCACAGAGCAAATGGCAACTTATCTGGCTAGTCCCGGTAGGTTTCCACAATTTTCTGCAAAATGTGTTTGATGTTCTTGTTGGCGGCCTCAACTGCTCCGTTGGTTTGTGGCTGATATGTAGATGACTTATGAAAAGCCACGCTGTATTTGTCCAATAAGTCGATCACTTCCTTCTTGAAGTGGGAACCATTATCTGAAATGATCTCATTCGGGACCCCGTAACGACAGATGATGTTGTTCCTGATGAACTTTGAAACATGCGAAGCCTTCAACACCGCATAAGATTGGGCCTCAACCCACTTTGTTCTCTAGTCTCGTCAGTGCACGCCTTTCCGGCCACTTTTCCCTAATCCCATCTCGGGGATATGCTGGAGCTTGTTCATGAGGTACACAGACTGTGCACTGACATATAACCCCTCATCAATAGCCAGTATATTCTGTACAACCCGAGCCTCGGCTAGAGTAAATCCTGATATGAACATATCCTCTGCGCCATGCTCGATCTCTAGAACTGGTGTAGAAACCTCTGGCGGCGGATGGATTGACGAATTACCAAAAACGATAGCCACCCCCTTCCCGTGGGGGTATTTCAGCATTTGGTGCAGGGTGGAAGAGACCGCCTTCACCTGGTGCAGCCACGGCTGCCCTGGGAGTAGATTAAAGGTTGCAGGAATGTCTAAGACATGAAAGTCAATCTCCGGTTGTCCTGGACCAACTTGAGTCCGAATCTGCACAGTCCTCATCACTTCTCTGCTAGTCTTATCATATGCCCTTATCACCTGGGCAGTTGGCACAAAGTCCACGGGCTTCAACCCGATTGTATATGCTGTCCTTGACGGGCATACATTGATAGCAGATCTCGTGTCAACAAGAACTATTGGTATCCATTTTTCTCTACACTCCACAGAGATGTAGAGTGGTTTGTTATGATTTACACCCTCAGGTGGCAATTCCTTGTCAGTGAAGGTCAACGTCGGGAAAGCTCCTCTCGGAAAAACCAATCCTACCAACTGTTCAGGCGTGGTGTCGATTGATAGCTTGGCCTTGTCTGTCGCAGAAAGGACAGCTTGTCCATGATCTCTTGAGGCCATGAGCAGTCCCCAGATGCAGATGTCTGCTTGGATTTTCTTGAGCTGTTTCAACATAGCCTCCTCCTCGAGTAACTTTTCTTTCTGCTTATCTGCTTCTTTGTCCTTCCCCGGACGCCTCTTGTTGATCTAAATGCGGGGGCTTGAAATACCGCGCACTTCTAGTCATGTGGTCCACCTCTCCCACATACCAAGTATCATCCGGTTGGTTTTGTCCCCAATCTTCGACGGTGTGGGAAAAATATAGGTCGTCATCTTCCCACCACATGCCACCAACAACCGGCAGCCTGTTGTTCAGAATCATCCGTACTCAAACTGCCTGTATTCTGAGTAAAATTCTTAACACCAGTGCTCTCCGGCAGTTGTTCCTGATTCCCGGCCATTCCGACCATTGTTGGTGTCCCCGTTTCTGACGGACCCCATTCTGGCTGAGGTTGCTCAATAACATCCGGCTCGTCGCTGAGCCACCCAGTAGCTTTTGCTGACCCTTCTAAATCAAACCAGTTGACAGTCACGTCCCCCAGATCCTGTTCATTGAAGAGCTAAAGGTTGGCAATGTCCTCTTCTAGCTCAGCTAGGTCATCTAGCCCTTGATAGGTCTATCCTCTCGAACTACATAGATCTCTGCCCCAACTGGCAGTTCTACTCTCGGCCTAACCTGGCTTGTTAAAGTAATGTAGCCGCTCGGATTATACACAAATCTCGCAGATCCCTCAGGCTCTGAATGATCATTACCATCTGCCTCAGCAGTCGTCAGAATTCTATCTTCAATAGTTACCACCACCAGTTCTGGTTGGGTTTGGGAGATATCCAACATGCACAAGTCAGTGCTGTTAGGAATGAACACCTCCGGCTTGGGTAGGTGGGAAGGTGTGATATATATACTAGGGTTGTATGACACAACCCTAGTTTGGATCAGGTTGATGCGTTTGGGAGGTGGAGATTGCTTATGTGTAGGGAGTGGGTTGGTGGTGACATTCGGTTTCTCCGGAGGCACGATCACCCTGTTGTCAATGAGATCTTGAATCTCATGACGCAATCGAGAGCACTGGTTGGTTTCGTGACCATGCTATTGGTGATAGGCGAAGTACTTCGCCGGGTTATGGGAGGGAGGAAGTTTTTCTGGCAAGGGCCGCGGCTCTAGGGGCTTCAAGTGCCCTTTCTTGATTAAAACCCCCAAAGCCTTGGACAAAGGCATGTATAGTAGGGTAAAGGTTCTTTGGCCTCTAGGTGCATACCTGGCTGTTTGCGAGCTACTTCCGGACACACTAGTAAAGGGTGTAGCTGCAAGGGTTTTTGGGGTGTTGGTGGTGACCATGCCTACATCTAAAGATCTGACAGCTGCAGCATTGGTTGTACCGGTTGAATGCCCTCTTGGGCTGCTCTCTTTCATGGTCAATCAGACCCTGTTTCATTGCGTCCTCGATCTGCACCCCAATCTCATGTAGATCCGCGAAGGTGGGTAAGGGAAGGATGATCATCTTTTGCATGAGCTTGGGCTGGAGGTTGCGTACAACCATCCGTATTTGGCCCTTGTCAACCGGCCTGATGGTCATCATCGAGGCTTTAGCCCTCCAGTGAGTCACAAAGTCGGAGAAGCTCTCCTTCGGCTCTTGCTTGGTTGTCTCGAGATCACGAATTGTGACCTCGATCTGTGTATTGTAGGAGTATTGAGCTATAAAGGCATCAGCCATCCCCTTCCAGTTCCTCTTAATAGAGTCCTTCAGTTTTACATACCAAATGGCTGCTACACCCTACAGGGTCTAGCCAAACAGGGAAAGCTTCTGCAATCTGGAGAGGCCCATCGGCCTTAGGATATCTGAAAACAGCTGGAGGTGCACCATAGGATCCTCGGACCAGTCAAAGCGGTCTATATGCGGCATCTTAAATCGATCCGACAGCGTCACGGCTGAGTCGGTATATCCATCCTCTATATCTGGACTGGATTTCACGCCTTGAGCCTTCTTGAAAAGCTTTTCCAGCTTGCTCACTTTTAGCGTTGTTGGATCCACCTCAAATTCAATTGGTGAATCCACTAGATTGGTAGGCGCTTTGGATAGCTGGGGTAGGATTGGGGGCGGAGTTGGCCCCGTTGGAACGTTCGTATTTTCCTGGACATTTGCTGTCTCCTCGAGTATTGGAACTCTAGGTGGGAGAGGAGGTGGGTGTGAAGCAGATGCTCCGGTTTGCTGCTGTAGCCTGGCAATTAACTTTGCCTGTTGGGCCACTACCTCGGCTTGACGTGCAGACACTTCTGCCTGACGGGCAGCGTCCTGCTGCATGGCTTGCATAGTCTCCTAGAGTTGACGCATCATCTCTTCCATTTCGACTGTAGAGTGTGGATCTGACTGAACTGGTGTATGTTCCCGCTCTGCGGGAGAAACAAAACTCTGATCCCTACTGTACTCAGGTGGGGTAGACAAAGCCCTTTGAACTGACTGCTGAATTGATATCCTCTGCCTAACTGCCCTCCGTCTAGTAATCGGGGGTAATGAGTGGAACATTGGTTGTTCGTCTATCAAATCCGCGGATCGATGAAGTCTGCGACCTCTAACCCAGAAAGTGCAGTGTGCTATGTTATGAGCTGAATAAATTAAAGACAACACATAGTTAGCAAACACAAGCTAAAATAATTGTTCTTAACCATTGATCACTGTTCCCCAAATCACTGCCCCAAAACTGAATCTGATACCCTCAGGTAAAACTGATTCCCAAACACTTATGCTCTCAGGCCTGATACCCAGACTTGCAAACTGATATATGCATTCTTGTAGAGACGCACTCTAAAAGCACATAGCAAGCAAATGAGAGTCAAAACACCCCTATGGTGGGGTAGGGTTTCCCTGTCCTATTTTGTCAGGAGCAAGGGATTCACTACGCATGCAGTGGTTTCAAACAACCTATAATCGGGTAAGCAACCTGTCCTAGTTTGGAATAGTCACTATGGATTCCGACATGCACTAGGTCAAATGGTCAAAAAGAATGCCTCGGTGAAAACTGAGGTTTGTGTTCCCATCATGGCAGAGCCCATAACCGGTCAACCTTATGGCACACAGCCTCCGGCTAACCGTTCAGGAATAGCAGACGGCGAACACGGTGTCCAAGGTGCACCAATGCACATGCAATGCAAAGAAACACATAAGTGTAAACAAAACAAGATATCATGAGTTCGAGTCAAGTTTTCTAAGTCCCCAGCAGAGTCGCCAGAAACTGTAGACCGCCTTGGAGAACTCCCCGGCTCCTTGCGCGAGGGCGCAAAATCTGTTTTGTTCTAGGTTACTACAAGTTCGGACCCATGTCACGGTTCTGAATCTAATCTCACAAAGTGCAATGTGAGACCGATAAATCGCCAAAGAGTCCAAATTCAGCAAATCGTTTTGGAAAACTGATTTTTATAAAGAAGTGTCAAACATAGACTGCTTTGCCAGATACAGAGTCGCCACTTAAATGTTTTGTTTTTGAAAAATTTAGGAAACCTTGACTCGTGCCTAAGGCCACGTGTCCGTCATCACCAAAGTTGCCTCGGCTCGGGAACTTGGGTACGAGAGGGGAAGGTCATGCAATGAGCACCCCCGCTCGCCTGATCAAAGATCGGCCTTTACTAACATGATATTTTGTTTTTGAAAACACGTGTTCTTATTCCGATTATTAGCCTAGAATTACTATGTGATGCGCACAACATACAAGTATAGACTAGATCGCTTGAGTTGGAACAAAACATTACATGTTCGTTTGTGAAAATGATTTGAAAATTTGCTACTCGCAAGTAGGCTAAGTCGTAGATTTTGATGAATTATTCCAATTCAAGCAATCTAACCTTCACCCACAGGCATTCAGGTAGTTAAACACTTAAGCAGTTAGCTTCATGGCAAGCATGCTAAATGTGGTAATCAATAACACACATGTAGTATGCTAAAGCATAAACACTCACAGTGTACTCCGAGCCAAAACAAAGAACTAGTTAGAAATCATTCATGATCCTTGTTCATGTTAAGATGGCTAATGCAGTGGATGCGAGAATGTAACTAAAATAGGCTCGACTATTCTAGAATGTCATATGAAATGCCACTTGGTACATGTATTCAAATTGGAATTGAAATACAATGCAGTTTGTATGATGCGCCAAGCCCGGTGCATAGAATACAGATGAATGGATGCACACATGCAAGCATAAGGTATGGTAATTAAAATATGCCCCAAAACTAACCATCGTAAGCGGTTAAGTAAAAGGGAGAAAGAAATGGGGGTTGGAAGACATGCATCACACACACGCACGCTTATTACAACAGTTGGCCCTCTCGACGGAGGGTCCGAATAAAAAGCTAACTAGCTAATCTAAGCTAATTAAACTACTTATTACATCACAAAATTGAATAACTAGCTACAACTAATTATTACAACACAAATTGAATAGCTAAGCACATTAGCTAATTAAGTACAAAACCAAAGCGTAAACTAGCTAAGCAAATTAGCTAAGTAAAGTAGTAAAACAGGAGCCTTAAAGGGAGAAGAGTGTAGGCATGCTCGGTCGCCTCGTTCGGAAATCCGTCGCGATGCCCTAACTTGCCTCTATTTGCAATTGCTCTCAGCACATTGCACAAAGCTTCACAAAGCTTCAACTCCACCACGGGAACCTGTAGGAACATGGCCGACCAGTTGTTGATGCTGCAGACCGCCAACCGACCACTTTTCTTTGCTGCAAACCAGAAAAAGTGGTCGGCCAGCTAGTTTTACTGGTCGGCCGACCAGTTTTGGCTGCACTTCTCCAGTTTGCTGCAACAGAGAGCAAGAAAGGGCATGGCAATGTATTTGCAAGATATGTGTGTACAACCACCCTCCCTATCATTTCATGAGCTCAAGGGAGTGTGGTTCTCGACCCCCGGGCCACCAATCACGCATCTCAATGCATGATGGCCGAGAAGCCAAATTACACAATTCAATGTAAAATGAATGCACACATAAACACATAAAGCCTTGAACTCTATCATGTATGATCAAGAGTGTCGGCGACCGAGAATTGAGGCATGTTTCATCACTTCATGTATGAAACGTCCCTCGTTTCTCGTGTTTGGACTAACACCTAATTCAAACAAATGCAATGCAACTCAAGCATGCAAACATGCAATGCAACTCAAGCATGCAAACATGCAATGCAAGGCATGCAAAACACAATGCAACTACATGGCATACACAATGAAAAGAATAGCATGGCATACATAATGCAAAGAACAGCATGGCAATACTCAATGCAATGTGACATGATCAACTTAGCAAAGACAATGACATGCAAACAATGCTAATGCATGCATACAAAATGTAAGGCAACATAAGCATGCAACAACATGAACAACATTCACATAACATGCTCGATGGACTTAAACCAAAATGGACAGACCTCAGTCATAACCAAATCAGTGGCCATAATGCCAAAACTAAGGCATGAAGATCAAGACAAACATGCTCAATGCAATAGCCCATCAACTAGGCATAAGAGCACAACTCTCAAGAGTGCTCAAAGAGTGACAAATGCGGAAGTGTGACAACACCACATGCTCTGAAATAAAGTATGAAATGATGCCAAATCATTCAATCAACACAAGCATAGCATACTAGAGTCCTTAAGGCATAAGGCTAGTAAAGAGGACTACAAGGGGGGCATGCAATACATGGCATAAATGCATGAACCAATCATGGACAGAGCTTAAATGGGTCTAAACAAAGACCAAAATATGCTGAGATGAGAGCTCAAAGGCCTAGGCAAGATGGCATACATGCTAGGCCACAAACAAAGCAACAATGCACAACCCTTGAACAACAATTAAAGAGTGATATGCATGAGAATACGACAATGTTACATGCTCTGAAATCAAGTATTAAATGATGTCAAATCATTCAAATAGGCCAAGCAACGCATGCTAGTGGCATCAAAACACAAAGCTAGCATAGGCATTTGTACTATAACTATGCAATACATGAAGCATATGGTAAAGGCAACCCAAAAAAGTCCTAGAACATGTCAAAATGAGTATAAAACATGCATGTAAGGAAGCCAAAACAAGCTAGCATGAAGGGCATAAGGCATGATGCATACAAGGCCAAAAGGGAGGATTACACTACACCTATCAAGACCAAGAATGAGATGACTTAACCAACAAAAATCAGACTTATATCATGTCAAAATAACCCCAAAAACACACTGCAATGATAGCTCGCAAGCTTAGGCATGAAGGCATATGCAATGGCTCATGTTTAAGGCATAAAGGACCAACCCTTCAAAGCATTGAAAGAGTGACAAATGCAAGTGCATGAACATGAAACATGGACCAAAATCACATTACAAATGATGCCAAATCATTCAAATAGGCCAAGCAATGCATGCTAGTGGACTTGATACACAAAGCTAACAAGCTAGAATGCACTATAGCTATACAAAGCATGGCATGCATGACCAAAACAACACAAATCAGAGCTAGAGCATGCTAAAACACGGACAAAAGCTTCTTCAAGTCAAGTCAAAAGCATGCTAGAATGATAGTTTAAAGCATGGTACACATTAGGCTAGTTCATGGAATTACACTACAAGTGCATGGAGCATGCATGGGGCTATTAAACCAAACCTTAACAGAGGTATATGATGGAAATACAACACCAAGAACATGCTGAGATGGACTCAAAACAAGCTAGAATGACATGCTACTTCATGAAGCATACGAAGCTAGTTTATGAGGATTACACTACAAGTGTATTATGCATGCAAGGGATGACAAAACCAAGTCAAAACAGTGGTATGCCATGCTAAAATAAGGCCTAAAATAGGCTGAGATGTGGCCAACACAAGCTTAACAAACATTCTCAAACATGAGGCAAATGAAGCAAGCGTACAAGACACAAGGAGAGGGGATGACCCTCTCCTATTTGGGACCTCAAAACACCATTTCCACCACTAAAATTCCTCTGAGTTGTAGTGGTGAGAAGGCCAAAACAAGGTGGTCCCAATAGCTTAAAAAGATGGCACAAGAATAAGACCAAACAAGGCCTAAGAGGGGGTAGACTACCCCCAACACAAAAGTGACCTTAAACAAACATGTTAAGCATGAAAAATTAGAACTTTTTTTAGTTTAAAGTCAAGGCAAAAACAGCATGCAAATAGGTTCAAAAGCTTAAGCAAAGATAAGGGTTTTAAGGGTTAGCAACTCACCCTTGAAGAATACCTTCAAAGCTGCAACTCCAGCACTCTTTTTGAACCAAAACCAATCCAAAAACTTCGAAAACAACCTCAAAGGACCTTAGCTCCAAGAGTATGGTGTTTGAGTGTTAAAGTTTGATAAAACTACACTTTTAAAGCACAAATATGAAGCAAAGAGTAAGATAGAGACAAATGTGTATCTATATCTCTCCAACACAAAAATCTAAACCTGGAGGAAGAGGGGGAAGGTTCTCTTATATAGAGAACCAAGGCTCAAGCTTGTTGGACAAGCTTTAGGCTTAAAGCCATCCCTCCATACACGTGTATGGAGGATGGCTTCTGTGCCAGCTCTAAAATATCTCCAAAAAGGTGATGAAAAGCTGCCGACCACTTGAAGTGGTCAGCCAGCTACTTCTAGTGGTCGGCCATGGTGGGAGATGGTCAGCAGCATGAAAGCAAGGCAGTGGTGTGGTGGCCGATCGGAAAAGGTGGCCCAAAGACCAAGAACACCAGTTGGCCAACCAAAAAACTGGCTGGCGGGGAGGAAAGTGGTCTCCAACGGGAAGAATTGGTCTCCCACCCTTGTACCACCTTCCAAACAAGGAAAACAAGGTTTGTACCAAAAACAAACAAAAAAGGATGCAAGACGAGAGTCCAGGAGGCAAGGCGCGCGGTCGGGAGCCTCGAAAACTAGTCTACGGGCATCAAAAGTGGTCTCCTAGACCACAGTGTCCCTCTAGGTAGAGGAAACAAGGCATGGTCCAAAAACCAAGCCAAATGAAGAACGTTAAGCAGTCCCGAGACAAGGTGTGCGACCGAAGGCTCCGAAAACCAGAAACTAGTCTCCAAGCAGGAAAAGTGATCAACGGCCACAAAGAGGTGGTCTACAAGACCTCTCCCTCCTTCCAGGGAAGAGAAACAAGGCTTGGTCCACAAACCGAGCCAAAGCACAAAGAGTTCAGAGGTCCGGAGGCAAGGTTCTAAGCCAAAAACTCCTGAAACTCGAACGAGTACAACATGCACTATCACCGAGTGCTCAATCAATGACGTCTGAGTCTTGAGGTCACTGAAAAATGGGGTGTCTACACGCGTGTGCGAATGGCGGCAGAAGCTGGGACGCCCCGAAGACAAAGGCGGCGTGTGATGGCGCGTGACGGTGAGTCTGGTGATGGGGGTGGTGCCGTTGGAATTATGAGGTGATTTCGAGCAGGATGGTGTAGTGCCACTGTGTACGGGACTATGCACCAAAAATAGAAAATGCCAAGAGTGGAGAACTGGGCTCTGATACCATGTAAGTTTGGTAGAGAGGGAGAGAGAGATATAGAGAGACTGAATGAAGTGTGTTTTATATATTCAGTATGTTTAAAGAGATGCAAGCTCATTCTCTTTTATAGAGATGAGAGTGTTGTACATAGGATGCTGCACCGAAAGTAGAAGTAATAAACATGAACTTTTACTTTACAGGTATAACTAATGAATGACAGCTATATTATATTTACACTAACAGTGATAACAAATGCCAACCATTGCCTATTCTTTTTTACTACTTACTAGTATCCAATTGACTTTTACTTTGCAAATTTTATGTTAATAAAGAATTAGTCTAGAATATTGTTTCTTAGTTAGAATAGGATGTGTCTACTATAAATAAGTCGAAAGACTTGAGATAAATTAGTGTGTTTCAAATTACTGATAAATTTTCTAAGAGTTTCTCTTCTTCAAGTGTTTTATGGTATAGGTATTCTTACACGAAAAAGAGACGGACTGTTTTAAGTTAATCTCACTATGCATTTCTATTTCTACACGCTTCCTTGCACCTCTCACCATCTAATAAACTCCTCTCGTGAATACGGCCCTCCAACCCTATATGATTTTCCAGTAAGCCACTTACCACTCTCTCTACCTACATCAAAATCCTCTGTTTTGCCTCATTTCACACGCCATTAGACATATGTCTTACCTATTGTCCGCCATGTGTTCCTTTCTCCACTACTTCTTCTACCCCCTACTAGTTATCCCTCTTTTAAATTTGAAATGATATAGTGCTTGTTCTAATCTCAATATGTCCCATCTAACTGATCCTTCCCAACAGACACCAATGCTGGTCTACATTGTATTCACACACCACCTCATTCCCTAAATCTAACACCTCTTTTCATTTCATGGCAACCCTAGAATCAGTCCTAAATCATAGACAAGAAGTAGACTCTACCAAAATTTGAACTTCATACCTCAACAAACTCATACTAATCGGCAGAGAGGGTGAAAGCTTACTTCCATCACCCCACCCACCCCAAAAGTCCGCCGCTACATTCAACACTTCAAGGTCACAAAGATACAATAGGAAATCCACTAACTAGACCCAACCCTCTTTAGGCCCAGCATTTGGCTTTTAGAAGCAACCGTCATTGGAATAGCAATCAAGCAAGACTAGTTAGTCCCCATAGAACCACTATATCTCCTATCAGGAACCATACATGTTTCTTCCTTCGAAGGAAACATGAAGAGAAAAAACACCCCCCACACATAGCTCTAACACTCTCTCACCCTTTCTTTGACTCCTCAGAAACGATTGACCGATTTTTTAAGCTTTTCCTTACCTGATATCGGCAAACCCCAAGGTTCAAAACAACCCACCAGAAATAGATGGAGAAACTCAAACATCTCATGACAAGATAGAAGGAACTGCTAAGACACTTTCCACACCTCTGCTCCTTTCTGTCAAAGTGAACCACATCTCACTAACCAAGCTACTTTTATTGAATGATAAAACATGTTGTTTTGCAAGTTCACAGGGTATACAATAAAAAATATCTTGAAGTACATGATCCAATTGACCACTAGAAACCAAAGACTTTAAACGACTAACAGAAAGATGTCCTAAGGGACAATGCCAAAGATGAAAAGGAGATAAAGAGGAAGCAGAAGCAGGAGCAGCGATCTGTGGGGAGTCCGGAACATGAAGTTGAATAAGTTCATAGAGACGTCCATGCTTACGGCCGATCCCAATAGTCTGTCCCGTCTGAGGGTCCTGTACCAAACAACCATTAGCGGAAAATGTGACCATTAGGCCAAGCTCACATAATTGACTAATAGAGATAAGGTTTAAGGTTAGAGTAGGGATACGATAAACTTGACGTAAAGATAACTGGGAATTGGAAACAGTCCCAACACGATTGACAGACATGAGACAACCATCAGCAGTATGAATGGAGGGAAGATGAGTAGAGGGAGAGATTGAGGAGAATATAGTAGAGTTGGAAGTCATATGATTACAATAGGCAGAGTCAAAATACCAAGAAGAGTTACCTAGAGTCACAGACAAAGCAGTAGGAGAAGGTGTACCAGAGGTGGAGAGAAGCTATTTGAACATGACTGTAGACACCCCATTTTTGACCGTCCTCAAGACTTGGACGTCACCGTTTGAACACTCGGTGATCATCCATGTTTGTGTTCGTTTGGAGTTCCCGGAGGTCTTGGCTCGTGCGCCTTGCCTCAGGATCCCCGAACTCGACCGTTTAGTGTTCGGTTTCACACCGAACACTTGCATCTTGCCTTTGAGAGGCAGGGTGGGGCTTGTAGACCATCCCCACCCACCACCGGCAGTGGCTAGAGGCCACCGGCTGGTGTTTGCTGCCACCGGCAATGTAGTTTGCCGGCCGGTACTATTTGTTGCCGGTCAGCATTATTTGTTGCCGACCGGCACTCTTTTTGGCCAAGATGGCATTTTTGGCCGGCCGATTGCTGTTCATCTGCTTTTGCAGATATTTTTAGACAGCTGTCTTGCTTTTGCTCCCCTCCATACACGTGTATGGAGGGATCTCCCTCTTGCAAAGCTTGTCTTGTAAGCTTTACAAGACAATATAGAGAGAAGCTCTCTCTAAGGCAAAAGAAGAGGCTTGGTTAGAGACTTAGGATATTTTTGAGAGCAAGAACAGCCATTGTTAGGGTTTGAGTTCTAGGGTTAGAGTTAGATACACACTCTATCTCTCTTTCCCTCTCTTTTGTTCACTAGGTGCTTTGTGTCTTACTATTGCACACAAACACCTAGTGTTTCACCTTCCTCTTGAAACTAGGGTTCTAAGGGCTTGTTCTTGAGTTTCTTGACTGGTTTGGAGCCAAAGGAGGTCATTGGAGCACCATTTGTGAAGGGGTCTTCAAGGGTGAGATTCTAGTCCCTTTTTCCCCCATTTTTGCATTGATTTTATACCTATCTTAGAGCTGTTTTTGTGATTATTGTATAACATAAAAAAGTTCTGTTTTTAGGCCCTGTTTATTGTTTATTAAGAGTGTTTTGTTGTTTAAGGGTTGTTGACCACCCTTAGGCCTTAAAAGGCCTCATTTTGAGCCATTTTGTGCTAGCTCTGGGATTTTGGTGTTGAGGTCTCTTCACCACTGAAATCTTGAGGGATTTCAGTGGTGAAGATGATGCTTTGAAGTCCCAAGAAGGAGAGGGCCACCCCCTCTCCTTGTTGTCCTTGAAAAGGGCATATTTTGGCCTCTTAAGGAAGCCTACGCTTGAGTGTGTGTTGAGCATGTTTGGTTTGTTTTTCATGCTTATATATCCATGGTATAACATGATTTAAAGTTGGTTTTGGAACTCCATGCATGCTTAGCATAGTTGCCATGTAATGCCTTGTTTATACCTTAACATGTCTTAGGTTGTTAGCCTTAGTTGGAGCATGTTTTAGGCTTGGTCTTGTGAAGATTTTGTGCTTATTTTGACATGTTTTAGATCTGTCCATAGGTATTTGGGTTGATTTTGGCATGCTTGATATAGCTCCTTTGTATTTAGGCTTGTTGGCCTTGAGCATGTGCATGTGTAGCATGCCATCTTTGCATTGTTTTGGTGATTTGGGATCATTCTACATGCCATTTCAGTCCCATTTCCATGCTTGTTTGATTGCCTTGCATGCATCTTGAATGCCTCATAAGCTTGTGTAGTAATGCTCCATGTTTTGGTGTTTATGCATGCCTTTGTTTTCGAGTCACTTAGATGCCATCTAAGTAGTCCTTTAGCTTTGTTTTAACATGCTAAACCTCTGATTTTGGTCCTTCTTTTCATGCCATGTTTGGTCATGTTAAGTGTAGTTCAATGCTCCTTTGATTTGCTTTGAACACTTGGACTATTTGGTGCATGCTTGGCTTGATTTGTTGCTTGGTTTGGCACCATGTATTAGCATGATTTCAAAGCTTATAATGCATGCTAATTGTTCATGTTTGTCCCTTTCAAGTGTGCTTGAATGTTGCTTGATTTGTGCTTAAGTGTTGGTCCTTATGTCCATGTGTGTGTGTATGCCATTTAGCCCTCACTTTTTAGTACTTTGGCCACTGTTTTGGGCCTAACTAGAGCTGCCTAATTCATATATAAGACCATCTTTCCATCTATTTGCATTGCCACATGTATGCTTGCATGATTGCATAAGTTCATTGCCATGCCATGTTGCATCCTTAGCTTGTATGCCTAGGTGGCATTGCATCTTGCATGCATTCCTTGTCCCTTGACTTGGGTGATAGGGATTGGGAGTTTTGTTTGATTGGTTTGCATACATTTGAAATCAAAGTTGCATACTTGGTTCTTTGGGCCATCATGCATGGAAATGCGTGATTGGTGGTCCGAGAATCGAGGCACATGCCCCTTTGAGTCGCAAACATGATGAGGGACATGATTATTGCATACATGCCTTGAATTGTGTTGCCATGCTTTGCCTTGCCCTCTGCTGCTGTCAGTTGCAGGTTCTGCAGGAATACTCTACCGGCCGGCAACAATTTCTTTGCCGACAGCTTCAATTTTGTGCCGATGGCCATACCACACTGCCGGTGGAAATTTCATTCAGCCGGTGGTGATCCTCTCTGTCCAAGGGAGCAGTCCTGGGGTTTTGACAGCCTCCAGAGGAGTGAAGGAAGGAAAACAGAGGCAGCTTGTGCATGGCGGCGCGCTTCTCGAGGCGTTTTACTGTTTTTCTTAGTCTATTTAATTTGTTAATTAAATTAGGCAATTTGTAATATTAATTAGCTTGTGTAGTTAATTAATTTGTAATATTTATTCGGTCCCTCCGAGCGAGGGCAAATCTGTAATAAGTGTGTGTGGGTGGTGTCTATGTCTTCCAACCTCACTTCTTTCTTCCCTTTTATTTACCTGCTTACGATGGTAGATTAGGGCAAGTTTAATTTAGCATACCTTATGCTACGCATGTGTGCATCCATGCATTTGTATTACATGCATTAGGCTCGGTACATCACGCTAACTGCATTCGTACTTCAATTCCCAAACTGAATACGTGATAATTGTGCATTTTCACATGACATGTTTAGGATAGCCGAGCCTACTCTAACAACACTTTGTATGCGATGCATTAGGCACTTAACATGGACTTGGATCATGCATGTTTGCTAACAAGTTCTTTGTTTTGGCACGGAGTACGATGTAAGTATTTCCGCTTTAGCATCTCGCATGTGTGTGAATGTTAACATGACAGTATGCTTGCCATGCGGCTAGATGCTTATGTGTTAAACTGTTTTGAATGCCTGTGGGTGAAGGTTGGATTGTTTGAGTTGGAAGAACTCATTGAAATCCGTGTTTTAGCCTACTTGCGAGTAGCAAATTCCAAAGCATTTTCAAACCGAACGGATATGCAATGTTTATTTCCAAATTAGGCAATCTAGTCTATACTTGTTTGCTGCGCTCATAACATAGTAATTCTAGGCTAATAAATGGACTAAGAACACATAAAGTTTTCAAAATCAGATATCATGGTTAGTAGAGGCCGGTCTTCGAACCGGGCGAAAGGGGGTGCTCATAGCTGACCTTCCCCGATCGTACCTAAGCTCCCGAGCCGAGACAACTCCGGTGATGACGGACATGTGGCCTTCGGCACCGAGTCAGGGTTTCCTAAATTTCCCCATTTTAAAAATATTTAGGTGGCGACTCTGTATCTGGCAAAGCAGTCCATGTTTGGCACTACTTTTTCAAAAATCTGTTTCTCAAAATGATTTGCCAGATTTGGACTCTTTGGTTCAGATTAAGAACCGTGACACAAGTCGAGTCCGAACTGTAGTAACCCCAAATGAACAGAACGGGACTAACCCTCCCGGGGCGTTCGGGGGACGTCCACAATGACCTCAACATCAGTCTGAGAAAAAACAGGGGCAGACAGAGCAGGAGGCTCAAAGAAATCCTTAGAGGCAGCAGCAGTAGTAGTGCGATTAGACTGACAATGAGAGTTTCCCCTAGAAGAGCCACCGCGAGAGGAGTGGCTAGTGGAAGATGACCTGGATGGATTGCGAAAACAATCCTGCTGCAGATGACTAGGACCAAGTTTGTTGCAACAACGGCAGGATCGAACAGGGCAATGAACCAAAAGATGAGTAGAATGAAGGCCCCGATTCTGACAATAAAGGCACAGTGGTCCGTTGGGTCGGTGAGGGACGTGACTGAGGACTTGGAAGAATAGAGTCCACATTATGAGTCTGGAGAGTGCCAAGACGAGTCTCCTTAGATAACAGCTCAGAAATAGCCTGTTCAAAGGTGGGGCAATGGAAGGCGATGAGGAAGAGAGGTACGCACGGGGCTAAAAAGAGGGAGTGATAGCCATGAGAAAGTGGACCAACCACTGCTGATTACGATTGGTAGTGAATAAGGTAGCATCTTTTTGGTGAGGCCATGTCGGTTCTGAGAGAGCAAGCTGGTCCCAAACATAATACATTTGAGACAGAAAGTCATTAATAGACTGACTGGATTCTTGGCGCATGCAGTGAAGTTGACTCTGAAGTTGATACTGATGGGCAAGACCGGTAGTCTGGTATCGATCTCTCAAAAAAACCCAAACGTCTTTAGCAGGATTAGAAACAGAGTCAAGTTGAAAATAGCCAAACTGAAGACTAATAGAGGGAACAGAAGTATTCCGAAGCCAAGTAATGATCTGGTAATTTTTACTGTCCCAATCTTCGAGTCGGTCTATATATGTGGTAGTAGATTCGGCGGCCACTTTGACCGGTTTGGTAACATCTCCTGTGATAATACGCCAAAGTTTCCATCCTTTAAGGAATGAAGGCATGGCTTGGGCCTAGAATACATAATTGGAACCATTAAGAAGAACATAAATTGCATGGGAGGCATCATGGTGATCCATATTAAAAGTGGAGTAAGACTAAATATATAGGAGTAGACCTGTAGGAGCAAAATTTGGCAAAACAGAGCGTACCAGTGAGTTCGAAAGGTCAAAATTTGTAAAGAAAGAGGTTGTTATGTAGAGATAATGTCAATAGAAGGCAAGTGATGTCAGCGGCGCACAATAGCTGACCGAAGGCAGCACACAATAGAAGGAAGGGGGCGCGGCGCACCATAGCAGAATGGCGCACGCGGGACGCACGGAAGCAAAATGTCGCACGCGTAGCGCATGGAAGCAGACATAGCGCACGCAAGCGCATGGCTGACGTCAGATGCTGACGTGAGCAAGCAACGAAGGAGCGCGTGAATGGCGCGTGTACGAGTGGTTGTGGAAGCTGGGACGTGCCGAAGACAAAGGCAGTGCTTGACGGTGAATCTGGTGATAGGGGTGGTGCCGTTGGAATCATGAGGTGATTCCGAGCAGGATGGTGTAGTGCCACTGTGTACGAGACTAAGTACAAAAAATAGAAAATGCCAAGAGTGGAGAATTGGGCTCTGATACCATATAAGTTTGGTAGAGAGAGAGAGAGAGAGAGAGAGAGAGAGGGAGAGAGAGAGAAATTTCACTAACTTAAATTACACCATTCTAAAAAAAATATTCAAAAGAGATCAACAAAATTCATTGAATTGAATTGTACTAATCTAAAAAAAATATTCAAAATATTCACTGACTTATATTCGATAACTATAACTATTTTGATTTCAACAAATTTATTTTAAAAAAATTATGAACTATAAAATATGATTTTAAAAGCAACCTGTTTTTGAAAACAAATGTTGTTAAATCATGTTATTATCATTATTAGAGATCAATTTATTTTTTTTGTATAAATAAAAAAAATCAGTAAAATATTCCTCTCCAACTTTGTGTAATATGAGAAGTCCAAAAAAAAAAATTATTAGATAAGGACCCTCAACATTTTCACAGAGAAAATTCGATTCAGAGAAATTTTGTCTGACTCAGACAAATTTCGACACCGATTCAGGAAAATTAGAAAATTTCTCTATAACAATTGAAATTTCACTGAATCAGGGTGAAATTTCTCTAAGTCAAATTTTCTTGTTGAGAGATCTTAACTACAATGAAAATATTATATATCATTTATCTTATAAAATTTTAATATTAGAGAACCTTAAAAAAAATTCCATATAAATAATCTATGCATGAGAGGGAGAGAGGAAGAGAGAGAGAGAGAGAGAGAGAGAGAGAGAGAGACAGAAGAAAAAGAAGAAGAAGAAGAAGAAGACGACATTAGGTTTTTCTTTTCCTTGCGATTCTCTGTCTCTCTCTCTCTCCCTCCTCCTTCTTTTTCTTCTTCTTCTTCTTCTTCTTTGTTGTTGTTGTGTTTCATGATTCATGTTACTAAGATATTTCCTTAAAAAAAGGTGTTCCAAAAAAAAATCTTGAAAAAAGTTCTCAAAACAAGTTCTATGTATCAGTTCCGGTTTGTTTTTTGCTATTTTTCAAAAAAATTATCAAAAAGTTCTCAAAAAAAATTTTATTTTCACTTTTTTTCTATTTTTTGAAAACTATATTCATTTATTTTTTGCAATGAAAGTTGTTACCAAATGTGTTTTCATGTCCAAATTTCAGAATTTTTAAAACAAACACGTTACCAAACAGTTCCTTAGATTCTACAGTTATCTATAACATTGTGATAACATATGCCAACCATTGCCTATTCTTTTTTACTACTTGCTAGTATCTAATTGACTTTTATTTTGCAAATTTTATGTTAATAGAGAAATTAATCTAGAATATTGTTTCCTAGTCAGATTAGGATGTGTCTACTATAAATAAGTCGAAAGACTTGAGACAAATCAGTGTGTTTCAAATTACTGATAAATTTTCTGTGAGAGTTTCTCTTCATCAAGTGTTCTATGGTATAGGTATTCTTACACTAAACAGAGATGGACTATTTTAAGTTAATCTCACTATGCAATTCTATTTCTACACGCTTCCTTGCACCTCTCATCATCTAATAAACTCCTCTCGTGAACTATCTTGATTTTATTTCCACTTTTTTTTCTATTTTTCGAAAACTATATTCATTTATTTTTTTGCAATGAAAGCTGTTACCAAATGTGTTTTCATGTCCAAATTTCACAATTTTTAAAACAAACACGTTACCAAACAGTCCCGTAGATTCTACAGTTATCTATAACATTATGATAACATACGCCAACCATTGCTTATTCTTTTTTACTACTTGCTAGTATCCAATTGACATTTCTTTTTCAAATTTTAAGTTAATAAAGAAATTAGTCTAGAATATTGTTTCCTTGTCAGATTAGGATGTGTCTACTGTAAATAAGTTGAAAGACTTGAGACAAATCAGTGTGTTTCAAATTACTAATAAATTTTTTGAGAGAGTTTCTCTTCTTCAAGTGTTCTATGGAATAGGTATTCTTACACTAAATGGAGACGGATTGTTTTAAATTTAATCTCACTATGCATTTCTATTTCTATACGCTTCCTTGCACCTCTTACCATCTAATAAACTCCTCACGTGAACTATCTTAATTTTATTTCCACTTTTTTTTTTCTATTTTTCGAAAACTATATTCATTTATTTTTTGCAATGAAAGCTATTACCAAATGTGTTTAGTTTCACTTTATTTCTATTTTTTGAAAACTATATTCATTTATTTTTTGCAATGAAAGCTGTTACCAAATGTGTTTTCATGTCCAACTTTCAGAATTTTTAAAACAAACACGTTACCAAATAGTCCCGTAGATTCTACAGTTATCTATAACATTGTGATAACATGTATAGACGCACTCCCGGGAACTCTCCGACATCCACGTGCCTGCGAGGGCGGGGATCTTGTTTTGTTCCGAGCTACTACAGTTCGGACTCAATGTTACGGTTTTGAATATAATCTTACAATGTGTGATATAAGACCGATAAATCACCAAAGAGTCCAAATCCGGCAAATCGTTTTGGAAAATTGATTTTTAGAAAGAAGTGCCAAACATGGACTGCTTTGCCAGATACAGAGTCGCCACCTAAATATTTTATTTTGGAAAAATTTAGGAAACCCTGACTCGTGCCTGAGGCCACGTGTCCATCATCACCAAAGTTTTGCCTCGGCTCGGGAACTTGGGTACGAGAGGGGAAGGTCATGCAATGAGCACCCCCGCTCGCCCGATCAAAGATCGACCTGTACTAAGCATGATATTTCATTTTTGAAAACACATGTGCTCTTATTCTGGTTATTAACCTAGAATTACTATGTGATGCGCACAGCATACAAGTATAGACTAGATCGCCTAAGTTGAAACAAAACATTGCATGTTCGTTTGAAAAATGATTTTGAAGTTTGCTACTCGTAAGTAGGTTAAAACGCGGATTTTGATGAATTGTTCCAATTCAAGCAATCCAACCTTCACCCACAGGCATTCAGGCAGTTATATCAAGTAAGCAGTTAGCCTCATAGCAAGCGTGCTTTCATGGCAGTCAATAACACACATGCAGTATGCTAAAGCGCAAACACTGACAGTGTACTCCAAGCCAAAACAAAGAACTAGTTTGAAATCATGCATGATCCTTGTTCATGTTAAGATGGCTAATGCAGCACATACGAGAATGCAATTAAAATAAGCTCGGCTATTCTAAGATGGCATATGAAATGCAACTTGGTACATGTATTCAAATAGGAATTGAAATATGATGCAGTTAGTATGGTACGCCGAGCCCGGTGCATGCAAAACAGATGAATGGATGCATGCATGCAAGCATAAAGTATGCTAAATGAAATATGCTGGCCTCGGGAGTGCAACAGCATAGGCGTTGTGTAGCCTTGAGAGTGTAGCAGCTTAGGTGTGGGTCTTGGCGTGGTGAATACGTTGTGTTCAGGCGGGTGGTTGGCCTTGGGAATGCAGCATCCTAGGCGTGGGTGTGTGCAGCAGAATAGGCGTGGGTGGCGTGGGTCTTGGGTAGTGTGGGCTCTGGGTGTGTAGTAGGTGTATAAAATAATTGGGTTACCAGCTTGGGTGTTAGAAGTGTTATTTTAGCAGTTTGGGTGTTTTGGTGGGTTGATTTTGTGGGGAGTCATGTATTTTATTTTCTGTTAAGTCCTTCTTAACTTTTTTTGTTTTTTTAAAAAAAAAAATTGTGAGGCCGAGGGGTTGGTTGTATGGTTGCGAGTAGCAGTAATAGGGGTATTTTGTACTTTCTGAATCTCTCTCAGTGCATTTCATCTTCCTGTACCTTTAATTTCATGTTAATTAATGAAATTTTTCTTTGCTGATCAACAAAAAAAAAAAAAAGTAAAAGGGAGAAAGAAATAGGGGTTGGAAGACATGCATCATACACACGCACGCTTATTACAACAGTGTGCCCTCTTGAGGGAGGGACCAAATAAGAAGCTAACTAGCTAATCTAAGCTAATTAAACTAATTATTACACAATGAATAAGCTAATTAACTAATCCTAGTTAACTAACTATTACAAAACAATTAAGCAGCTAAACGCATTAACTACTTAAATTACATGACCAAAGCGTAAATTAACTAAGTAATTTAGCTAAGTAAAGTAGTAAATAGAGGTGCCCTCAGAGGGAAGAATGCATGCATGCCCGGTCGCCTCGTTCGGAAATCCGTCGTAATGTCCCAACTTGCCTCTGTTTGCAACTGTTCTCAGAAACTTGCACCAAGCTCCAGATAGCTTCTAACACATCTTGGGGACCTGTGGGAGGGTGGCCGACCAGTTTTTGCTCTCTCCAGCCACTGGCCGACCACTTTTTGCTACTGCAAACCAGAAAAAGTGGTCGGCCAGCTAGTTTTTCTGGCTAGCCGACCAGTTGTTGCTGCCAAACTCCAGTTTTCTGCAACAAAGAGCAAGAAAGGGCATGGCAATATATTTGCAAGGTATGTGTGCACAACCACCCTCCCTATCATTTCATAAGCTCAAGGGAGTGTGGTTCTCGACCCTCGGGCCACCAATCGCGTATTTCAATGCATGATGGCCGAGAGGCGAAGTTGCACAATTCAATATGAAAATTAGTGCACACATGAACACATAAGGCCTAAAACTCTATCATGTATGATCAAGAGCGTCAGCAACTGAGAGTTGAGGCACGTTTTATCACTTCAAGTATGAAACGTCTCTCGTTTCCTATGTTTGGACTAACACCTATTCCAAACACAATGCAACACAAGCATGGCATGCAGAATGCTATGTAACATGGAATATGCGAAAATGCAATGCAACACAAGCATGCAAATATGCAATATGACTTGAGCATGCAAATATGCAATGCAACATGAACAACCATGCAAACATGCGATGGACTAGCATGCTAACAACATGCAAGGCAACATGAACAACCATGCAAACATGCAATGGACTAGCATGCTAACAACATACAAGGCAACAAAACATAGCATACTCAATGCTCAATGGCATGCATGCTCAATGCAAAGCAACTTAAGATTCTAAATACAATGTAATGCATGCATGCACAATGCAATGCAACAAGGGTAACTTATCAATGCTAGGGACATGCATACTCAATGCAAAGAACTACATGGCATGCACAATGCAATGTAAGATGGTATACTCAATGCAATAAACAATAAGCATGCGCAATGCAAACAACATGAAAACCAACATGCTCAATGTACTTAAACCAAAATGGACAGACCTCAGTCATGCCCAAAATAGAGGCCATAAAGGTGAAACTAAGGCACAAAAGGGCAAGGCAAGCATGCACATGCATTGGCCTATCAACTAGGCCTAAGAGCACAACTCTCAAGAGTGCTCAAAGAGTGACAAATGCAGAAGTGTAACAACACTAAATGCACTGAAATTAAGTAAGAAATGATGCCAAATCATTTAAACAATGCAAGTATAGCATGCGAAGGTGTTTAAGCATGAAAGCTAATAAAGAGGACTACAAAGGAGACATGCAAGACATGGCACAAACGCATGAACCAAACATGGACAAAGCTGAAATAGGTTAAGACAATGACCAAAACATGCTAAGTTAGGGGCTCAAAGGCCTAGGCAAGATGGCATACATGCTAGGCCATAAGTAAGGCAACAATGCACAACACTTAAAGGCATTCAAAGCATGAAAGAAGTAGGAACATGGCAATGCTATAAGCTCTGAAATGAAGTATAAAATGATGCCAAATCATCTAAATAGCTCAAAGATAGCATGCATGAGTCAATAAAGCACAAAGCTAGCAAGGCCAATTGCACTACAGCTATACAAAGCATGAAGGATATGGCAAAGGCAACCCAAAATAGTCCTAGAACATGTCAAAATGACACTAAAACATGCATAGAAGGGAGCCAAAACAAGCTAGCATGAAGGGCATAAGGCATGATGCATACAAGGCAAATAAGGTGGATTACACTACACCTATTAAGACCAAGCATGGGAAGACTTAACCAACAAAAGTCAGAGTTATATCATGGCAAGATAACCCCCAAAACACATTGAAATGATGGCTCGCAAGCTAAGACATGAAGGCATACACAATGATTCATGTTAAGGCATAAAGGGGCAAACCCTCCAACGCATTGAATGAGTGAAAAATGCAAGTGCATTAGCATGAAACATGGACTAAAATCACATAAGAAATTATTCCAAATCATTCAAATAGTCCAAGTAAAGCATGCTAGTGGACTTGGTGCACAAAGCTAACAAGCTAGATTGAACTATGGCTATACAAAGCAAGTCATGCATGGCCAAAACAACCAAAATTAGAGCTAAATAATGTTAAAACATGGACAAAAGCTTCATGAAGTTAAGCCAAAAGCATGCTAGAATGACATGTTAAAGCATGATGCATGTTAGGCAATTTCATGGAATTGCACTATAAGTGCATGGAGCATGAAAAGGTTGACCAAACCAAACCCTAACAAAGGTATGACATGGTAAAACAAGCCCAAGAACATGCTTAAATGGACTCAACATAAGCTAGAATGACATGCTACTTCATGAAGTATACAAAGCTAGTTTGTGCGATTTACACAGAAGTGTATAAACCATGCATGGAGTGACCAAAGCAAGCAAAAACAGTGGTAAGCCTCAGCAAAATAATCACAAATACATGCTAAGATACAAGCTAACACAAGCTTAACAAACATGCTTACACATGAGGCACCCAAGACAAGTATTGAAGACACAAGGAGAGGGGATGACCCTCTCCTTTTTGGGACCTAAAACACCATCCCCACCACTGAAATCCATCTGGATTAGATGGATTTCAATGGTGAGAAGGCCAAAACAAGGTGATCCCAAAGCTTAAAAAGAAGGCACAAAAGCAAGGCCAAACAAAGCCTAAGAGGGGGTAAACAACCCCAAACACAAAAAGGACCTTAAATAAAGATCTTAAGCATACAAAATTAGAACTTTTTTTAGTTTAGAGTTAAGCTTAAAATAGCATGAAAAAGGGTCCAAAAGTTTAAGCAAGAATGGGGGTTTAAAAGGTTAAAAGCTCACCCTTGAAGACCTTCTTCAAAACCAAAACTCCAGCAGCTTTTTCCAACCAAAACCAGTCCAAAAGCTTCAAAAACAATGTCAAGGGACCTCAGCTCCAAGAGTATGGTGTTTGAGTGTGTGCTTGTGTGTTAAAGTGTGGTAAAACTACATTTTCAAGGCACAAAACCAAGAACAAGAGCAATATAGAGACAAAGCTATATCTATATCTCTCAAGGCAATTTTTCTAAACCTAAAGGAGGGAGGAGGTGGTTCTCTCTTATAGAGAACCAAAAGCAAAGCTTCTTGAAGAAGCTAAGATTCAAGGCCATCCCTCCATACACGTGTATAGAGGATGGTTTTAGTGCCCTCCAGGAAAATATCTCCAAAAAGGTAACAAAAAGTGGCCGACCACTTCAAGTGGTCGACCTGCTACTTTAAGTGGTTAGTGGTCTCCCAAAAATACAATTGGTTGGCCATGGTGGGAGATGATCAACACACTGAAAACAAGCTAGGGGTGGGGTGGCCGGCTAGAAAAGGTGGCCCAAAGACCAAGCAAACCAGTTGTCAGACCAGAAAATTGGCTGGCAGAAAGAAAAGTGGTTTGCAGGGAGAGAAACTGGTCTCCTACCCTTGGACCACCTTCCAAACAAGGAAAACAAGGTTTGTACCAAAAGCAAACCTAAACGGATGCAAGACAAAAGTTCAGGAGGCAAAGCGCGCAGCCGGGAGCCTCGAAAACTAGCGGACAAGCACCAAAAAGTGGTTTACGACCACAAAAGTGGTCTCCCAAACCACAATGGCCCTCTAGGCCAAGGAAACAAGGTGTGGTTCAAAAACCACGCCAAACGGAGAATGTTAAGCGGTCCCGAGACAAGGTGCGCGGCCGAAGCCTCCAAAAATCGAAAACTAGTCTCCAAACGGGAAAAGTGGCCTACGACCACAAAAGAGTGGTCTACAAGACCTATCCCTCCCTCAGGCAAGGAAAACTAGACTTGGTCCACAAACTGAGCCAAAGCACAAAGAGTTTAGAGGCACGGAGGCAAGGCTTTCAGCAAAAACTCCGAAACCTCGAAACGAGCACAACATGCACTATCACCTAGCGCTCAATCGATGACGTCTGAGTCTTAAGGTCGGTTAAAAATGGGATGTCTACAATATGCCAACCATTGCCTATTCTTTTTTACTGCTTGCAAGTATCCAATTGACTTTTATTTTGTAAATTTTATGTTAATAGAGAAATTAGTCTAGAATATTGTTTCCTAGTCAGATTAGGATGTGTCTACTATAAATAAGTCGAAAGACTTGAGACAAATCAGTTTGTTTAAAATTACTGATAAATTTTCTTAGAGAGTTTCTCTTCTTTAACTGTTCTATGGTGTAGGTATTCTTCCACCAAACAGAGACGGACTGTTTTAAGTTAATCTCACTATGCATCTCTATATCTACACGCTTTCTTGCACCTCTCACCATCTAATAAACTCCTTTCGTGAACTATCTTGATTTTATTTTCACTTTTTTTCTATTTTTCGAAAACTATAGTCATTTATTTTTTGCAATGAAAGCTGTTACCAAATGTGTTTATTTTCACTTTTTTTTCTATTTTTCGAAAACTATATTCATTTATTTTTTACAATGAAAGTTGTTACCAAATGTGTTTTCATGTCCAAATTTCAGAATTTTTAAAACAAACACGTCACCAAAAAGTCCCTTAGATTCTACAGTTATCTATAACATTGTGATAACATATTCCAACCATTGCCTATTCTTTTTTACTACTTGCTAGTATCCAATCGACTTTTATTTTGAAAATTTTACGTTATTAAAAAATTAGTCTAGAATATTGTTTCCTAGTCAGATTAGGATGTGTCTACTATAAATAAGTCAAAAGACTAAGACAAATCAGTGTGTTTCAAATTACTGATAATATCCCCTTTTCCTTTTTCCTTGGTGAGTTAGCGGCTGGAAGTATATTCTTTTAATTGTTCAGCTGAATTATTCTAGAGGAAGAACTTATGCTTGAATAGTCTATGGATTTCCTTGTTTTCTCATTAGACCTCATGGATCTACTGTTTGGGACTGAAAGTCATTCTTGTCTAATGCATAATGTAGACCACAGAAGGTGCACTACTTTCTGTGCCTCTCCCTTTTTTTGGGTAATCCTTGATTCTTTTTGCTAAGTTTGGTCTGTTGGTGTTGGGAATTTATTTCAATAACATCTTATATCTTTTAAACAGTTAGGAAATTTATGTGGTATTATATATTTTACTCCTTTTTTTTTTTTCCCTATTAGATGATAGTCTTTGAGGTGCTTAATCCTATGTATAGATATTTTTATAATTCAGATATTCGTGAGAAATAAGGATACATGCGGAAGAGAAGTGTTTACTAGGCAATGTTTGTTTTGTCAGAAAATTATTTTCAAGCTCCTGATAATTGTTATTCTTTGTTTAAAAGAAACTTTGGTCAAGTGAGTTAGGCACTTGTTTGGGACCTATGCTTATCTTAATTGAGAGTGTTAGAGATAATAAACACTCAACCCTATCGTTAGGTGCTGGAATATCTAGTAATTCTCATTTTTTGTATTTACTTCCAATATTCATAATGAAATACTCCATATTTAGAATGATTTAATTTTGTTAATACTTGCTGAGAGAGTTTCTCTTCTTCAAGTGTTCTATGGTACCATTATTCTTACACTAAATAGAGATGGACTATTTTAAGTTAATCTCCCTATGCATTTCCATTTCAACACACTTCCTTGCACCTCTCACCATCTAATAAACTCCCCAAGTGAATACGGCCCTCCAACCCTATATAATTTTCTAGTAAGCCAATTACCACTCTCTACCCACATCAAAATCCTATGTTCTGCCCCACGTCGCACCCCATTAGACATATGTCTTACCTATTGTCCGCCATGTGTTCCTTTCTCCACCACTTCTTCTACCCCCTACTAGCTTTCCCTCTTTTAAATTCGAAATGATAAACTGCTTGTTCCGATCTCAATATATCCCATCTAACTGATCCTTCCCAACACACACCAATATTGGTCCACATTACATTCACACACCACCTCATTCCCCACATCTAACGCCTCTTTTCATTTCATGGAAACCCTAGAATCAGTCCTAAATCACAGACAAGAACTAGACTCTACCAAAATTTGAACTTCATACCTCAACAAACTCATACTAATTGGCACAGAGGGTGAGAGCTTACTTCCATCACCCCACCCACCCCAAAAGTCCCCCACTACATTCAACACTTCAAGGTCACAAAGATACAATAGGAAATCCACTAACTAGACCCAACCTCTTTAGGCCCAGCATTTGGCTTTTAGAAGCAACCACATTGGAATAGCAATCAAGCAAGACTGGTTAGTCCCCATAGAACCACCATATCTCCTATCAAGAACCATATATGTTTCTTCCTTCGAAGGAAACAGGAAGAAAAAGAACACCCCACACACACAACTCTAACACTCTCTCACCCCTTCTTTGACTCCTTAGAAGTGATTGACCGATTCTTTAAGCTTTTCCTTACTTGATATCGGCGAACCCCAACGTTCAAAACAACCTACTAGAAATAGCTGAAGAAACTCAAACATCTCATGACAAGATGGAAGGAACTGCTAAGACACTTTCCATACCTCTGCTCCTTTCTGTCAAAGTGAACCACATCTCACTAACCAAGCTACTTTTATTGAATGATAAAACAGGTTGTTTTGCAAGTTCACAGGGTATACAATCAAAAGTATCTTGAAGAACATGACCCAATTGACCTCTAGAAACCAAAGACTTTAAACTACTAACAGAAAGATGTCCTAAGCGACAATGCCAAAGATGAAAAGGAGATAAAGAGGAAGTAGAAGCAGGAGCAACAATCTATGGGAAGTCCGGAACATGAAGTTGAATAAGTTCATAGAGACGTCCATGCTTACGGACGATCCCAATAGTCTTTCCCGTCTGAGGGTTCTGTACCAAAGAACCATTAGCAGAAAATGTGACAATTAGACCAAGCTCACATAATTGATTGATAGAGATAAGGTTTAAGGTTAGAGCAGGGATACGATAAACTTGAGGTAAAAATAACTGGGAATTGGAAACAGTCCCAACACGACTGACAGACATGAGAGAACCATCAGCAGTATGAATGGAGGGAAGATGAGTAGAAGGAGAGATTAAGGAGAATATAGGAGAGTTGGAAGTCATATGATTACAACAGGCAGAGTCAAAATACCAAGAAGAGTTACTTGGAGTCACAGACAAAGCAGTAGGAGGAGGTGTACCAGAGGTGGAGAGAAGCTGTTTGAACATGGCCTCAACATCAGTTTGAGAAAAAATAGGGACAGATAGAGCAGGAGGCTCAGAGAATTCCTCAGAGGCAGTAGCAGTAGGGCGATTAAACTGGCGATGAGAGCTCCCCCTAAAAGAGCCACCGCGAGAGGAGTGGCTAGTGGAAGATGACCTGGATGGATTGCGAAAACAATCTTGTTGCAGATGACCTTGGCCAAGTTTGTTGCAATAACTACAGGATCGGACAGGGCAATGAACCAAAGATTAGTAGAAGGAAGGCCCCGATTCTGACAATAGAGGCAAGCAATGGTCGGTTGGGTCGGTGGGGTCGTGACTGGGGAGTGGGAAGAACAGAGTCCACATGATGAGTCTGGAGAGTGCCAAGATGGGTCTCCTAAGATAACAACTCAGAAATAGCCTGTTCAAGAGTGGGCAATGGAAGGCGATGAAGAAGAGAGGCACGCACGTGGCTAAAAAGAGGGAGTGAGAGCGATGAGAAAGTGGACCAACCGCTGCTGATTATGATAGGTAGTGAATATGGCTGCATCTTCTTGGTGAGGCCATGTCGGTTCTGAGAGAGCAAGCTGGTCCCAAACAGAATACATTTGAGACAGAAACTCATTAATAGACTGACTGGATTCTTGGCACATGTGGTGAAGTTGACTCTGAAGTTGATACTGATGGGCAAGATCGGCAGTCTGGTATCGATCTCTCAAAAAAACCCAAATGTCTTTAGCAGGATTGGAAACAGAGTCGAGTTGAAAACGGCCAAACTGAAGACTAATAGAGGGAACAGAAGTATTTCGAAACTAAGTAATGATCTGGTAATTTTTACTGTCCCAATGTTCGAGTCGGTCTGTATATGTGGTAGTAGATTCGGCGGCCACTTTGACCGGTTTGGTCACATCTCCAGTGATAATACGCCAAAGTTTCCATCCATTAAGGAATGAAGACATGGCTTGTGTGCACAATACATAATTGGAACCATTAAGAAGAACAGAAATTGGATGGGAGGCATCATGGCAATCCATATTAAAAGTGGAGTAGGACTAAATATATAGGAGCAGGCCTGTAGGAGCAAAATTTGGTAAACAGAGCGTACTAGCGAGTCCAGAAGGTCGAAATTAGCTGGGAAAGGGGCTGTTGTGTAGAGATAACGTCAGCAGAAGGGAAGTGATGTCAGCGTTGCACAATAGCAGATTGAAGGCGGCACACAATAGGAGGAGGGGCGCGCGGCGCACTGTATCAGAATGGCGCACGCGGGGTGCACTGTATCAGAATGGTGCACGTGTGGCGCACGCAAGCGCAGGACTGACGTCAGATGCTGACTTGAGCGAACAACGGAGGAGCGCGTGAATTGTGCGTGTGGGAGTGACGGCAGAAGCTAGGACGCGCCAAAGACAAAGGCGGCGCGTGATGGCGCGTGACGGTAAGTCTGGTGGTGGGGGTGGTGTCGTTGGATTAATGAGGTGATTCCGAGCAGGATGGTGTCGTGCCACTGTGGACGGGACTAAGCACAAAAAATAGAAAAAGCCAAGAGTGGAGAACTGGGCTCTGATACCATGTAAGTTTGGTAGAGAGAGAGAGAGAGAGAAATTTCACTAACTTAAATTACATCATTCTAAAAAAAATATTCAAAAGAGATAAACAAAATTCGCTGACTTGAATTGCACTAATCTAAAAAAAATATTCAAAATATTCACTGACTTATATTCGATAACTATAACTATTTTTCAACAAATTTATTTTCAAAAAATTATGAACTATAAAATATGATTTTAAAAGCAACCTGTTTTTGAAAACAAATGTTATTAAATCATGTTATTATAATTATTAGAGATCAATTTAATTTTTACGTATAAATAAAAGAAAATCAATAAAATATTCCTCTCCAACTTTGTGTAATATGAGAGGTCCAAAATTTTTTTTATTAGATAAGTTCCCTCAACATTTTCATAGAGAAAATTCGATTCAGAGAAATTTTGTCTGACTCAAACAAATTTCGACTCTGATGCAGGAAAATTTTAAAATTTCTCTATAACAATTGAAATTTCATTGAATCAGGGTGATATTTCTCTAAGTCTAATTTTCTTGTTGAGCGACCTTAACTACTATGAAAATATTGTATATCATTTATCTTATAAAATTTTAATATTAGGGAAACTTAAAAAAAATTTCCATATAAATAATCTATGCATAAGAGGGGGAGAGAGAGACAGAGGAAGGGAATCACAAGGAAAACAAATGCCTGATGTCGTCTTCATTATCTTCTTCTTCTTCTTCTTCTTTGTCTCTCTCTCTCTCTCTCTCTCTCTCCTTCTACTTATTCTTTGTTGTTACTGTGTTTCATGATTCCTGTTACTAAGATATTTCCTTAAAAAAAGGTGTTCCAAAAAAAAAATCTTGAAAAACATTTTCAAAACAAGTTCTATGTATCATTTCCAGTTTGTTTTTTGTTATTTTTCAAAAAAATTCTAAAAAAGTTCCCCAAAAAATTTAGTTTTCACTTTTTTTTTCTTTTTTTCAAAAACTATATTCATTTATTTTTTGCAATGAAAGCTGTAACCAAACGTGTTTATTTTCACTTTTTTTCTATTTTTCGAAAACTATATTCATTTATTTTTTAGCAGTGAAAGCTGTTACCAAATGTGTTTTCATGTCCAAATTTCAGAATTTTTAAAACAAACACGTTACCAAACAGTCCCTTAGATTCTACACCTATCTATAACATTGTGATAACATATGCCAACCATTGTTTATTCTTTTTTACAACTTGCTAGTATCCAATTGACTTTTATTTTGCAAATTTTATGTCAATAAAGAAATTAGTCTAAAATGTTGTTTCCTAGTCAGATTAGGATATGTCTACGATAAATAAGTCAAAAGACTTGAGACAAATTAGCGTGTTTCCAATTACTGATAATATCCCCTTTCCCTTTCTTCCATGGTGAGTCAGCGGCTGGAAGTATATTCTTTTAATTGTTCAGCTGAATTATTCTAGTGGAAGAACTTATGCTTGAATAGCCCATGGATTTCCTTGTTTTCTCATTAGACCTCATGGATCTACTGTTTGGGACTGAAAATCATTCTTGTCTAATGCATAAAGTAGACCACAGAAGGTGCACTATTTTCTATGCCTCCCAATTTTTTGGGTAATCCTCGATTCTTTTTGCTAAGTTTGGTCTGTTGGAGTTGGGCATTTATTTCAATAATATCTTATATCTTCTACACAGTTGGGAATTTTATGTGGTATTATATAGTTTACTCCTCTCTTTTTTCCCTAGTAGATAATAGTCTTTCATGTGCTCAATCCTATGTACAAATATTTTTATAATTCAGATATCCGTGAGAAATAAGGATGCATGCGGAAGAGAAGTGTTTACTAGGCAATGTTTGGTTTGTCAGAAAATTATTTTCAAGCTCCTGATAATTGTTATAAGAAACTTTAGTCAAGTGAGTTAAGCATTTGTTTGGGACCTATGCTCATCTTGATTGGGAGTGTTAGAGATAATAAACATTCAACCCTATTGTTAGGTGCTGGAATATCTAGTAATTTTCATTTTTTTTATTTACTTCCAATATTTATAATGAAATACTTCAGATCTAGAATTATTTAATTTTGTTGATACCTGCTGAGAGAGTTTCTTTTCTTCAAGTGTTCTATGGTATAGGTATTCTTACAATAAACAAAAACGGACCGTTTTAAGTTAATCTCACTATGCATTTCTATTTCTACACGCTTCCTTGCACCACTCACCATCTAATAAACTCCTCTCATGAACCATCTTGATTTTATTTTCACTTTTTTTCTATTTTTTGAAAACTATATTTATTTATTTTTTGTAATGAAACCTGTTACCAAATGTGTTTATTTTCACGTTTTTTCAATTTTTCGAAAACTATATTCATTTATTTTTTGCAATGAAAGCTGTTATCAAATGTGTTTTCAAGTCCAAATTTCAGAATTTTTTGAACAAACACGTTACCAAACAGTCTCTTAGATTCTACAGTTATCTATAACATTGTGATAACATATGCCAACCATTGCTTATTATTTTTTACTACTTGCTAGTATCCAATTGACTTTTACTTTGCAAATTTTATGTTAATAAAGAAATTAGTCTCGAATATTGTTTCCTAGTCAGATTAGGATGTGTCTACTATAAATAAGTCAAAAGACTTGAGATAAATCAGTGTGTTTAAAATTACTGATAAATTTTCTGAGAGAGTTTATCTTCTTCAAGTGTTCTATGGTATAGGTATTCTTACACTAAACAGAGATGGACCGTTTTAAGTTAATCTCACTATGCATTTCTATTTCTACATGCTTCCTTGCATCTCTTACCCTCTAATAAACTCCTCTCGTGAATACGGCCCTCCAACCCTATATAATTTTCCAGTAACCCACTTACCACTCTCTCTACCCACATCAAAATCCTCTGTTCTGTTCCATTTCACACCCCATTACACATATGTCTTACCTACTGTCCGCCATGTGTTCCTTTCTCCACCACTTCTTCTACCACCAACTAGCTTTCCCTTTTTTAAATTTGAAATGATACACTGCTTGTTCTGATCGCAATATGTCCCATCTAACCGATCCTTCCTAGCACACATCAACGCTGGTCCACATTGAATTCACACACCACCTCATTCCCCACATCTAACACCTCTTTTCATTTCATGGCAACCCTAGAATCAATCCTAAATCACAGACAAGAACTGGACTTTACCAAAATTTGAACTTCATACCTTAACAAACTCATACTAATCGGCACAGAGGATGAAAGCTTACTAACATCACCCCAGCCACCGTAAAAGTCCCCCACCACATTCAACACTTCAAGGTCACAAAGATACAATAGGAAATCCACTAACTAGACCTAACCCTCTTCAGGCCCAACATTTGGCTTTTAGAAGCAACCGTCATTGGAATAGCAATCAAACAAGACTAGTTAGTCCCCATAGAACCCCTATATCTCCTATCAAGAACCATACATGTTTCTTCCTTCGAAGGAAACAGGAAGAGAAAGAACACCCCACACACACAACTCTAACACTCTCTCACCCCTTCTTTGACTCCTCAGAAGCGATTGACCGATTCTTTAAGCTTTTCCTTACCTAATATTGGCGAACACCAAGGTTCAAAACAACCAACCAGAAATAGTTGAAAAAACTCAAACATCTCATGACAAGATAGAAGGAACTGCTGAGACACTTTCCACACCTCTACTCATTTCTTTCAAAGTGAACCACATCTCACTAACCAAGCTACTTTTATTGAATGATAAAATAGGTTGTTTTGTAAGTTCACAGGGTATACAATCAAAAGTATCTTGAAGTACATGACCCAATTGACCACTAAAAACCAAAGACTTTAAACGACTAATAGAAAGATGCCTTAAGGGACAATGCCAAAGATGAAAAGGAGATAAAGAGGAAGCAGAAGTAGGAGCGGCGATCTGTGGGTAGTCTGGAACATGAAGTTGAATGAGTTCATAGAGACGTCCATGCTTACAGCTGATCCCAATAGTCTGTCCGGTCTGAGGGTCCTGCACCAAACAACCATTACAGAGAAATGTGACGATTAGGCCAAGCTCACATAATTGACTAATAGAGATAAGGTTTAAGGTTAGAGCAGGGATACGATAAACTTGAGGTAAAGATAACTGGGAATTGGAAACAGTCCCAACACGACTGACAGACATGAGAGAACCATCAGTAGTATGAATGGAGGGAAGATGAGTAGAGGGAGAGATTGAGGAGAATATAGTAGAGCTGGAAGTCATATGATTACAATAGGCAGAGTCAAAATACCAAGAAGAGTTACCTAGAGTCACAGACAAAGCAGTAGGAGGAGGTGTATCCGAGGTGGAGAGAAGCTGTTTGAAAATGACCTCAACATTAGTCTAAGAAAAAACTGAGGCAGACAGAGCAGGAGGCTCAGAGAAATCCTCAGAGGCAGCAGCAGTAGTGCGATTAGACTGACAATGAGAGTTCCCCCTAGAAGAGCCACCGCGAGAGGAGTGGCTAGTGGAAGATGACCTGGATGAATTGCGAAAACAATCCTACTGCAGATGACCAGGACCGAGTTTGTTCCAACAACGGTAGGATCGAACAAGGCAATGAACTAAAAGATGAGTAGAATGAAGGCCCCGATTCTGACAATAGAGGCAAGCAGTAGTCTGTTGGGTCGGTGAGGGACGTGACTGAGGACTTGGAAGAACAGAGTCCACATTATGAGTCTGGAGAGTGCCAAGACGAGTTTCCTCAGATAACAGCTTAGAAATAGCCTGTTCAAAGGTGGGCAATGGAAGGCGATGAGGAAGAGAGGCACGCACGGGGCTCAAAAGAGGGAGTGAGAGCCATGAGAAAGTGCACCAACCACTGCTAATTACGATAGATAGTGAATAAGGAAGCATCTTCTTGGTGAGGCTATGTCGGTTCTGAGAGAGCAAGCTGGTCCCAAACAGAATTCATTTGAGACAGAAAGTCATTAATAGATTGACTGGATTCTTGGCGCATGCGGTGAAATTGACTCTGAAGTTGATGCTGATGGGAAAGATCGCTAGTTTTGTATCGATCTCTCAAAAAAACCCAAATGTCTTTAGCAGGATTGGAAATAGAGTTATGTTGAAAATGGCCAAACTGAAAACTAATAGAGGAAACAGAAGTATTCCGAGGCCAAGTAATGATCTGGTAATTTTTACTGTCCCAATCTTCGAGTCGATCTGTATATGTGGTAGTAGATTCGGCGACCTCTTTGACCGATTTGGTCACATCCCCGGTGATAATACGCCAAAATTTTCGTCCTTTAAGGGAGGAAGACATGGCTTGGGCCCACAATACATAATTGGAACCATTAAGAAGAACATAAATTGGATGGGACGCATCATGATGATCCATATTAAAAGTGGAGTAGGACTAAATATATATGAGCAGGCCTGTGGGAGCAAAATTTGGTAGAACAAAGCGTACCAGTGAGTCCAGAAGGTCGAAATTAGTTGGGAAATGGGCTGCTGTGCAGAGACGACGTTAGTAGAAGGGAAGTGATGTCAGCGGCACAAAACAGCAGATTGAAAGCGGCACACAATAGGAGGAAGCGCGCGCAGCGCACTGTAGCAGAACAGTGCACGCGGGGCGCACAAAAGCTAAATGACGCACACCTGGCTCACGAAAGCAGGCTCGGCGTACGCAAGCGCAGGGCTGACGTCAGATGCTAACGTGAGCAAGCAACGGAGGAGTGCGTGAATGGCACGTGTGCGAGTGGCGGCAGAAGCTAGGACGCGCCGAAGACAAAGGCAATGCGTGACGGCGCGAGATAGCGAGTCTGGTGATGGAGGTGGTGCCGTTGGAATCCTTAGGTGATTCCGAGCAGGATGGTGTAGTGCCACTGTGTACGGGACTAAGCACCAAAAATAGAAAATGCTAGGAGTGGAGAACTGGGCTCTGATACCTTGTAAGTTTGGTAGAGGGAGAGAGAGAGAGAGAGAGAGAGAGAGAGAGAGAGAGAGAGAGAAATTTCACAAACTTAAATTACACCATTCTAAAAAAAATATTCAAAAGAGATCAACAAAATTCACTGACATGAATTACACTAATCTAAAAAAAATATTCAAAATATTCACTGACTTATATTCGATAACTATAACTATTTTTCAACAAATTTATTTTCAAAAAATTATGAACAATGAAATATGATTTTAAAAGCAACCTGTTTTTGAAAACAAATGTTATTAAATCATGTTATTATAATTATTAGAGATCAATTTAATTTTTTTGTATAAATAAAAGAAAATTAGTAAAATATTCCTCCCCAACTTTGTGTAATATGAGAGGTCCAAAAATTTTCTTATTAGACAAGGTCCCTCAACATTTTCATAGAGAAAATTCGATCCAGAGAAATTTTGCCAGACTGAGACAAATTTCGACCTCGATTCAGGAAAATCTTAAAATTTCTCTATAACAATTGAAATTTCACTGAATTAGGGTGAAATTTCTCTAAGTCAAATTTTCTTGTTGAGAGACCTTAACTACTATGAAAATATTGTATATCATTTATCTTATAAAATTTTAATATTAGGGAACTTTAAAAAAAAAATTCCATATAAATAATCTATGCATAAGAGAGAGAGAGAGAGAGAGAGAGAGAGAGAGAGAGACGAAGAAGAAGAAGAAGACAACATCAGGTTTTGAAGAAGAAGACGACATCAGGTTTTGATTTTCCTTACGATTTTCTCTCTCTCTCTCTCTCTCTCTCTCTATCCTTCTTTTTCTTCTTTTTCTTTGTTGTTGCTATATTTCATGATTCCTGTTACTAAGATATTTCCTTAAAAAAAGGTGTTCCAAACAAAAAAAAAGTCTTGAAAAAAGTTCTCAAAACAAGTTCTATATATCAGTTCCGATTTGTTGTTCGTTATTTTTCAAAAAAATTCTCAAAAAGTTCTCAAAAAAAATTTATTTCCACTTTTTTTTTTCTATTTTTCGAAAACTATATTCATTTATTTTTTGCAATGAAAGTTGTTTCCAAATGTGTTTATTTTCACTTTTTTTCTATTTTTCGAAAACTATGTTCATTTATTTTTTGCAATAAAAGCTGTTACCAAATGTGTTTTCATGTCCAAATTTCAAAATTTTTAAAACAAACATGTTACCAAACAGTCCCTTAGATTCTACAGGTATCTATAACATTGTGATAGCTTATGCCAACCATTGCCTATTCTTTTTTACTACTTGCTAGTATCCAATTGACTTTTATTTTGCAAATTTTATGTCAATAAAGAAATTAGTCTAGAATATTGTTTCCTAGTCAGATTAGGATGTGTCTACTATAAATAACTCAAAAAGACTTGAGACAAATCAGTGTGTTTCAAATTACTAATAATATCCCCTTTCCCTTTCTTCCAGGGTGAGTCAGTAGCTGGAAGTATATTCTTTTAATTGTTCAGCTGAATTATTCTAGAGGAAGAACTTATGCTTGAATAGTCCATGGATTTCCTGGTTTTCTCATTAGACCTCATGGATCTACTGTTTGGGACTGAAAGTCATTCTTGTCTAATGCATAATGTAGACCACAGAAGGTGCACTATTTTCTGTGCCTCCCCATTTTTTCGGGTAATCCTTGATCCTTTTTGCTAAGTTTGGTCTGTTGGAGTTGGGCATTTATTTCAATAATATCTTATATCTTCTGCACAGTTGGGAATTTTATGTGGTATTATATATTTTACTCCTTTTTTTTCCCTAGTACATGATAGTCTTTGATGTGCTCAATCCTATGTATTGATATTTTTACAATTCAGATATCCGTGAGAAATAAGGATGCATGAGGAAGAGAAGTGTTTACTAGGCAATGTTTGGTTTGTCAGAAAATTATTTTCAAGCTCCTGATAATTGTTATAAGAAACTTTAGTCAAGTGAGTTAAGCATTTGTTTGGGACCTATGCTCATCTTGATTGAGAGTGTTAGAGATAATAAACATTCAACCCTATCGTTAGGTGCTGGAATATCTAGTAATTTTCATTTTTTGTGTTTACTTCCAATATTTATAATGCAATACTCCAGATCTAGAATTATTTAATTTTGTTGATATTTGTTGAGAGAGTTTCTCTTCTTCAAGTGTTCTATGGTATAGGTATTCTTACATTAAACAGAGACAGACCATTTTAAGTTAATCTCACAATACATTTCTATTTCTACACCATTCATTGCACCTCTCACCATCTAATAAACTCCTCTCGTGAACTATCTTCATTTTATATTCACTTTTTTTCTCTTTTTCGAAAACTATATTTATTTATTTATTGCAATGAAAGCTGTTACCAATGTGTTTATTTTCACTTTTTTTTTTCTATTTTTCGAAAACTATATTCATTTATTTTTTGCAATGAAAGCTGTTACCAAATGTGTTTTCATGTCCAAATTTCAGAATTTTTAAAACAAACACGTTGCCAAAAAGTCCCTTAGATTCTAAAGTTACGTATAACATTGTGATAACATATGCCAACCATTGCCTATTCTTTTTTACTACTTGCTAGCATCCAATTGACTTTTATTTTGCAAATTTTATGTTAATAAAGAAATTAGTCTAGAATATTGTTTCCAAGTCAGATTAAGATGTGTCTACTATAAATAAGTCGAAAGAGTTGAGACAAATCTGTGTGTTTCAAATTACTGATAAATTTTCTAAAAGAGTTTCCCTGCTTCAAGTGTTCTATGGTATAGGTATTCTTACACTAAACAGAGACGGACCGTTTTAAGTTAATATTTCTACATGCTTCCTTGCACCTCTCACCATCTAATAAACTCTTCTCGTGAATACGGCCCTCCAACCCTATATAATTTTCCAGTAACCCACTTACCACTCTCTCTACCCACATCAAAATCCTCTATTTTGCCCCATTTCACACCCCAATACACATATGTCTTACCTATTGTCCGCCATGTGTTCCTTTCTCCACCACTTCTTCTACCCCCTACTAGTTTTCTCTCTTTTAAAGTTGAAATGATACACTGCTTGTTCTGATCTCAATATGTCACATCTAACTGATCCTTCCCAACGCACACCAATACTGGTCCACATTGCATTCACACACCACCTCGTTCCCCACATCTAACGCCTTTTTTCATTTCATGGAAACCCTAGAATCAGTCCTCAATCACAGAAAAAAACTAGACTCTACCAAAATTTGAACTTCATACCTCAACAAACTCATACTAGTCAGCATAGAGGGTGAAAGCTTACTTTCATCACCCCACCCACCCCAAAAGTCCCCCACTACATTCAACACTTCAAGGTCACAAAGATACAATAGAAAATCCACTAACTAGACCCAGCCCTCTTTAGGCCCAGCATTTGGCTTTTAGAAGCAACCGTCATTGGAATAGCAATCAAGCAAGACTGGTCAGTCCCCATAGAACCACTATATCTCCTATCAAGAACCATACATGTTTCTTCCTTCGAAGGAAACAGGAAGAGAAAGAACACCCCACACACACAACTCTAACACTCTCTCACCCCTTCTTTGACTCCACAGAAGCGATTGACCGATTCTTTAAGCTTTTCCTTACCTGATATCGGTGAACCCCAACATTCAAAACAACCCACCAGAAATAACTGAAGAAACTCAAGCATCTCATGACAAGATGGAAGGAACTGCTAAGACACTTTCCACACCTCTGCTCCTTTCTGTCAAAGTGAACCACATCTCACTAACCAAGCTACTTTTATTGAATGATAAAGCAGGTTGTTTTGCAAGTTCACAGGGTATACAATCAAAAATATCTTGAAGTACATGACACAATTGACCACTAGAAACCAAAGACTTTAAACGACTAACAGAAAGATATCCTAAGCGACAATGCCAAAGATGAAAAGGAGATAAAGAGGAAGAAGAAGTAGGAGCAACGATCTGTGGGGAGTCCGGAACATGAAGTTGAATGAGTTCATAGAGACGTCCATGCTTACGGTCGATCCCAAAAGTCTTTCCCGTTTGAGGGTCCTCCACCAAACAACCATAAGCATAAAATGTGATGATTAGACCAAGCTCACATAATTGACTAATAGAGATAATGTTTATGGTTAGCGCAGGGATACAATAAACTTAAGGTAAAGATAACTGGGAATTGGAAACAGTCCCAACACGACTGACCGACATGAGAGAACCATCAGTAGTATAAATGAAGGGAAGATGAGTAGAGGGAGAGATTGAGGAGAATATAGTAGAGCTAGAAGTCATATGATTACAACAGACAGAGTCAAAATACCAAGAAGTGTTACCTGGAGTCACAGACAAAGCCGTAGGAGGTGTACCAGAGGTGGAGAGAAGCTGTTTGAACATGACCTTAACATCAGTCTGAGAAAAAACAAGGGCAGACAGAGCAGGCGGCTCAGAGAAATCCTTAGAGGCAGCAGCGGTAGTGCGATTAGACCGACGATAAGAGTTCCTCCTAGAAGAGCCACCGCGAGAGGAGTGGCTAGTGGAAGATGACCTGGATGGATTGCGAAAACAATCCTACTGCAGATAACTAGGACCAAGTTTGTTACAACAACGGCCGGATCGAACAGGGCAATGAACTAAAAGATGAGTAGAATGAAGGCCTCGATTTTGACAATAGAGGCAAGCAGTGGTCCGTTGGGTCGGTGAGGGACGTGACTGAGGAGTGGGAAGAACAGAGTCCACACGATGAGTCTGGATAGTGCCAAGACGAGTCTCCTCAGATAACAGCTCAGAAATAGCCTGTTCAAAGGTGGGCAATGGAAGGCGATAAGGATGAGAGGCACGCACGGGGCTCAAAAGAGGGAGTGAGAGCCATGAGAAAGTGGACCAACCAGTGCTGATTACGATAGGTAGTGAATAAGGTAGCATCTTCTTGGTGAGGCTATGTTAGTTCTGAGAGAGCAAGCTGGTCCCAAACAGAATACATTTGAGACAAAAAGTCATTAATAGACTGACCGGATTCTTGGCGCATGCGGTGAAGTTGACCCTGAAGTTGATACTAGTGGGCAAGATCGGTAGTTTTGTATCGATCTCTCAAAAAACCCAAAATGTCTTTAGTAGGATTGGAAAATAGAGTTAAGTTGAAAATGGCCAAACTGAAGACTGATAGAGGAAACAGAAGTATTCTGAGGCCAGGTAATGATCTAGTAATTTTTACTGTCTCAATCTTCGTGTCAATCTGTATATGTGGTAGTTGATTCGGCGACCTCTTTGACCGATTTGGTCACATCCCCGGTGATAATACGTCAAAGTTTCTATCCTTTAAGGGAGGAAGACATGGCTTGGGCCCACAATACATAATTGGAACCATTAAGAAGAACAAAAATTGGATGGGAGGCATCATGGCGATCCATATTAAAAGTGGAGTAGGGCTAAATATATAGGAGCAGGCTTGTAGGATCAAAATTTGGTAAAACAGAACGTACCAGTGAGTCCGAAAGGTCGAAATTAGCTGGGAGATAGGCTGTTGTGCAGAGATGACGTCAGCAGAAGGGAAGTGATGTCAGCGGCACAAAATAGCAGATTGAAAGCGGCACACAATAGGAAGAAGGGCGCGCGGCGCACTGTAGTAGAACGGTGCACGCGGGGTGCACAAAAGCAGAACGGCACACGCGTGGCGTACGGAAGCAGACTCGGCGCACGCAAGCGCAGGGTTGACGTCAGATGCTGACATGAGCAAACAATGGAGGAGCGCGTGAATGGCGCGTGTGCAAGTGGCGGCGGAAGCTGGGACGTGCCGAAGACAAAGCCAGTACGTGACCGCGCGAGACGGCGAGTCTGGTGATAGGGGTGGTGCCGTTGGAATCATGAGGTGATTCCGAGCAGGATGGTGTAGTGCCACTGTGTACGGGACTAAGCACCAAAAAAAGAAAATGCCAGGAGTGGAGAACTGGGTTTTGATACCATGTAAGTTTGGTAGAGAGAGAGAGAGAGAGAAATTTCACTAACTTAAATTACACCATTCTAAAAAAGATATTCAAAAGAGATCAACAAAATTCACTGACTTGAATTGCACTAATCTAAAAAAAATATTCAAAATAGTCACTGACTTATATTCGATAACTATAACTATTTTTCAACAAATTTATTTTCAAAAAATTATGAACCATAAAATATGATTTTAAAAGCAACCTATTTTTGAAAACAAATGTTATTAAATCATGTTATTATAATTATTAGAGATCAATTTAATTTTTTTGTATAAATAAAAGAAAATCAGTAAAATATTCCTCTCCCACTTTGTGTAATATGAGAGGTCCAAAAATTTTCTTATTAAATAAGGTCCCTCGGCATTTTCACAGAGAAAATTCGATTCAGAGAAATTTTGCCAAACTCAGACAAATTTTGACCTCGATTCAGGAAAATTTTAAAATCTCTCTATAACAATTGAAATTTCACTGAATCAGGGTGAAATTTCTCTAAGTCAAATTTTCTTGTTGAGAGACCTTAACTACTGTGAAAATATTGTATATCATTTATCTTATAAAATTTTACTTTTAGGGAACTTTAAAAAAAATTTCCATATAAATAATCTATGCATGAGAGTGAGAGAGGAAGAGAGAGAGAGAAAGGAGAGAGAGAGAGAGACAAAGAAGAAGAAGAAGAAGACATCAGGTTTTGATTTTCCTTGTGATTTTGTCTCTATCTCTCTCCTTCTTTTTCTTCTTCTTCTTTGTTGTTGATGTGTTTCATGATTCCTGTTACTAAGATATTTCCTTAAAAAAAGGAGTTCCAAAAAAAAAAAGTCTTGCAAAAAGTTCTCAAAACAAGTTCTATGTATCAATTCCGATTTGTTTTTTGTTATTTTTTAAAAAATTCTCAAAAAGTTCTCAAAAAAATTTTATTTCCACTTTTTTTCTATTTTTCGAAAACTATATTCATTTATTTTTCACAATGAAAGTTGTTACCAAATGTGTTTATTTTCACTTTTTTTTCAATTTTTTGAAAACTATATTCATTTAATTTTTGCAATAAAAGTTGTTACCAAATGTGTTTTCATGTCCAAATTTCAAAATTTTTAAAACAAACACGTTACCAAATAGTCCCTTAGATTCTACAGGTATCTATAACATTGTGATAACATATGCCAACCATTGCCTATTCTTTTTTACTACTTGCTAGTATCCAATTGACTTTTATTTTGTAAATTTTGCGTTAATAAAGAAATTAGTCTAGAATATTGTTTCCTAGTCAGATTAGGATGTGTCTACTATAAATAAGTCAAAAGACTTGAGACAAATCAGTGTGTTTCAAATTACTGATAATATCTCCTTTCCCTTTCTTCCATGGTGAGTAAGCGGCTGGAAGTATATTCTTTTAATTGTTCGGCTGAATTATTCTAGAGGAAGAACTTATGCTTGAATAGTCCATGGATTTCCTTGTTTTCTCATTAGACCTCATGGATCTACTGTTTGGGACTGAAAGTCATTCTTGTCTAATGCATAATGTAGACCACAGAAGGTGCACTATTTTCTGTGCCTTCCCTTTTTTTTTTGCGTAATCCTTGATTCTTTTTGCTAAGTTTGGTCTGTTGGATTTGGGCATTTATTTCAATAATATCTTATATCTTCTACACAATTGGGAATTTTATGTGGTATTATATATTTTACTCCTTTTTTTCCTAGTAAATGATATTCTTTGATGTGCTCAGTCCTATGTATTGATATTTTTACAATTCAGATATCTGTGAGAAATAAGGATGCATGAGGATGAGAAGTGTTTACTAGGCAATGTTTGGTTTGTCAGAAAATTATTTTCAAGCTCCTGATAATTGTTATAAGAAACTTTAGTCAAGTGAGTTAAGCATTTGTTTGGGACCTATGCTCATCTTGATTGAGAGTGTTAGAGATAATAAACATTCAACCCTATCGTTAGGTGCTGGAATATCTAGTAATTTTTATTTTTTGTGTTTACTTCCAATATTTATAATGAAATACTCCAGATCTAGAATTATTTAATTTTGTTGAAACCTGCTGAGAGAGTTTCTCTTCTTCAAGTGTTCTATGGTATAGGTATTCTTACACTAAACAGAGATGGACTTTTTTAAGTTAATCTCACTATGCATTTATATTTCTACAAGCTTCCTTGCACCTCTCACCATCTAATAAACTCCTCTCGTGAAATATCTTGATTTTATTTTCACTTTTTTTCTATTTTTCGAAAACTATAATTATTTATTTTTTGCAATGAAAGCTGTTACCAATGTGTTAATTTTCACTTTTTTTCTATTTTTCAGAAACTATATTCATTTATTTTTTGCAATGAAAGCTGTTACCAAATGTGTTTTCATGTCCAAATTTCAAAATTTTTAAAACAAACACGTTACCAAACAGTCCCTTTGATTTTACAGTTATCTATGACATTCTGATAACATATGCCAACCATTGCCTATTCTTTTTTACTACTTGCTAGTATCCAATTGAATTTTATTTTGCAAATTTTATGTTAATAAAGAAATTAGTCTAGAATATTGTTTCCTAGTCAGATTAGGATGTGTCTACTATAAATAAGTCGAAAGAGTCGAGACAAATCTGTGTGTTTCAAATTACTGATAAATATTCTGAGAGAGTTTCTCTTCTTCAAGTGTTCGATGGTATAGGTATTCTTACACTAAACAGAGACGGACCGTTTTAAGTTAATATTTCTACATGCTTCCTTGCATATCTCACCATCTAATAAACTCCTCTCGTGAATACGGCCCTTCAACCCTATATAATTTTTCCAGTAACACACTTACCACTCTCTACCCACATCAAAATCCTCTGTTCTACCCCATTTCACACCCCATTACATATATGTCTTACCTATTGTTCGCCATGTGTTCCTTTCTCCACCACTTCTTCTACCCCCTACTACCTTTCCCTCTTTTAAATTTGAAATGATACACTGCTTGTTCTGATCTTAATATGTCCTATCTAACTGATCCTTCCTAACACACACCAATACTGGTCCACATTGCATTCACACACCACCTCATTCCCTACATCTAACGCCTCTTTTCATTTCATGGAAACCCTAGAATCAGTCCTCAATCACAGACAAGAACTAGACTCTACCAAAATTTGAACTTCATACCTCAACAAACTCATACTAATCGGCACAGAGGGTGAAAGCTTACTTCCATCACCCCAGCCACCCCAAAAGTCCCCCACTACATTCAACACTTCAAGGTCACAAAGATACAATAGGAAGTTCACTAACTAGACCCAGCCCTCTTTGGGCCCAGCATTTGGCTTTTAGAAGCAACCGTACATGTTTAGTCCCCATAGAACCACTATATCTCCTATCAAGAACCATACATGTTTCTTCCTTCGAAGGAAACAGGAAGAGAAAGAACACTCCACACACACAACTTTAACACTCTCTCACCCCTTCTTTGAGTCATCAGAAGCAATTGACCGATTCTTTAAGCTTTTCCTTACCTGATATCGGTAAACCCCAATATTCAAAACAACCCACCAGAAATAGCTGAAGAAACTCAAACATCTCATGACAAGATGGAAGGAACTTGTAGACACCCCATTTTTGACCGTCCTCAAGACTTGGACGTCACCGCTTGGAACACTCGGTGATTATCCATGTTTGTGTTCGTTTGGAGTTCCCGGAGGCCTCGGCTCGCGTGCCTTGCCTCAGGATCTCCGAACTCGACCGTTTAGTGTCTGGTTTTGCACCAAACACTTGTGTTTTGCCTTGGAAAGGCAGGGTAGGGCTTGTAGACCATCCCCACCCACCACCGGTAGTGGCTAGAGGCCACCGGCTGTTTTTTGCTGCCACCGGCAATGTATATTGCCGGCCGGCACTATTTGTTGCCGGTCAGCACTTTTTAGTGCCCGCCGGCACTCTTTTTGGCCAAGATGGCATTTTTGGTCGGCTGATTACTGTGCATCTGCTTTTGCAGATATTTTAAGACAGCTGTCTTGCTTTTGCTCCCCTCCATACACGTGTATGGAGGGATCTCCCTCTTATGAAGCTTGTCTTGTAAGCTTTACAAGACAAGAAGTGCCATATAGAGAGAGAGTGGTCTCTTGGCTTGAAGGGTTAGACACTTAGGACATTTTGAGAGCTTAGACAGCCATTGTTAGGGTTTGAGTTCTAGGGTTAGGGTTTGTTATACCTTATCTCTCTCTTTCCCTCTCTTTTGTGCTCTTGTGTGTGTTTTAGTCCATACTATTGCACAAGAGCACCTAGTGTTTCGCCTTCCTCTTGGAACTGAGGTTCTAAGGGACTGATTTTGAAGTTTTGGTGTTGGATTCAAGCTAAAGGAGGCCATTGGAGCACCATTTGTGAAGGGATCATCAAGGGTAAGAAACTTACACCTTTATTCCCCATTTTTGCATTGATTTTCTACCTATCTTAGAGCGGTTTTTGTGCTTATTGTATAACATAAAAAAGTTCTATTTTTAGGCCCTCTTTATTGTTTATTAAGAGTGTTTTGTTGTTTGAGGGTGGTTGACCCCCCTTAGGACTTGAAAGGCCTCATTTTGGGCCATTTTGTGCTAGCTCCGGGATTTTGGTGTTGGGGTCTCTTCGCCACTGAAATCTTGAGGGATTTCAGTGGTGAAGATGATGCCTTGAAGTCCCAAGAAGGAGAGGGCCACCCCCTCCCCTTGTTGTCCTTGAAAAGGGCATGTTTTGGCCTCTTGAGAGAGCATTATGCTTGAGTGTGTGTTGAGCATGTTTAGGCTGTTTTTCATGCTTATATATCCATAATATAACATGATTTTAAGTTGGTTTTGGTACTCCATGCATGCTTAGCATAGTTGCCTTGTAATGCCTTGTTTATGCCTTAACATGTCTTAGGTTGTTAGCCTTTGTTGGAGCATGTTTTAGGCTTAGCCTTGTGAAGATTTTGTGCATGTTTTGCCATGTTCTAGGTCTGCCCTAGGTTGCTTGGGTCGAATTTGGTATGCATCATATAGCTCCTTTGTATTTGGGCTTGTTGGCCTTGAGTATGTGCATGTGTAGCATGGCATCTTTGCATTGTTTTGGTGATTTGGGATCATCCTACATGCCATTTCAGTCCCATTTCCATGCTTGTTTGATTGCCTTGCATGTCTCTTTAATGCTTTGTAAGCTTGTGTAGCAATGCTCCATGTTTTGGTGCTTATGCATGCTTTTGTTTCGAGTCATTTGAATGCCATTTAAGTGATTCTTGAGGTTCGTTGTAGCATGATTTTAGAGCTCATGCTGCATGCTAATTGTTCATGATTGTCCCTTTCAAGTGTGTGCTTGAGGGTTGTCTAATTTGTGCCTAAGTGTTGGCCTTCCAACATATGTATGTGTGCATGTGTTTTGGTCTCCATTTTTGGGCATTATGGCCACTGTTTTAGGCCTTATTAGAGCTGCCTAATTCATGTATAAGACCACCTTAGCATTAGTTTGCATTGCCATATGTATGCTTGTATGCTTGCATAAGCTTGTCACCATGCCATGTTGCATCCTTAGTTGGTATGCTTAGGTTGCATTGCATCTTGCATGCATGCCTTGTTCCTTGACTTGATGATAGGAATTGGGCCTTGTTTGGTTTGATTGGTTTGCATTGCATTTGAAATCAAAGTTGCATACTTGGTTCTTTGGGCCATCATGTATGGAAATGCGTGATTGGTGGTCCGAGGATCGAGGCACATGCCCCTTTGAGTCATTATCATGATAAGGGACATGGTTGGTGCATACATGCCTTGAATTGTGCTGCCATGCTTTGCCTTGCCCTCTGTTGCTATCATTTGCAGATTCTACAGGAACACTCTGCCGACCGGCAGTGTAAGGTGCCGACCGGCAACAATTGCTCTGCCGACAGCTTCATTTTGTGCCGATAGCCACACACCACTGCCGGTGGTAATTCCACTCAGCCGGTGGTACTCCCCAGTGTCCAGGGATGCAATCCTGAGGTTTTGACAGCCTCCAGAGGAGTGAAGGAAGGAAAACAGAGGCAGCCTATGCATGGCGGCGCGTTTCCCGAGGCATTTTTCCTGCTTTTCTTAGTTTATTTAATTTGTTAATTAAATAAATTAATTTGTAATATTTAATTAGCTTGCGTAGTTAATTAATTTGTAATATTCATTTGATCCCTCCGAGTGAGGGTAAAGATGTAATAAGTGTGCGTGAGTGTGTGTATGTCTTCCAACCTCACGTCTTTCTTCCTTTTTATTTACCTGCTTATGATGGTAGATTAGGACACGTCTAATTTAGCATACCTTATGCTATGCATGTGTGCATCCATGCATTTGTATTACATACTTTAGGCTCGGTACATCACGCTAACTGCATTTGTACTTCAAATTCTAAACTGAATATGTGATAGTTGTGCATTCTCACATGCCATGTTTAGGATAGCCGAGCCTATTCTAGCAACACTTCGTATGCGATGCATTAGGCACTTAACATGGACTTGGATCATGCATGTTTGCTAACAAGTTCTTTGTTTTGGCACGGAGTGCGATGTAAGTATTTATGCTTTAGCATCTCGCATGTGTGTGAATGTTAACATGACAGTATGATTGCCATGCGGCTAAATGCTTATGTGATAAATTGTTTGAATGCCTGTGGGTGAAGGTTGGATTGTTTGAGTTGGAAAAACTCATTGAAATCCGCATTTTAGCCTACTTGCGAGTAGCAAATTCCAAAGCATTTTTAAAAACGAACGGATATGCAATGTTCCTTTCCAAATTAGGCAATCTAGTCTATACTTGTTTGCTGTGCGCATAACATAGTAATTCTAGGCTAATAAATGGAATAAGAACACATAACGTTTTCAAAATCGGATATCATGGTTAGTAGAGGCCGGTCTTCGGACCGGGCGAAAGGGGGTGCTCATAGCTGACCTTCCCCGATCGTACCCAAGCTCCCGAGCCGAGACAACTCCGGTGATGACGGACATGTGGCCTTCGACACCGAGTCAGTGTTTCCTAAATTTCCCCATTTAAAAAATATTTAGGTGGCGACTCTGTATCTGGCAAAGCAGTCCATGTTTGGCACTACTTTTTCGAAATCTGTTTCTCAAAACGATTTTCCAGATTTGGACTCTTTGGTTCAAGATTAAGAACCGCGACACAAATCAAGAGTCCGAACTGTAGCATGAGGCCCACGGGCGCGTGTTACAGAACTGCTAAGACACTTTCCACACCTCTTCTCCTTTCTGTCAAAGTGAACCACATCTCACTAACCAAGCTACTTTTATTGAATGATAAAGAGGTTGTTTTGCAAGTTCACAGGGTATACAATCAGAAATATCTTGAAGTACATGACCCAATTGACCACTAGAAACCAAAGACTTTAAACGACTAACAGAAAGATGTCCTAAGCGACAATGCCAAAGATGAAATGAAGATAAAGAGGAAGAAGAAGCAGGAGCAACGATCTGTGGGGAGTCCAGAACATGAAGTTGAATGAGTTCATAGACACGTCCATGTTTACGGCCGATCCCAATAGTCTATCCCGTCTGAGGGTCCTGCACCAAAGAACCATTAGCAGAAAATGTGACGATTAGGCCATGCTCACATAATTGACTAATAGAGATAAGGTTTAAGGTTAGAGCAAGGATACGATAAACTTGAGGTAAAAATAACTGGGAATTGGAAACAATCCCAACATGACTGATAGACATGAGAGAACCATCAGCAGTATGAATAGAGGAAAGACGAGTAGAGGGAGAGATTGAGGAGAATATAGTAGAGCTGGAAGTCATATGATTACAACAGGTAGAGTCAAAAAACCAAGATGTGTTACTTGGAGTCACAGACAAAGCAGTAAGAGGAGGTGTTGTAGACACCCCATTTTTGACCGTCCTTAAAACTTGGACGTCACCATTGGAACACTTGGTGATTACCCTTGTTTGTGTTCGTCTTGAGTTCCCGGAGGTCTCGGTTGCGCGCCTTGCCTCAGGATCTCTCGACTCAACCGTGTTGTGTCTGGTTTTGCACCAAACACTTGTGTTTTGCCTTGGAGGGGCAGGGAATGCCTTGTGAGGCATCCCCACACATCACCGGCCATGGCTCGAGGCCACGGGCCGGTGATTTTATGCCGTCGGCAATATATATTGCTGGTCGGCATTCTTGTTGCCGATCGGCCATTTATTTTGTCAAAATGGCAATTTTGGATGGCCGATCACTGTTCATTTACTTTTAGTAGATATTTTGGGCCATCTGTGATAGCTGGCACCCACTCTGTTCCCCTCCATACACTGTATGGAGGGATTTCCCTCTTGGATGGCTTGTTTTGGAAGCCTTACAAAAGGGAGTTGCCTATAAGAAGAGGCTTCCACTCTTGGCATGAGGGTTACAAAAATTTCAGAGGGAGCTCTGGATTAGGGTTAGGGTTGATACATATTTCCTATCTCTATATCGCTCTCTTGTGTGTGTCTAGTGTGTTAGGGTTGATACATATTTCCTATCTCTATATCTCTCTCTTGTATGTGTCTAGTGTGTGTTTGTCCATACTATTGCACACAAACACGTAGTGTTACACCTTCTCTTGGTTGTTGAGGGACCAGAGGGTTGTTCTTGGTGTTCTTGACTGGATTTGAGCTCAAGGAGGCAACAAGATCATCATTTGTGAAGGAGGACTTCAAGGGTAAGAAACTAGTCCCTTTTTATCCCATTTTTGCACACTACTTTTACGTATCTTGCAAGTGTTTTTTGGCTTTGCATATAATACATAAAAGTTCTGTTTTTAAGGCCTCTAAATAGTTTATTAAGAGTGTTTTAAGCTTTGGGGTTGTTTGACCCCTCTTAAGCCTTGTTTGGCCCTTGTTTTGTGCTATTTTGTGTGAGCTCCGGGACTTTGGTGTTTGGGCCTCCTCACCACTGAAATCTTGAGGGATTTCAGTAGTAAGGATGGTGCCTTGAGGTCCCAAGAAGGAGAGGGCCACCCCCTCTCCTTGTTGTCCTTGAAAAGGACCATTTTTGCCTCTTGAGGGAGCACCGAGCTTAGGCTCTTGTTGACCATGCCTTAGCTGTTATTTATGCTTATTTTGCCATGAAATAGCATTGTTTTAAGTTGGTTTTGGTACACCATGCTTGCTTAGCATACATGCCTTGTAATGCCATTTTGTTGCCTTAACATGCCTTAGGTTGTAAACCATTGTTCTTGCATGTTTCAGGCTTGGCTTTGTGAAGCTTTCATGTTTATTTTGCCATGATTAAGTTCTTTCCTTAGTTGTTTGGGTCGACTTTGGCATGCATTGTATAGTCCCTTTGCATTTTTGGCTTGTTGGCCTTAAGGGTGTGAGTGTATAGCATGCATTACTTGCTTTGATTTAGTGGGTTGGGACCATTTTCCATGTCATTTTAGTCCACTTAGTCTGCTTGTATGCTTGCATTTCATGGTCCCTTTGATGTGTCAAAGTCTTGTGTTGCATGCTCCATGTTTTGGTCATTGTGCATGCTTTTGAATTCAAGTCATTTAGATGCCATCTAAGTAATCTTTTGGGCTTTGTTTTATGTGCTAAAACTCTGTTTTGGTTCGTTGAATTCATGCCATGTTTGGTCTTGTTAAGTGTGGTTCAATACCCCTTTAGCTTGCTTTGAATCTTGGACTTTGCTTGCATACCTTGATTGCATTGTTTGGGTTGGTTTGGCACCATGTTCTTGCATGATTTTCAAAGCTTAATTTACATTCTAATTGTCCATGTTATGCCTCTTTCAAGTGTGCTTGAGAGTTGCCCTTTTGTGCTTAAGTATTAGCCCTTTAACACGTGCATGTGTGTGCGTGTGTTGGCCTCCATGTTTGAGCACTTTGGCCCCTGATTTAGGCTTGTTTGAGAATTGCCTAATCATGTTTAAGTCCATCTCTTTGCTTGTTTGCATGCTCACCTCGCATGGTTGCTTGCATACTTGCATGTACACATTGCATTGCCATGTTGCATCCCTAGCTCGCATGCCTAGGTTGCATTGCATTGTGCATGCATTGCCTCACCTCTTGAAGTGAGTCATGATAGAGGTAGAAGCCCCTTGGTTTGACTATGTGCATTGCATTACATTTGAAATGAAAAATGCACAACTTGGTCTCTTGGGCTATCACGCATTGAAATGCGCGCTTGATGGTCCGAGAACCAAGGACCATGTCCCTTTGAGTCATAAACATGATAAGGGATATGGTCGGTGCATACATTGCTTGAAATGCATTGCCATGCTGTGCCTTGCCCTCTACTGCTGTCAATTGCAGGTTCTGCAGACATTCTTGGCTGACCGGCAGTGTTCAGTGCCGACCGACCATAAATCCATGGCCGATAGCTTCATCAACAGCCGATGATCATATCTTACTGCCGGTGGCCATTCTCCTCAGCCGGTGGTGTCTCCCAATGTCCAGGGAAGCAATTCCGAGACTTTGGCAGTTTTGAGAGGAGTATAGCAGGGAAAAACAGAGGCAGCTTGTGCATGGCAGTGGACTTCCGGGTAAGACCGAGCATGCATTACATTGGGCTCTTTTCCCGAGGTCGTTTATCGCTTTCTTAGATTAGTTGGTTTGCTTAACTAATTTAGTTGGTCTATAATAATTAATTAGCTTGCGAGTTAGTTAATTTGTACTATTCTTTCGGTCCCTCCGAGCGAGGGCGAATTTGTAATAAGTGTGGGTGAGTGTGTGCATGTCTTCCAACCCCCACTTCTTTCTCCCTTTTACTTACCTGCTTTGATGGTTAGTAATAGGTCATGTTTAATTTAGCATACCATATGCTATGCATGCGCGCATCATTCATCAGTATTGCATGCACCGGGCTCGGCGCATCATGCTAACTGCATTAGTATTTCAAATCTAACTTGAATACATGCTACTTGTGCATTTTCACATGTCATTCATAGACTAGCCGAGTCTACTCTAGTGACATTCCGTATGCGTTGCATTAGACATTTAAACATGGACTTGGATCATGCATTGATTGCTAACGAGTTCTTTGTTTTGGCACAGAGTACGATGTAAGTAGTTATGCTTTAGCATCCTTGCATGCGTGTGAGTGTTGCCTTGATAGCATGATTACCATGAGGCTAGCTGCTTATGTGATATAACTGCTTGAATGCCTGTGGGTGAAGGTTGGATTGTCTGAGTTGGAATAGCTCATTGAAATCCGTGTTTTAGCCTACTTGCGAGTAGCAAATTCCAAAACATTTTTCCAAAACAAATGGATATGCAATGCTTATTCCCAAATTAGGCAATCTAGTCTATACTTTTGTGCTGTGCGCATAACATAGTAATTCTAGGCTAATAATCGGGATAAGAACACATGACGTTTTAAAAAACGGATATCACGGTTAGTAGAGGCCGATCTTCGGATCGGGCGAGAGGGGGTGCTCATAGCTGACCTTCCCCAATCGTACCCTAACTCCTGAGCCGAGGCAACTTTGGTGATGACGGACACGTGGCCTTTGGCACCGAGTCAGGGTTTCCTAAATTCCCCCTTAAAAAATATTTAGGTGGCGACTCTGTACCTGGCAAAGCAGTCCATGTTTGGCACTTCTTTTCAAAAATCTGTTTCTCAAAACGATTTGCCAGATTTGGACTCTTTGGTTCAGATTAAGAACCGTGACAATTTGAGAGTCCTGAACTATAGTGAACCCAATATGAACAGAGCGGGACTCGTCCTCCCGGGGCATTCGGGGACGTCTACAGCTTCTGGCGACTCTGCTGGGGATTTTAGAGAGCTTGACTCGAACTCATGATATCCTGCTTTGATTTCATCTATATGTCTCTTTGCATTGCATGTGCATTGGTGCGCCTAAGACACCGTGTTTGCCATCTGCCATTCCTGAACGGTTTGCCGAAGGCTTGACTTTGTCAAAGCATGCCATAAGGCTGACCAATTGTGGGCTCTGACAGTATGGGAACACAAACCCTGGTTTTACCGGGGCACCCTTTTCGACCATTCGACCTAGTGCATATCGAAATCCATAGTGACCATTCCAAATTAGGACAGGTTGCTTACCCGATGTTAGGTTGTTTGAAAACTGCTGCGTGCATAGTGAAACCCTAGCTCCTGACAAAATAGGACAGGGAAACCCTACCCCTCTATAGGGATGTTTTGGCTCTCTTTATTTGCTATGTGCTTTTAGAGTGCACCTCTACAGGAACGTACATATCAGTTTGCAAGTTTGAGTATCAGGCCCGAGGGCACCAGTATCAGTGTTGTTGAGAAATCAGTTATCTGTGGGTATTCGATTCAGTATTTTGGGAACAGTGATTCTGGGGAACAGTGATTCTGGGGAATAGTGATCAGTAATAGAGTGCAGTTGTTCGGCTACACCCGTGTTTGATCTGTTTGGGCTGAAATGCTGTTTGTTTTTCCTTTCAGTTCAGAGGTTCAGAGAGTTGATACAGAGTAGCTAGTGTTCCCCCTTGCTGAGGCAAGACAGATATCTGATCCGTCAATCACAGTTCAGTATAGCGGACTTATGATGACGTAGAATTCAGAAGAGATTGTGGTTATGACAGCTACGCTAGATCAAGTGATCACCCTGCGGGATGAAACCAATGTTGATGTATTGCATCCGCCTAGGTCGCCTATCACACACCCGGTCTGGACCCCCCAGTTGTATCAGGCTCGCGAGCCCACTACATTCGAGCTGATGGGAATGATTGGTGACCTCCAGAGATCCGTGGCCGATCTGGCCTATGGAATGTCGGCTTTGCCGCCAGCGGCACTGTATGCCGGGATTTTCATACCACAGGAGCCCCCGCTACTGGGGCGGATTGTGATAGAGCTCAGCCAACTAGAGGTTGCTTCCAGCTACAGCAACGACATGTCAGCAACAATCGGGCTTCGCTCTGATGTAGAAACCCAAACCCTTGATCAGGCTGAGGCCAGAGGCAAGAACAAAATGAAGGCAGATGCCGATCCCATTGAACAACTGCTGCGGGCAGTCGAGGCTTTGAAAGCCGGGGGGATGAACAAGCAACAAATATCTGCAGTTGTGGCAAAAACTGTGGAGGATGCTTTCCCCACTCCACCTGAGGGTAGTTCAAGTCAGTCAGAAAATCGGGATAGGCCCCGTCAGGCCAGAACAGTTCCTCCTATTCCCAACCCTGCGCCTGGGAAAGATCAGAAAACCAAGGCAGTGTCTGCCGACCCTTTTGCTAGTGCGTCTAGTAAGAATACTCAGACTTCAAAGTACCTGCCCCGAGGGCGCAGGATCTTTCATGCGCTCTACATGCCTCTTTCTAAGGCACTTCAGATTCTCGCCGAAAGGGGGCACCTCAAACCCCTTGAACCTCGGCCTCTCCCGAAGAATCTCCCTCTTACACATGATGCTGCTTTATACTGCACGTACCACCAACAGACCAGTCACGCCACCGACAACTGTTTCCGCCTTCGCCATGAAGTGCAGGATCTGATCGATAATGAGGTCATTCTTCCACCTACCTCAGCGAAGTTTGTTACCACCGAGCTGTTGGACTTTGAGGATACTGCGAATATGTGATCAGGGGTTGGACCACCTGCGGGTGGCGCTCGGTGTATTTTAGATGTGGCATCTGGCACGCACTTTTTGAGCATTTGTAAATGCAGTTTTGTAGCTTCTGGCTTGGGTTTTGAGTCAGTTCTCTGTTTTGTTTTTGAGTCTGCCTCTTTGCTTTGAGTCAGTTTTTTTGTTTTGGGTCTGTCTTGTGGTACCGAGTCAGTCCCGTTGTATAGGATGTCAGGTGATTCTACGGTTGTTGCCTCGAACACCGTTTTGGTTTTGTAAATACCCTTTTGTTTTGAGTCTGTCTCTATTGTGGAGCCAGTTACAATCAGGGAATTTGAATGGAGCAGCTGCGGCTACCATGTTTCCATGCTTATTACTAATTTTGAGCTAGTTGTGCCAAAGGATTTGAATTGAACGGCCGTGCGTTCCACCTGTTCTCTTGTGCCCTGAAAATCATTGCATTGACCTATGTTTTTCAAAACCTCTTTAACACAGCGGTGAAAACAAAGAGGAAGGAATTCCTCGAGTTTTGCAAAACTTTGATCAATTTGAGAAAAAGAGAGGCATGCTAAGCCTTTAATGATTGAAACCATGCTTGTTAGCGTGAGTACTGGGAAGGACCCTGGCTTGATCCAGATTGGTTCCACACTATCTTCGGCGCAAGCGATTTGTCGCTTTCTTAAAAACTTTCAAAAACAAATGTTTTGCACGGCCCTGTGAAGACCTGTGTGGAATCGCTCTTGAGATTGTGCAGCCTAGGATCGCTCTCAGTCTCAAGATTCAACCCGTTCGTTTTCAAACCTTGAACCCGTTCAGAACGTTCAACGGTCAACTGCCATGTAAGGCCTGTGTGGCCAGATTAGAAACAACCCTCGAACAAGAGGCACCAAAATCAGATCAAGAAGATTAGATCTCACCAGAAGAAGCTCGTGGAGCAACCATGATGGATTCTTCTGCAAATCATTACAACAGTCGTTCTCCTAGATACAGAGAGGCTTCAACTTCAAAAACCATTTGGCATGGACTTGTTACACTTTTACCCTTTTGAGAGGCTCGCTGGGCCAAAAACCCAGAAGGGCGACCCAGGCAAAAGTTAGAGCAAGAGAAAAATACAAAAAATGCAAAAAAAGAGAAGAAATAAAATAAAAAAAAAAGAAAAAAAAAAGAGAATGAAAAGATACAAAAAAAATCAAGAAAAAAAAAGAAGAAAAAAAAGAAAATGAAAAGAAGCTCGCAAGATCGAAAACCCGCATCGGGCACCTTGGCAAAAGTTAGAGCCTGAAAAGTGAAGGTTAAAATACCCGAGTGTACCTTAACCGGAACTACGTAAGGCTTGATTCCCATGTTTGGGATACGTAGGCAACTTCATCCTGAAGTCCAGCCCCCAACGCTTTCATAGCATCTCAGTCCATACAATGGTTTCGATTTCATCCCAAAGTCTAGCCCTCAACACCTTTAAAGTGACTGTGTCCATATATTGGTTTTGACCATCTCCGTCTTCTCAGCATCCGAGAGTTCGTTTGCAATCATCACTGACGAAGACTGTTTACCAAATGCTACGGTGTCATCCAGACAAGGGGCAACTTTCCGTTGCCATGATGTCGCCGTTCAAACCAGGGGCAACTTTCCGTTGCCATCCATCCCTTCCAAGCCAGGGGCAATTTTCCATTGCCTCCGATTCGAGGTTGTGCATCTCGAGAATGAGTTCCGCACTCGTTGGGCGGCGGCCGTTTATAAAAATAGTTTTTGAGAATTTTTACTGAGGTTGACCATTTTCTCGAAAATTATTTCATTTTCCAAAACTGGACCATTTTCTTGGACCCAAAAAGGAAAATTTTCAGTGTTTATAGTCTGGCTCGCATGGTTTTCAAATCAAAAATCGAACAAGTGTGTTAATCCGACTCTCATTTTGGTCAAAATTATTTTAGTAGAAAACCAAAACAAAAAAAATGGTCAAAATGATGAACTATGGGCACGGTTGAGTCAGGCTTCCTATCTTTCCCCCATCGCCAGCATACTTGCCAAGAAGGGCACAACTCAAGCTGTCATTAAAGGGCTGAAAGCTCTCTCAACCTCCGAGCAATGAGGTTTCGAACCAAGTGCGAAGCACGAATCCGAAGGGATCAAGGTACTCTGTTCCCTTACCTGGGGCATCGACCAAACGCCACCAGAAGAAACAGCCGTGAGCTAACCATGGCAGGCGTGAACCCACAACTTCTTATTCATCCATTAAACACCCCGGGGAGGGATAAAAATGAGAGAATAAAGAATAAAGAGGTGTAAGTTGAGAGAAAAAGCGAGCCAAAGGGTTTTGAGAGAAAAACCGAGCTTGAGTGCTAGAGTGATGTGAGAATCACAAATGAGAAAAGGGTGGGAAACAATACCCAGAGAAACTGGCTCCTCGTGATCTGAGGTCCCCCGTCTTTGTTAACGCGTCTGTATGTCGTGTCTTTTGTTTTGTTTACCTCAACCTTTGTTTTAAGTCTTTTCCGAGTGTTACTCGATGTGTTTAGGTCGTGTACCTTTTGTTGAGTCATAGTATGCTGAGTTCAGTTGTAGGCTCAATACCCCGGTTTGAAAAAAAAAAACCTTCTTCAATTTCAAAGATTAATCGTCTTGTGCTCAGAATGCTGTGCCATTCTCCACATTTGTGCAAAAACATGATTTGGTTCTTTCATACAACTGCAGGGTCCACCCCCGATAAGTGTGAACAAGAAAACCTGGGCCTCCTTGAAGCCTCTGGGTTTCAGATCGCATTTGAGTGTGCTTCAACTTCAATGGATTCGACCTTCATGGTCCGTCTTGTCAGATTTGGGTTGTTTGTTCAGGATCCGCTGTGTGCAAAATGAGCCAAGCACTGTGTTATGGGTTGTATGCAGATTAATTCCCAGTAGAGTATTAACCGAATGTCCAGAATGTGCAGCGGTTAGTATGGTTTGTTTTTGCTATTGACTGGTTCGTTATCTGATTATTACAATGCAAGTGTTCAATTTTCAGACAATAGATCAATTTCATTTCATTTGAGGTGCAACATGATGCAATGCGATACAATATATGGAATGTACAAATACAACACTTTTTTTTCAGACAAAAGGTTTGTTTCATTTCATCATCTTTTTCAAGTACATAGTTTTGGAAATAAAAATCTGCCTGTGGCAGTACAAGGTACTCTAACTACCAGCAAAAAGTACAAAAGAAAAAGAAAAAAAGAAAAACCAGCAAAAGTCTGGATCAATGACAACAGGCCATGGGTCTAGGGGTCCGTCCTCGTCCTCTTCCTGGACGAAGGTCCAGGAACATCATCAGGGCTGTCATCTGAGTCCGAGTCCGAGCTGTCTCCGGTCTCCTCCGACGACGACTCTACCTCCGCCTCCGACTCCTCATCATCATCATCAGGGACGGGTGCCCATGAGCTACTCCCAACGTGAGCGCGCCCCGCCTTGGTGCGGGGGTATGCTCTGCCATCTCCTCCGGTAGGAATAGAAGGTCCAGCTGGAACACCTCCCACAGTGGGAATCTAGAAAGGAGGCTGAAAAGTATAAGAGGCAAACACATCAGTATGCCGTGACCAGTTTATCAGTGCAGAATGCAATACAACGTGCGAATGTCGTGAGCAGTTTATCAGTACAGAATGCAGTATATGAGTCCAGTGTGAATGCCGTGAGCAGTTCATCAATACAGAATGCAATGCATGCAGTATAGTGTGCAAATGCCGTGAGCAGTTTATCAGTGCAGAATGTAGTGTATGAGTACAGTGTGCAAATGCCGTGAGCAGTTTATCAGTGCAGAATGCAGTATATGAGTACAGTGTATGAATGACGTGAGCAGCTTATCAAGTGTTGTGCTGTGCACCAGATTATGTGAAGCAGCTTATGAGTATGGTTTAAGGCCGTGATCAGAAGAACATACCGGAATACTATAGAGGGCCAGGAGGTCGAAGGTCCGCTGTAGCATCCCCATCATGGAGGCATTCAACTCCACGGACTGCCAGGTGTACTCGAAGGACACCTGCAAAAGTATCAAAGGCATCAGTATTCTGCGGAATATCAAAATAAACTGAAATAAAATGACAATGCAAGCTGCAAGATGAAGTAGTACATACCGGAGGTAAGTCATAGAACCCGACCAACTCATGGTCAGCCGGAGGAGGAGCAAAGGGAATCTGGTACGTCGCCCCACCCTGCCCTCGGCATATCAGTATAGTGGGTAGCACTGGCCAGCTAACCCCCTAACCCCTCCGAGCTCCGCTCCTGCCACGGACACGAGCCGCCCTCGACGTCCCTGCCCCAACTCCTGCTCCAGCTACTGGCGCCGCAGGTCCCCCTCTCTCAGCTCGGCGGCCACTGCTCAGAGGCCGCATAATGTAGGTCTGGACGTACTCTCTAAAGTCACCCTCACCCCTAAAGTCCCCTGCGTCCCAGCCGATCATGTAATCGGCCATCTCCTGGGCGGTGAACCTCTCAGTATCTCTCAAATGGGCAGGAGGTGGACCCGGGACTATCTGCTCTGGTAACCCCAGGGTCTAGCGTAGGAAACGCTCGCCCAGGTACCAAGCCCGATAGACCGAGCCCTTCAGCAAGATCCGAAAGCGTGCAGTCTCCTCTGCCCCAGCAAACCGATCCCGGGTCACGGCTGGCAATGGAGCCCAAGGCTGCCAGGTGATCTGAAAATGAAATGCATTTTGTTATCTACTGTTATTGAAAACATATAGTGCTAAGCGAAGCCTAAGCAAATTCTAAAGTTGAACATACCTCCGCGGCGGTGATGGTGTCGAAGTAGCAGTGGAACAAAATAAAAGACTCCCGTGGTCTCCGTACGCATCGCACATCAAAGCGATGAGAAAAGGGGATGCCGAGTGGGGTCTCTACATCAGGCACTGGGGCAAGCCTGGGAAAGTAGGCATACACCCATAACTGCAGAACAGATATAAGTGTGACTATCAGATAAAGCAAAATACAGAATAAAGTAGAAATGGCAGAGCCGTGTGTTGTGCAGTGTATTGTATAGAGTATACAGTGTGTGCAATATGCAGTCAAAGCAAAGCAGAGTATATGTGTGCCGCGTGTGCAGTATATAGTCAGTGAGAGGCAGACCGTGGTGTGTGCAGTGTACAGAATACAGAAAACGTGAAGCAGAAATGTAAAAGGGGAAGAAGATGTACCTCCCAAGCTTGCCAGTAGCCGCCAAGAAGCTGTCCGCTGAGGCGGGAAGAAGAGCTCATATAACCATACAATGTGGCCAAGCCTGCGCCACCCCAGTCATAACGGCGGATCCGCCTGACATCCACCAATGCGCTCAACAGACATAGAGGCATGGTGTTCGCCCGGTTGGCGAAAAGGGTCGTCCCGAGCAGAAACATGATGAAACCCCGTGCGTACTGATCCACCTCCTCCGGGGTCATCTGTGCCTCCTCCGCCAAGGCTGGCTGAATCCGGAAGTGGCTCTCGAACAACGAGTACCTAACAAACCCTACCCAGGCAAGGGATGGCTGAGTGCCGAGCAGGTACAGCTGGGCGGCGTCCCATTCATCCATATCGGTATCGAAGGGGATCGGATCACCCCCTACCTCGATGCTGGTGAGCATCGAGAAATCATAAGGGGTCATCGTCATGTCCCCCGCAACGGAGAAGTGGAAGGAGTTGGTGGTATCCCACCACCTCTCCACTAAAGCGGCAAGCAAGGGCCTGCAGGTCGTAAGCTGGGAGAGCCCCCTGCAGAAGATGCCGAAACCGGCCTCGTCGACGATATGACGAACCGCATCTGGCAGCTCTATGTACCAATCCCGAGCAACGACATTCCCATACCCGCGGATGGTATGGTAATCCCCCTGTAATCAAAAACAACAATTGCGAGGCAATATTCAAAACGCAGTTTTAAGAAGCATACAGGTATACAGCATGTGTGCATGTTTTCAAATTCGAATAAACATCGGGTGCCGGTGTACTTACAGTGAACTATAACGTGTGATCTGTCAGCATGTTTGAGTGGTTTAGGGCAAATACAGCATGTGTGCATGTTTTCAGACTCAAGCAGATACCGGGTACCAGTGTGTATGCAATGAAATACAGTGTGCGCCGTGTGTTTGGGTGATTCAGGGTTAGTGCAGTGTGTGTGCACGTGTAAGTTTCAAATAGATATCGATTGTAAGTTTGTTTGCAATCAACTACAGTGTACAGTGTATCGATGCATCCGGGCTAAGCAGTTAGAGAATAGAATCAACTAATGGCAGTTATGTTCTACATTGCGGAAAATAACAAAACAAAAGAAAGAATGTTACCTCGGAAGTGCCGAAGGACAGATGGGAGGTAGGCTCACGCAAGAGAAGCTCGGGTGCCACGCCCCTCTCGAAACTCTGGAACTGGCGCAGTCCATCGGGGAGCATCACATGAACCGCAGGCCTGTAGGTCTCCGGATCGAACGGCCGGATATGAAGTGGCAAGGGGTCGGCCTCAGGATCCATCTCGAGCTTTGGAGGGGTCCCGCCCTGAGGAAGATCGTCCGCCATCTCGAGGAGAATGTGGAAATGGCCGGAAGACGAAAAACCGGGCGAGAATGTGAAGAGTCAACAAAAAGTCAACCCTGAGAGGGCCGGAAAAGGCCAGAAAAGCCGAAGTGCGGAAAAGGCACAGACATCGAGAAAAACTCAAGGGAAACAACCCCCGAGTGACAGAAATCGAAAAAACAACACCGAAATGAAATTTCAATCGGTTCAAAACGTTCGAAACGCAAGGGTGAACGTGAATCAAATGACGAAACGGAGCCAAAAACCAAGGAAAACGAGAAAATAAGGCTCGAAAAATATTTTAGAGAGAGAGAGGAGAAGATTTCGAGCAAGGAGAAGTAAAGAAAATAGGGCTAGAAGCCCTATTTTAAAAGGCCCGTAGCGAAATGCCAAAATTGCCCCGATACAGGGACTTTTTGCCGGTCGGCCACACTCTTTGCCGGTCGGCAAAATAGTTTGCCGATGGAAATTGTATGATGGCTAATGGATGACCGGTGATGCATTTTGATGGCCGGTGGGTATCCGGTCGTCTCTTACAATGGTTCTGGAGCCTCCTACATCCTTTTTTTGGGTTATATGTGTGGTTCAGGGCCTTCATTGCTCAAGACGGTGCAAGAAACGTGCATCTCCGACGCTCAACCGGCCTCCGTTTTGACCTCAGATTGTGTCTTCTGTGCGTGGCACTCGAATTCGTGCAAGGTGTATCCTTTCCGTATCCTTTTGGCTTTTACAAAACTCAAAAGTTGCCCCATGTGCATCACATGTCAATCGCACTGTCTTGTGCATTTCAAATCACTCGCACTCTCTTGTGCACTCATGTTGTCTAACGCATCGCGCTATTTTGCGCATCTTATTGCATTTTGCATGCATTCCATCGCGCTATCTTGCGCATCGCACTGTCCTGTGCACTCGCGTTGTCTAACGCATCGCGCTATCTTGCGCATCTCATTGCATTTTGCATGCATTCAATCGCGCTATTTTGCGCATCTCATTGCATTTTGCATGCATTCAATCGCGCTATTTTGCGCATCACACCATCCTATACATACGATGGTCTAGGAGACCCTAAATCCTCTGAAGGTGCAAGTCCTTCGGTGTTTGTCGTGCCCGAACGACTTTTGATAAGTTACATTATACATGTATTTCAAGCGACTCGTGTCGTCGCATATTCAAGTTCACGTGCATCTTAAAAGCCGCGCGTTGTCGCGCACTTCGAAATCATGCATCATCATGTATTTGCATTTCAAAAAACAAAAACAAAACAAAAAATATAATTGCATTGTCATGTATCATCATAAATAGTTGCATTGTCATGCACTATCGTAAATAGTTGCATTGTCATGCATCATTGTAATATAGTGTATATTGCATTGTAGCTTGCATGCATTCACTGCATCACTTCCATCTATGGCTCGCGCCTTTCCATGATTGAGCTTGGTCCGGTATGTGCCCATACTTCTTGTGTCGAAGCATAGTTCAGTGGACCGTTCTATGTTAGACGCGGCTTGTACGTGTACATGCCCTTCCTAGGCAAGATTTGGTTTGGCCTGCGTGCCTTATCCATCGTATCTTTTCCATCCCAGTGCACATTGCATTGTAATTTGCATGCATTCATTGCATCACCTTCCATTTATGGCTTGCGCCTTTCCATGTTGAGCTTGGTCCGGTATGTGCCCATACTTCTCGTGTCAAAGCATAGTTCAGTGGACCGTTCTATGTTAGACGTGGCTTGTATGCGTACATGCTTTGCCTAGGCAAGATTTGGTTTGGCCCGCGTGCCATATCCATTGCCATTTCCCCAGCATTTTCATTATATATTACATTGTAGTGTAATTGTTGCATCCAGCATTAGGATCGTAGTCCTTTCCCCAGCGGGTCATTTCCCCACCTTTGTCATTCCCCCCAATACTTGTTCTTGTGTCCGTCTACATTACTCATAGTTCTGTTGACCGTTCTATGGTAGACGGACTTGTTACCTCCATCAATCTATTTGACATAGGTGTGGTTTCGAACCGCTCATGATTGGATCATGATTCAATTGCATTGCATTTTCATTTGCATTGTTCATACATAGTTTTGTATATATTGCATATCATTTTGCATTCATTTTTGCATTGTCATGCATGTTGCTAATAACATTGTACCTGTTAAGTTTGCTTTCTTTGCAAGCACGATATTGTATGTACGGTTCGTTTGAAGCTGGTGCAACCAGACGAGCCGCACAGGTATTGTATCCTCCGAGTGAGACGTATCAAGAATTGCATAATTCTCTTACATCCTTTCTGCATTTGTAATGTAGTTGCATTGGTGTATGCTAGCTTAAAACTGTCGCATGTGTGCTTCATTATAGCTTTCTTTGCATGATCATAAATTACGTCCGGCTCTGTGCATTGTCTTGCATCTTGCCCCCGCCTTCGGGTGCATATCTTGTTTGTCTTGCATGATTGTCTGAGTCTTCGGCTTTGTCAAAAATGGGTCGTCTCTGGGCTTTGACATTCACTCCCGTCATTGTTATGACTTTCGAGTTCTGTCAAAGAGGGGCAACTGTAGACACCCCATTTTTGACAGTCCTCAAGACTTGGACGTCACCATTGGAACACTTGGTGATTACCCTTGTTTGTGTTCGTCTTGAGTTCCTGGAGGTCTCGGTTGCGTGCCTTGCCTCAGGATCTCTCGACTCGACCGTGTTGAGTCTGGTTTTGCACCAAACACTTGTGTTTTGCCTTGGAGGGGCAGGGAATGCCTTGTGAGGCATCCCCACACATCACCGGCCATGGCTCGAGGCCACCGGCCAGTGATTTTATGCCGTCGGCAATATATATTGCCGGTCGGCATTCTTTGTTGCCGATCGGCCATTTATTTTGTCAAAATGGCAATTTTGGATGGCCGATCACTGTTCATCGACTTTTAGTAGATATTTTGTGCCAGCTGTGATAGTTGGCACCCACTCTGTTCCCCTCCATACACGTGTTTGGAGGGATTTCCCTCTTGGATGGCTTGTTTTGGAAGCCTTGCAAGAGGGAGTTGCCTATAAGAAGAGGCTTCCTCTCTTGGCATGAGGGTTACAAAAATTTTAGAGGGAGCTCTGGATTAGGGTTAGGGTTGATACATATTTCCTATCTCTATATCTCTCTCTTGTGTGTGTCTAGTGTGTGTTTGTCCATACTATTGCACACAAACACATAGTGTTACACCTTCTCTTGGTTGTTGAGGGACCAGAGGGTTGTTCTTGGTGTTCTTGACTGGATTTGAGCTCAAGGAGGCAACAAGATCATCATTTGTGAAGGAGGACTTCAAGGGTAAGAAACTAGTCCCTTTTTACCCCATTTTTGCACACAACTTTTACCTATCTTGCAACTGTTTTTTGGCTTTGCATATAATACATAAAAGTTCTATTTTTAAGGCCTCTAAATAGTTTGTTAAGAGTGTTTTAAGCTTTGGGGTTGTTTGACCCCTCTTAAGCCTTGTTTGGCCCTTGTTTTGTGCTATTTTGTGTGAGCTCCGGGACTTTGGTGTTTGGCCCTCCTCACCACTGAAATCTTGAGGGATTTCAGTGGTAAGGATGGTGCCTTGAGGTCCCAAGAAGGAGAGGGCCACCCCCTCTCCTTGTTGTCCTTGAAAAGGACCATTTTTGCCTCTTGAGGGAGCACCGAGCTTAGGCTCTTGTTGACCATGCCTTAGCTGTTATTTATGCTTATTTTGCCATGAAATAGCATTGTTTTAAGTTGGTTTTGGTACACCATGCTTGCTTAGCATACATGCCTTGTAATGCCATTTTGTTACCTTAACATGCCTCAGGTTGTAAACCATTGTTCTAGCATGTTTTAGGCTTGGCTTTGTGAAGCTTTCATGTTTATTTTGCCATGATTAAGGTCTGTCCTTAGTTGTTTGGGTCGACTTTGGCATGCATTGTATAGCCCCTTTGCATTTTTGGCTTGTTGGCCTTAAGGGTGTGAGTGTATAGCATGCATTACTTGCTTTGATTTAGTAGGTTGGGACCATTTTCCATGTCATTTCAGTCCACTTAGTCTGCTTGTATGCTTGCATTTCATGGTCCCTTTGATGTGTCAAAGACTTGTGTTGCATGCTCCATGTTTTGGTCATTGTGCATACTTTTGAATTCAAGTCATTTAGATGCCATCTAAGTAATCTTTTGGGCTTTGTTTTATGTGCTAAAACTCTGTTTTGGGTCATTGAATTCATGCCATGTTTGGTCTTGTTAAGTGTGGTTCAATACCCCTTTAGCTTGCTTTGAATCTTGGACTTTGCTTGCATACCTTGATTGCATTGTTTGGGTTGGTTTGGCACCATGTTCTTGCATGATTTTCAAAGCTTAATTTACATTCTAATTGGCCCTGTTATGCCTCTTTCAAGTGTGCTTGAGAGTTGCCCTTTTGTGCTTAAGTATTAGCCCTTTAACATGTGCATGTGTGTTTGTGTGTTGGCCTCCATGTTTGAGCACTTTGGCCACTGATTTAGGCTTGTTTGAGAATTGCCTAATCATGTTTAAGTCCATCTCTTTGCTTGTTTGCATGCTCACCTCGCATGGTTGCTTGCATACTTGCATGTACACATTGCATTGCCATGTTGCATCCCTAGCTCGCATGCCTAGGTTGCATTGCATTGTGCATGCATTGCCTCACCTCTTGAAGTGAGTCATGATAGAGGTAGAAGCCCCTTGGTTTGACTATGTGCATTGCATTACATTTGAAATGAAAAATGCACAACTTGGTCTCTTGGGCTATCACGCATTGAAATGCGTGCTTGATGGTCCGTGAACCAAGGACCATGTCCCTTTGAGTCATAAACATGATAAGGGATATGGTCAGTGCATACATTGCTTGAAATGCATTGCCATGCTGTGCCTTGCCCTCTGCTGCTGTCAATTGCAGGTTCTACAGACATTCTTGGCCGACCGGCAGTGTTCAGTGCCGACCGACCATAAATCTGTGGCCGATAGCTTCATCAACAGCCGATGATCACATCTTACTGCCGGTGGCCATTCTCCTCAGCCGGTGGTGTCTCCCAATGTCCAGGGAAGCAATTCCGAGACTTTGGCAGTTTTGAGAGGAGTATAGCAGGGAAAAACAGAGGCAGCTTGTGCATGGCAGTGGACTTCCGGGCAAGACCGAGCATGCATTACATTGGGCTCTTTTCCCGAGGCCGTTTATCGCTTTCTTAGATTAGTTGATTTGCTTAACTAATTTAGTTGGTCTATAATAATTAATTAGCTTGCGAGTTAGTTAATTTGTACTATTCTTTCGGTCCCTCCGAGTGAGGGCGAATTTGTAATAAGTGTGGGTGAGTGTGTGCATGTCTTCCAACCCCCACTTCTTTCCATGATAAGTATAGACTAGATTGGAAGACATTCCCTCTAAGAAGGAGAGGGCCATTCCCTCTCCTTGTTGTCTTCAATACTTGCCATTTTAGCCTCATGTATGAGCACCTTTCTTGAGTTCATGTTGGCCATGTCTTAAGTAGTATTTGTGCTTATTTTTCCATGATATAGCACTATTTTTAGTTCGTTTAGACACACCATGCATGCTTTGCATACTTGTTTTGTAATGCCATGAAATTGCCTTAACGTGCTTTGTGCTTTGAGCCTTGTTTTTAGCATGATTTTGGCTTAGCTTTGTGAAGCTTTTATGCATGTTTTGATGTGCTTGAGGTCTAACTTTGGTCATTTGGGTCATCCATGACTTGCTTTGTATAGCTACCATGCAATCCCCCTTTGTAGGCCTTGAGTGTTGGATTCTCTAGCATGCCTTACTTGCATCATTTCAGTGGTTTGGCACCATTAGTTATGTCATTTCAATCCATATAGTATGCTTGTATACTTGCATTTATGGCTCCTTTGATGTTTCAAGAGGTTTGTGTTTTATGTTCCATGTTTGGGTCATCACGCATGCCTTTAGACTTAGGCCATTTAGATGCCATCTAGGTGTGTCTTTGACCTTGTTTTGGTCTGCTTTAGGACTGTTTTGAGTCCTTTTGTCCCTTTGAGGTTGGCCTTGTACGGCCATGGTTTAAGCCCCTTTGATAGCTTTGAGCCTTGAACCTTGCTTGCATGCTTTCATTGTTTTGATTAGTTGGTTTGGCATCATCCTTAACATGATTTTCAGAGTTTATCATGCTTGCCTTTCGTCCATGTTTGTCCCCTTTTAAGTGTGCTTAAAAGTCCCCTTTCTATGCTTAACTATTGGACCATGTTTGCATACATGTTTGCATGTACATTTGCTTTCATGTGCTTAGCACATTAGCCACTGTTTTGGGCTTAAAAGTTACTCCTTCATGCTCAAGTTTTGGACCATGTGTGCATGAATGCTTGTGTGTACATTTGCCTTGCATGTTGTCACATACTTGGCCCATAGGCATGTTGTCACATACTTGGTCTATTGGCACGTTGTTGCATGTTCAAGTGGTGTTGCATGTGGCATGCATCTTGTGTTAAGTTGCTTTACATGTTCCTATGCTAAGTCCCCTTCACATGTTGTTGCATGTTGGTCATTAGCATTATTGTTGCATGTCTAGCATGCTTGTTTGCTTAGGTTGTGTGCCTAGTGCTCATTACTTGCTTGTATGCTCATATTGCATACTTAGCTTGCATGCTTAGGTTGCATTTTGCATGCATGCCTTGCCTCTTGAATTGATTGTCATAGAGGTTGGGCCTATTGTTTGTTTTGGTTTGCATTTCATTTGACACCAAAATGCACAACTTGATTTCTTGGGCCATCATGCATCGAAATGCGCGATTGGTGGCCCGAGGGTCGAGGGCCATCCTCCTTTGAGTCACGAACATGATAAGGAGTGTGGTGGTGCAAACATTTGCTTTGAAATGCATTGCCATGTATTGTTTTCCCTCTACTGCTGTCAAAACAGGATTTTGCAGGAATATATGGTCGACCGACCATTCTCAGTGCCGGCCGACTAAATATCTTTGGTCGAGAGCCATACCAATGGTCGATGACCACTTTCCCATGGCCGGTGACCATTGCTCATAGCTGGTGGCATCCCACGGTGTTCATAGAGTGTTCCTTGGGATTTATGCAATTTTCAGAGGCATAAAAAAGTGAAAACAGAGGCAGCTTGTGCATGGTGGTGGATTTCCAAGCAAAGCCGAGCACGCATGCATTGGACCCTCTTCCCGAGGCTGTTTTACCGCTTTATTAGCTTAGTTAATTGGCTTAACTAGTTAAGTGGTCTGTAATTAACTAATTAGCTTGTTAGTTGATTAATTTGTATTATTTATTCGGTCTCTCTGAGAGAGAGCATAACTGTGTATTAAGTGTGGGTGCGTGTGTGCATGTCTTCCAACCCCCACTTCTTTCTCCCTTTTACTTACCTGCTTTTGATGGTTAGTATTAGGGCATATTTCAATTAGCATCCTTATGCTATGCATGTGTGCATTCATTCATTTGTATTGCATGCACCCGGCTCGGCACATCATACTAATCGCATAGTATTTCAAATCTAACTTTAATACATGTTATCTGTTGCATTTCACATGCCATCCATAGATTAGCCGAGCCTATTCTAGCTGCATTTTGCCTGCGATGCATTAGCCGTCTTGAACATGGACTTGGATCATACATTTGATTACTAACATGTTATTTGTTTTGGCTTGGAGTACACTGTGAATGTTTTATGCTTTAGCATCTCGCATGTATGTGAACGTTAACATGAAAGCATGTTTGCCATAAGGCTAACTGCTTAGTTGATTTACTGCCTGAATGCTTGTGGGTGAAGGTTGGTTTGTTTGAATTGGAATAATTTATTGAAATCCGTATTTTAGCCTACTTGCGAGTAGCAAACCTCAAATCATTTCCAAACAACGGATATGCGATGCTTTGTTCCAAATTAGGCGATCTAGTCTATACTTTTGTGTTGTGCGCATCACATAGTAAGATTAGCTAATTAATCGGAATAAGAACACATAATGTTTTCAAAACTAGATATCATGGTTAGTAGAGGCCGATCTTTGATCGAGCGAGCGGGGGTGCTCATAGCTGACCTTCCTCAATCGTACCCAAATTCCCAAGCCGATGCAACTTTTGTGATGACGGACACGTGGCCTTAGGCAAACAAGTCAGGGTTTCCTAAATTCCCCCATAAAAAATATTTAGGTGGCGACTCTGTATTTGGCAAAGCAATCCATGTTTGGCATTTTTTTCTCAAAAATCTGTTTTTCAAAACGATTTGCCAGATTTGGACTCTTTGGTGATTTATCAGTCTTGCATTGCACATTGCAAGATCAGATTAAGAACCGACACAAAAAGAGTCCGAACTATGGAAGAGCACAGGGCCCGAGGCGCGTCCACAGTTTCGGGCGACTCTGCTGGGGAGTTAGAGAACTTGACTCAAACTCATGATATCTTGCTTTAACTACACTCATGTGTTTCTTTGCATTGCATTTGCATTGGTGCACCTAGGACACCGTGTTTGCTGTCTGCTATTCTTGAACGGTTTGCCGGAGGCTTGCTTTGTTAAAGCGTGCCATAAGGTTGACTGGTTACGGGCTCTGCCACGATGGGAACACAAACCCCGGTTGTTACCGGGGCACCCTTTTTGACCATTCGACCTAGTGCATATTCGGAATCCATAGTGACCATTCCAAGCTAGGACAGGTTGCTTACCCAATAGGTTTTTTGAAACCGCTGGGTGCGTAGTGAAACCCTAGCTCCTGACAAAATAGGACAGGGAAACCCTACCCCAATATAGGGGTGTTTTGGCTCTCATTTACTTGCTATGTGTGCTTTTAGCGTGTATCTCTACAGGGGATGCGCATATCAGCTTGTAAATCTGAGTACCAGGCCTGAGGGCATCAGTATCAGTATTTTTTGAGAATCAGTTATATCTGTGGGTATCAGATTCGGTTTTTGGGACAGTGATTTTGGGGAACAGTGATCAGTAGTAGAGTACAGTTATTCAGCTATGCTTGTGTCTGTTTTGATTTGGGCTGAAATGTTGCGTGTCTTCTCTTTCAGTTCAGAGATTTAGTACAGAATAGCCAGTGTTCTCCCTCGCTGAGGCAAAGCAGACGCCTGATCCGTCAGTCGCCAGTTGCATCATCACCGTTCAGTTCAGCGGACTTATGATGACATAGAGTTCAGAGGAAATCGTGGTTATGGTAGTCGCACTGGACAGAGGAACCATCTTGCAGGATGAGACTAATGTCGAAGTACCACATCCGTCCAGGTCGCCTGCCACGCGCTCGATTTGGGAACCCCAGTTGTTTCGAACTCGTGAGCCCACAACGTTTAAATTGATGGGAATGATTCGCAACCTCCAGAGGTCTGTGGCTGATCTCACTTACAGAATGTTGGCTCCGCCACCAAATGCAGCATATGTCGAGAATTTTGTATCGCAGGAGCCCCCGCTATTGGGGCGAATTGTGATCGAGCTTAGCCAACTTGAGGCTGTCCCAAGCTATGACTGTGACATGTCAACAACCACCGGGTTTCGCTCTGATATAGCAACTTAAACCCTCGATCAAGCTGAGGCTAGAGGTAAGAACAAAGTGGGAACAAACGCTGATCCCGTTGAACAACTGCTGTGGGCAGTCAAGGCTTTGAAAGCCGGGGGGTTCAGTAAACAGCAAGTATTCACAGTTATGACTAAGACTGTGGATGATGCTTTCCCCACTCCAACCGAGGGCAGTTCAAGCCAGGCGAAAAATCGGGATAGACCCCGTCATGCCAGAACAGTTCCCTCCGATTCCAGCCCTGCACCGGGATAAGATCAGAAAGCCAAGGCAGCACCTGCCAATCCTTTTTTGAGTACATCCAGCAAAGGTCCACAGACTTCGAAGTATCTGACCCGAGGGCGCAGAGTCTTTCACGCCCTCTACATGCCTTTGTCTAAGGCACTTCAAATCCTGGCGGAAAAGGGTCATCTCAAACCTCTTGAGCCTTGGCCTCTCCCCAGTCATCTTCCAGCGGTCCATGATGCTACTCAATACTGCGCGTATCATCAGCAGACCGATCACAGCACCAACAACTGCTTTCGTCTCCGCCACGAAGTGCAAGATTTGATTGACAATGAAGTCATCCTCCCGCTAAGCTCGGCAAAGTCTGTCACCGCCGGGTTGTTGGATTTCGAGGATAGCGCGAGTATGTGATCAGGGGTTGGAGTACCTGCGGGCGACACTCAGTTTGCTTCAGATGCGGTGTATGGCACGCACTGTTTTGAGCATTTGCGAATGCTGGTTTTTATAATTTCTGACTTAGGTGTTGAGTCAGTTCTTTGGTTTTGCTTTGAGTCTGTCTCATTGTCTTGAGTCAGTATTTTTTGCTTAACGGTCTGTCTTGTTGTATCGAGTCAGTCCCACTGTATAGAATGTCAGGTGATTCCGGAGTTGTTGCCTCGAACACCGTTTTTTGTTTTGTAATTATCCTTTTTGCTTTCTTTTGAGTCAGTCTGTCTCTGCTATGAAGCCAGCTATAACCAGGAAATCCGAATGAAACAGCTGTGGCTGTCATGTTTTTTGTGCTTATTGCTACTTCAAGCCTGTTGTGCCAGCAAGTTTAGATTGAAACAGCTGTACATCTCTCCTGCCCTTCTGCACCTCGAAGTCATTGTAATGACCTAAGTTTCTCAAAACTTATTTTAACACTGTGGTGACAACGAAGAGGAAGGAATTCCTCGGGTTTTGCAAAAATTTGATCGTTTGAGAGAAAGAAAGGCATGCTAAGCCCTTAATGAACGAAATCATGCTTGTTAGTGTGAGTACTGAGAAGGACCCTGGTTTGATCCAGATTGGTTCCACACTGTCTTCAGCGCGAGCGATCAGTCGCTTTCTTAAAAAATTTCAAAAAATATTTTGCGTAGTCTTGCGAAGACCTGTGTGGAATCGCTCTTGAGATTGTGCAGCTTAGGATCGCTCTCAACCTCGAGACTCGACCCCCCCTTTACTTTCAAACCTTGAACGTGCATTCAAAATGTTCAAACGGCCAATTGCAATGTAAGGCCTATATGGCTAGATCAGAAGCACCCCTAGAACTAGGGGCAAAAGACGTCAGAGAATGCACTCGAAGAATCCACGACGAAGATCGGCAAGAATACCAAATCCCAGAAAGGAGGAAAGAAGAAAGCATTGCTGATGAACAACCGAGTCCTATCCATAACATTTGGATGGACTTCTACAGTATCAGTGAACAGCAACCATTCAGATGGCCTCGAGATCTCAAAACCATTTGACATGGACAAAGCTACACTTTTACCCTTGAGAGGCTCGTTGGGCCGAAAACCTGGAAAGGTGACCTAGGCAAAAATTAGAGCAAGAAAAAGAAGAAAAAGAACAAAAACAAAAAGAGGAAAAGAAATGAAAAGAATTGAAAAGAAGAAAAGAACAAAGCTCGCAAAGTTGAAAACCCGGAAGGGCGGCCTTGGCAAAAGTTAGAGTGTAGAAGGTGAGGGTTAATACACGAGTGAACCCAAACCGGAACTACGTAAGGCTTGATTCCCATGTTTGGGATACGTAGGCAACTTCATCCTGAAGTCCAACCACAAACACTTCCAAATTGATTATGTCCATGTAATGGTTTTGATCATCTTTGCCTTATCTATATCCAAGAGTTCAGTTGCGATCATCACTAACGAGGACTGTTTACAGTATGCTGCGGCATTATCCAGACAAGGGGCAACTTTTCGTTGCCATGAGTCGCCATTCAAACAAGGGGGAACTTTCCGTTGCCATGCAGCTCTCCTCAAGCAAGGGGCAATTTCCCTTCGGATCCGAGGTTGTGCATCTCGAGAGTAAGTTTCATGCTCGTTGAGCATTGGCTGTTTGCCAAAACGGTTTTTGAGAATTTTTACTGAGGTTGACTGTTTTCTCGAAAATTATTCCATATTTTCCAAAACTAGACCATTTTCTTGGACCCAAAAAGGAAAATTTTTAGTGCTCATAGCCTGACTTGCGTGATTTTCAAATCAAAAATTGAACAAGTATGTTAATCTAACTCTCATTTTGGTCAAAATTGTTTTAGTAGAAAACCAAAACAAAAAATGGTCAAAATAATGAACTAAGGGGTACAGTTGAGTCAGGCTTCCTGTCTTTCCCCCATACTTGCCAGAAAAGGCACAACTGGAGCTGTCTGTAAAGGGATAAAAGCTCTCTCACCCTCCGAGCAACGAGGTATCAAGCCAAGTGCGAAGCATGAATCGGAATGGATCAAGATACTCCACTCCCTCATTTGGAGCATCGACTAGACGTCGTCGGAAGAAGTAGCTGCGAGCTAACAGTGTTAAGCATGAACCCACAACCTCTTGTTTATCCATCATCCACCCAGGGGAGGGATAAAAAATGAGAGATTGAAGAACAGAGAGATGTGCGTTGAGAGAAAAAGTGAGAAAAGGGCTTTTTCAGAAAAACAAAGCCTGAGGGCCGAGTGATGTGAGAATCACAAATAAGAAAGGGTGGGAAACAATACCCGGAGAAACTGGCTCGTCGCGAACTGAGAGGTCTCTTGTCTTTGTAACACGTCTGTGTGTTGTGTCTTTTGTTTTGTTTACCTCAACTCTTGTTTTGAGTCTGCTCCGAGCATGTCTCGATGTGTTTAGGTAGTGTACCTTTTGTTGAGTCGTAGGGGGGCTGTGTTCAGTCGTAGGCTCAATACCCGGTCGACAACTCATTTCTCAATTTCAAAAAATCGTTTGTGCTCAGAGTGCTGTGCCATTCTCCACATTTGTGCAAAGCAAGAATAGTTATTTCAATAACCGCAAGCTTCAACCCAGGCCATGTCGGAACAATAGAACCAGGACCTATTCGAGACTACGTGGGTTCCGGACCGCAAAGCAAAAAAAAAGAGGGAAATTGTGGAGCATCCGTGTTTGTTCCAACTTTTACGTGCCCGTTTTTGCATCCCGTCTTTTCAAGATTGAGTTGTTTGTTCAGAATGGGTTGTGTGTTCAGAATAAGCAGTGCGGTGTATGGGCTGTGTGCCAAGTAAACCAAGCGCTGTGTTATAGGCTGTGTGTTCAAAATGAGCAGTGGGTTGTATGAGTTGTTTTGACGTTAGCTGGTTCACTGCTTGGTTGTTATGATGCAAGTGTTCCAATTTTCAGACAAAAGATCAATCTCATTTATGTTGTTATGTGATATAATTTAATGCGATGCGATGCATGAAATGTACAAATGCAACACTTTTTCAGACAAAAATCTTGTTTCATTTCATCATCTTTTCAAGTACATAGCTTTGAAGAAAATAAAACCTGCCTGCGGCAGTATAGTGTGCTCAAGCTACCAGCAAAAAGAAAAGTAAAACAAAAAGAAGAAAGGCAACAAAAGTCTAGATCAATGTCAACTGGTCTCAAGCCTGAGGATCTGTCCTCGTCCTCTTCTTGGACGAAGGTCCAGGAGCATCATCGCCAGCTCCACCACCTGAGCCCGAGCCCGAGTCATCTCCGGTCTCCTCCTCGGACGACTCTGCCTCCGCCTCCGACTCTGCCTCAAGCTCATCATCGTCAGGGATCGGTGCCCGAGAGTTGCTCCCAAAGTGAGTGCACCCCGCTTTGGTGCGGGGATATACTGTGCCTCCTTGCCCTCCTCCTCGAGCAGGAACAGAAGGTCCAGCTGGAGCACCCCCTGCAGCCGACATCTGGAATGGGGGCTGAAAAGGACAAATGGTAAATGCATCAGCAAAGCAGAGTATAAATATAGAATACAGTGTGTGAGTGCAATGTATGAGTGCCGTGAGCAGTATATCGAAACCAAATACAGTGTGTGAGTACAGTATATGAATGCTGTGAACAGTACATCAGTGTAGAATGCCGTGTTTGAATACTGTGAACAGTATATCAGTGTAGAATGCCGTGTTTGAATGCTACGAGCAGTATATCAGAACAGAGTACAGCGTGTGAGTGCAGTGTATAAAGGCCGTGATGAACGCTGTGAACAGTATGCGGGTTACAACGTATCAACGCCGTGAGGGCCATGTATCAAGTACTGTGTTGATGGTGCGATGCATCAGATTGTGCAAAGTTTGAGATGATGGTCGAAAGAGCTTACCAGGATATTGTAAATGGCCAGCAGGTCAAGGCTCCGCTGCAACATCCCCATCATGGAGGCGGTCAACTCCAAAGACTGGCGAGTGTACTCAGCAGAAGTCTACAAGAGTGTTAGAAACATCAGTATTATGCGGAATATCAAACAGGATAAAATGAAATGACGGTACAGAATACAAAATGCAGTAGTACATACCAGGGGCAAGTCGTAGAACCCGAATAACTCATGATCAACCAGAGGGAGAGCGATGGGGATCTGATAAGTCTCCCCACCCTACCCTCTGCTTGTCATCATCATAGGCAGCGCTAGCCACCCAGCTCTCTACCCTCTCTGGGGCCCACTCCTATCACGGGCCCGAGCCATCCTCGGTGCTCCTGCTCTTGCTTCTGCTCCAGCCGCAGGCCTTTCCCTCTCAGCTTGGCGAGCACTACCCAGAGGCCGTATGATATAGGTCTGGACGTACTCTGTATAGTTGCCCTCGCCTCTAAAGCCCTCCGAGTCCCAACCAATCGTACAAACGGCCATCTCCTGTGGGGTGTATATCTCTGTCCGCCTCATGGTCGTAGGAGGCAAACCCGTGACTATTTGCTCCAGCAAGCCCAAGGTCTGGCACAAGAAGCGCTCACCCAGGTACCAAGCCCGACAGACCGGGCCCTCCAGCAAAATCCTGAATCAGGAGGTCTCCTGAGTGCCCTCATATCGCTCCCATACTGCGATGGGCAATGAGGCCCATGGCTGCCCGGCGATCTGCAAGCAAAATACAGTTTGTTATCTACTGCTATTGAAAATGCAATGCAAAGCGAAGCTTAAATGAATTGCAATGTTTGACATACCTCTGTCGCGGTGATGGTATCGAAATAGCGGCAGAAGAATATGAAAGACTCCTGTGGCCTCCGCTCGCACCTCACGTCGAAGCGGTGGGAGAATGGGAGGCATCTCCTCCTCTGGTACTGGGGCAAGCCTCGGTAAGTAGGCGTATACCCACAACTACCGTGTAACAGAATAGATATCAGTATGCTTATCAGATAAAGCAGAATGCAAAATAAAGCAGAAGGCGCAAAACCATGCATTAAGTAGTGCATTGTGCAGAGTGTACAGTCCATGCAGTATACAGTCAGTGTAAAGCAGATTGCATGTTCGCAGTATATGCAGTGTACAGTCAGTTGGCAGCAGATTGTGCAGTATATGAGGTGTGTTGTGCAATGTGTAAAGCAAATTATATGTCTGCCGTGGGTGCAGTATATGACCAGTGCGACGAAGACCGCAATGTGTACAGTATATAGAGTACAGAGAATGTAAAGTAGAAATGCAAAACAGAAGAAGAAGACATGCCTCCCAAGCCCGCCAGTAGCCTCCGAGCAGCAGTCCGCTGAGACGAAAGGATGAACTCATATAGCCGTAGAGTGTGGCCAAGCCTGCGCCACCCCAGTCGCAGCCGTAGATCCCGGTCACGTCAACCAGCGCACTCAACAGACAAAGGGGCACGGAGTTCGCCCGGTTGGCGAAGAGGGTGGTCCCCAGCAGGAACATCAGAAAGCCGCGTGTGTACTACTCCTCCTCATCCCGAGTGGTAGGCACCTGGATCCTGAAGTGGTCCTCGAACCACGAGTATCGTACAAATCCTGGGCGAGCAAAAGGCGGTAGGTCGCCGAGCAGGTACATCTGAGCAGCCTCCCACTCGTCCATATCTGTATCGAAGGGGATTAGATCACCCCCTACTCCAATGCCTATGAGTATGGAGAAGTCGAAGGGAGTCATCGTCATGTCTCCCATGGCCGAAAGATGGAAAGAGTCGGCGGTGTCCCACCACCTCTCCACCAGAGCAGTAATGAGAGGCCTACTCGCAGTCAGGCGTGAGAGCCCCATGCAGAAGGTGACGAAGCCGACCTGGTCAACGATACGGCGAACTACCTCAGGAAGCTCCATGTACCACCCCCGGGCCATGACGTTCCCATACCCACGGAAGGCATGGGAATCCCCCTGTGGTCAAAACAAACAGTTGTGAAGCAGTGTTACAAATACAGTGTTGAATGCACTCCGAATCAGTGAAAATACAACATGTGTGCACATGTTCAGATTCAAACAATTACCGAGTATAGGTGTGTTCGCAGTAGACTACAACATGTGGTATATCGGTGTATCTGGGCTAAATAATTAAAGAACAAGATCGACTATTGTAGTTGTGTTCTACATTGCGGAAAATGAAACGGGGAAGAGTATACCTCGGAAGCGCCGTAAGACAGATGTGACTCTGGCTCGTGCAGTAGAAGCTCTGGTGGTACGCCCTTAGAAAAACTCCTGAACTGGCGAAGTCCGTCAGGAGGCAACACGTGAATCGCCGGCCTGTAGGTCGCCGGGTCGAACGGTCGAACGCTCAAAGGCAAGAGCTCGGCCTCAGGGTCCATCTCCTGCTTCAGGGGAGTCTCACCCTGTGGAAGATCGTCTACCATGCCGAGAATGATGTAAAAATGCCCGGAAGTGTGAAAACCGGGTGAGAATGTGAAAAGTCAACTAAAAAGTCAACCCCAGGAGGGTGAAAAATGGCCGGAAAGGTCGAAGTCTGAAAAGGGCACAGAGATCGAGGTAAACTTGGGGGAAACAAACCCCAAGTGGTGGAAATCGAGAAAAAAACACCGAATTTGAGATTTGTTCGGTTCAAAATGTTCAAAACGCGAAGGAATTTGTGAATCGAATGACGAAACAGGCCCGAAAACCGAGAAAAAGCAAGGGTAGAAGGTTGGAAAATGACCTAGAGAGATGGGGGAAGGTTTTTCGAGCAAGAGACAAGTGAGGAAATAGGGCTAGAAGCCCTATATTTAAAGACCCGTGCTGAAATGTCAAAACTGCCCCGACACAGGCATTTTTGGCCGGTCGGCCAAATTGTTAGCCAGTCGGCCAAAACGTTGGCCGATGGCCTTATTTTGTGGCCGGTGGATGGCCGGTGGACTCCTTCGGTGGCCGGTGAATCTCCTACACCCTTGTTTGGGTTGTTGATGTGATTTGGGACATTCTTTGCTCAAGACAGTGCAAGGAACTACATTTTGAAGCTTAACTGGTCTCTGTGTCGTGTCTTCTGTGCGTAGCACTCGAATACGTGCAAGGTGTATCCTTTTCGTATCCTTTTTGTATCTTTCAAAGGTTCGGAAACTACTTCAAATATGTCACATTGTTATGCATGTCTGCATGCGTTGTAGCGCACACCACCTCTTGCATTGTTATTCATGTTTGCATATGTTGTTGCACACATCATCCCTTGCATGGTTATGCATGTCTACACGCGTTGTAACACGCACAACTTGCATTGATATGCACTCCTCATTTGCATTGTCATGCATTTCAAAAGACGCGCGTTGTCGCACATTCAAGTTCATTTGCATTGTCATATATCTCAAAAACGCGCGTTGTCGCGCATTCAAATTTATTTGCATTTTCATGCATCTTTCATCTACATTTCAGTACATGCATTGTCATGCATTTCAATCCATGCATTGTCATGCGTGTCTCATTTCGCATTGTTATGCATTTCAATTACACGCATTGTCATGCATATTTTCCTACCACGCACTGTCATGTGCACCTCATTTTGCATTGTCGTGCATCCCAATAGTATTCATTGTCATGCATTTCAGTTACATGCAATTCATGCATTGTCATGCGTGTGTTATTTCGCATTGTCATGCATCCCCATATCGCGCATTGTTATGCGTTTCAATACATGCATTACCATGCATTCCCTTATCACGCATTGTTATGCATTACACGTATTGTCATACATTTCAATTACATGCATAGTCGCGCATTTCAGTTCATGCATTGTCATGCGCGTCTCATTTTGCGTTGTCATGCATTTCCTTACTTTGCATTGTCATGCATTTCAGTACATGCATTGTCATGCATTTGTCTCATCGTTCATTGTTATATACACCGCATTTGCATTGTCATGCATTTCCTTATCATGCATTGTCATGCATCTCCTTATTTTGCATTGTTATGCATTTCAATGCATGCATTGTCATGCATCCCTTTATCATGCCTTGTCATGAATTTCCTTATCACGCATTGTCATGCATCTCCTTACTTTGCATTGTTATGTATTTCAATTACATGCATTTCAGTATATGCATTGGCAGCATTTTCCTACCTCGCATTGTCATACACGTTTCATTTGCATTGTTCCTACTATACACATTGCATGCGTTGTCGCGTATTTCTTTACTTATATGTGTTCAAGTTTCTTTTATACACATTGTGTACGTATCCACGTATGCTTTACTTACATGTGTATATTTTGCTTGCTTTACACATTGCATGCGTTTCCGCGTGTGCTTTACTTATATGTGTTCAAGTTTCTTTTATACACATTGTGTACGTATCCACGTATGTTTACTTACATGTGTATATTTAGCTTGCTTTACACATTGCATGCGTTTCCGCGTGTGCTTTACTTATATGTGTTTATGCATCCCCCCCAGGTGGTTACACATTGCATGCGTTTTCGCGTGTACTTTACTTATATGTGTTCATACCTTGCTTACTTTACACATTGCATGCGTTTCCGCGTGTGCTTTACTGACATGTGTTCATGCATATTTTCCGGAGGTTACGCATTGCTTGCGTTAGCGCGCATGCTTTACTTACATGTGTTCATTCCTGCCATACACATTGCATGCGTTGTCGCGTATTGCTTTGCTTACATGTGTACATTTCAAGTTCCTTTATTTTCACACATTGTACATGTCGTCGCATGTGCTTTATTTACATGTGTATATATACACATTGCGTATGTTTCCACGAATGCTTTACTTACATGTGTACATTTCAAGTTCCTCATTATACACATTGCATGCGTTGTCGCGTATTGATTTACTTACATGTGTACATTTCAAGTTCCTTTATTTTCACACATTGTACATGTTGTCGCATGTGCTTTACTTACATGTGTATACTCTTCCTCGCCTCCACACATTGTACACGTTGTCGCGTGTACTTTACTTATATGTGTATGTGCCTTCGTAGCATTGTTATGCTTGTTTCAAATTGCATTGTTATGCACACACTCGGGTTGCATTGTCATGCACCCCTTCCACCTGCATTGTCATGCACCCTCTCACTCACGTTGTCACGCACCTTTCAATTGCATTGTTATGCATGTATCTAACGATATTGTACTTGTTAAGTTCACTTTCTTTTTTAGGCACGATATTGTATGTACGGTTCATTTGAGGCTGGCACGACCAGACGAACCGAGCAAGGAACGATATTGTATGTACGGTTCATTTGAAGCTGGCATGACCAGACGAACCGCACAGGTATTATATTCTCCACGTGAAACGTAGCGAGAATAACATAATTCTCTTACATCCTTTCTGCATTGTAATGTAGTTTGGCTTTCGGCTTGCTTAAAACTGTCGCATGTTATGCTTCGTTACAGCTTTCTTTGCATGATCATAAGTTATGCTCGGCTTTGTGCATTGTCTTGCATTTTGCCCTTGCCTTCGGGCGCATATCTTTGTTTGTAGCTTGTATGCTTTGTCTAAGTCTTCGGCCTTGTCAAAAATGGGTCGTCTCTTGGCTTTGACACTCACTCCCGTCATTGTTATGACTTTCGAGTTCTGTCAAAGAGGGGCAACTGTAGACACCCCATTTTTGACCATCCTCAAGACTTGAATGTCATCGTTTGAACACTCGATGATCATCCATGTTTGTGTTCGTCCTGAGTTCTCAGAGGTCTCGGCCACGCGCCTTCCCTCAAGACCTCTCGACTTGCCTGTTTTGTGTTTAGTTTTGCACCAAACACTTGTTGTTTTGCTCCTAAGGATGGGAAATGGCTTGTTGGCCAACCCCACACCTCACTGGCCATGGCTTGAGGCCACCAGCCCTGTTTTATTGCTACCGGCCATTGGTTATGGCCGGTCGGCACTCTTTATGGTCGGCCGACCATTGGTTTGGTCAATTTGTCATTTTTGGCTGGCCGATCACTGTTCATCTACTCTTGGCAAATATTTTATGCCAGCTGTGATAGCTGGCATCCACAATGCACCCCCTCCATACACGTGTATGAAGGGATTTCCCTCTTGCTTAGCTTGTCTTGTAAGCTTTGCAAGAGTGAATCTCTATAAAGGGATGGCTTCTCCTCCCTCCTAAGGGGGTTCCAAGAAGTTCCAGAGCTCTGAGATTAGGGTTAGAGGATTGTGTATCTATTCTATCTCTATATCTCTTTCTCTTTCCATTTTGTGTGTGTTTAAGGTGTTTTGTTCATAGTTTTGCATACAAACACCTAGTGCTACACTTTCCTTTAGCTACTGAGGTACTAAGCCGTTATTTTCAGAGTTCTTGAGTTGATCTAAGCTTGGAGAGGCTGCTGGAGCATTGTTCTTGAAAGAGGTCTTCAAGGGTAAGAACTTTACCCCTTTATTCCCCATTTTTGCGTAGGCTTTTAGCCATCCTTGCATCTGTTTTTAAGCTTAGTGTATAACTAGTAAAAGTTTTTTTTTTTACTTGCTTTTGATAGTTGTTTAAGGTCTCTTTGAGGTTTGGGATTGTTTGACCCCTCTTAGGCCTTGTTTGGCCTCATTTTTGTGCACTTTTGGTGAGCTCCGGGACCACCTTGTGTTGGCCTGGGGATGGTGTTTTGAGGTCCTAAGAAGGAGAGGGCCATCCCCTCACCTTGTTGTCTTCAATACTTGCCATTTTAGCCTCATGTATGAGCACCTTTCTTGAGTTCATGTTGGCCATGTCTTAAGTAGTATTTGTGCTTATTTTGCCATGATATAGCACTATTTTTAGTTAGTTTAGACACACCATGCATGCTTTGCATACTTGTCTTGTAATGCCATGAAATTTCCTTAACGTGCTTTGTGCTTTGAGCCTTGTTTTTAGCATGATTTTGGCTTAGCTTTGTGAAGCTTTTATGCATGTTTTGATATGCTTGAGGTCTGATTTTGGTCATTTGGGTCATCTATGACTTGCTTTGTATAGCTACCATGCAATCCCCCTTTGTAAGCCTTGAGTGTTGGATCCTCTAGCATGCCCTACTTGCATCATTTCAGTGGTTTGGCACCATTAGCTATGTCATTTCAGTCCATATAGTATGCTTGTATACTTGCATTTATGGCTCCTTTTATGTTTCAAGAGGTTTGTGTTTTATGCTCCATGTTTGGGTCATCATGCATGCCTTTAGACTTAGGCCATTTAGATGCCATCTAGGTGTGTCTTTGACCTTGTTTTGGTCTACTTTAGGACTGTTTTGAGTCCTTTTGTCCCTTTGAGGTTGGCCTTGTACGGCCATGGTTTAAGCCCCTTTGATAGCTTTGAGCCTTGAACCTTGCTTGCATGCTTTGATTGTTTTGATTAGTTGGTTTGGCACCATCCTTAACATGATTTTCAGAGTTTATCATGCTTGCCTTTTGTCCATGTTTGTCCCCTTTCAAGTGTGCTTAAAAGTCCCCTTTCTATGCTTAACTATTGGACCATGTTTGCATACATGTTTGTATGTACATTTGCTTTCATGTGCTTAGCACATTAGCCACTGTTTTGGGCTTAAAAGTTACTCCTTCATGCTCAAGTTTTGGACCATGTGTGCATGAATGCTTGTGTGTACATTTGCCTTGCATGTTGTCACATACTTGGCCCATAGGCATGTTGTCACATACTTGGTCTATTGGCACGTTGTTGCATGTTCAAGTGGTGTTGCATTTGGCATGCATCTTGTGTTAAGTTGCTTTACATGTTCCTATGCTAAGTCCCCTTCACATGTTGTTGCATGTTGGTCATTAGCATTATTGTTGCATGTCTAGCATGCTTGTTTGCTTAGGTTGTGTGCCTAGTGCTCATTACTTGCTTGTACGCTCATATTGCATACTTAGCTTGCATGCTTAGGTTGCATTTTGCATGCATGCCTTGCCTCTTGAATTGATTGTGATAGAGGTTGGGCCTATTGTTTGTTTTGGTTTGCATTTCATTTGACACCAAAATGCACAACTTGATTTCTTGGGCCATCATGCATCGAAATGCGTGATTGGTGGCCCGAGGGTCGAAGGCCATCCTCCTTTGAGTCATGAACATGATAAGGAGTGTGGTGGTGCAAACATTTGCTTTGAAATGCATTGCCATGCCTTGTTTGCCCTCTGCTGTTGTCAAAACAGGATTCTGCAGGAATATATGGTCGACCGACCATTCTTAGTGCCGGCCGACTAAATATCTTTGGCCGAGAGCCATACCAATGGTCGATGGCCACTTTCCCATGGCCGGTGGCATCCCACGGTGTTCATAGAGTGTTCCTCGGGATTTATGCAATTTTCAGAGGCATAAAACAGTGAAAACAGAGGCAGCTTGTGCGTGGTGGTGGATTTCTAAGCACAGCCGTGCACGCATGCATTGGACCCTCTTCCCGATGCTGTTTTACCGCTTTATTAGCTTAGTTAATTGGCTTAACTAGTTAAGTGGTCTGTAATTAACTAATTAGCTTGTTAGTTGATTAATTTGTATTATTTATTCGGTCTCTCCGAGAGAGAGCATAACTGTGTAATAAGTGTGGGTGCGTGTGTGCATGTCTTCCAACCCCCACTTCTTTCTCCCTTTTACTTACCTGCTTTTGATGGTTAGTATTAGGGCATATTTCAATTAGCATCCTTATGCTATGCATGTGTGCATTCATTCATTTGTATTGCATGCACCCGGCTCGGCACATCATACTAATCGCATAGTATTTCAAATCTAACTTTCATACATGTTATCTGTTGCATTTCACATGCCATCCATAGATTAGCCAAGCCTATTCTAGCTGCATTTTGCCTGCGATGCATTAGCCATCTTAAACATAGACTTGGATCATACATTTGATTACTAACATGTTATTTGTTTTGGCTTGGAGTACACTGTGAGTGTTTTATGCTTTAGCATCTCGCATATATGTGAACGTTAACATGAAAGCATGCTTGCCATGAGGCTAACTGCTTAGTTGATTTACTGCCTGAATGCCTGTGGGTGAAGGTTAGTTTGTTTGAATTGGAATAATTCATTGAAATCTGTATTTTAGCCTACTTGCGAGTAGTAAACCTCAAATCATTTCCAAACAACGGATATGCGATGCTTTGTTCCAAATTAGGCGATCTAGTCTATACTTTTGTGTTGTGCGCATCACATAGTAAGATTAGCTAATTAATCGGAATAAGAACACATAATGTTTTCAAAACTAGATATCATGGTTAGTAGAGGCCGATCTTTGATCGGGCGAGCGGAGGTTCTCATAGCTGACCTTACTCAATCGTACCCAAATTCCCAAGCCGAGGCAACTTTGGTGATGACGGACACGTGGCCTTAGGCAAACGAGTCAGGGTTTCCTAAATTTCCCCATAAAAAGATATTTAGGTGGCGACTCTGTATTTGGCAAAGTAGTCCTTGTTTGGCACTTCTTTCTCAAAAATCTGTTTTTCTAAATGATTTGCTGGATTTGGACTCTTTGGTGATTTATCAGTCTTGCATTGCAGATTGCAAGATCAAATTAAGAACCGACACAAAATGAGTCCGAATTGTGGAAGAGCACAGGGCCCGAGGGCGCGTCCACAGGCGCATGCGGTGAAGTTGACCCTGAAGTTGATACTGATGGGCAAGATCGGTAGTTTTGTATCCATCTTTCAAAAAAACCCAAATGTCTTTAGCAAGATTGGAAAACAGAGTCAAGTTGAAAATGGCCAAACTGAAGACTAATAGAGGGAACAGAAGTATTCCAAGGCCAAGTAATGATCTGGTAATTTTTACTGTCCCAATCTTCGAGTCAATCTGTATATGTGGTAGTAGATTCGGCGACCTCTTTGACCGATTTGGTCACATCCCCAGTGATAATACACCAAAGTTTCCATCCTTTAAGGGAGGAGGACATGGCTTGGGCCCACAATACATAATTGGAACCATTAGTAGAATATAAATTGGATGGGAGGCATCATGGCGATCTATATTAAAAGTGGAGTAGGACTAAATATATAAGAGCAGGCCTGTAGGAGCAAAATTTGGTAAAATAGAGCGCACCAGTGAGTCCGGAAGGTCGAAATTAGCTGGGAATGGGCTGCTGTGTAGAGATGACGGCAGCAGAAATGAAGTGATGTCAGCGGTGCAAAATAGCAGACTGAAAACAGCACACAATAGGAGGAAGGGCGCGCGGCGCACCGTAGCAGAACGATGCACGCGGGGCGCACAAAACCAGAACAACGCAGGCGTGGCGCACGGAAGCAGACTCGGCGCACGCAAGCGCAGGGCTGACGTCAGATGCTGACGTGAGCAAACAATGGAGGAGAGCGTGAATGGCGCGTGTACGAGTGGCAGCGGAAGCTGGGACGCGCCGAAGACAAAGGCATTGGAATAACAATCAAGCAATAGTCATTGGAATAGCAATCAAGCAAGACTAGTTAGTCCCCATAGAACCACTGTATCTCCTATCAAGAACCATACATGTTTCTTCCTTCGAAGGAAACAGGAAGAGAAAGAACACCCCACACACACAACTCTAACACTCTCTCACCGCTTCTTTGACTCCTCAGAAGCGATTGACCGATTCTTTAAACTTTTCCTTACCTGATATCAGCGAACCCCAACGTTCAAAACAACCTACCAGAAATAGCTGAAGAAACTCAAACATCTCATGACAAGATGGAAGGAACTGCTAAGACACTTTCCAAGCCTCTGCACTTTTCTGTCAAAGTGAACCACATCTCACTAACCAAGCAACTTTTATTGAATGATAAAGCAGGTTGTTTTGCAAGTTCACAGGGTATACAATCAAAAGTATCTTGAAGTACATGACCCAATTGACCACTAGAAACCAAAGACTTTAAAAGACTAATAGAAAGATGTCCTAAGCGACAATGCCAAAGATGAAAATGAGATAAAGAGGAAGCAGAAGCAGGAGCAACGATCTGTGGGGAGTCCAAAACATGAAGTTGAATGAGTTCATAGAGACGTCCATGCTTACAGTCGATCCCAATAGTCTGCCCCATCTGACGGTCCTGCACCAAACAACCATTAGCAGAAAATGTGACGATTAGACCAAGCTCACATAATTGACTGATAGAGATAAGGTTTAAGGTTAGAGCAGGGATACGATAAACTTGAGGTAAAGATAACTGGGAATTGGAAACAGTCCCAACACGACTGACAGACATGAGAGAACCATCAGCAATATGAATGGACGGAAGATGTGTAGAGGGAGATATTGATGAGAATATAGTAGAGCTGGAAGTCATATGATTACAACAGGCAGAGTCAAAATACCAAGAAGAGTTACCTGGAGTCACAGACAAAGCAATAGGAAGAGGTGTACCAGAGGTGGAGAGAAGCTGTTTGAACATGACCTCAACATCAGTTTGAGAAAAAACAGGGGCAGACAGAGTAGAAGGCTCAGTGAAATCCTCAAAGGCAGCAGCAGTAGTGCGATTAGACTGACGATGAGAGTTCTCCCTAGAAGAGCCACCGCAAGAGGAGTGGCTAGTGGAAGATGACCTGGATGGATTGCAAAAACAATCCTGCTGCAGATGACCAGGACCAAGTTTGTTGCAACAACGGTAGGATCGAATAGGGCAATGAACCAAAAGATGAGTTGAAGGAAGGCCCCGATTCTGACAATAGAGGCAAGCAGTGGTCCGTTAGGTCGGTAAGAGACGTAACTGAGGACTGGGAAGAACAGAGTCCACATGATGAGTCTGGAGAGTACCAAGACAAGTCTCCTCATATAACAGCTTAGAAATAGCCTATTCAAAGGTGGGCAATGGAAGGCGATGGGGAAGAGAGGCACGCACGAGGCTCAAAAGAGGGAATGAGAGACATGAGAAAGTGGACCAACCACTGCTGATTACGATAGGTAGTGAATATGGCAACATTTTCTTGGTAAGGCCATGTCGGTTCTAAGAGAGCAAGTTGGTCCCAAACAGAATACATTTGAGACAGAAAGTCATTAATAGACTGACTGGATTCTTGGCGCATGCAGTGAAGTTGACTCTGAAGTTGATAGTAATGGGCAAGATCGGTAGTTTTGTATCGATCTCTGAAAAAAACCCAAATGTCTTTAGCAGGATTGGAAACAGAGTCAAGTTGAAAACAACCAAACTGAAGACTAATAGAGGGAACATAAGTATTCCAAGGCCAAGTAATGATCTGGTGATTTTTACTGTCCCAATCTTCGAGTCGATCTGTATATGTGGTAGTAGATTCGGTGACCTCTTTGACCGATTTGGTCACATCCCCCGTGATAATACGCCAAAGTTTCCGTCCTTAAAGGGAGAAAGACATGGCTTGGGCCCACAATACATAATTGGAACCATTAAGAAGAACAGAAATTAGATGGGAGGCATCATGGCGATCCATATTAAAAGTGGAGTAGGACAAAATATATAGGAGCAGGCCTGTAGGAGCAAAATTTGGTAAAACAGAGCGTACCAGTGAGTCCGAAAAGGTCAAAATTAGTTGGGGAATGGGCTGCTATGCAGAGATAACGTCAGCAGAAGGGAAGTGATGTCAGCGGCGCAAAATAGCAGATTGAAAACAGCACACAATAGGAGGAAGGGCGCGCAGCGCAACGTAGCAGAACGGTGCACGCGGGGCACACAAAAGCATTAGAGCGCACGCGTGGCGCACATAAGCAGACTCAGCGCACGCAAGCGCAGGGCTGACGTCAGATGCGGACGTGAGCAAGCAACGGAGGTGCACGTGAATGGCGCGTGTGCAAGTGGCGGCGGAAGCTGGGACGCGCCGAAGACAAAAACAGTACGTGACGGCGCGAGACGGCGAGTCTGGCGATGGGGGTGGTGCCGTTGGAATCATTAGGTGATTCCGAGTAGGATGGTGTAGTGCCACTGTGTACGGGACTAAGCACCAAAAACAGAAAATGCCAGGAGTGGAGAACAGGACTCTGATACCATGTAAGTTTGGTAGAGAGAGAGAGGGAGAGAGAGAAATTTCACTTACTTAAATTACACCATTCTAAAAAAGATATTCAAAAGAGATCAACAAAATTCACTGACTTGAATTGCACTAATCTAAAAAAAATATTCAAAATATTCACCGACTTATATTCAATAACTATAACTATTTTTCAACAAATTTATTTTCAAAAAATTATGAACTATAAAATATGATTTTAAAAGCAACCTGTTTTTGATAACAAATGTTATTAAATCATGTTATTATAATTATTACAAATCAATTTAATTTTTTTGTACAAATAAAAGAAAATCAGTAAAATATTCCTCTCCAACTTTGTGTAATATGAGAGGTCCAAAATTTATCTTATTAGATAAGGCCCCTCAACATTTTCACAGAGAAAATTCGATTCAGAGAAATTTTGCCAAACTTAGACAAATTTCGACCTCGATTCAGGAAAATTTTAAAATTTCTCTATAACAATTGAAATTTCACTGAAACGGGGTGAAATTTCTCTAAGTCAAATTTTCTTGTTGAGAGACCTTAACTACTATGAAAATATTGTATATCATTTATCTTATAAAATTTTAATATTAGGGAACTTTAAAAAAAAAATTCCATATAAATAATCTATGCATGAGAGTGAGAGAAGTAGAGAGAGAGAGAGAGAGAAAAGAAGAAGAAGAAGAAGAAGACGACGACATCAGGTTTTGATTTTCCTTGTGATTTTCTCTCTCTCTCTCTCTCTCTCCTTCTTTTTCTTCTTCTTCTTTGTTGTTGTTGTGTTTCATGATTCCTGTTACAAAGATATTACCTTAAAAAAAAGGTGTTCCAAAAAAAAAAAAATCTTGAAAAAGTTCTCAAAACAAGTTCTATGTATCAGTTCTGGTTTGTTTTTTGTTATTTTTCAAAAAAATTCTCCAAAAGCTCTCAAAAAAATTTTATTTCCACTTTTTTTTTTTCTGTTTTTCGAAAACTATATTCATTTATTTTTTGCAATGAAAGCTGTTACCAAATGTGTTTATTTTCACTTTTTTTCTATTTTTTGACAACTATATTCATTTATTTTTTGCAATAAAAGTTGTTACCAAATGTGTTTTCATGTCCAAATTTCAAAATTTTTAAAACAAACACGTTATCAAACAGTTCCTTAGATTCTACAGGTATCTATAACATTGTGATAACATATGCCAACCATTGCCTATTCTTTTTTACTACTTGCTAGTATCCAATTGACTTTTATTTTGCAAATTTTATGTTAATAAAGAAATTAGTCTAGAATATTGTTTCCTAGTCAGATTAGGATGTGTTTACTATAAATAAGTCAAAAGACTTTAGACAAATCAGTGGGTTTTAAATTACTGATAATATCCCCTTTCCCTTTCTTCCATGGTGAGTTAGCGGTTGGAAGTATATTCTTTTAATTGTTCAGTTGAATTATTCTAGAGAAAGAACTTATGCTTGAATAGTCCATTGATTTCCTTGTTTTCTCATTAGACCTCATGGATCTACTGTTTGGGACTGAAAGTCATTCTTGTCGAATGCATAATGTAGACCACAGAAGGTGCACTATTTTCTGTGCCTCCGCTTTTTTTGGGTAATCCTTGATTCTTTTTGCTAAGTTTGGTCTGTTGGAGTTGGGCATTTATTTCAATAATATCTTATATCTTCTACATAGTTGGGAATTTTATGTGCTATTATATATTTTACTCCTTTATTTTTTTCCTAGTAAACGATAGTCTTTGATGTGCTCAATCCTATGTATCGATATTTTTACAATTCAGATATCTGTGAGAAATAAGGATGCATGAGGAAGAGAAGTGTTTACTAGGCAATGTTTGGTTTGTCAGAAAATTATTTTCAAGCTCCTGATAATTGTTATAAGAAACTTTAGTCAAGTGAGTTAAGAATTTGTTTGGGACCTATGCTCATCTTGATTGAGAGTGTTAGAGATAATAAACATTCAACCCTATCGTTAGGTGCTGGAATATCTAGTAATTTTCATTTTTCGTGTTTACTTCCAATATTTATAATGAAATACTCCAGATCTAGAATTATTTAATTTTGTTGATACATACTGAGAGAGTTTCTCGTCTTCAAGTGTTCTATGGTATAGGTATTCTTACACTAAACAGAGACGGACTTTTTTGAGTTAATCTCACTATGCATTTCTATTTCTACATGCTTCCTTGCACCTCTCACCATCTAACAAACTCCTCTCGTGAACTATCTTGATTTTATTTTCACTTTTTTTCTATTTTTTGAAAACTATATTTGTTTATTTTTTGCAATGAAAGCTGTTACCAATGTGTTTATTTTCACTTTTTTCTATTTTTCGAAAACTATATTCATTTATTTTTTGCAATGAAAGCTGTTACCAAATGTGTTTTCATGTCCAAATTTCAAAATTTTTAAAACAAGCACGTTACCAAGCAGCCCCTTAGATTCTACGGTTATCTACAACATTGTGATAACATATGCCAACCATTGCCTATTCTTTTTTACTACTTGCTAGTATCCAATTGACTTTTATTTTGCAAATTTTATGTTAATAAAGAAATTAGTCTAGAATATTGTTTCCTAGTCAGATTTGGATGTGTCTACTATAAATAAGTCGAAAGAGTTGAGACAAATCTGTGTGTTTCAAATTACTGATGAATTTTCTAAGAGAATTTCTCTTCTTCAAGTGTTCTATGGTATAGGTATTCTTACACTAAACAGAGACGGACCGCTTTAAGTTAATATCTCTACACGCTTCCTTGCACATCTCACCATCTAATAAACTCCTCTCGTGAATACGGCCCTCCAACCCTATATAATTTTTCCAGTAACCCACTTACCACTCCCTCTACCCACATCAAAATCCTCTATTCTGCCCCATTTCACACCCTATTACACATATGTCTTACCTATTGTCCGCCATGTGTTCCTTTCTCCACCACTTCTTCTACTCCCTACTACCTTTCCCTCTTTTAAATTTTAAATGATACACTACTTGTTCTGATCTCAATATGTCCCATCTAACTGATCCTTCCCAACACACACCAATACTGGTCCACATTGCATTCACACACCACCTCATTCCCCACATCTAACACCTCTTTTCATTTCATGGAAACCCTAGAATCAGCCCTAAATCACAGACAAGAACTAAACTCTACCAAAATTTGAACTTCATACCTCAACAAACTCATACTAATTGGCACAGAGGGTGAAAGGTTACTTCCATCACCCCACCCACCCCAAAAGTCCCCCACTACATTCAACACATCAAGGTCACAAAGATACAATAGAAAATCACTAACTAGACCCAACCCTCTTTAGGCCCAGCATTTGGCTTTAGAAGCAACCATTATTGGAATAGCAATCAAACAAGACTGGTTAGTCCCCATAGAACCACTATATCTCCTATCAAGAACCATACATGTTTCTTCCTTCGATGGAAACAGGAAGAGAAACAACACCCCACACACACAACTCTAACACTCTCTCACCGCTTCTTTGACTCCTCAGAAGCGATTGACCAATTCTTTAAACTTTTCCTTACCTGATATCGACGAACCCCAACATTCAAAACAACCCACCAGAAATAGCTGAAGAAACTTAAACATCTCATGACAAGATGGAAGGAACTGCTAAGACACTTTCCACACCTCTACTCCTTTCTGTCAAAGTGAACCACATCTCACTAACCAAGCTACTTTTATTGAATGATAAAGCAGGTTGTTTTGCAAGTTCACAGGGTATACAATCAAAAATATCTTAAAGTACATGACCCAATTGACCACTAGAAACAAAAGACTTTAAACGACTAACCGAAAAATGTCCTAAGCTACAATGCCAAAGATGAAAAGGAGATAAAGAGAAAGAAGAAGCCGGAGCAACAATCTATGGGGAGTCCGGAACATGAAGTTGGATGAGTTCATAGAGACGTCCATGCTTACGGTCGATCCCAATAGTCTGTCCCGTCTAAGGGTCCTGCACCAAACAACCATTAGTAGAAAATGTGACGATTAGACCAAGCTCACATAATTGACTAATAGAGATAAGGTTTAAGATTAGAGAAGGGATACGATAAACTTGAGGTAAAGATAACTGGGAATTGCAAACAGTCCCAACACGACTGACAGACATGAGAGAACCATCAGCTGTATGAATGGAGGGAAGATGAGTAGAGGGAGAGATTGAGGAGAATAAAGTAGAGCTGGAAGTCATATGATTATAACAGGTAAAGTCAAAATACCAAGAAGTGTTACCTGGTGTCACAAACAAAGCAGTAGGATGAGGTGTACCAGAATTGGAGAGAAGCTGTTTGAACATGACCTTAACATCAGTCTGAGAAAAAATAGGGGCAGACAGAGCAGGTGGCTCAGAGAATTCCATAGAAGCAGTAGCAGTAGTGCGATTAGACCGACGATGAGAGTTCCTCCTAGAAGAGCCACCGTGAGAGGAGTGGCTAGTGGAAGATGACCTGGATGGATTGCGAAAACAATCCTGCTGCAGATGACCGGGACCAAGTTTGTTGCAACAACAGCAGGATCGAACAGGGCAATGAACTAAAAGATGAGTAGAATGAAGGCCCTAATTTTGACAATAGAGGCAAGCAGTGGTCCGTTGGGTCGGTGAGGGACGTGACTAAGGAGTAGGAAGAACACAGTCCACATGATGAGTCTGGAGAGTGCCAAGACGAGTCTCCTTAGATAACAGCTCAGAAATAGCTTGTTCAAAGGTGGGCAATGGAAGGCGATAAGGAAGAGAAGCATGTACGGGGCTCAAAAGAGGGAGTGAGAGCCATGAGTAAGTGGGCCAACCACGGCTGATTACGATAGGTAGTGAATAAGGCAGCATCTGCTTGGTGAGGCTATGTCGGTTCTGAGAGAGCAAGCTGGTCCTAAACAGAATACATTTGAGACAGAAAGTCATTAATAGACTGACTGGATTCTTGGCGCATGAATTGAAGTTGACCATGAAGTTGACACTGATGGGCAAGATCGGTAGTTTTGTATCGATCTCTCCAAAAAACCCAAATGTCTTTAGCAGGATTGGAAACAGAATCAAGTCGAAAATGGCCAAACTGAAGACTAATAGAGGGAACAGAAGTATTCCGAGGGCAAGTAATGATCTGGAAATTTTGACTGTCCCAATCTTCAAGTCAATCTGTATATGTGGTAGTAGATTCGGCGACCTCTTTGACCGATTTGGTCACATCCCCGGTGATAATACGCCAAAGTTTCCATCCTTTAAGGGAGGAAAACATGGCTTGGGCCCACAATGAATAATTGGAACCATTAAGAATAACATAAATTGGATGGGAGGCATCATGGCAATCCATATTAAAAGTGGAGTAGGACTAAATATATAGGAGCAGGCCTGTAGCAGCAAAATTTGGTAAAACAGAGCGTACCAGTGAGTCCGGAAGGTCGAAATTAGCTGGGAAATGGGCTGCTGTGCAGAGATGACGTCAGCAGAAGGGAAGTGATGTCAGCGGTGCAAAATAGCAGACTGGAAGCGGCACACAATAGGAGGAAGGGCACATGGCGCATCGTAGCAGAACGGTGCACGCGGGGCGCACAAAAGCAGAATAGCGCACGCGTGGCGCACGGAAGCAGACTCGGCGCACGCAAATGCAGGGCTGACGTCAGATGCGGACGTGAGCAAACAACGGAGGAGCGCGTGAATGGCGCGTGTGCAAGTGGCGGCGGAAGCTGGGATGCGCTGAAGACAAAGGCATTGCGTGACGGTGCGAGATGGCGAGTATGGTGATGGGAGTGGTGTCGTTGGAATCATGAGGTGATTCCGAGCAGGATGGTGTAGTGCCACTATGTACGGGACTAAGCACCAAAAACAGAAAATGCCAGGAGCGGAGAACTGGGCTCTGATACCATGTAAGTTTGGTAGAGAGAGAGAGAGAGAGGGAGAGAGAGAAATTTCACTAACTTAAATTACACCATTCTAAAAAAAAAATTTCAAAAGAGATCAATAAAATTCACTGACTTGAATTGCACTTATCTAAAAACAATATTCAAAATATTCACTGACTTATATTCGATAACTATAACTATTTTTCAACAAATTTATTTTCAAAAAATTATGAACTATAAAATATGATTTTAAAAGCAACCTGTTTTTGAAAACAAATGATACTAAATCATGTTATTATAATTATTAGAGATCAATTTAATTTTTTTGTATAAATAAAAGAAAATCAGTAAAATATTCCTCTCCAACTTTGTGTAATATGAGAGGTTCAAAAATTTTCTTATTAGATAAGGTCCCTTAACATTTTCACAGAGAAAATTCAATCTAGAGAAATTTTGCCAAACTCTGACAAATTTCGACCTCGATTTAGGAAAATTTTAAAATTTCTCTATAACAATTGAAACTTCACTGAATCAGGGTGAAATTACTCTAAGTCAAATTTTCTTGTTGAGAGACCTTAACTACTATGAAAATATTGTATATCATTTATCTTATAAAATTTTAATATTAGGGAACCTTAAAAAAAATTTCCATATAAATAATCTATGCATGAGAGTGAGAGAGGAAGAGAGAGAGAGAGAGAGAGAGAGAGTTAGAGAGAGAGGAGAGAGAGTGAGAGAGACAAAGAAGAAGAAAAGAAGACGACATCAGGTTTTGATTTTCCTTGCGATTTTCTCTCTCTCTCTCTCTCTCTCTCTCTCCTTCTTTTTCTTATTCTTCTTTGTTGTTGTTGTGTTTCATGATTCCTGTTACTAAGATATTTCCTTAAAAAAAGGTGTTCCAAAAAAAAAAAAATCTTGAAAAAAGTTCTCAAAACAAGTTCTATGTATCAGTTCCGGTTTGTTTTTTGTTATTTTTCAAAAAAATTCTCAAAAAGTTCTCAAAAAAAATTTATTTCCACTTTTTTTCTATTTTTCAAAAACTATATTCATTTATTTTTTGCAATGAAAGCTGCTACCAAATGTGTTTATTTTCACCTTTTTTTCTATTTTTCGAAAACTATATTCATTTATTTTTTGCAATAAAAGCAATGACCAAATGTGTTTTCATGTCCAAATTTCAAAATTTTTAAAACAAACACGTTACCAAACAGTCCCTTAGATTCTACAGGTATCTATAACATTGTGATAACATATGCCAACCATTGCCTATTCTTTTTTACTACTTACTAGTATCCAATTGACTTTTATTTTGCAAATTTTATGTTAATAAAGAAATTAGTCTAGAATATTGTTTCCTAGTCAGATTAGGATGTGTCTACTATAAATAAGTCAAAAGACTTGAGACAAATCAGTGTGTTTCAAATTACTGATAATATCCCCTTTCCCTTTCTTCCATGGTTAGTCAGCGGCTGGAAGTATATTCTTTTAATTGTTCAGCTGAATTATTCTAGAGGAAGAACTTATGCTTGAATAGTCCATTAATTTCCTTGTTTACTCATTAGACCTCATGGATCTACTGTTTGGGACTGAAAGTCATTCTTGTCGAATGCATAATGTAGACCACAGAAGGTGCACTATTTTTTGTGCCTCCCCATTTTTTTGGGTAATCCTTGATTCTTTTTGCTAAGTTTGGTCTGTTGGAGTTGGGCATTTATTTCAATAATATCTTATATCTTCTACACAGTTGGGAATTTTATGTGCTGTTATATATTTTACTCCTTTATTTTTTTCCTAGTAAACGATAGTCTTTGATGTGCTCAATCCTATGTATAGATATTTTTATAATTCAGGTATTCGTGAGAAATAAGGACGCATGAGGAAGAGAAGTGTTTACTAGGCAATGTTTGGTTTCTCAGAAAATTATTTTCAAGCTCCTGATAATTGTTATAAGAAACTTTAGTCAAGTGAGTTAAGCATTTGTTTGGGACCTATGCTCATCTTGATTGAGAGTGTTAGAGATAATAAACATTCAACTCTATCGTTAGGTGCAGGAATATCTAGTAATTTTCATTTTTCGTGTTTACTTCCAATATTTATAATGAAATACTCCAGATCTAGAATTATTTAATTTTGTTGATACCTGCTGAGAGAGTTTCTCTTCTTTAAGTGTTCTATGGTATAGGTATTCTTACACTAAACAGAGACGGACTGTTTTAAGTTAATCTCACTATGCATTTCTATTTCTACACACTTCCTTGCACCTTTCACCATCTAATAAACTCCTCTCATGAACTAGCTTGATTTTATTTTCACTTTTTTTTTTTCTATTTTTCGAAAACTATATTCATTTATTTTTTGCAATGAAAGTTGTTACCAATGTGTTTATTTTCACTTTTTTCCTATTTTTCAAAAACTATATTCATTTATTTTTTGCAATGAAAGCTGTTACCAAATGTGTTTTCATGTCCAAATTTCAAAATTTTTAAAACGAACACGTTACCAAACTGTCCCTTAGATTCTACAGTTATCTATAACATTGACTTTTATTTTGCAAATTTTATGTTAATAAAGAAATTAGTCTAAAATATTGTTTCCCAGTCAGATTAGGATGTGTCTACTATAAATAAGTCGAAAGAGTTGAGAAAAATCTGTGTGTTTCAAATTACTGATAAATTTTCTGAGAGAGTTTCTCTTCTTCAAGTGTTCTACGGTATAGGTATTCTTACACTAAACAGAGACGGACCGTTTTAAGTTAAATATTTCTACACGCTTCCTTGCACCTCTCACCATCTAATAAACTCATCTCGTGAATACGACCCCCCAACCCTATATAATTTTCCAGTAACCCACTTACCACTCCCTCTACCCACATGAAAATCCTCTGTTCTGCCCTATTTCACGCCCCATTACACATATGTCTTACCTATTGTCCGCCATGTGTTCCTTTCTCCACCACTTCTTCTACCCCCTACTACCTTTCCCTCTTTTAAATTTGAAATGATACACTGCTTGTTCTGATCTCAATATGTCCCGTCTAATTGATCCTTCCCAACACACACCAATACTGGTCCACATTGCATTCACACACCACCTCATTCCCCACATCTAACGCCTCTTTTCATTTCATGGAAACCCTAGAATCAGTCCTCAATCACAGACAAGAACTAGACTCTACCAAAATTTGAACTTCATACCTCAACAAACTCATAATAATCGGCACAGAGGGTGAAAGCTTACTTCCTTCACCCCACCCACCCCAAAAGTCCCCCACTACATTCAGCACTTCAAGGTCACAAAGATACAATAGGAAATCCACTAACTAGACCCAGCCCTCTTTAGGCCCAGCATTTGGCTTTTAGAAGCAACCGTCATTGGAATAGCAATCAAGCAAGACTAGTTAGTCCCCATAGAACCACTATATCTCCTATCAAGAACCATACATGTTTCTTCCTTCGAAGGAAACAGGAAGAGAAAGAACACCCCACACACACAACTCTAACACTCTCTCACCCAATCTTTGACTCCTCAGAAGCGATTGACCGATTCTTTAAGCTTTTCCTTACCTGATATCGGCGAACCCCAACGTTCAAAACAACCCACCAGAAATAGCTGAAGAAACTCAAACATCTCATGACAAGATGGAAGGAACTGCTAAGACACTTTCCACACCTCTGCTCCTTTTTGTCAAAGTGAACCACATCTCACTAACCAAGCTACTTTTATTGAACGATAAAGCATGTTGTTTTGCAAGTTCATAGGGTATACAATCAAAAGTATCTTGAAGTACATGACCCAATTGACTACTAGAAACCAAAGACTTTAAAAGACTAACCAAAAGATGTCCTAAGCGACAATGCCAAAGATGAAAAGGAGATAAAGAGGAAGAAGAAGCAGGAGCAACAATCTGTGAGGAGTCCGGAACATGAAGTTGAATGAGTTCATAGAGACGTCCATGCTTACGGTCGATCCCAATAGTCTGTCCCATCTGAGGGTCCTGCACCAAACAACCATTAGTAGAAAATGTGACGATTAGACCAAGCTCACACAATTGACTAATAGAGATAAGGTTTAAGGTTAGAGCAGGGATACGATAAACTTGAGGTAAAAATAACTGGGAATTAGAAACAGTCCCAACACGACTGACAGACATGAGAGAACCATCAGCAGTATGAATGGAGGGAAGATGAGTAGAGGAAGAGATTAAGGAGAATATAGTAGAGCTAGAAGTCATATGATTACAACAAGCAAAGTCAAAATACCAAGAAGAATTACCTAGAGTCACAGACAAAGCAGTAGGAGGAGGTGTACCAGAGGTGGAGGGAAGCTGTTTGAACATGACCTCAACATCAATCTGAGAAAAAACAGGGGCAGACAGAGCAGGAGGCTCAGTGAAATCCTCAGAGGCAGCAGCTGTAGTGCGATTAGACTGACGATGAGAGTTCCCCCTAGAAGAGCCACCACGAGAAGAGTGGCTAGTGGAAGATGACCTGGATGGATTGCGAAAACATTCCTGCTGCAGATGACTAGGACCAAGTTTGTTGCAACAATGGCAGGATTGAACAGGGCAATGAACCAAAAGATGAGTCGAAGGAAGGCCCCGATTCTGACAATAGAGGCAAGCAGTGGTCCGTTGGGTCGGTGAGGGATGTAACTGAGGACTGGGAAGAACAGAGTCCACATGATGAGTTTGGAGAGTGCCAAGACGAATCTCCTTAGATAACATCTTAGAAATAGCATGTTCAGAGGTGGGCAATGGAAAGCGATGTGGAAGAAGGGCACGCACGGCGCTCAAAAGAATGAGTGAGAGCCATGAGAAAGTGGACCAACCACTGCTGATTACGATAGGTAGTGAATAAGACAGCATCTTCTTGGTGAGGCCATGTCAGTTCTAAGAGAGAAAGCTGGTCCCAAACATAATACATTTGAGATAGAAAGTCATTAATAGACTGACTGGATTCTCGGCAGATGAGTGAAGTTAACTCTGAAGTTGATACTGATGGGCAAGATCGGTAGTTTTGTATCGATCTCTCAAAAAACCCCAAATGTCTTTAGCAGGATTGGAAATCGAGTCAAGTTGAAAACGGCCAAACTGAAGACTAATAGAGGGAACAGAAGTATTCCAAGGCCAAGTAATGATCTGGTAATTTTTACTGTCCCAATCTTCGAGTCGATCTGTATATGTGGTAGTAGATTCGGCGACCTCTTTGACCGATTTGGTCACATCCTCGGTGATAATACGCCTAAGTTTTCGTCCTTTAAGGGAGGAAGACATGGCTTAGGCCCACAATAAATCATTGGAACCATTAAGAGAACAGAAATTGGATGGGAGGCATCATGGCGATCCATATTAAAAGTGAAGTAGGACTAAATATTTAGGAGCAGGCCTGTTGGAGCAAAATTTGGTAAAATAGAGCGTACCAGTGAGTCCGGAAGGTCGAAATTAGCTGGGAAATGGGTTGCTGTGTAGAATGACGTCAGCAGAAGGGAAGTGATGTCAGCGGCCCAAAATAGCAGACTGAAAGTGGCACACAATAGGTGGAACGGCACGTGACGCACCGTAGCAGAACGGTGCACGCGGGGTGCACAAAAATAGAATGGTGCACGCATGGCACACAGAAGCAGAGTCGGCCCATGCAAGCGCAGGCCTGACGTTAGATGCTGACGTGAGCAATTAACGGAGGAGCGCGTGAAGAGCGCGTGTGCAAGTGGCGACGGAAGCTGGGACGCGCCAAAGACAAAGGCAGTGCGTGACGGTGCGAGACGACTAGTCTAGTGATGGGGGTGGTACCATTGGAATCATCAGGTGAATCCGAGCAGGATGGTGTAGTGCCACTATGTACGGGACTAAGCACCAAAAACAGAAAATGTCAGGAGTGGAGAACTGTGCTCTGATACCATGTAAGTTTGGTAGAGAGAGAGAGAAAGAGGGAGAGAGAAATTTCACTAACTTAAATTACTCCATTCTAAAAAAGATATTCAAAAGAGATCAACAAAATTCACTAACTTGAATTGCACTAATCTAAAAAAAATATTCAAAATATTCACGGACTTATATTCGATAACTATAACTATTTTTCAACAAATTTATTTTCAAAAAATTATGAACTATAAAATATGATTTTAAAAGCAACTTGTTTTTGAAAACAAATGTTATTATAATTATTAGAGATCAATTTAATTTTTTTGTATAAATAAAAGAAAATAAGTAAAATATTCCTCTCCAACTTTGTGTAATATGAGAGGTCCAAAAATTTTCTTATTAGATTAGGTCCCTCAACATTTTCACAGAGAAAATTCGATTCAGAGAAATTTTGCCAAACTCAGACAAATTTCGACCTCGATTCAGGAACATTTTAAAATTTCTCTACAGCAATTGAAACTTCACTGAATCAGGGTCAAATTTCTCTAAGTCAAATTTTCTTGTTGAGAGACCTTAATTACTATGAAAATATTGTATATCATTTATCTTATAAAATTTTAATATTAGGGAACTTTAAAAAAAATTTCAATATAAATAATCTATGCATGAGAGTGAGAAAGGAAGAGAGAGAGAGGGAGAGAGAGACAGAGAGAGAGACAGAGAAGAAGAAGAAGAAGAAGAAGACGACATCAAGTTTTGATTTTCCTTGTGATTTTCTCTCTCACTCTCTCCTTCTTTTTCTTCTTCTTCTTTGTTGTTGCTGTGTTTCATGATTCCTGTTACAAAGATATTACCTTAAAAAAAAGGTGTTCCAAAAAAAAAAAATTTTGAAAAAGTTCTCAAAACAAGTTCTATGTATCAGTTCCGGTTTGTTTTTTGTTATTTTTCAAAAAAATTCTCCAAAAGTTCTCAAAAAAATTTTATTTCCACTTTTTTTTTTCTGTTTTTCGAAAACTATATTCATTTATTTTTTGCAATGAAAGCTGTTACCAAATGTGTTTATTTTCCCTTTTTTTCTATTTTTTGAAAACTATATTCATTTATTTTTTCCAATAAAGGCTGTTACCAAATGTGTTTTCATGTCCAAATTTCAAAATTTTTAAAACAAACACGTTACCAAACAGTCCCTTAGATTCTACAGGTATCTATAACATTGTGATAACATATGCCAACCATTGCCTATTCTTTTTTACTACTTGCTAGTATCCAATTGACTTTTATTTTGCAAATTTTATGTTAATAAAGAAATTAGTCTAGAATATTGTTTCCTAGTCAGATTAGGATGTGTCTACTATAAATAAGTCAAAAGACTTTAGACAAATCAGTGTGTTTCAAATTACTGATAATATCCCCTTTCCCTTTCTTCCATGGTGAGTTAGCGGTTGGAAGTATATTCTTTTAATTGTTCAGCTGAATTATTCTAGAGGAAGAACTTATGCTTGAATAGTCCATGGATTTCCTTGTTTTCTCATTAGACCTCATGGATCTACTGTTTGGGACTGGAAGTCATTCTTGTCTAATGCATAATGTAGACCACAGAAGGTGCACTATTTTCTGTGCCTTCCCCTTTTTTTGGGTAATCCTTGATTCTTTTTGCTAAGTTTGGTCTGTTGGAGTTGGGCATTTATTTCAATAATATCTTATATCTTCTACACAGTTGAGAATTTTATGTGGTATTATATATTTTACTCCTTTTGTTTTTCCTAGTAAATGATAGTCTTTGATGTGCTCAATCCTAGGTATTGATATTTTTACAATTCAGATATCCGTAAGAAATAAGGATGCATGAGGAAGAGAAGTGTTTACTAGGCAATGTTTGGTTTGTCAGAAAATTATTTTCAGGCTCCTGATAATTGTTATAAGAAACTTTAGTCAAGTGAGTTAAGCATTTGTTCGGGACCTATGCTCATCTTGATTGAGAGTGTTAGAGATAATAAACATTCAACCCTATCGTTAGGTGCTGGAATATCTAGTAATTTTCATTTTTCGTGTTTACTTCCAATATTTATAATGAAATACTCCAGATCTAGAATTATTTAATTTTGTTGATACCTACTGAGAGAGTTTCTCTTCTTCAAGTGTTCTATGGTATAGGTATTCTTACACTAAACAGAGACGGACTTTTTTAAGTTAATCTCACTATGCATTTCCATTTCTACATGCTTCCTTGCACCTCTCACCATCTAATAAACTCCTCTCATGAACTATCTTGATTTTATTTTCACTTTTTTTCTATTTCTCGAAAACTATATTTATTTATTTTTTGCAATGAAAGCTGTTACCAATGTGTTTATTTTCACATTTTTTCTATTTTTCGAAAACTACATTCATTTATTTTTTGCAATGAAAGCTGTTACCAAATGCGTTTTCATGTCCAAATTTCAAAATTTTTATAACAAACACGTTACCAAACAGTCCCTTAGATTCTACAGTTATCTATAACATTGTGATAACATATGCCAACCATTGCCTATTCTTTTTTACTACTTGCTAGTATCCAATTGACTTTTATTTTGCAATTTTATTTTAATAAAGAAATTAGTCTAGAATATTGTTTCCTAGTCAGATTAGGATGTGTCTACTATAAATAAGTCGAAAGAGTTGAGACAAATCTATGTGTTTCAAATTACGGATAAATTTTCTGAGAGATTTTCTCTTCTTCAAGTGTTCTATGGTATAGGTATTCTTACACTAAACAGAGACGGACCGTTTTAAGTTAATATTTCTACACTCTTCCTTGCACATCTCACCCTCTAATAAACTCCTCTCGTGAATACGGCCCTCCAACCTTATATAATTTTCAAATAACCCACTTACCACTCTCTCTACCCACATCAAAATCCTCTGTTGTGCACCATTTCACACCCCATTACACATATGTCTTACCTATTGGCCGCCATGTGTTCCTTTCTCCACAACTGCTTCTATCCCCTACTAGTTTTCCCTCTTTTAAATTTGAAATGATACACTGCTTTTTTTGATCTCAATATGTCCCATCTAATTGATCCTTCCCAACACACACCAATACTGGTCCACATTGCATTCACACACCACCTCATTCCCCACATCTAACGCCTCTTTTCATTTCATGGAAACCCTAGAATCAGTCCTCAATCACAGACAAGAACTAGACTCTACCAAAATTTGAACTTCATACCTCAACAAACTCATAATAATCGGCACAGAGGGTGAAAGCTTACTTCCTTCACCCCACCCACCCCAAAAGTCCCCCACTACATTCAACACTTCAAGGTCACAAAGATACAACAGGAAATCCACTAACTAGACCCAGCCCTCTTTAGGCCCAGCATTTGGCTTTTAGAAGCAACCGTCATTGGAATAGCAATCAACCAAGACTGGTTAGTCCCCATAGAACCACTATATCTCCTATCAAGAACCATACATGTTTCATCCTTCGAAAGAAACAAAAAGAGAAAGAACACCCCACACACACAACTCTAACACTCTCTCACCTCTTCTTTGACTCCTCAGAAACGATTGACCGATTCTTTAAGTTTTTCCTTACCTGATATCGGCAAACCCCAACCTTCAAAACAACCCACCAGAAATAGCTGATGAAATTGAAACATCTCATGACAAGATGGAAGGAACTGCTAAGACACTTTCCACACCTCTGCTCCTTTCTGTCAAAGTGAACCACATCTCACTAACCAAGCTACTTTTATTGAATGATAAAGCAGGTTGTTTTGCAAGTTCACAGGGTATACAATCAAAAGTATCTTGAAGTACATGACCCAATTGACCACTAGAAACCAAAGACTTTAAAAGACTAATAGAAAGATGTCCTAAGCGACAATGTCAAAGATGAAAAGGAGATAAAGAGGAAGCAGAAGCAGGAGCAACGATCTGTGGGGAGTTCGGAACATGAAGTTGAATGAGTTCATAGAGACGTCCATGCTTACGGTCGATCCCAATAGTCTATCCCGTCTGAGGGTCCTGCACCAAACAACCATTAGCCAAAAATGTGACGATTAGACCAAGCTCACATAATTGACTAATAGAGATAAGGTTTAAGGTTAGTGCAAGGATATGATAAACTTGAGGTAAAGATAACTGGGAATTGGAAACAGTCCCAACACGACTGACAGACATGAGAGAACCATCAGCAGTATGAATGGAGGGAAGATGAGTAGAGGGAGAGATTGAGGAGAATATAGCAGAGCTGGAAGTCATATGATTACAACAGGAAGAGTCAAAATACCAAGACGAGTTACCTAGAGTCATAGACAAAGCAGTAGGAGGAGGTGCACCAGAGGTGGAGAGAAGCTGTTTGAACATGACCTCAACATCAGTCTGAGAAAATCAGGGGCAGATAGAGCAAGAGGATCAAAGAAATCCTCAGAGGCAATAGTAGTAGTGCGATTAGACTGACGATGAGAGTTCCCCCTAAAAAAGCCACCGCGAGAGGAGTGGCTAGTGGAAGATGACCTGGATGGACTTCGAAAATAATCCTACTGCAGATGACTAGGATCAAGTTTGTTGCAACAATGGCAGGATCGAACAGGGCAATGACCCAAAAGATGAGTTGAAGAAAGGCCCCGATTCTGCAATAGAGGCAAGCAATGGTCCGTTGGATCGGTGAGGGACGTAACTGAGGACTCGGAAGAACAGAGTCCACATGATGAGTCTGGAGAGTGCCAAGACGAGTCTCCTCAGAAAACAGCTCAGAAATAGCCTGTTCAAAGGTGGGCAATGGAAGGCGATGAGGAAGAGAGGCACGCACGGGGCTCAAAAGAGGGAGTGAGAGACATAAGAAAGTGGACCAACCACTGCTGATTACGATAGGTAGTGAATAAGGCATCATCTTCTTGGTGAGGCCATTTCAGTTCTAAGAGAGCAAGCTGGTCCCAAACAGAATACATTTGAGACATAAAGTCATTAATAGACTGACTGGATTCTTGGCGCATGCGGTGAAGTTGACTCTGAAGTTGATACTGATAGGCAAGATCGATAGTTTTGTATCGATCTCTAAAAAAAATCCAAATGTCTTTAGCAGGATTGGAAACAGAGTCAAGTTGAAAACGACCAAACTGAAGACTAATAGAGGGAACAGAAGTATTCCAAGGCCAAGTAATGATCTGGTAATTTTTACTGTCCCAATCTTTGAGTCGATCTATATATGTGGTAGTAGATTCGGCGACCTCTTTGACCGATTTGGTCACATCCCCGGTGTTAATACGCCAAAGTTTCTGTCCTTTAAGGGAGGAAGACATGGCTTGGGCCCACAATACATATTTAGAACCATTAAGAAGAACAAAAATTGGATGGGAGGCATCATGGCGATCCATATTAAAAGTGGAGTAGGACTAAATATATAGGAGCAGGCCTGTAGGAGCAAAATTTGGTAAAACAGAGTGAACCATTGAGTCCGGAAGGTCGAAATTAGCTGGGAAATGGGCTGCTGTGCAGAGATGACGTCAGTAGAAGGGAAGTGATATCAGCGGTGCAAAATAGCAAACTAAAAGCGGCACACAATAAGAGGAAGGGCGCGCGGTGCACCGTAGCAGAACGATGCACGCGGGGCGCACAAAATCAAAACGGCGGACGCGTGGCGCACGGAAGCAGACTCGACGCACGCAAGCGCAGGGCTGACGTCAGATGCTAACGTGAGTAAGCAACGGAGGAGCACGTGAATGGCACAGTGCGAGTGGCGGTGGAAGCTGGGACGCGTCAAAAACAAAGACACTGTGTGACGGTGCGAGACGGCGAGTTTAGTGATGGGGTGGTGCCGTTGGAATCATGAGGTGATTCCGAACAGGATGGTGTAGTGCCACTGTGTACAGGACTAAGCACCAAAAATAGAAAATGCCAGGAGTGGAGAACTGGGCTCTGATACCATGTAAGTTTGGTAGAGAGAGAGAGAGAGAGAGAGAGAGAGAGAAATTTCACTAACTTAATTACACCATTCTAAAAAAAATATTCAAAAGAGATCAACAAAATTCACTGACTTGAATTTCACTAATCTAAAAAAAAATATTCAAAATATTCACTGACTTATATTTGATAACTATAACTATTTTGATTTCAACAAATTTATTTTCAAAAAATTATGAACTATAAAATATGATTTTAAAAGCAACCTATTTTTGAAAACAAATGTTATTAAATCCTGTTATTATAATTATTAGAGATCAATTTAATTTTTTGGTATAAATAAAAGAAAATCAGTTAAATATTCCTCTCCAACTTTGTGTAATATAAGAGGTCCAAAAAAAAATTTATTAGATATGGTTCCTCAACATTTTCACAGAGAAAATTCGATTCAGAGAAATTTTTTCTGACTCAGACAAATTTTGACCCCGATTTAGGAAAATTTTAAAATTTCTCTATAACAATTGAAATTTCGCTGAATCAGGGTGAAATTTGTCTAAGTCAGATTTTCTTGTTGAGGGACCATAACTACTATGAAAATATTGTATATCGTTTATCTTATAAAATTTTAATATTAGGGAACCTTAAAAAAAAATTCCATATAAATAATCTATGCATGAGAGAGAGAGAGAGAGAGAAGAGAGAGAGAGACAGAGAGAGAGACAAAGAAGAAGAAGAAGAAGAAGAAGAAGAAGAAGAAGAAGAAGAAGAAGAAGACGACTTCAAGTTTTGAAGAAGAAGAAGACGACATTAGGTTTTTGTTTTCCTTGTGATTCTCTCTCTCTCTCTTTCTCTCTCTCTCCTTCTTCTTCTTCTTCTTTGTTGTTACTGTGTTTCATAATTCTTGTTACTAAGATATTTCCTTAAAAAAAGGTGTTCCAAAAAAAAATCTTGAAAAAGTTCTCAAAACAAGTTCTATGTATCAGTTCCGGTATGTTTTTTTGCTATTTTTTGAAAACTGTATTCATTTATTTTTTGCAATGAAAGCTATTACCAAATGTGTTTATTTTCACTTTTTTTCTATTTTTCGAAAACTATATTCATTTATTTTTTGCAATGAAAGCTGTTACCAAATGTGTTTTCATGTCCAAATTTCAGAATTTTTGAAACAAACACGTCACCAAACAGTTCCTTAGATTCTACAGTTGTCTATAACATTGTGATAACATATGCCAACCATTGCCTATTCTTTTTTACTACTTGCTAGTATCCAATTGACTTTTATTTTGCAAATTTTATATTAATAAAGAAATTAGTCTAGAATATTGTTTCCTCGTCAGATTAGGATGTGTCTACTATAAATAAGTTGAAAGACTTGAGACAAGCCAGTGTGTTTCAAATTACAGATAAATTTTCCGAGAGAGTTTCTCTTCTTCAAGTGTTCTATGGTATAGGTATTCTTACACTAATAAGAGACTGATTGTTTTGAGTTAATCTCACTATGCATTTCTATTTCTACACACTTCCTTGCACCCCTCACCATCTAATAAACGCCTTTCGTGAACTATCTTTATTTTATTTTCACTTTTTTTTTTCTATTTTTCGAAAACTATATTCAGTTATTTTTTGCAATGAAAGCTGTTTCTAAATGTGTTTTCATGTCCAAATTTCAGAATTTTTAAAACAAACACGTTACCAAACAGTCCCTTAGATTCTACAGTTATCCATAACATTGTGATAACATATGCCAACCATTGCCTATTCTTTTTTACTGCTTGCTAGTATCCAATTGACTTTTATTTTGCAAATTTTATGTTAATAAAGAAATTAGTCTAGAATATTGTTTCCTAGTCAGATTAGGATGTGTCTACCATAAATAAGTTGAAAGACTTGAGACAAATCAGGGTGTTTCAAATTATTGATAAATTTTCTTAGCGAGTTTCTCTTCTTCAAGTGTTCTATGGTATAGGTATTCCTACACCAAACAGAGACAGACTGTTTTATGTTAATCTCACTATGCATTTCTATTTCTACACGCTTCCTTGCACCTCTCACCATCTAATAAACTCCTCTCGTGAACTATCTTGATTTTATTTTCACTTTTTTTCTATTTTTCAAAAACTATATTCATTTATTTTTTGCAAAAAAAGCTGTTACCAATTGTGTTTATTTTCACTTTTTTTTTTTATTTTTCGAAAACTATATTCATTTATTTTTTGCAATGAAAGTTGTTTCCAAATGTGTTTTCATGTCCAAATTTCAGAATTTTTAAAACAAACACGTTACCAAACAGTCCCTTAGATTCTTTAGTTATCTATAACATTGTGATAACATATGCCAACCATTACCTATTCTTTTTTACTACTTGCTAGTATCCAATTGACTTTTATTTTGCAAATTTTATTTTAATAAAGAAATTAGTCTAGAATATTGTTTCCTAGTCAGATTAGGACGTGTCTACCATAAATAAGTCGAAAGACTTGAGACAAATCAGTTAGTTTCAAATTATTGATAAATTTTCTTAGCGAGTTTCTCTTCTTCAAGTGTTCTATGGTATAGGTATTCCTACACCAAACAGAGATAGACTGTTTTATGTTAATCTCACTATGCATTTCTATTTCTACACGCTTCCTTGCACCTCTCACCACCCAATAAACTCCTCTCGTGAACTATCTTGATTTTATTTTCACTTTTTTTCTATTTTTCAAAAACTATATTCATTTATTTTTTGCAATGAAAGCAGTTACAAAATGTGTTTATTTTCACTTTTTTTTCTATTTTTCAAAAACTATATTCATTTATTTTTTGCAATGAAAGCAGTTACAAAATGTGTTTATTTTCACTTTTTTTCTATTTTTCGAAAACTATATTCATTTATTTTTTGCAATGAAAGCTGTTACCAAATGTGTTTTCATGTCCAAATTTCAGAATTTTTCAAAGAAACACGTTACCAAACAGTCCCTTAGATTCTCCAGTTATCTATAACATTGTGATAACATATGCCAACCATTACCTATTCTTTTTTACTACTTGCTAGTATCCAGCTGACTTTTATTTTGCAAATTTTATGTTAATAAAGAAATTAGTCTAGAATATTGTTTCCTAGTCAGATTAGGATGTGTCTACTATAAATAAGTCAAAAGACTTTAGACAAATCAGTGTGTTTCAAATTACTGATAATATCCCCTTTTCCTTTCTTCCATGATGATTCAGTGGCTGGAAGTAGATTCTTTTAATTGTTCAGCTGATTTATTCTAGAGGAAGAACTTATGCTTGAATAGTCCATGGATTTCCTTGTTTTCTAATTAGACCTCATGGATCTACTGTTTGGGACTGAAAGTCATTCTTGTCTAATGCATAATGAAGACCACAGAAGGTGCACTATTTTCTGTGCCTCCCCATTTTTTTGGGTAATCCTTGATTCTTTTTGCTAAGTTTGGTCTGTTGGAGTTGGGCATTTATTTCAATAATATCTTATATCTTCTACACAGTTGGGAATTTTATGTGGTATTATATCTTTTACTTCTTTTTCTTTTTCCTTATTGATGATAGTCTTGGATGTGCTTAATCCTATGTATAGATATTTTTATAATTTAGATTTCCGTGAGAAATAAGGATGCATGAGGAAGAGAAGTGTTTACTAGGCAATGTTTGGTTTGTCAGAAAATTATTTTCAAGCTCCTGATAATTGTTATAAGAAACTTTAGTCAAGTGAGTTAAGCATTTGTTTGGGACCTATGCTCATCTTGATTGAGAGTGTTAGAGATAATAAACATTCAACCCTATCGTTATGTGCTGGAATATCTAGTAATTTGCATTTTTTGTACTTACTTCCAATATTTATAATGAAATACTCCAGATCTAGAATTATTTAATTTTGTTGATACCTGCTGAGGGAGTTTCTCTTCTTTAAGTGTTCTATGGTATAGGTATTCTTACACTAAACAGAGACGGACTTTTTAAGTTAATCTCACTATGCATTTCTCTTTCTACACGCTTCCTTGCACCTCTCACCATCTAATAAACTCCTCTCGTGAACTATCTTGATTTTATTTTCACTTTTTTTTCTATTTTTCGAAAACTATATTCATTTATTTTTTGCAGTGAAAGCTATTGCCAAATGTGTTTATTTTCACTTTTTTTCTTTTTTTGGAAAACTATATTCATTTTTTTTTTGCAATGAAAACTGTTACCAAATCTGTTTTCATGTCCAAGTTTCAGAATTTTTAAAACAAATACGTTATCAAACAGTCCCTTAGATTCTACAGTTATCTATAACATTGTGATAACATATGCCAACCATTGCCTATTCCTTTTTGCTACTTGCTAGTATCCAATTGACTTTTATTTTACAAATTTTATGTTAATAAAGAAATTAGTCTAGAATATTGTTTCCTAGTCAGATTAGGATGTGTCTACTATAAATAAGTCGAAAGACTTGAGACAAATCAGTGTGTTTCAAATTACTGATAAATTTTCTGAGAGAGTTTCTCTTCTTCAAGTGTTCTATGGTATAGGTATTCTTACACTAAACAGAGACGGACTGCTTTAATTTAATCTCACTATGCATTTCTATTTCTACATGCTTCCTTGCACATCTCACCATCTAATAAACTCCTCTCGTGAATACGGCCCTCCAACCCTATATAATTTTTCGGTAAGCCACTTTCCACTCTCTCTACCCACATCAAAATCCTCTGTTCTGCCCCATTTCACACCCCATTACACATATGTCTTTCCTATTGTCCGGCCTGTGTTCCTTTTTCCACCACTTCTTCTATCGCTTACTAGCTGTTCCTCTTTTAAATTTGCGATGATACACTTCTTGTTCTGATCTCAATATGTCCCATCTAACTGATAGTTCCCAACACACACCAATGCTGGTCCACATTGCATTCACACACCACCTCATTCCCCACATCTAACACCTCTTTTCTTTTCATGGCAACCCTAGAATCAGTCCTAAATGACAGACAAGAACTAGACTCTGCCCAAATTTGAACTTCATACCTCAACGAACTCAAACTAATCAGCATAGAGGGTGAAAGCTTACTTCCATCACCGCACCCACCCCAAAATCCCCCACTACATTCAACACTTCAAGGTCACAAAGATACAATAGGAAATCCACTAACTAGACCCAACCCTCTTTAGGCCCAGCATTTGGCTTTTAGAAGCAACCGTCATTGGAATAGCAATCAAGCAAGACTGGTTTGTCCCCATAGAATCACTATATCTCCTATCAAGAACCATACGTGTTTCTTCCTTCGAAGGAAATAGAAAGAGAAAGAACACCCCACACACACAACTCTAACACTCTCTCACCCCTTCTTTGACTCCTCAGAAGCGATTGACCGATTCTTTAAGCTTTTCCTTACTTGTTGTCCATCATATAAGCATGCTTAATCATCCCTTCCTTTAGTTTTTGCTCATTGTGCTAAATGATTAATAAGAACATTCTCTAGAATGTCGCATGAAAACCAATGAACTCTGCCAATTGCATGGTTTTCATTTCAAGAGGGCAAATACTGGAAAATAAGTGTCACGACCCCAAACCGCCCCTAGTAGTTTGGTGCCGTGTTGGCCAGTAATCCGAGATTACCGAAGGCCAACTTTCAAAAGTTCAACACAATCAGAGTATAATAAAGGGGGCTCACAAATGCGGAAGTAATAAATCAAAATACAAGTGGTCCATAAGAGCAGTGCGTAGATCAAATGAAATGGCATATATCTTTACAACTTGAATACAACAAAGCAAAATACGTATTACATCTTGATCAAAAGGCTTCTCAAGCCGACATATACAAAATGACAGTGAATACAAGCCAAGAAGCATGATTTTCAAGATTTGCCGACATAAAAGAAATGACATCGCCGACGTGAATACAAACAAAGCCGACAAAATCATGGATCCAAAACAAGCTTTCAAAAACACAGTCTAAGCGTCGCCGACGTCCTGCTCATCACCTACATATATATAGAGAGGGTGAGCTTGGATACTCAGTGAATGGTACTAGTAATAAAGGTTTTGCATGAATATAGGCGAAGTCTTTCAAAACGAAACATGCCAAAAACCATACGAATATTAGCCGAGATCCTTTCAGAGCAAAACACATCAAACTTTATCAAAGCAAGGGATGAACCGTATTCATCTATCATGTCTTACAAGTCTCAAGGGATGTTTACTGGCATCGGCAAAACACAAATCAAGCTTTCCAAACAAACAAATCCATGCGGTAAACCGTCAGTGGCAAAGCATAGACTACACGATCCGTAATCGATTAGTCGAAGGTACTGCGAAAGTTTATAGTCCTCCAGCACAAGGGAGCTGTGTTACTTAAGCCCGTAGCTCTTTTTAACACGATGGTCTTGTGTTACTTAGGCCCATAGCCCGTTTTAACACAATAGTCTTTCCAAGAAAGGACCGTATCCTTTTATACTTAGTGTTGTGAAAGTTTAGAGTCCTTCAGCACAAGGGACTTTTTATACTTGGTACTGCGAAAGTTTAGGGTCCTCCAGTACAAGGGACTTTTCAAGAATGACATCAAAACAAAGTTTATACTTGATACATCAAAACAGAGCTATTCATTCATGCTTAACAAATACTTTCATCAAAACAAAGCAAAGCAAAGCAAGATTTATCAAAACAGTATAACATAGTTTTATTAAAAATACCACTCACATAGATCTCCTCGAGTGTAGGCTCAAAGCAAAGATCAAGGACCTACAATCACATGGCAATCACATTCTCAAAACAAGCTTTATATGCGTGCAAATGATCTCGGCATTCTCACCAAATCCAAGTCAATAACAAAGCAAAACATGTTGGGAGTTTAAACACTGCTCCCATCTCATGAAAACACACTGGGTACCAACCAGGTCTTTGCCGAGGTCCCACACCTCCTTGCCGAGGTGTGGTTCCGATGGCCTCATTCAAAAACAAAGTCGGGAAAAACCTGGGTTTCCCTTTGAAGAACATGAAGAATATGATCATGAGGAAGATGAATGCAAGATCATAACTTGTTACAAAAATCTGAGATTTCATGCCATGAGTTCAAAACATGGACCTGGGTACCCATACAAGAAGATCATGCAAGAACAAACACAAAAGCATGGTCTTTGCTCCAAACTTTCAGATCAAAACGAGACTTTCTTCAAGAACACATGAATACTATCTTTCTCTTCCGAAACCAACTTCAAATCGATGCATGACATACAAAACAGATTCGATCATGTAATGCAGCTAGATGATCGATAAAAACAACAAGAGTAGGTTAAGATTCTAACCTCAAAACTCGAACCCAACGGTTCAAACCTCGAAGATCAAGCTTGGAAGATCTATTCTCTCTCAAGAACTTCTCCTCCTTACTCTAGAGCTTCTCTCTCTAAAGGCAAAGATTTGAGACAAAATGATCTGTTTCTAGGTCTGTCAGCTGTCTTAACAATCAGCTCGGACACGTGGCGCTACCGGGTTGGTTCAACTCAAAAGGTGATTGATTGATAAGACAAGTCTATGACAAAGCGTACACAGCAAGCTAAGGCAAGACACATCGGCAAGTAATGACATCGGCTAAAGTCAAAGCTTCGGCAACAGGATAACAAGGACATCGGCTAGGGAGGACGACACTTGACTAAGCTGTGCCACACCTCGGTCTAGGCCGTACCTGCCCAAGGACAAGGATCACTAAGTGCAAAATATCTCGGCAAACCTGTCCGGGGTGAAGATGGAGGTCGACCAAGTGGTTCCAAAACAGTTCTAAGTACAAAGGTTCAGAGGTGAACTAAGCTCAAGATGACCTCGGCTACACCAAGCAAGGAACAAAATCACGCAAGAAATACTTAAACAAAACAAGGCAAGACAAAACTTGCAAAACAACATAACAAGACAAGATCATGCATGAATGTATGTAAGTATGGCAAGAGTAAGGTGAGGGTTGCTACAATAAGGGTCAATGCCATGAAAGGAACAACTTGGCAACGTCAAACTACATAGAAATTGGTCGAAAAAGAGAAGGTCTACAATATAATCAGATAAAGGAAAAACTTTTCATTGAGTTACCAAGCTAGACATGAGTAGATAATTAAACAAAGAGTTACTGAAAATGTTCAGATGAGCTACAATATCAAGTAAAGTAATTTATATATTGACAAGGAAAAGAAAAGAAAAAAACAAGCATGTGAGAAGAACATAAAATTTTACCTGGATGTATGGGTAAGTGTTGGCAGCTGCATTATCACCAATAAGCCTCGAATCACATGGAGAAGAGTTCCAAGCATTATCTGCCCTTGGCTGAACCTAAACAAGCCACCTATAACAGTTCTGTGAATTTCCAGTCGAAATTCCCTGTGCAATAATTCTACTTCGTGTATTCTTTCCCTTTTGAATCATTGTTGTCCCCGTGTCAGCCTGCTGATAGTTATTGGTCAGTGCCACAGAAAAAGAAAGTTAGAGAGAGAGCATGCAGACCTCCATTCACCTTTCTACCAATGTATATACCATATATATATGCATTCAGTTCTATAATATGATTCTTATTATTCCTTTTCACTTCAATTAAGTAAAATAGTGGTGAATCTAAATGTTTTTGTTTTGGGGGGATTAGGGTTTCTGATGGAGTCTGAATCTCTGCCATTGTTTGCTGCGACGTCGAAAAAATGTAGCTTCGTCGCCACCTCGCCTCGCCATGCTGACGGCGACGGCGGCATCAATGGAACTCCAGGGCTTACTATGGATGGCCAAACTTTTCCCATTCTCAAACACACCAAATGCACCTTTTAGATCTAAAAGTTCATATCCCAAACATCACAATACAACCAAACAGTTCTACGAATGAATCAATTGAACATATAATGGTTAAATTAACAAGAAACCATGTGTCAAAACAAGAAACAGGCAAATAAACAATATTCAGAAGGCAACAACAGTGAAACATTTCAAAATCAACACATTCAAATCTAGAAATTCCCATTCCACATATGAGGATCGTTTCGGTCTTTCGTTTGGCTGGGTTGTGCGAGTCTGGATGCTCGCCGCCGTTGACACTTCGCCGGTGTCGTCACTCTCTTCTTCATCTCTTTGTTTGATCGTTCGTAGGCGCTGCTCTGAAACGTTTGAGAGCTTAGAAAGAGAAGAAAGAAGAAAACAAAGTGAAAAAAAAAATAAAAATTTGTCCAAAACGACACCGTTTTGTCCTACCGCATGAAACACTATAGGAACAACGGTAGAGGATCCGGAAGAAAAACACCAAAAACAAACTGAAAATATCCTTTCAATTTTTACACTCTTCTCTCTCTCTCTCAGTGAATCTTCACCACCACATCCATGGCTTTTCTTCTTGCCAATGGTATTTCAAGCTTCTCTCCTCACCCCCACACCGAAACCTCCAAAATCCCAAAACTTTTTTTACCCAAAGCTCGAATTTTTGAAATCTTCAAACCCTAAAACCCCTAATTCCAAACTCTTCAAGGTTAGAGCAGATGTTGGGTACGAACCCAAAACCCTTGATTCCGAGCTTCCTCCAATCCCAGGTACACTTTGAAACGATGAAGAAGCAATTCACAAATTCCTCAAACGCGATTACAAATGGGGGTTCAATGAAGAAATCAACTCCTTCACGATTCCGAAAGGGCTTTCGGAGGAGACGATTCGATTAATTTCGTCCCGAAAGAACGAACCCGATTGGTTGCTTGAGTTTAGATGAATTCTTTTGAGAAATTTCCTAGGATGACTGAACCCAAATGGTCAGACAATCGGTACCCTCCGATTGATTTGCAGGACATGTGTTATTATTCGGAACCGAAAAAGAAACCGACTTTGAATAGCCTCGATGAGGCTAATCCTGAGCTTATTAAGGACTTTGATAAATTGGGTGTTCCTTTGAATGAACAAAATCGATTGGCTAATGTTGTTGTTGATGCTGTTCTTGATAGTGTATCGATTGCTACGACTCATAGGAAGACTTTAGAGAAGGCGGGTGTGATTTTTTGTTTGATAACCGAGGCCATTAGGGAATACCTTGATTTAGTCAGGAAGTTCTTAGGTAGGGTTGTTCCACCTGATGATAATTACTATCCAGCTTTAAATTCAGCTGTGTTTAGTGACGGGTCGTTTTGTTACATACCTAACGTTACCAAGTGCCCTATGCAAATCTCGACTTATTTTCACATAAATGCATTGGAAACCGGGCAATTTGAGAGGACGCTTATAGTGTTAATGAGGGGATTAATAGTGAAGGGATTGTTAGTGAGGAGATTCAGTAAAATTATGTTTGTTTTGATGATAATTGTTAGTGTAGGAATTGTTAAATTATTTTTATATAAAATAATAAAACAAATAAAAAAATATAAAGAAATTAAACATTAATGTTTAAAAAAAATTCTCAATATGTAAAAAATAAAAAAAAATAAAAAAATTTCTAATCCCCTTACTATTTTTCTAATACTACCTCCATCTCCACCTTTTCCATCCCAATCCCCCTTCCAACCTCCATCTAAATCCCCTCCTTCATCCTTTTTCCTTTCCCAACTCTACAAACAAACACAACACTAAATAACCCCACCTCCATCCTAATCCCCTTCCATCCATTACACCCCAAAACAAACGGGACCTAGGGTTAGCTAAACTTGCTTGGGTTGGGTTGCAGCTCTTTGGGTCAAATTATATATGGTAAAGGAGGATAAAAAAAAATCATTCACTTGTTTTAATTTTTTGAAAATTAAGTTTTTCATTTTTCATTTTTCATATATATATATATATATATATATATATATTTAGTGAATATTTTTATAATTTTAAACAAATTTTTTTTTTACTTTTTTAGATACACCTTATTTGGATGTATCTAAAAAGTAAAATATTTGTAAAAAAAATATTTTAAAAAATCAATATATACACAAGAATATGAAAAATTAGGAGTGAGCAGCGGATATACCGATTCACCAAAACCAACTGAACCGAACCGAACCGATCCGCCGCATTTTGGATGGATGCGTGATGACGAGCGGACGGTTGCAGATTAATTTTCTACAATCTGCCAATTTGGCAGACGGATGGCGGATTTGAGATTCCTTTGGCCGCAACCAAACCGTCAAACCGCGAGCACCCTTAATAATTTATAAGACTTTATGTTTTTAATTTGTTTAAATATTTTGTTTGTGTTTTCAATTGAAAAAGAGTTTAAATATTCTGTTGAAAAAAAAAAATTCAACTTGAATATATTTTTTGAATTGAAAAAATATAAGCGTATTATTTTTCTATATTTTTTAGTTCTTAAATTTAACTCTAAAAATAATAAATAGAAAACATAATATATGCTGGTTGGTTTTTGTTTTCAAAAACATATATAGATGTAACAATACAGAGACATACAATCTCTACTACTGCCCTGTTCATGGTTTTGGTGGTTTGAATTGTTACTATATTTTAAGAACCACAAATTGTTATACTTTATGTAGATGAATCATGCTACGATTGTAATATGTGGATGAGCCATGCAGTGATTGTGATATTCTAAAGTTTTAAACTTTCTTTTTTTTGGATGAGACATACAATGATTGTACTAACTTTTTAAGTCATTGAATGTAATACTTTCTTTTCTTTTTTTTTAACGAAATGCACAAGTTGAATTATGTTGAAAATTTATAAAATCCTAAACCGCCAAACCGATTCACATCCATCTGCCAAATCGCCAATCCGCTCAATCCACATCCGCCGGATTGGCAGACAAATGCGGATTGATTTTCTCCAATCCGCCAATCTGATGGACGGATGACGGATTGGAGGTTCGGTGGCCGCAACTGACTCGCGCCCACCCCTATGAAAAATGTACTGAATTTTTGTATTTTTTTTAAAAATATTTTTGGTATTTATTGATTTTTTTACAAAATTTTTTTACAAATATTATATTTTTTAAGTGTATTTATGTGAGATGTATCTAAAAATTAAAAAATTGCTTACAACATTAAAAAAATTCAGTGAAAACAAAAAAACACGGAAAACAAAAAGTTTTTAATTTTTTAAAAAGTGAATTCAGAAAACTCAAACCAAATAGATTTTATTTAAATTTTTCTATTTTTTATTTTTTACTTTTCTAATTGGCCTAGTTGAGTAAATTCTAAAAATCTAAAAGTTAAAGAAATGATTCTCTAAAGATGAAAAAAGTCAATAAGAAAATTACTAAAAAAACCAATTTCAAACATCTTGTTTAAACTTCTCATTAGTTTAGAAAGAAAACCTACGGTTTGTTCGGATAATTGGATACGTCAAATTTTCATGTGTAGATCATCAATAAAAATAACAATCACATGGGATAATCTTAATTTTAAAATTGAGAACCACTATATATTAGTTTTTTCAACTTTTTATATCACCAAATTATATGATAATTTATTATTTTACTTTCATTAATTCTTGATAATTATCTCCAAATAAAAGAACTAATCATAAATATTGATGTAAAAAGTGACATAAAATAGTTATACAAAATCAGGGATATGTTAACATTTCTCTATAAAATTCCATCACAATTCTCCTACACTGTTAAAAAATATTTTTAAATTTTTAAAAATTACATATAGTCCCTCAAAAGATAAAATTTGGAAAAATTACCCAAAAATCCCATTTGGGAAAATGTTATTCCATTTAGTTATGGAAGTTTTCTTTCAAACCAATTAGTCCTTTTATTTATGGTATATTGTGGAGTTTACTTATTTACCCTTGAGTGTGATTTTGATTGTGACTTTTTCGTGATGTTTGGGTGGGTTGGTTATGGTATGGTGTTAGTTTTTCAAATTTTTGTAGAGGATTGCGTGTAGTGATTTGTGAGGTTAGTGATGTTTAGCCATTTGATGTGGGAGGGCTGATGTGGAATCATGATGTTGTTGCCATTTCATACCACACTACATGTGGGATACTTGTGAACAATTAAAAAAAACACCAACACATTAACACTACCACCCACACATGACCGACTAAATACATGAACATACATGGTGTAAATGTTATTGCAAAACCCACTAAATACATGAACACAAATTCCATTTTGTGGTGTCATGTGTTTAGTGGGTCATGAGCGTTCCATATATGGTATGATGTTACTACCAACGTTTACTAATAGCTACATTATTCAAATGTTATTACAAAACATTTTCACAAATTAAAATTTATACGGTTGTAATCACATTACAACAATTGTACAACGCGACACCCACCAACTGTACAGCATACATACACTACTTTCAAATGTTCAACTCAATTCAACTAACTACACTAATATTCTAAAAGCCTAAGGCAAATAATTTCATCACCCATCCAATGATTGTTGCCTACATGTCACATGACCTATACGACATTGTAATTACACATACGCAATTTCGGCAACATCAAAATACACCACTATCACCCGCTCCCCATGCACCCTGCTTTCATACCACGGTCACATTCAAAACACACATACAGAATGGGAATGCAAAGCACAATATTACCAACATAATTACATCAACGGTCGTATCGTCAAAATTGGAATGTTGTGTTCTACCTATTAACGTCACACACACAAAAGAATACAAACATCACATTGAATGTGCACACTCACACACCAATCAACATACACCTAACATATCCAATTTGGCTAACTACACCTATGAACACTATCACGAAGACAAAAAAAAACTCCCATAGTCATACAAAGAATCGTCAACTCCTGTTACATTACGCGTTTCTTCGACCAGCAACACATGCTTATGTGTTGCCCATAGACGACATCACAAAATGGAATACAATGCACAACAACACAACCTTCAAACCAATGCATACATCAACCCCCCAATAAAAAAAAAAAACCAACAAATTAACACTACCACATACATTTTCACCAATCCATACCTAAAAAACCAATACATACATCAAAAAATCATATACTACACACTTATCATCATGTGTTCCTGCAACAATCTCCGGCGTCGATATTGTGTAGATGTCGTATCCACCACTAATGCATGGACGAAATGGTTATCATATCCAACGTCACGAACACCGCAAAGTATTACTATAAAGGGGGTTTTTGGAGGTACGCTAATTTTAATTTGAGGGATTAACATCAACATTACCAAACAGAACACAAATCCCAGAAATCACGTCAATGAATCGTTGCAACATCAGAATCAAATCCAAACCTTTCATCTTTACCGTCATAGTTCCGATCACGCAGGAGGGACAACAACAGAACACTACTTTTCGTTGTTGGACACTTTAGTAAATTTAACATCAACACAAACCCATATTTGCCCTCATTATTTCAAACCTGCATGCATAAATCTTGGGCTATAAAGTCTTTAACATTGAAATAGGACCTATTAGTCTTAAAAAAAAAAAAAAAAAAAAAAAACATAGGACTAAATAGTTTAACATTTCCGAATTTGGGATTGAATGGTACTTTACTCATAAAATTATGTAAAAATAATAAGTGTTTTTTATTTTTTTTATTAGTTTGACCAAATTAATTTTTAGTTTTTAAATTTTTTTTTTCTAAAACAAGTTTCTATAAACCAAACCAATCATGGCTAATGATTCATCCCTTAATTTTTCTCTCCAATTCCACTTCCAATGATTTGGGAAGTAGGTTAGAAGTTGATTTTTTGAATTCTTTTAAAAAAAATTTGTAAAAAAGTAGAGATGTGACGTGACCTTAAAAAACCAAAAAGTCAACAAAAATTGCTTTTAACCAAGTTGCCAAAACAAGCCCAAGAAAACCAAAGATGAGAGAGAGAGAGAGAGAGAGAGAGAGAGAGAGAGAGAGAGAGAGAGAGAGCAGTGTAAGACCGTTTCACATGGAGGTGGGCCATGTCATTGGAGGTGAAGTTGGAGGGTAAATTTAAGAGATACAACACCACTCTTATCTATTATTAGTTGAACACACTGCCAATATAAATTACTCAAAATGCATAATAATTACTCCAAAAATGAATCTTTTAGAACAATATTACCTACACATAATTAATTGCACAATCAAAATTTATTTAACATGTACCTTTTAAAGTTGAATTTAAATCGTACCTTATTTTTCTTAATATATTTTTATATATAGATTTTGTGCATATATCTTAGGGTTATTTACGTGAATGCTTTAAATTATTGAGTAGTATCATTTTGATTTCTAAAATTATAAAAAATGTACAAATGCATTCCCCTTTAAACTATTGATAAGTATCATTTTGACCCCAAATCCATGGTTGTGTTGAGGTAAGCGGCAAATTGGTGTCATATCTTTTGTCTCTCTCATCAACTATACAGGGATGGAGAGAGGAGGATGGAATCCAGTCCTGAGAAGAAGAAGGATGAGTAATCAAGCTGGTTGATTAAGGAAGAAGAAGTTGGTCACTCTTTTTGTGGATGACATACCAGAGTTCATGACCCCTAAAGATCTGTTTAATCTATTCAGTAAGTTTGGTGTTGTTAAGGATGTATTCATACCAATGAAAATGAGGAAAACAATGAGAACAAGGTTTGGATTTGTGAGACACAACTGCAAGGTGGCAGCAGAGGTGGCAATGCAAAAAGCTGATGGCTTATAGTGTGATAACAGGGCCTTAAAAGTTAAACTGGCGGAGTATAGTAAATCTGATCAAAGTAGGCAATTGCTAACAAATAGAAAAGTAAGAGCTATGGTGCAGAGGAAGCAGTGGGATCCCATACAACCTATGATAGGAAACAAAAGCAAATCATATGTGGAAGTAGTTCAAAATAGAGGAAAAAATAGAGGGCATTATGAAAAAGACAAAGTATCTGTAAGAGCTTTTAAGGCTAGTAATGGTTAGTTATATGATAGTTTGTTGGTGAAGCTCAAAGCATTTTTCTTTTTTCATGAATTTGGAAAAAGGATTCAAAAGAGGAATGTAAAGCATGTGGTGGTTAGGCAAAGATGAGGCAAGCTAGCAATTTTATCATTCAAATCAAACTAACAGATGAAGGAAAAAAGAGATAGAATGGAGGAATGGATTTATGAATAGAGTGATCAAGTATCTAAATGAGAAGAAACGAAATTTATAGACCAAGAGAGATGTGTCTGGCTTACCTATGTGGGTGTCCCTCTGAATCTTTGGAGTCTCAAAATGTTCAGAGATATTGGTAATGTATAGGGCAAAGTAGTCCAGTATGATGAAGATACAATTGCGTGCAACCACTTGATGTCTTGCAAAGTAAGGATTATCACAAAAATTATGGAATCTATCAATACGGTGATTAATCTAGTAGGTGATGTGAGGAATTATCAAGTGTAAGTGTATGAAGAGCCAGTAGTAAGCATCTATCAATGTAACGACGATTACAGCTGTTAGAAAAATGAAGTCATGGAATCCAATTTGCAATACGAGGTTGATCACTTGGCCAAAATTAGGAAACAAGAGGATAATGCACAGAAAGTGGTAGATGATACTGGAGATGACGGTGGGGTTGAAGCTGAAGGTGGTAAATATGCAGAAGAGGAAGAGGATGATGAAGTGGCAAAAAGGGATGACGTGTTAATTAATAGAACTCACACAGTGGGAGATATGTTAGATGATGTGGAGGAAGGCAATAATTGTATGACTACTTCAGTTGTCCAAGAACTGAGTGTGCTCTACAGAATTCAAACGGTGGGGGCTGTAATAATGCAAAAAGGGTGGTGTAGATGGGCTACTCAAGAATAGTAGAGAATGGGGAAGTTCAAGGAGTAGATGGTCATGTTTGCACATCTGGATTTATGAATAGTCTAAATGGGTCGGAGTGCGATAGGCCAAATATTAATTTAGAAGTTGTGTTAAATGGAGCCCAAATTGAGGCTATGAATAATGGGCCAAGATGGGTGCTTAATTCAAATTTGAGTGGTTGTAGAGCCTAGTCCCAGGTATTGTCTATAGTGGGGAACTTAGCCCAAAAGAATCAACACCAGAGGACTAGCCTATCGTAGAGGGTTACTTCTAAAACAAAAAGAAATGATGATTTAAAGATGAAAAAATTTGAACAGAGGCAAGGAAGAAGAAGAAATGGTGCACGATCAAACCAGAAGAGGTTGTCATTCAATAATTATTTAAAAAATGGGGCGATTCTTAGAGCGGCAGCAACAACCATATCCTTATCAGGGTCTCAAAGTACCAATTCAAATAGAAGAAGAAAGCTGCTGAAGGAAGTTCGAGCTACAGTTGAGGTGGGGAAAGTATTAGGGATAAACTGTGAAGGGAAGAAAGATGAAGTGGTGAAAAGAATAGTTGAGTTGGAGGAGAAAGATTTGGATAAAGTTGAAGGGAGGGGTGTGCTGGCTTAAACTGTTGGCAACAAAGAGGAGGTTAGGAGCTATGCTATTAGTTTTTGATGAAGATCATGTCATGGAATGTTAAGGGTCTTAGAAGACCTGAAAAAATGAGTAAAATTAAGGCGTTGATAAGGGAAAGAAAAATAGATGTGTTGTTGCTTTAAGAGATGAAGAGAGACAGTGTTGATGTAAAGTTCATGAAATCGTTATGGCCATTAGAGGAAATGGGTTGCGTGGAGGTTAATGCAGGGGGAAGTGCTGGTGGCCTTCTGTGCATTTGGCATACACAAATTTTTGAGTTGATTGATTGTTGCAGTGCAAGGAATTTTATACTGCTTTCAGGTATCTCTTCTAAAGCTTTTAACTGTGTTATTTGCAATATATATGCTTCGAATGATGTATTGAAGAGGAGCCAATTATGGGGGAGTCTTATAAATATTAAATTGTCATATCCTAATCCTTGGTGTCTGGGAGGTGATTTTAATGAGATTAGATTTATGAGTGAAACGAGGGGTTGTTCAAGGAGGGAGAGGGGGATAAGAGATTTTAATAATTTTATTGATATTTTGGAGTTAACTGATTTACCTATGCATGGAAGATTATTCACATGGTGTAATGCAATGGATGGGGAGAGGTGGAGTAGAATTGACAGGTTTTTACTGGACCCTGCTTGGCTAGAGAGGTATAAGCTTAAATAGTGGGGATTATCCAGAGGTCTTTCTGATCATTGCTTAGTTCTGTTGATGGAGGATGTGTGGGATTGGGGACCAAACCTTTTAGGTTTACTAATGCATGGACATTTCACCCCCAATTTGAGAATGAAGTGAAAAAGGTTTAGAAGGAGACCCAGATTTTGGGATGGGCTAGTTACAGAATCATGCATAAATTGAGAAGCTTGAGGGCACATCTGCGAAGGTGGAACCTGAAGGTATTCAGTAATATTGATGATCAACTTAACAAAGCTGAAGATGAGTTACATGAGTGGGACTTAAAAGTTGAATCTAGATCCTTGGTGGAATCAGAAGTGCAATGACGAAGAGAGGTTAGAAGTCAAGTTGGGAATCTCAGTGGAAGCAAGGAGAGGATGTGGCTGCAGAAGTCTAGAATGTCTTAGGCACAAAATCGTGATAAGAATACTAGACTGTTTCATTTGATGGCAAGTAACAGGCAAAGGAAGAATTTATTGGACTCTATGAAGACAAATGGCGCTATGGTTGAAGAACCTAGTATGGTCAGACAAGTAGTGGAGAATCACTTTACAAGTTTGTTTGCTGAAAGAGTAGGCCTAAATTGTTAGGTCCTTTTTCATATATCAGCCTTGCGGATTCCAAAGATGTGTTAGATTCAAACTTTAGTAAAGTTGAAATTTGGGCAGCCATTAAAGATTGTGATGGAAACAAGGCCCCTGGGCCAAATAGTTTCAATCTGTCTTGCATACAAAAGTGCTAGCCTACAATGAAAGGTGAGTTCATCAAGTTGTTCGAAGAGTTTCACATAAATGGGAAGTTGGCTAAAGGGGTAAATAGCTTTTTCATCACTTTGATTCCGAAAAAGGAGTACCCCACAGACTTGCATGAGTTCAAACCTATTAGCTTGGTTACCTCAATTTACAAAGTGTTGGCTAAAGTGCTATCTAGAAGGCTAAGACAAGTGCTACCTAAACTCATAAGAGAAGTACAAACTGCTTTCCTTGGTGGTTGATGTATTCTAGATGGGGTTTTAATTGAAAATGAGGTGGTGGATTGATGGAAGAAGGTAAAGAGAAAAGGAATCATCCTTAAAATGGATTTTGAGAAGGCATATGACTCTATTAATTAGGAGTTTTTAATGTCAATGACAGAAAACTTTGGGTTTGGTGCAAAATGGGTGGGGTGGATTAAGTTGTGCATTTCTATATCAAGGATATTAGTACTTGTAAATGGATCACCTACAATAGAATTTTCTCCTCAAAAGAGGCCCAGGAAAGGTGCTCCACTCTCTCCTTTGTGGTTTAATATAGTGGCTGAAGGTGTTTGTGGAATTGGTGTGAAAGAGGGGTTAGTCAAGGAGTTTGCTAAAAAACTCAATTGCCTCAGTAAAAAATTACCTCTTACATATCTTGGCTTACCTTTAGGGGCAAACCCAGGGAGAAGAAGTAAATGGCAACTAGTGGTGGAGAAGGTTAAGAAGAAATTAACATCTTGGAAGATGAGGTTCTTGTCCTTTGCAGGTAGATTGATCCTAATTTAATCTGTCTTGTCAAGTCTACTAGTGTATTTTCTACCCATCCTAAAAATGCCTGCCGGTGTTACTAGAGTAATTGATAGGATTCAATCTATCTTCTTGTGGGGAGGGTTTGAAATTAGAAGAAAAATTCATCTAGTTAAGTGGAAGGAGGTATGTAAAAGTAAAGATTAATGGGGGGTTGGGAGTGAGAAGTCTTAATGCTGTTAATGTTTGTCTGATGTTAAAATGGTGGTGGAGATATGACAGAGAGCATAAGTCATTATGGAAACAAGTGATTTGTAGTAAATATAGTGGTTCTAGAGGAAGGTGGATCCCAACACCAGTGGAAGATGACAGGGTATCTAAGGTGTGGAAGGATATTGTATCATTAGCCTCATCAAATATTGGTATGGCTGAGTTCTTCTTTCAAAATTTCAAGATTATCATGGGGAAAAGGGAGAGGATTCAATTTTGGACGGATAGGTGGTTCAATAATATCAGTCTTAGAAATGAATTCCCTAAATTGTTCAGTTTGTCAACTGAGAAGGAAGGCTAGATGAAGCCCTTATCTAGCAACTCCTTACTCAGTGCATGATATTGTGGCAAACTTGAAGCAAGTGAGAGGTTGTTTAGCATAAGAGGTTTGTTGGAGTATGAATATGATATGAGGATGCAAATCTGTATGCTGCTCTGGTGCTATCAAATTGTTTTTGCTGTTATTGGAAACTAACTGGTTTGGTGCTGGTGTAGAGGTGTATTAGGTGGTTGTTGTATTTGCTGTGTTGTTCTGTTTTCTTCTTTGCTGCTACTATGGATTGCTGTTGATCTGTATGGACAGTGATCATTTTGAGTTTTGGTTGCTGGTGCTGATATTCTTTATTGTTGGCCTGATTTTGCTGATATGGCTTGGTAATGGTTTGTGTGGACAGTGATCTTTTGGAGTTGGCTGCTGGAGTTGGTGTCCTTTGTTGTTGTCATGTTTTCTTGATGGTTGATAGTTTGGGTTGCACTTTTGTAGTAGTTTTTGTTAGTTTTTACTAGGGTGAGGTTGGTTTTGGTATTTCAGGTTGTTTCCACACCAACTCTTGATGGTGTGCTAGCATATGATTGGGTGGTCTTGTTAGTGCCAACCTAGTTGGAATTGGTTTGGTTCGTTATGATGCCTTTTGCACTCATCTTCCTTTTTTCTTTTATTGATGTAATAGTCTTCTGTTTCATCAATAAAGTTCTTTTTCTTTTGCTGATAAAAAAAAAAGGAGTATCATTTTGATCCCCCTAAATTACAAAAACGTACAAATAGACTCTTTTAAAACTATTGATAAGTATCACTTTGATCTTTTAAATTATAAAAAGCGTACAAATGGACCCCTAAATTATAAAAGCGTACAAATGGACCCTTTTTAAACCATTGATAAGTATCACTTTGACCTCCTAAATTATAAAAACGTAGAAATGAATCCCTTTTAAACTATTGATAAGTATCATTTTAACCCCCTAAATTATAAAACTGTACAAATGGACCTCTTAAACTATTAAACGTACTAATTAGACCTCCTAATAAAGGGGTAAAAGTGAAACACATCAATAGTTTAGGGGTTCATGCTTTTATAATTTAGGGAGCAAAGCGACACTTTTCAATAGTTTAAGCGATCTATTTGTATGTTTGTATAGTTCAGAGGATAAAAATGATACTTTATGCCTTATATATCACGGAAATTCTATTTCCACACACCTAATTAATTAAAGGCAAATCTTTTCTCAATGTACACACCTACACACCTATTAATTTGATTATTAACTAAAATTCTCAATCTAAACCCTTAAAATTACAATTACATCATTTACATGGTATACACACTTTACTCACAAATCCACACACTTTTATTGACCCTAGTTCACATTTGTAGTTCCATTCACAAAAGTGAAGACCAAACTGACTTTCGTTCTAATTCAAAAAAAATAAAATAAAAATTGAATTTCGTTCAAACAGGGCAAAAAAAAAATTGGTCTTTGAACTTTCCACACCTCAATTGAAGACTTTGAATACCTCCATTGAACTTTCACTAAAAGCCATTGAAAACCCTTGTTTAAGGTAAGAAATCTTTCCATTTTATCATTTTGTTATTACATTGTTGGCCAACAATTATAATTGGACATATCAAAAAGGGTCTCTATGGCTTGACGCCACATTGCCATAGTAACATCGTAGAAAAAATCTTCAAAGAGTCTGTAACTTCTTCTTTCAAGTTTGATTCTTTCCATAATATCTTCAATCCCATCGAAGTTCTTGGCTAGAGCGAGGTTGTTGACGATCATAGTGTAGAGAGTTTCATTTGGTCGATAGTCTTTGCAATTTGAGAGTTGGGTTAAGAGAGAGAGTGTTGAATTGGGGTTTTTGAGAGTTTGGAAAAGCTTGAGAATCTCATTGGGGCTTAACCAGTCTTTGTGGTTGAGAATTGTGGGATTATTCACTTTGCTTATTTTTGGTTTTCCAAAAATACTTTTCAAAAAATTTTACTTTTTTGTTTTCCATATTTTTTTGTTTTTACTGATTTTTTAATATTTTAAGAAATTTTTTTATTTTTATTTTTAGACACACCTAACATAAATACACATAAAAGTATAATTTTTGTGAAAAAATCTTTTAAAAATTCACTAAATACCAAAAATAAAAAATAAAAAAAAACGAGAATTCAGTATATTTTTCGTGTTTTTATATATTTATTATTTTTAAAAATATTTTTTCACAATTTTTTTACTTTTTATACACATCTTGAATAATTTATACACATAAATATTTTTTACCTAACATAAATACACATAAATATTTTTTCACAATTTTTTTACTTTTTATATATATTGACATTTTGAATAATTTATTTCTGACATCATCCTAAACTGTTAAGTCAACCAATGCTAGTGTCTAGACTAATGAAGGGGGCAACATGTAATGCGACAATTAACCCCAAGGAGGGGAATGTAATTTCCAGAAGGTTAGGGGTACTAATGTAATGGGAAAAAACCTTAGGGGGTGTTAATGTAATTTTCCCTTCTTTTAAATGCATATTCATGTTCTATCACTTTTTGCTTAGAAACATGTCTTTTCCTGATGGCTTGCTCCTTATGTGGTGAGTCTAGAAAATGCCGCAAAAATTATTCAGTCTCGCTTTAGACAATCACTGGCACGCAACAACTATTTGCGCATTAAGAATGCGGTTACTTTCTTGCAAATTGTGATTCGGGCTTGGCTGGCTGTCAAGAAGAAATCAGCAATCAATAAATTATGTACCATCAGAGTTCAGGAGTTGTCATTTGGTATTGACTATTCTTCAGAAATTTATTCACACGCCTTTTGGCATATTCTGTCTTGTCTGATCTTTTTGGTTAATCACACAGAAAAGCAGAAGCAATCAGGCATTTTGGGCAGATATATCACCTACTATTGCGGATCGGGGGCACACCAGGGAACTCAAACAAGCAATAACACACAAGATTTAACGTGGTTCGGCAAGTCGCCTACGTCCACGGGCAGCGGATTCACTATATTGAACAAAATGGTAAGAATTACAACACTCTCTGTAATTCTCTCTCTCTCTTTGCTCTCTAAGCTCACACCTCTCTGTTATCTCAGCTGTACATCTCAACTCTCCTTAGCTTCTCTATATATAGAGATTACAAATCCAAGAGAGAGTCTTTGAAATGAGCTGGCTGCCAGCCCATTGTTGTGCTTTCGGTGGTTTTCCAGATTGATACTTCTCATGGCTTCTCATGGCCTCATGGCCAACTCACATGGCCTCATGGCTTCCCCACCATGTAGCTGGCTGCCACTTTCCATCACATGGCCAGAATCTGTAGCCAATATTCAACAATCTCCACCTTGGCGAGGATTCTCTTATCCAACATAGTGATCGATCAACACTGCCATGCACCCGAAGGTGCTCAGTTCCGAGAGATGTTGACCAAGTCCAAACAATGTTGGAACTTGATCCCAGAAACTACTTTTGTGAGCATATCGGCCGGATTATCTGCAGTACCAATCTTTTGAAGCAGAATATCCCCTTCATTCACAATTTCTCGGATGAAATGGAAACGGACATCAATGTGCTTGGTGCGGGCATGATGAACCTGGTTCTTTGCCAAACAAATGGCACTCTGACTGTCACAAAACACCTCAACGTGCTTCTGAACAATTCCCAAGTCTTCAATCAACCCATGTAGCCAAATAGCTTCCTTAAAGGCTTCCGTCACTGCCATGTACTCTGCCTCTGTAGTAGACAAAGCCAACGTTGAGTGAAGCGTTGACCTCCAACTTACCGGCCCTTTAGCAAGCGTAAATAAATACCCTGTTGTTGACCGGCGTTTGTCTAAGTCACCAGCATAATCTGAGTCCACATATCCTTCCAAATTCTGCCCGAGTCGGTTATCTCTCTCGAACTTCAATCTCAGATTGACCGTGCCATGTATGTACCTTAGGATCCATTTCACTACCTGCCAGTGATCTTTTCCTGGATCATGCATATACCTGCTTACCATACTCACAGCATGCGAGATGTCAGGCCGTGTACAAACCATAGCATACATTAATGCACCAACTGCATTTGCATATGGAACCTGTGCCATATGCTTCCGTTCTTCTTCTGTGCGTGGAGACAACGAAGCACTAAGCTTGAAATGAGGGGCCAATGGTGTACTTACAGCTTTGGTTTTCCCATTGATGCCAAATCTGTCTAACACCTTTTTTAGATACTGGGTTTGTGTCAGACAAACCGTGCCCTTCTTCCTGTCTCTCTTGATCTCCATGCCAAGAACTTTATTTGCTTCTCCCAAATCCTTCATTTCAAACTCCCTTGCTAACTGTGCCTTGAGTTTGTCAATCTCCACCTTGCTCGTAGATGCAATCAGCATATCATCTACATATAAGAGCAAATAGATGAAGGAACCGTCGGGAAACTTACGGAAATATACCCAATGATCAAATTGACTTCTTGTGTATTCTGTCTCCGTCATGAACCGATCAAATCTCTTGTACCACTGTCTCAGGGATTGCTTCAATCCGTACAACGATTTGTTCAGCTTACAGGCCCAATTCTCTTTTCCAGCAATTTTGAAACCATCTGGCTGGGACATGTATATCTCCTCTTCAAGATCTCTATGTAAGAAGGCAGTTTTGACGTCGAGTTGGGTGAGCTCGAGATCAAACTGTGCAACCAAAGCTAACAAGATGCGAATAGACGTGTGCTTCACAACAGGTGAGAATACCTCATTGTAGTCTATTCCTTCCTTCTGAGCATAGCCTTTAGCTACCAATCTAGCTTTGAATCTGATGTTGTCTCTGCCTGGAATGCCTTCCTTCTTGGTGTAAACCCACTTACACCCAATTGCTTTCTTGCCTTTTGGAAGTTGCACCAACTCCCAAGTCTGGTTCTTGTGAAGTGACCCGATCTCTTCATCCATAGCCTCCTTCCATTTGACACTTTCTGCATTATGCACAGCTTCTTTGAAAGTGCAAGGAACATTGTCTTCAATGATTGGAAGTGCATAGGCTACCTTATCGGTCATCCAACTGGGTTGCTTTGTAACCCTTTTTCCTTTCCTGATTGCAATGGGTTCTGATTGTTGCGGAGCCTCTGGATCTTCATTTTCATCTGAACTCTCGTCAGAGCTATCCTCTGAGACTTCTTCAGGATGGTTGATTGGCTGACTAGTCTTTGCTGGAGTCTCAAACTCCACCTGCACTGACTTCTTCAATGCTTCCTCATTCTGTTGAGGATCTGGTTGCTTCAGCATTGCAGACTCATCAAAGGTAACGTCTCTTCTGATGAGAACTTTCTTTGATTCAGGGCACCACAGTCTGTATCGCTTGACACCGTCACCGAAGCCCAAGAAGATGGCTTTCTTGGCTCTTGGATCCAACTTAGATTCTGTAACATGAAAATATGCTGGACATCCAAAGATACGTAACTGATCATAATCAGTAATTGGGACTCCTGACCATACCTCCATGGGAGTCTTCCCATCTAATGCTGCAGTAGGTAGTCTGTTGACAAGATGACGAGCATAGTTCAATGCCTCGCCCCAAAATGCCTTGCTCAATCCAGACAGTGACAGCATACACCGGACTTTCTCCACCAAAGTGCGGTTCATGCGTTCTGCAACTCCATTCTGCTGCGGTGTTCCAGGAACTGTGAAATGTCTCACTATCCCTACATTCTGGCAAACCTCAAAGAAGGGATCTGATGTATATTCTCCACCATTGTCAGATCTGAGCTTCTTGATCCGTCTGCCTGTCTGGGTCTCAATCATCTTCTTCCACGTAAGAAAGATGTCTAAGACTTCATCTTTGTGTTTCATTGTATAAATCCAAACTCTTCTAGAGAAATCATCAATGAACGACACAAAATAGTGTTTACCTCCCAACGAAGCATTCTTGGAAGGACCCCATACGTCGGTGTGGACGTAGGCTAGAATCCCTTTGGTACGGTGAATTGCAGTACCAAACTTGATTCTTGTTTTCTTGCCCAATACACAATGCTCGCAGAACTCAAGCTTCCCGTCTTGGCGCCTTTCAACAGGCCTTGCTTTACCAACCCTTGTAAAGCCTTTTCACCGACATACCCTAGGCGCATGTGCCAAAGTTTGGAAGTGTCTGATGCATCATCTTCTGAGCTGGAACTGGTGGAGACAGCCACTCTCCCTGTGATTGTAGAGCCATCTAGGAAATATAAATTTCCCTGTCGAGTACCCTTCATTGCAACCAATGCTCCTCGAACAACTTTAAGGACTCCACCTTCCATGGTTACTCTGTAACCTTTGGAGTCTCAAACTCCCACTGAGATGAGATTCTTGGTTAGATCTGGTACATACCATACATCTTCAAGAATTCTGATTGTTCCATTATGGATCTTTAGTTTAATTGTTCCAATCCCCTTTGTCTGGCAAGCTTGGTCGTTGCCCATCAGCACAACTCCTCCATCGAACTCTCGTCAGCTCGAGAACCACTGCTTGTTAGGACACATATGGAATGAACATCCGGAATCTATTATCCATTCATCAGACTGGCCATATGATGAAACTGTGAAGGCTCCTCCTTCATCATTATCTTCATCTCGTGCAATATTCACCTTCTCTTCTGTCTTGTCTTTATTTGGACAATCTTTTTCCCAATGCCCCTTCTGGCGACAAGCTGCACACTCGTCTTTTGCAAGACGTCTTTTGTCTGAAGGTTTCCCCCTGGATTTTGAGCGAGACTTTCCTCACCCTGTATTTCTTCTGTTATTTGTTCTGCCTCTGACTGTTAATGCCTCGGATGTTGAGTCCCTGTTTGCAGACTTATCTTTCCTTCTGAACTCATTGTTCACCAAGGCGTTTGCAACATCAATATACTTGATCTTCTCTTTACCGTACAGTAAAGTAGTAGTGAGATGATCATACGAGTCAGGCAAGGAATTTAACAATAACAGTGCTTTGTCTTCATCACCAACTTGATCATCCAAATTCTTCAAATCCGTAATAATTTTGTTGAAGTTATTTAGGTGTTCGTTCATCGAAATACCTTTAATGTAGTCGAAACGAAACAACCTCTTCCTCAAGTAGAGCCGGTTCTCAATGCTCTTTGTCATGAACTTATCTTCCAGCGCCTTCCAAAGCTTCTTCGCAATATCATATTCTGTAAAGGCATACTTCTCCTCTTTTGCAAGGCAAAGTCGGATGGAACTGCAGGCCAGGAGATTCACCCTCTCCCATTCTATCTCGTCCAGGTCATCTGGTTTGTCTCCCAGAGTGAAGTGCAGGTTCATTTGGACAAGCATATCCTTAACTTCGCATCTCCACATGCCGAAGTTGCTGCTTCCATCGAACTTCTCTACCTCGAACTTGGCATGGGACACCGGGGTCCAATGCCTAGAAGTGCTTGCACTGGCTGAATTACTTACGGACTCGGTTGATCTAGATTCTGCCATTTTTTAGAAACTTCAATTCAAAAAATTGACCGTACAGATGTGTCCAGAATACTCCAAATAGTTGGGAAGCACTATTGGATCGTCAAAAACGGACTCCAAATGGCTCCGATCTGGCAAAAACACTTTGGATGGGTCAGATCTGCAGAATCTGGTGCGCTGAGATGCACCGGATTTTTCTCCGGTTCGGCTGGCGTCTGGCTGACGTCAGCGGCTCAGGCTTGGTCAACGCAGCTCCGACTCAACGGCTCGGCTTCGATCGGCTGATGACGTCGGCTGGCGTGGGCGCGTACGGCGCGTGTCTGCGCGTGACCGCACGCGTCGTCTACCTCTGAAAGCGCGTACGGTGCGTGCGTGAGACTGGGCCGACGTGCCAACTCTCTTCACGGCGCGTGGGGGCGCGTGCAGCGACTGGGCCTCACGCGCAAACTTCCAGAGGCGCGTGAGAGCGCGTCCAGCCTCCGTTGGGTGTCTGCTTTATAGTTCTGGACTCCTCTCGGGGAGTTCTTCCTCCTGGTATGGTCAAAAGTGGATTTTAAGCACTTCGAAATCTGGGCACTTTCGGGAAAAAATCGATTTTTCGCAACCCGAGCTCTGATACCAATTGTTGCGGATCGGGGGCACACCAGGGAACTCAAACAAGCAATAACACACAAGATTTAACGTGGTTCGGCAAGTCGCCTACGTCCACGGGCAGCGGATTCACTATATTGAACAAAATGGTAAGAATTACAACACTCTCTGTAATTCTCTCTCTCTCTTTGCTCTCTAAGCTCACACCTCTCTGTTATCTCAGCTGTACATCTCAACTCTCCTTAGCTTCTCTATATATAGAGATTACAAATCCAAGAGAGAGTCTTTGAAATGAGCTGGCTGCCAGCCCATTGTTGTGCTTTCGGTGGTATTCCAGATTGATACTTCTCATGGCTTCTCATGGCCTCATGGCCAACTCACATGGCCTCATGGCTTCCCCACCATGTAGCTGGCTGCCACTTTCCATCACATGGCCAGAATCTGTAGCCAATATTCAACAATCTCCACCTTGGCGAGGATTCTCTTATCCAACATAGTGATCGATCAACACTGCCATGCACCCGAAGGTGCTCAGTTCCGAGAGATGTTGACCAAGTCCAAACAATGTTGGAACTTGATCCCAGAAACTACCTTTGTGAGCATATCGGCCGGATTATCTGCAGTACCAATCTTTTGAAGCAGAATATCCCCTTCATTCACAATTTCTCGGATGAAATGGAAACGGACATCAATGTGCTTGGTGCGGGCATGATGAACCTGGTTCTTTGCCAAACAAATGGCACTCTGACTGTCACAAAACACCTCAACGTGCTTCTGAACAATTCCCAAGTCTTCAATCAACCCATGTAGCCAAATAGCTTCCTTAAAGGCTTCCGTCACTGCCATGTACTCTGCCTCTGTAGTAGACAAAGCCAACGTTGAGTGAAGCATTGACCTCCAACTTACCGGCCCTTTAGCAAGCGTAAATAAATACCCTGTTGTTGACCGGCGTTTGTCTAAGTCACCAGCATAATCTAAGTCCACATATCCTTCCAAATTCTGCCCGAGTCGGTTATCTCTCTTGAACTTCAATCCCAGATTGACCGTGCCATGTATGTACCTTAGGATCCATTTCACTGCCTGCCAGTGATCTTTTCCTGGATCATGCATATACCTGCTTACCATACTCACAGCATGCGAGATGTCAGGCCGTGTACAAACCATAGCATACATTAATGCACCAACTGCATTTGCATATGGAACCTGTGCCATATGCTTCCGTTCTTCTTCTGTGCGTGGAGACAACGAAGCACTAAGCTTGAAATGAGGGGCCAATGGTGTACTTACAGCTTTGGTTTTCCCATTGATGCCAAATCTGTCTAACACCTTTTTCAGATACTGGGTTTGTGTCAGACAAACCGTGCCCTTCTTCCTGTCTCTCTTGATCTCCATGCCAAGAACTTTCTTTGCTTCTCCCAAATCCTTCATTTCAAACTCCCTTGCTAACTGTGCCTTGAGTTTGTCAATCTCCACCTTGCTCGTAGATGCAATCAGCATATCATCTACATATAAGAGCAAATAGATGAAGGAACCGTCGGGAAGCTTACGGAAATATACACAATGATCAAATTGACTTCTTGTGTATTCTGTCTCCGTCATGAACCGATCAAATCGCTTGTACCACTGTCTCGGGGATTGCTTCAATCCGTACAACGATTTGTTCAGCTTACAGGCCCAATTCTCTTTTCCAGCAATTTTGAAACCATCTGGCTGGGACATGTATATCTCCTCTTCAAGATCTCCATGTAAGAAGGCAGTTTTGACGTCGAGTTGGGTGAGCTCGATATCAAACTGTGCAACCAAAGCTAACAAGATGCGAATAGACGTGTGCTTCACAACAGGTGAGAATACCTCATTGTAGTCTATTCCTTCCTTCTGAGCATAGCCTTTAGCTACCAATCTAGCTTTGAATCTGATGTTGTCTCTGCCTGGAATGCCTTCCTTCTTGGTGTAAACCCACTTACACCCAATTGCTTTCTTGCCTTTTGGAAGTTGCACCAACTCCCAAGTCTGGTTCTTGTGAAGTGACCCGATCTCTTCATCCATAGCCTCCTTCCATTTGACACTTTCTGCATGATGCACAGCTTCTTTGAAAGTGCAAGGAACATTGTCTTCAATGATTGGAAGTGCATAGGCTACCATTTCGGTCATCCAACTGGGTTTCGTAGTAACCCTTTTTCCTTTCCTGATTGCAATGGGTTCTGATTGTTGCGGAGCCTCTGGATCTTCATTTTCATCTGAACTCTCGTTAGAGCTATCCTCTGAGACTTCTTCAGGATGGTTGATTGGCTGACTAGTCTTTGCTGGAGTCTCAAACTCCACCTGCACTGACTTCTTCAATGCTTCCTCATTCTGTTGAGGATCTGGTTGCTTCAGCATTGCAGACTCATCAAAGGTAACGTCTCTTCTGATGAGAACTTTCTTTGATTCAGGGCACCACAGTCTGTATCCCTTGACACCGTCACCGAAGCCCAAGAAGATGGCTTTCTTGGCTCTTGGATCCCACTTAGATTCTGTAACATGAAAATATGCTGGACATCCAAAGATACGTAACTGATCATAATCAGTAACTGGGACTCCTGACCATACCTCCATGGGAGTCTTCCCATCTAATGCTGCAGTAGGTAGTCTGTTGACAAGATGACGAGCATAGTTCAATGCCTCGCCTCAAAATGCCTTGCTCAATCCAGACTGTGACAGCATACACCGGACTTTCTCCACCAAAGTGCGGTTCATGCGTTCTGCAACTCCATTCTGCTGCGGTGTTCCAGGAACTGTGAAATGTCTCACTATCCCTACATTCTGGCAAACCTCAAAGAAGGGATCTGATGTATATTCTCCACCATTGTCAGATCTGAGCTTCTTGATCCGTCTGCCTGTCTGGGTCTCAATCATCTTCTTCCACGTAAAAAAGATGTCTAAGACTTCATCTTTGTGTTTCATTGTATAAATCCAAACTCTTCTAGAGAAATCATCAATGAACGACACAAAGTAGTGTTTACCTCCCAAGGAAGCATTCTTGGAAGGACCCCATACGTCGGTGTGGACGTAGGCTAGAATCCCTTTGGTACGGTGAATTGCAGTACCAAACTTGATTCTTGTTTGCTTGCCCAATACACAATGCTCGCAGAACTCAAGCTTCCCGTCTTGGCGCCTTTCAACAAGCCTTGCTTTACCAACCCTTGTAAAGCCTTTTCACCGACATACCCTAGGCGCATGTGCCAAAGTTTGGAAGTGTCTGATGCATCATCTTCTGAGCTGGAACTGGTGGAGACAGCCACTCTCCCTGTGATTGTAGAGCCATCTAGGAAATATAAATTTCCCTGTCGAGTACCCTTCATTGCAACCAATGCTCCTCGAACAACTTTAAGGACTCCACCTTCCATGGTTACTCTGTAACCTTTGGAGTCTAAAACTCCCACTGAGATGAGATTCTTGGTTAGATCTGGTACATACCATACATCTTCAAGAATTCTGATTGTTCCATTATGGATCTTCAGTTTAATTGTTCCAATCCCCTTTGTCTGGCAAGCTTGGTCGTTGCCCATCAGCACAACTCCTCCATCGAACTCTCGTGTTCTCGAGAACCACTGCTTGTTATGACACATATGGAATGAACATCCGGAATCTATTATCCATTCATCAGACTGGCCATATGATGAAACTGTGAAGGCTCCTCCTTCATCATTATCTTCATCTCGTGCAATATTCACCTTCTCTTCTGTCTTGTCTTTATTTGGACAATCTTTTTCCCAATGCCCCTTCTGGCGACAAGCTGCACACTCGTCTTTTGCAAGACGTCTTTTCTCTGAAGGTTTCCCCCTGGATTTTGAGCGAGACTTTCCTCGCCCTGTATTTCTTCTGTTATTTGTTCTGCCTCTGACTGTTAATGCCTCGGATGTTGAGTCCCTGTTTGCAGACTTATCTTTCCTTCTGAACTCATTGTTCACCAAGGCGTTTGCAACATCAATATACTTGATCTTCTCTTTACCGTACAGTAAAGTAGTAGTGAGATGATCATACGAGTCAGGCAAGGAATTTAACAATAACAGTGCTTTGTCTTCATCACCAACTTGATCATCCAAATTCTTCAAATCCGTAATAATTTTGTTGAAGTTATTTAGGTGTTCGTTCATCGAAATACCTTTAATGTAGTCGAAACGAAACAACCTCTTCCTCAAGTAGAGCCGGTTCTCAATGCTCTTTGTCATGAACTTATCTTCCAGCGCCTTCCAAAGCTTCTTCGCAATATCATATTCTGTAAAGGCATACTTCTCCTCTTTTGCAAGGCAAAGTCGGATGGAACTGCAGGCCAGGAGATTCACCCTCTCCCATTCTATCTCGTCCAGGTCATCTGGTTTGTCTCCCAGAGTGAAGTGCAGGTTCATTTGGACAAGCATATCCTTAACTTCGCATCTCCACATGCCGAAGTTGCTGCTTCCATCAAACTTCTCTACCTCGAACTTGGCATGGGACACCGGGGTCCAATGCCTAGAAGTGCTTGCACTGGCTAAATTACTTACGGACTCGGTTGATCTAGATTCTGCCATTTTTTAGAAACTTCAATTCAAAAAATTGACCGTACAGATGTGTCCGGAATACTCCAAATAGTTGGGAAGCACTATTGGATCGTCAAAAACGGACTCCGAATGGCTCCGATCTAGCAAAAACACTTTGGACGGGTCAGATTTGCAGAATCTGGTGCGCTGAGATGCACCGGATTTTTCTCCGGTTCGGCTGGCGTCTGGCTGACGTCAGCGGCTCGGTCAGCGGCTCAGGCTTGGTCAACGCGGCTCCGGCTCAACTGCTCGGCTTCGATCGGCTGATGACGTCGGCTGGCGTGGGCGCGTACGGCGCGTGTCTGCGTGTGAACGCACGCGTCGTCTACCTCTGAAAGCGTGTACGGTGCGTGCGTGAGACTGGGCCGACGTGCCGACTCTCTTCACGGCGCGTGGGGGCGTGTGCAGCGACTGGGCCTCACGCGCAAACTTCCAGAGGCGCGTGAGAGTGCGTCTGGCCTCCGTTGGGTGTCTGCTTTATAGTTCTGGACTCCTCTCGGGGAGTTCTTCCTCCTGGTATGGTCAAAAGTGGATTTTGAGCACTTCGAAATCTGGGCACTTTCGGGAAAAATTCGATTTTTCGCAACCCGAGCTCTGATACCAATTGTTGCGGATCGGGGGCACACCAGGGAACTCAAACAAGCAATAACACACAAGATTTAACGTGGTTCGGCAAGTCGCCTACGTCCACGGGCAGCGGATTCACTATATTGAACAAAATGGTAAGAATTACAACACTCTCTGTAATTCTCTCTCTCTCTTTGCTCTCTAAGCTCACACCTCTCTGTTATCTCAGCTGTACATCTCAACTCTCCTTAGCTTCTCTATATATAGAGATTACAAATCCAAGAGAGAGTCTTTGAAATGAGCTGGCTGCCAGCCCATTGTTGTGCTTTCGGTGGTTTTCCAGATTGATACTTCTCATGGCTTCTCATGGCCTCATGGCCAACTCACATGGCCTCATGGCTTCCCCACCATGTAGCTGGCTGCCACTTTCCATCACATGGCCAGAATCTGTAGCCAATATTCAACACCTACATGGTTGACAGGCATAATTTTGTTAAGTTGAAAATGTCTGCAACATTCATTGAGCATGCCACAAGGGCTTGGATTTCTCGAAGACATCATGGTGGTAGCATATTAACTCAAGATATGTCTACTCATGATGTTGTTAATGCTTCCATTGCTGTTCAGAAGTGCATTCTTGGATCGATAGTAAGGTTAATATACTTTCAGAGAGTTTCTCAGCTAGAGAAAGTTTCTCTTGCATGTGAAGAAACTGAAGTTAATGATTGTCAAATAAAGGCAGCATCTACTATTCAGCTTGCTTGGAAAAAGTTTCTTGTGCACAAGTCTCTCTGCCGTCAGAACTTATCTGCAACTAAAATTTAGAGTTGTTATCGTGGTTGGTTGATGAGAAAGAGTTTTGTGATTCAAAGTTTACCTGTAACTAAAATTCAGAGTTGTTATCGTGGTTGGTTGATGAGAAAGAGTTTTGTGACTTAGAGTTTATTTGCAACTAAAATTCAGAGTTGCTATCGTGGTTGGTTGATGAGAAAGAGGTTTATTATGATTCAGAAGCATATCAAGGCAGCATTTAATATTCAGCTTGCTTGGAAAAAGTTTCTTATGAACAAGGCTTTCTGCCTTCAGAACTTATCTACAACTAAAATTCAGAGTTGGTATCGTGGTTGGTTCAGGAGAAAGAGTTTTGTGCTTCAGAAGCAAGCAGCATTAAAAATTCAAAGTATTTTTCAATGTTTGAGATGCTTGAGGGATTTTCAACAATACAAAATTGCAACTAGGTCAGCAATTATTATTCAATCTCACACACATGGATGGATTGCTCGAAGAGTTGCTTATCGACTAAAATGTCTCATCGTTGTAATTCAAGTAAGTCTAGTTGTTCTGTAGATAACTTGGACATGTTACTGAAAATTGTTATTGATTAGAGGAAAGTTCCAGCTATTTGAAAATTGCGTGTGTGCGTGTGTGTCTCTCTCTCCCTCCCTCTCTCCTGTGTGTTCTATTATATTTTATATCTTTATATTATGAACATATATGGAATATTTGATGTGTAATTTCTAATCTTGATTCTTTTTGGATGGTAGAAGTTCATTCTATTCCTGAATTTTTGGTTTGTCTTTACCTTTTTTTGGTTAGTCATCTATATGAATGTAATTTTCCTAACTGAACATGACTTAAAATTAATAATGTGATTGTTTGGTTTAATCAATCTAGAGTCATTGCCGTGGTTGGTTAATAAGAAGGGAGATTGTGGTCCAAAAAGAGGCTGTGATAAAGATTCAAAGTGCTTTTCGATGCATTCAGTGCCAGAAGTTGTTTGATTGTTATAGGCATGCTGCAACAGAAATCCAACAATTTGTCAGGGGTCAGATAGCTCGAATGAGGCTTTTTGGTATCTTTCATGTGCTGCCTATTTGTTTTAGTAACACTCTTTTATTTATGTTTTAGTCTTTGTAAGTGTACTCATGTATGAGATCACGTTAATGCAGGGGCTTCTTTCCTCCCAAAATCAGATCCAACAGGTTGCATTGTGACTTTAACAGATTGATTCCAGAATCTTGAATTGGGTATGTTTTTATGCTCCGTTTTGAAGTTGCAAAGATGGTGGAGGGTTGTTTTGATGCATAAATCAAGATCAAAGTCAGCAATCATTATCCAATCTCATATTCGAGGGTGGATTGCCAGGCAAGAAGCTACTAGAGTAAGGTATTGTATTATTGTAATCCAAGTAAGACACATCTCTCTTTTGTTATCCTATTCTTTCCTAAATGCTTCTGCAATGGTATTGATAAAGTGGAGCCATCAATGCATGTGCTAATTTTTTATTATATCTTTCTAATTTATTTATTTTTGGTTTGGACTTTCTGATGTGGTAGTCATACTGGAAAGGTTACCTTGCACAGAAAGCTTCAAGAGGGCAGCTACTTGATTTATGCTTGAGATTGCATAAGTCTGCTGCAAATGTGGATGATAGCATGCGTATTATAAACAGACTCTTGGTGGCACTTTCTGATCTATTGAGTATAAAAAGTGTCAGTGGCATTCTTCATACCTGTGCAACTTTAGGTGAGCATTTTATGTCATTATTATAGAAGTCATTGGACACTCATAGAATCGTGTCAAATACTTTTCGTACTCAATAGATCAGAAAGTGCCACCAGGAAAAGATTACTGGAATTTTTTTTTGTTCTAACCGTTTTCCTTGTGTGTTGTTTTTCATTGGATGTACAAACTAGAAAATTTGATGTTAGCTGGAGGAGATTTTGAGTAGTTACGATATTTTTAATAATGAGCTGATATTGCATTTTCTTAGATAATAGGACTTACAATTTAATTCCCTCATGATTTATCCTCAAAATTTCATTTTGTCCATCTTTATATTCTTGAGATATGCTAAGTTACACTTCCTCTCTCTACTAGAACCATTCATTATTTCCTTTTGAGTTCTTGGTAAAATGTTATGTCGTTTTAATTATCGCACGTTGAAGTCCTCTAGCACTTGGATGCTATTGTTTTTCTTAAAGCTGGGTATCAGGGTAATGGGGGTAGGGGCTATTTTTACATTTTTACCCAAGTCTACAAAACTCTGAAAATTCTGAATTTTTTAATGCATTTATTCTTGTTCATTATTAGTTTTATTAATTTGTGAGTAAGCTCTTTCCGCTTGTCATGTTTAAATTTTTAATTTTTTTTCTTTCTTACATGGTGATGGTGCCTTGTTGGTCAACGCTTAAGTATCACAAACACTTCTAAGGAGGAGTCATGTTTGTATTAGACACTTACTGGACACTCATAGAATCGTGCCAAATACTTCTTTAATGTGTTCTACTTTAAAAAAAAAATGATATTTCATGATTTTGTTATTCTAATGATACTTCATTAACACTTCTCGGATTCCCTAAAAAGCTCATATTATGGATCTCTTAACAATTACAATGTCTACCATTATTGGGATTGTAACTTAACGAAACAATTCTGAAGATGTATGATAATCATGTTCATGATGACTTCTAAAACAAAATTCACTGTGATTAGAACAATTACAGGAAGGTCATTTGTCATGTATTTAAAAACATTTTAATTTGCGAAATGTTGAAGCAATGATGTTGAACTTGTTCTACAGATATGGCCACAAAACATTCAAAAAAATGTTGTGAAAAACTTGTGGAAGCCGAGGCAATTGACATGTTACTGAAGCTAATTCGCTCAGTCAATCGAAGTATACCCGATCAAGAGGTTCTAAAACATGCACTGTCTACTCTAAGAAACCTTGCTCGATATTCACATTTGATTGAAGTGCTGATTCGTAGTCGTGGATCTGTAGAAACGATTCTTTGGAAGGTGCTAAGGTTTGTCAGAGAAGTAACTGAGAGTGTATAAGTTTTTTTGTGTTTTTGATTTTCATTTGTTGTGTTTTGTACTTTTTTTTCAGAAACAAAGAGGAGGGTTATTTCATTGCTTCTGAGCTTTTGAGGAAGATATGTTTGAATACGAAAGGTGTTGAAGCTGCCCGCAACTCGCCAGCTCTCTTGAAGAGGTTACACAATCTTCTTGAGGATCTCACAAGGGAGATAGGCAATGAAAAGAGGTAAGATGTTGGCAACAGAAATTCTGAATATTGTTCTTGTTTGTTTTAGTAAAAAATATTGTCTTTTGTACAATGAAAAATGACAGTAAGTGGAAAACATTTTTCATGGTTAGTGGAAAATAAACTTATTTGGTTGGAAAATGTTTTTCACTTTTGAAACATAAAAACCGTTTTTCAGATTGAAGTGTTACTCATGCCACCACACACAACCCCCTACACCATTGCCCCACCACTAGCATATTAGTTTCAAAGTTGCAACTAAACATAAAAAAAAAAATGGTTTTAGGTTATGTAAAAAAGTATTTTTTGCTAACACAAATAGAGCGTTACCTTGATAAATTATATGCATGTCTATCTTTGTTTCCTTATAATTGTGTAATTAAACTTATTTATGAATATTTCTCTATTTGTTTCGGGAAAAAATCTCTTGAATCTAAAGGATGTCGGATAAGCAGAACTAAGACAGAGTATATGGAGTATAAATTTAGTAACAGTAACAATGAAAGCATAGGAGAAGTGAAGATTGAGAACCAAGAATTGCCTAAGAGTGAATATTTTCGTAATTTAGGGTCGATTATCACAATAGCGAGGGAGGTTGATGCAGATGTGACCCATAGGATTAAGGTGGGATGGTGTAAGTGGAGAAGTGTGTTTGGGGTACTGTGCGATAAACGAATACCCACTAAACTAAAAGGTAAGTTCTATAGAACAGTTATTAGATCAACGATGTTGTATGAGATGGAGTGTTGGGCAACCAAAAAACATGTAGATAAGATGAGTGTTGTTGAAATGAGGATGCTAAGGTGGATGTGTGGCAAGACTAGACAAGACAGAATTATGAATGAGTGTATTCGGGAGTGGGTGGGAGTAGCACCGATAAAAGATAAGTTGAGAGAAAATCGATTGAGATGATTTGGTCATATTTAATGGAAACTAACAGAGACAGTAGTGAAGAGATGTGATGCTGTAACGGTAGATTGAATTGTTAGGGGACAGGATAGTCCTAGATTAAGATTGGCTAGCATTGTAAATAAAGATATAGATCTACTTAATTTGACTAATGAAATGGCCTTTGATAGGGTTGCTTGGAGAAGAAGGATTCATGTAGCCGATTCCATTTGATGGGACTTGAGACTTGGTTTGGTTTGGTTTGTTTTGGCAAAACATAAGAGTCAATGAAAAATAAATGCTTTTCACTTCTAAAAACATTTTTGGACGAATGTCTTACCAACCGCTACCACTTAAACCACCACTACACCACTACTACCACCATGGACTAGCACAGTAGTGTAAGTTTCAAAAAATATTTTGTATAGAAAAATGTTTTCCGTTGAAACAAATTGAAAGATACTTTTGATCAAACTTCTAATGCATCTCTAACTTTGTTTGCTTATAATTGTGTAATTTAACTTATTTTTGCCACTTACATCCAGGAATGCTAGGGGTTAGCTTGCAAGAGAGCAGTTGGAGAAAAGATTAAGGCCCCGTTTGTTTTGGGTTATAAGGAGGGGATTAGGATTCATGGTGAGGTAGAACTCACTAATATCATGTTTGTTTCGAGAGATTGAGAGGGGATTCGTAATCCCCTCTGAACTACGAATCCCCTTGGGGAGGGGATTAGGATAGGCCTGTAGGACTTGGTATTAGAAAAATAGTCCGGCGGACTAGAAATTTTTTATTTTTATTTATTTTTTATTTTATTTTTTACATGTCGGGCATTTTTTTTGGAACATTAATGTTTAATTTTTTTGTATTTTTTGTTAAGTAAAAATCATTATTTTATTTATTTTATTTTTTTTTGATTTTTTTTTTATTTTTATTTTTTAAAATTTTTTTACATGTTAGGCATTTTTTTTAAAACATTAATATTTAATGTTTTTGTTTTTTTTTATTTGTTTTATTATTTTATATAAAAATAATTTAACCATTTCCACACTAACAACTATCATCAAAATAAACACAATTTTACTTAATCCATTCATTATCAATCTTCTCCATTCTATTTCTGAAAACAAACGGTATCAATCTTCTCCATTCTATTTCTGAAAACAAACGGGACCAAAGAGAAGTTGTTGAGCTCCCAAATTTACTTACAAATGGATAAAGCAAAGTCCCAACCCTTATTTGGTACAATGTATATTTTTATAGTGAAGAAATTTAAGTTCTCTTTGAATTGAATTTTTTGGGGGGATCCCAATGTATGTTTGTTTCTGTGGGAATTTGTGATTTCATGATCCTTGTAACCATATTTGTTTCTAGCTAATAGTAATGAAGTTTAAGCTGTCTTTTGTGATTGTACTTTTTGCTCTCAACTGATTTGTTTAATTATTCATTAGCTTTTGCTCAAATTATTTCTCTTACTCTGATTTCATTTCAAGGGTCACTATATTTCGAGGGTTATTTAGTATGATAAAAAATAAAAGACAATAGAATATCTATATATTTGGGTAAATTACACTTATTATTCTAGTCGGTCTTATACTTTTGATATAATTCTATTAATATTTTTTTAATAAGATTAAATTGATTGAAATTAATATAGATGGCGAGTAGATATTATGTAAATTAAAACTTAGAAAAAAGTATATTCATATTAAAAATATAAGACCAATTATATTATTTTTTCAAACTTTTAGAAATATGAATACAATTCCTTACATATTTTTATGATCAATGAAAAATGACTTTAATTGGATAAAACAAACCTTTTATAATTTTAAAAGTGAAATAATTTTCAAACCAAGGTAGCAACGAAACACTACCCTCACCAATACTATCACAATTATTGGCACATTATTTTGAAGGTAACAACCAAATATATAAAAAAAAAAAATTGTAGAAAATATATATATATATTTTTGCAGAACCTTCGATCATGCAATTTTATGACCCCTCCAAAAAAAAAAAAAAATTACAAACACCCATCTTAAAATTTGCTTCAAATACAAATTGCTCTAATAATTTTAAAAATTATATCCAACCTTTTAAAATTTTAAATTTCATGACAAATAGCTCTTTTTATTAATAAATTATTAAGTCAATTAATAGTTTTTAATGATGTTAAAAATTTATTTCAATTAATAATTCAGATAATTTCATAATTGTATAAGAGAACAGTTATAAGTTTCATCTTTTCAATGTAATCTGTTAAATAAAAGATTCTGCCAATAGGGTATTCATAATTTTCCAAACCACAAGAGGCTTTCTATATTTTAAGCAATTCTCATGGGGTGTATTTATAATTTACGTAAAAAAGAAAATAGAACACAATTCAATACAAAGAATAGAATGGACAATGAGCACAAAGAATTTTAATACCAAAAAAAATATAGAACTCAATACAAGTCCAAAAGGGAAAAAACCACATGAGGTGAGCAACTTCTAACTATTAGAGGCAAACAAAGAACGAGCAACTAGAAATAGACCTCAACTTATAGAATAAGATTGGGGAGCTTCTATTTACACACACTAAACCCCCTTTATACACACACTTAATGAAGGGAGTGTGTAAAAAGTGTAGTGAGGGGGATGTGTAGAAAGTGTATATTATGTGTGTAAATAGAAACTCCCAATAAGATTGACAACACAAAACTAGGACACAAATCAACAAAAGATCCTCACAATCCGAGGGCAAGATTCAGGATCCCCTCGTAACCATGGCTAAGTCCAAAAGTAAAAAAACCACATGAGGTGAGCTGTAGGCTTGACTCCTTCAACTTGGTCACCAAAAAATCTTCCAAAAGGCTTCGAACAAGGGCAAAACATCGCGACAGGAAAGAATGAAGTACAATCCTAAGAGGCTGCAAACAATAAATATACAATTGAGGTGAGAAGAATATAATGGAATTTGAGCAGACGAGATCACGAGGGAGTAAGGGGAGCACTAGCGTGAATTTCAAAAAATCCAGACTTGAATCCATTGATTTATCTAGTAACTATTTGTAGACTCGACTTTCTTCGCGCCCCTCTTTTCGGAGTGGCTCGAATAGATCCTACAGTTCGGACTCCTGTCACGGTTTTGAATCTAATCTCACAAAGTGCAATGCGAGACTGATAAACACCAAAGAGTCCAATCCGTAAAATCCTTTTGGAAAATCGATTTTGAATCAAATAATGCCAAAACTGGACTACTTTGGCAAATTATAGAGTCGCCACCTAAATATTTTATTTTTGAAAAAATTTAGGAAACCTTGACTCATGCCAAAGGCCATGTGTCCGTCATCACCAAAGTTGCCTTAGCTCGGGAACTTAGATACGAGAGGAGAAGGTCCTGAAATGAGCATCCCCGTTCGCCCGATCAAAGATCGGCCTCTACTATCATGATATGTTGTTTCATAAACCTCATGTGTTCTTATTTCGGTTATTAGCTAACTTTACTATGTGATGCACACAAAGCAAGTATAGACTAAGTCGCAAGACTTGGAACAAATTCGACTCGTGTTTGTTTTCGAAAATAGTTTGAAAATGCCACTCGCAAGTGGGTTAAAGCGTGGATTTGCGACCCTTAAGTGGGCTTAAAACATGATTTGCCACTTCGCAAAGTGGGCTTAAAACATACATTCATTGAATTGTTCCAATTCAAGCAACAAGCCTTCATCCATAGGCATTCGTGCAGTTAATCATTTAAGCAAATATCCTCATGGAAAGCATGCTAATCATGGCAACACTCACACTCATGCAAGTATGCTAAAGCGTAAAACTTACAGTGTATTCCAAGCCAAAACAAATGCTAGTTAGAAATCATGCATGATCTCAACTATACAAAATGCCTAATGCGACACTTGCAATAATGCAATTAAGTAGGCTCAACTATCTAAGATGGCACATGAATGAGACAATTTGATAACTTGCTTTGAAACACGTATTCAAATAAGTATTGAATTGACAATGCAGTTTGAATGATGCGCCGAACCCGGTGCATGCAAGACAAATGAATGATGCAAACATGCAAGCATAAGGTATGCTAATCAAAACGTGCCCTAATCTAACCATCGAAAGCGGTTAAATAAAAGGGAAAAAGACGTGGGGTTGGAAGACATGCACACACACGCACACTTATTACAACATTACGCCCTCTCGAAGGAGGGTTTGAATGAATGAGCTAAGGTACACTAAGTTAAGCTAATTAAACTAAACAACTAATTAACTAATTAGACTAATTATTACACAACAAAATAAAGAAATAGCTAAGCTAAGCTACTTAATTATTACAATACTTAACTAATTAGGAAACTAATTAATTAAATTAAAAATTCATACTAACTAACAAGTAAAGCATCAAACTACACTGTCTCAGCTTTGCTTTGGAAGTTGAACATGCATGCATTCGGTTTTCGCCTTGTAAAGTCCACAAGTTTGCTCTTGAGAGGTTCTGTTTGCAGGGTTACTCCAAGAACTTTCTGCTCCACCTTACCAAACCAATGCTGAAGAATGCACCAGTGACTTGCTGGCCATGAGAGCTTGCTGCCGGCCAAAGACAGGCACTGCCGACCAAAAATGTAGCACTGCCGGCCATCAGTGAGCCACTGCCGGCCACTGGTGTGCTGAATTGTCATACTGTAACAGAGCACAAACAGAGGAAAATGAAGGGGTTTCCAAGGATATGTTTGTACTGTGTCCCTCCTTATCATCTCAAAACATTAAAGGAGTGGCACTCTTTGATCCAAAACCACCAATCAAGCATTTTCAATGCATAATGGCCAAAGATCTAAGTTGTACACTTTCAATAAATGCACAAAACAAGACTCTAGACCACCACCCTATCATGCATGATCAAGGGTCATGGAGACAAAGGAGATTGGCTCATTTCATCACTTCAAGTATGAAATGGACGAATCTACCTTGTGTTCAATATAACGTCCGATTGAACACAATGCAATGCAAACACAACACGCTTATCTTAGTTATGTTTTACTTGTCCAATTCTTGTTTTCACATTTTCACATTACCAAGCCATTCTTTATTCAATTTGTCCAAGGTGATTGTCCTCTAATAAGAGAGGGGCCAACCAAAGTATGGTTTAAGACATAAGAGAGACCATGCCTTTGGCTAGTAGAAACCGTCAAAAGAAGGTTAAAACCATTGAGCACAAACTCTATCTCAAGCTTAAACACAATCATAGGGTTAACCAACCCTCAAAGCAAATGAAAAAATGAAGAAATGAGGGAAGTTGTAGAATTTTTAGTGCTGAAATGCAATGCAAAAGACACTAAATCATGCAAGCAACACATGCAAGACATGCTTAATGGTCAAAAGCAATAAACTAGTGAAGATCACTATACTAGTGGCATGCAATATCAAGCTCAAATGACCAAACTAGCTCTGGACAAAGCTTTAATATGCCAAAACAGTGGCTAAAACATGATGAGATGGAAGCATGAAAAGCAAGAAAATCATGCTCATGTGTTGGTTTACAAACAAGACACAAAGCACAACTCTCAAAAGCAATGAAAGAGTGGAATATGTGAGAGTGTGACAGAGATAAACGTACTAAAATTACATGTTAAATGATGCTATGGCATGCAATCAACTCAAGCAAAGCATGTTAGAGGCCTTAAAACAATGAGCTAGTAAAGGCTTTTTCACTACAACCATGCAAGATGAAGCTCATATGACCAAAGCAACCCAAAACAGAACTAAAACATGCTAAATCAGTTGCAAAAACCTGTTGAGATCAAGTCTCAAAAAGATAGAAAAACATGCTCACATGTTAAGCCATCTATACATGCAAACAAGAGACAAGGAGGGGAGGCCACCCCCTCATATTTTGGACCTCAAACCCAAGTTTTTACCACTGAAAAACTTCTGAGTTTTAGTAGTTAAAAGGCCAAAACAATGTTGTTTTAAAAGCTTGAAAAGCGGCACAAGAGGCTTCATAAGCCAAAGAGCAAAAAAAGGAAACCACCCCCTAACTCAACAAGACTCAAACCACCATTTTAAAACCTTAAAAACCAAGTTTTTTTATGGTTGAAAAACCAGGTCAAAGTGGTGTAAAAAGATGGCCAAGTAATTAATTAAAACAAAGCTTAAAAAAGGTAAGCTTATACCTTTGAAGCATAGCAACAAAACAGCTACAACTCTGAGCTAAAACCAACCTCAAGAGCTCAAACAAGGCCTCCAAGAACCTCAGTTCCAAGGTGAAGGTGTTTGGCTAAGGGTGTCTTTGCAAATGTATAGAGAATTCCTACTTTCAAGCACAAAATATATATATATATATATATATATATAGAGAGAGAGAGAGAGAGAGAGAATTCTAGAGAGAGTGAGAAAGAGAAATTTTGCTCACAAAATTTTTGTAACCCTTTGCATGCAAGAGGAAGACCCCTATATATAGAAGACACAAAATCCTCTTGAAAAGATCCAACCATCCACGTGTAAGCAGATGCTCCAATCTGTGCAAATAGCTGTCAAAAAAATATCTAAAAATATCTACTGATGCACTGGTGGCCGGCCGGCCATCAGTGATGGCCGGCAGGGCACATCAATGGCTAGCAGGCCAAAGTCCATGGCCGACAGTGCCCAAAAGTGGCCGGCAGTGCTCCAAAAGCAACATTCTAAAAGGACCAAAACATGGTCCAAAAATGAGATTGAACTGATGCAGGGTTTAGAAAGATCAAATCTGGGGCGCTCCGCCACGAAGTTCGAGCGCTCGACGAGCAATCAGACTCGTCATTGAATGTACCTACGAAAACATCCAAGTCTTGAGGACGGTCAAAAATGGGTTGTCTACAGTTGCCCCTCTTTGACAGAACTCGAAAGTCATGAAATGACGGGAGTAAATGTCAAAACCCGGAGACTACCCATTTTTGACAAGGCCGCAAGACTTAGACAGACATTCAAGATAATAATATAAATGCGCCCGCAGGTTAGGGCAAAATGCAAATGATATGCACGATGCCGAACATAACTTATGATCATGCAACGAGGGCTATAATGAAACATCTGGATGCAAATGTTATGCAAAGAAATGCTACAGCAAACTCGTACATAAGCAAGTTAACACAAACCAAACTACATTTCATGCAGAAAGGATGTAAGAAAACTACGCAATCTTAACTGCGCCTCACGCAGAAAAGGTAAAGAATAACAATCATCGGGCGCACCCGAGGCAGCAAACAAGATCCCAACACGTGGCACACGCGAGGAAAGAAGTAGTGATAACAAGTGAAACACATCCAACCATTATGCAACCGAAACAAAGAGCAGTATAGGCATCGAAATCCGTCCAGATGCATTTAACCAAAGCGTCCTAGCGCACCACACGTGAGAGGAAAAAGAGAACGGTGTAAACACCGAAGAGTGGTATAAACATTGGGGCACGTCCCAATGTTTCTAACCAAAACAAGGTGGTATAAGCGTCAGACACACATCCCAAACGCTTCTAACCGGGGGAGCGATATAAACATCGGGCACTCATCCCAAGTGTTTCTAACCAATGGGGTGGTATAAGCGTCGGACACACATCCCAAACGCTTCTAACCGGGGGGAGGTTATAAGCATCAGGCACACAACCCAATACTTCTAACCAAAGCAAGGTATAAGCGTCGGGCACACGTCCCAAACGCTTCTAACCAAAGGGGTGATATAAACATCGGGCACACAACCCAATGCTTCTAACCAACGGGGTGGTATAAGCATCGGGCACACAGTCCAAACGTTTCTAACCAAATGGGTGGTATAAGCGTCGGGCACACGGTCCAAACACTTCTAACCAACAAGAGAGGTATAAACACCGGGCGTACCCGAATGTTTCTAACCAAAGCAAGGAAGTATAAACACCGGGTGTATCGGAATGTTTCTAACCGATGAGTTATAAACATCGGGCGTACCCGAATGTTTTTAACCAACGAGGAGGTATAAACACCAGGTGTATCCGAATGTTTCTAATTGAAGCAAGGATGGTCAAAGGACAGGAATGATCTTACCTGGGTTCTTCTAGATGGACCGCACATACAATATTATCCGGTTGCACCAGATTTGAATGAACCGTAGATACAATATCGTGCCTGCACAAGGAAGAAACTTAACAGGTACAATGCAATACAAATGCATATTCCATGCAAGATGAATAACCGTAATCCAAATGTTAGAGGCATGCTTCTGTGCACAACATGCGAGAAACAAAACAGAGGCATATTCTATGCACAATAATCAATGATACATATTCAATGCAACATGCATACTCTGTGCAAACATGATAATGCATGTTCTATGCAACGATAAAAGCAATGCACATTTTATGCAATGACAAAAGCATGTTTGCTAAAGACGACTCAAAGGCAACCTCCGATGTACTTCTCAGAAGAGTTCCAACATGTTAAAAAGGATACACCTTGTTCGTGTTGATGAGCGATGACCATCGTGCATTGGAAATACGATTCTGAGCTTCCGTGAAGACATTCTGAGTCAAACACTGAGCATACCTTGTACTTATCAAAATCCAAGGACACCAATCAAATAAATAGAGTCATAGGAAGCTTGTGGAAGCCGGCCGGCCATCAGGGGAGGCCGCCGGCCCCCTGCCGGCCATTGGTAAGCGCTGCCGGCCACCAATATACAAGTGCCGACCATCGATGGCAAATTGGGGCAAATTTGTCCTTTCACCCTTGGGTCTTTAAAAACAAGTGAGGGCACTTCATTTCCTCACAAACCCTTGCACAAAAGTCTTCTCCTTTACTCTCTAGGTACTCCTTCTCTCTAGATCCACAGGTTCCACGCATTTTCCAACACCCTAAAAACATTTTCTTCACTAAAAGCCTCTAGTTCTCTTCACTTTGAACCAATCAGAATTTGATTTTGACGCTTCTTTCGTCATTTCCACCGTTCTAGGCTCATTCCCCTCGAGTTTCTTCCAAGGTTAGTACACTTTTTCGGGTTTTGACTTTCTTTAACTTTTTTCTCTTTGAGGGTTGACTTTTTCAAAGTTTCACTATTTTTTTTTCATTTTTTCCTCATTTTTGCTTCTCTTGCATATATTTCAGATGGTAGATGATATCCCACATGACAAGGCTATCCCCGCGCTTCCTCCGGTAGAGTTTGAGGCAGACTTTGAGGCCGAGCTGGAGCCATTACCGCCGAGCATACGCCCTTTTGATCCAGCGAGGTACCATCCCGAGACTCATATAGTGCCCACTGCAAGAGGCATCAAGGCCTTCACTGACTTCGCTGATGATGCGCCAGATGACCTTTTACTGAGGGAGCCAACATCTCATTTGTCAGCTATCGTCATAGAGGTACAAACACTGTTTTTTGCAATATTACCCTTAGCTATTTGCATTTCTTGCACTGTTTTGATCTGATTGCATAGACTGCATTGATCTGACTGCACTATCATCACTGCTTTGTATTCAACTGTACTTTCATTGCTCGATCTGATTATATCTCATGCATTACCACAGGACGGGTCTCGCTTTTTCAGAGGCTACGGTACGACGACCGCTCGAGACTAGTACAGCGAGCTCCCGGTTAGAGTCCGCGACATTATTGACGAGACAGGCTTCGGTCTCTTCTGCTCTAGCCTGATGCAGGTTGTAGCGAGCCGCCCTCTCTTAGGGGCTTTAGTGGAGAGGTGGAGAGACACCACCAACTCCTTTAATTTCTCCACCACGGGGGAGATGACAATGACTCCTTACAACTTCGCCATGATCACTGGCTTAGGCGTAAGGGGTGATCCGATCCCTCTCGAGCCTGATATGGAAGAGTAGGAGGCAGTATGGGTTGCACTGCTTGGGGCACACCCATCGACATTTCGAGCGGGCATGGTCTAGTATAGTTGGTTCGAGAAGCAGTATAGGGGGTCTGAGCCCGAGACATTCGAGGAGGCAGAGCAGTACGCGAGGGGCTTTCTCATGTTCCTTTTCGGTACCACCTCGTTTTCGAACATGTGGAATACCGTGGGCCTATACTTGCTGAGCGCATTGGTAGTACTCCATCGAGTTCAGTTCTACGACTGGGGCAGAGCCGGCCTCACCACCTTGTACGAATAAATGAGCTCAACTTCTCGCATGAGTGGGAGCTTAATCGGCGGCTACTGGTGGGCTTGGGAGGTACACGACTTAGTTCCCCATTTTCACTTTACATTCTCTGCTCAGCATTCCTTACTTTACATTGGTTCAACACATGTACTTTCTGCTTTGCATTTTCTGTATCTGCCCATACACTGTATTGATCACATTTTCCTTGCAGCTGTGGATGTACGCATACTTCCTGGCTCTTGCTCCAGAGCCTATAGAGGAGACTTCGGCGGCAGTCTCATTTTCTCAAGTATACCACGGCCAGCTCTGCCGTAAGACCCGGGAGAACTTCATGTTTTTCCACGAGTACTTTGACGTGGTTATGGCACACGAGGTAACTCAAAACAAAGCTGTTCTGCTTTTCAATCAACTTGATACACCCATTAATCTATTGACAATGACTAATCATCTGTTCATTTTCTTATTCTCAGATCACATGGCAGCCGTGGGACGCGATACCATTGGGGCTTCGAGCCCAGTATGACACAGCTATGGTCATCACTCGCCACCATGTCCTTCTCGAGGGCCCGATCTACCGCGCTTAGTTCTTGGGCGAGTGTTTCACACATCAGACTTTAGGACTGCCTGCCCCATTCATACCGATGGCGCCTCCAGTATCCATGAGAGAGACACATAGACTTTCTGTTGAGGAGGTGATCCAGTTTATGGTAGGGCTGGAGGCGAATTACTTCTGTGTAGAGGGCTACTATGCGACTTTCATCCAAACATATCTGATGCCGCCACTGACCGGCGTTCGCGGTGGTGAGGGAGTGAGAGCTCCAGCTGCGAGAGAGAGAGGCAGAGGGGCCAGAGCCACCAGGTCCCGTGGCAGAAGAGATTCCGGGGAGAGACAGAGAGTGAGATGGCCAGAGCTGCCTACTACATTGACTTGCTGGGGACGTTCTGGAGAGACCTATCAGATTCCCATTGAGCCCGCACTAACCGGTCACGAGCTTGTCGGAGTTCGAGGCCTGACCCCGGTATGTTCCATACTTTACATTTTGCACATTCAATTCATTTCACTTATGCTTTATAGACCATTGATCATCTCAACACATTTATAGGCATCCATAGTGTACGCCGGGTAGGCTCTCGAGCTAGCAGCTTCTTTGATGGGGATGGTTCAGACATTCAGCCTCTACAAGATTCCGGTAATTTCCTTCAGTTTGCACTTCATGCCATGAAATTCTCTACTAATGCATTAGCATTTTAACTATTCCACAATACACTGATCTGATTCATTGCATGAAAACACTGCATAGATACACTACTCCCATACACTGCATATATACACTGCATCCGATATACTACACTTGATATACACCACAACTAATGTATTCTGACAAATTACCTTTTTCAGATCCCTTTTCAGACCCCAGCTTTGCCAGATGCCCCAACAGGAGCCGCAGCAGGACCTTCAGTGCCTCCTCCAGCAGTAGAGAGGAGAGGCAGATAGGCTCTAACACGCAGCCGAGGTAGAGCTAGGGGCACCCACAGTGAGAGTGGCCCTTCAGAGCCCATTCTGGGCGATGATGATGATAAGACGAGCAAGGGTGAGGAGGCTGCGAGCCCACAGTTAGAGTCATCTGAGGATGTGGATGGCGACGCCAGCTTAGATTCTGCCAGTAGTGCGGCTAGAGAGGCTGAGGAGGACTTCGGTTCAGACTCTGATCCAAATTCAGATAGCGGTGCCGATGGTGATAGTGCTCCAGAGTTTGCTCCGCCGAGGAAGAGGATGATGAGGGCCTCTCGAGCTTGAGATAGTTGGCACTGATTTAGATACTTTTTGCTTTGTTTTTTTTTTTTTGCTATTAGTGTTAGCACATTGCATAGCCTTAGGCAGTTTTATTTTCTTAAAACTTGTACTCTTGTGCAAAAAGTGACCATGATTGGAATGAAAACTCAGCTTTTGATTAAAAAGGTGTTGCATTTTGTATTTTGAGCATCGCATAACATCGCACAGCATGAAAATGAGATTTATTTTTTTTGAAAACTGCACATTCAAATTGCATTGCCTTAGTCAGGTAGTGAACCAACTAACAATTGAAAGAACAAAACAATTCGATAAAAGGCTTTGACAGGGTAATCAAATGTAAATACAACTCGATAAGCAAGCAACAACTCAATAAACAACATAAATACAACTCAATAAACAAAACCAAGCGATTACAACTTAAATAAACATGCTCAAGCCCAAAAGGACCAAAACAAGACCTCAACAGGTACACATAACGGAATTCCACTGTAGGAAACAACTGAATCTTCACAAAGGAGGTCATTAAGCCTGAAAGGAGGCTGCCGATCATGAAGGATGGCCTGCTGGCCATCATTTCTCTCTGCTGGGCATCAATGTGCCCCTGCCGACCATCAATGAGCCCATGCCGGCCATCAATGAGCCACTGCCGGCCATCGATGAGCCGTACCTCCGAAACGTTGACACCTGGCCTTCACTCACTGCCTTATCTTCTACAAAAGCTCCAGCTTCATGGTTTCTTCATTTCAGCTCTATTTTTGCCCCAAATGAAACCATTATTTGCCGAAAAACTCTCCGATTGGATTATAACTTTAGATGGCTCGGAAAAGCTGAATTTCTAGGGTTTTGGGATAAACGCACTATTCCTGCTCAGTCGTACTCCACTGTGTTTTTCGTTCCTCCATGCCGCAGCCAGATGTTGGAATCCAGTTACACATGTTTTTAGCTTCGGGGGACAAGAGATATGCCCCACAATCGAAGGATTCCAAGCTTTGATGGAATCTCGTCGTGATGAGGAGATCTTGCCCAATCTCGTTTTGGCCACATTCAAGCCTTAGGAAGGATGTGTGGGCTCACTTTGCATGATGTCCGATCTTTTCACAAAGGGGAGTTGGACATCCCAAGCTTGATTCATCGGTTTTCTGACGCCGGCGACTGCGGTGACCGTCTTTGGCAAGGTTTTCGGCAGCATGCCCTCTGCTTGTGTATGTTGGCCCATTTTCTGCTTGCCCCTGGTTTTGGAGGGTCCAGCATTCGCTTGATCGAAGTTGCCCAAGGCTTGAAAGAGGGCAAGAGCTGTATTGGCTTAACACTAGCCAAGACTTTGATGGGTTTGGATGCTTTCCATTGCCGAGAAACAGCCAAGTTTGCAGGGAGTCCACTACTCTTGCAGGTAATGTTTCCCACCCTTCTCACATGTGTTTCTCACATCACTCGGCCCTTAGGCTCTGTTTTTCTCTAAAAACCCTTTCTCACTTTTCTCTCTACGTACACCTCTCTATTCTTTTAATCTCTCTTATTTTTCATCCCTCCCCAGGTATGGTTGATGGAGAAGTTGAAAGCAGTGGACGCTTGCCCTGCGTATTTAGCGCGCGGCTATTTCTTTCACCCACGGCTATTTGATTTCCCGAACGAGAGATGGTGGTGCCATTGGATGTGCAACAAATCTGCTATTGACATTGCTTGGCGTTGCCCCTGGTTTGACTTGCCTGAGATGAGTTACAGCATGTCCCGACAGCCTGGCATTCAGTTGGTTGGTTTGACACACTGTGTCTTCTACTTTCCATTCTGATTCAGGCGTCAGTTCGGCCACGACCAGACTTGCCCGGAAGAGGAGATAGAGTACCCAGCTTCATTTTTTATCCGAGGCTCACAGCTAGCTCAGAATTCCACTACATGGAGGACAAGAGAACTTCTGACCCCCGCTCCCAATTTCAGTTATGCCCTTTCTGGCGAATGCATAGCTTGGCTTGAAGATGAGGCACAAACTGGGCCTACTTTGGCATCCGAAGCTTCCACAAGCTCTGGGAGGGGACCCAGGAATACCTGACTCAACTATGCCCCAAGTTTATTGCTTTAATCTGTACTTTCAAGTTTTGTTTTGAATGTAATAAAAAGCAACTTCAATTTGTATCAAGAGTCGGAAAACTCTATAATGAAATTAATGAAATTGAAGGTTGTGGGTACTGAAAATTTTCCTTTTGGTCCAAAAATGGTCTAAGTTGTAAAAGGGTTAATTTGAACAAAATCAACTTTTATGAAAACGTTTCAAAACCATTTTCGATAAGGATCACAACTGGACACACCAGGAATCTATCCTTGAGATGTATAACCCCAAATCCAATAACTGGAAAGTTGCCTCTTGTCTGAATAGCACTGTACTGCATTGTAACCAGCTCAGATAACAAAGACCACAACCGAACTCTTGGATGCAAAAAAGACAAAGATGACCAGAACAATCACATGGACACGGTTGATTTGGAGGTGTTTATGGCTGGACTTCAGAATGAAGTTGCCTACGTATCCCGAAGATGGGAATCAAGCCTTTACTAGTTCGGTTCGAGTTCACTCAAGTATTAACACTCTCATTTTGCGCTCTAACTTTTGCTAAGGCCACCCTTTTTGGGTTTTCAACCTTGCGAGCTCAGTTTTTCTTATTTCTAATTTTTGTGCTCTAACTTTTGCCTAGGTCGCTCTTTCAGGTTTTCGGCCTAGCGAGCCACTCAGGGATAGTATTTCTTCAACTTGTCCATGTTCACTGGTTGGGAGAATTCGAGGCCATCCAGGTCCATAAGAATGACAGCTCTACCCGACCAAATAGATTTGATGATGTAAGGACCAGTCCAATTAGGTCTGAACTTGCCCCTAGGGTTGTGGATAGGAGCTTGGTTGTCTTTGAGCACCAAATCCCCTTCTTTCAAATTCCTAGACTTAATCTTCTTGTTGAAAGCCCTAGCAATTCTTCGTTGATAACCTTGGATGTGATATAGTGCTTTCAGCCTCCTCTCGTCGAACAGCATAAGTTCTTCGAACCTGCCTTGCTGCCAATCTAGTTCTGCTATCTGGCACTCAGCCATTACTCGCAGCGACGGGACCTCAACTTCGATCGGCAGAACAGCCTCCATCTTGTAAACTAGAGAATACGGAGTTGCCCCAATAGAAGTCTGAATTGATGTTCTATAGCCCCAAAGAGCAAATGGCAGCTTATCTAGCCAGTCCGTGTAGGTTTCCACCATCTTCTGTAGAATGTGCTTGACGTTCTTGTTGGCGGACTCAACAGCTCCGTTGGTTTGCAGTCGATATGGGGATGACTTATGAAAAGCCACGTTGTATTTCTCCAACAAGTCGATCACTTCTTTCTTGAAGTGGGAACAATTGTCTGAGATGATCTCATTCGGGACCTCTTAGCGACAGATAATGTTATTCCTGATGAACTTAGCTACGTGTGACGCTTTCAGCACTGCATAGAATTGGGCCTTGACCCACTTTATAAAGTAGTCTATCACCACCAGGATGTACTCATGCCCATTTGACCCCTTTGGAGTAACTGCCCCAACAACATAAATTCCCAAGACTGAAAATAGCCACGGCGAAGTCATGTTATACAGCTTCAACGGCGGGATGTTCATGCGATTTGCGTGGATCTGACACTTGTGGCATCGCCGAACAAAACCGACGCAATCCTCATCCATGGTCGACCAGTAGTAACCCTGTCTGAGAATCTTCCGAGCTAGCATTACTCTACTCATGTGCTATCCGCACTCTCCTCCATGGATGGCCTCCATTAGGCGCTTTGACTCTTCAGCATCAACACACAGTTTATGCATTCCCAAATGGCCCCGTTTGTATAATTTACCCCCACAGATGATAAACTGAGCAGCCATTCGTCGTATTGCCCTTTTATCTTTGGCATTTGCCCCTAGTGGATAAGCTTCCTTTTCCAAGAAGTTCCAGATGTCATGATACCATGGGTTCTGATCTTGTACTTCATCTATTGCGGTAATCAGCTCGTAGGTCGGCACATACCTCTGTTCAATGATGATTGGACACATCCAAACTCCCAAAGGGATGTCTATCATGGAAGATAGAGTTGATAAAGCGTCAGCAAACCTGTTGCTCTCTCTTAACAAATGCCTGATGGTTAGCTTCTCAAACCTAGAAATCAAAACATCTAGAGTTCGCTGATAGATTTTCATCCTTTCTTCCTTAACCTTCCAATCTCCTTTCGCTTGAGACACAACTAGGTTCAAGTCCCCAATGACGTCCAACCGTTTTGCCCCTAGTTCTAGGGCGGCTTCCAAGCCAGCGATACATGGCACGTATTCTACTACATTGTTCGATACCTTGAACTGAAGTTTGAAAGCTAAAGGTATGTGGGAATTGTCGAGTGCTATCAACAACACCCCTATCACATACCCGTACTGATTAGACGCTCCGTCAAAGTACATAGTCCAAATCTCTTCTTCGACTTGCAGAATGGCCTCATCTGGGAATAGATACTCTGCTGCTTCGTCTCCATCCACTGGGCGATCGACTAGGAACTCTGGTACCGCTCTCTCCTTCATAAACTTGCAAGCCATGTACTTCAAATCAAATTCAAAAAAAAGAAGCAACCAACGGGCTAGCCTACCTGTAAGCGCTGATTTCTCGTACAGATATTTCATGGGATCCAATCTCGAAACCAGTAGCACGGAGTGAGCTAACAAGTAGTGCCTCAACTTCCTGGTAGGTGTAGACTCAACTTTCTTCGCGCGCCCCCCTTTCAGAGAGGCGCGAATTGGTCTAACTGCAGTTTGGACTCCTGTCACGATTCTGAATCTAATCTCACAAAGTGCAATGTGAGACTGATAAACACCAAAGAGTTCAATCCGACAAATCATTTTGGAAAATTAGATTTTGAATCGAATAATACTAAAACTGGACTACTTTGCCAGATTACAAAGTCGCCACCTAAATATTTTGTTTTGGGAAATTTAGGAAGCCCTGACTCGTGTCAAAGGCCACGTGTCCATCATCACTAAAGTTGCCTCAGCTCAAAAACTTGGGTACGAGAGGGGAAGGTCCTGAAATGAGCACCCCCGCTCACTTGATCAAAGGATCGGCCTCTACTAAGCATGATATGTCGTTTTAAAAATGCATGTGTTCTTATTCTGATTATTATCTATCTTTACTATGTGACAAGCACAACATACAAGTATAGACTCAATCACGAGAATTGGAACAAAACAATTCATGCTTATTTTTGAAAATGGTTTGAAAGTGCTACTCGCAAGTAAGCTAAAACGCAGATTTGCCACCCTCAGGTGGGCTTTAAAACATGATTTTGCCACTTCGCAAAGTGGGCTTAAAACTCACAATCATCGAGTTGTTTCAATTCAGGCGATCAAACCTTCACCCACAGGCATTCATGCAGTTAATCACTTAAGAAAATAGCCTCATGGCAAGCATGTTATCATGTCAACACTCACACTCATGCAACTATGCTAAAGCGTAAACACTTACAGTGTACTCCAAGTCAAAACAGAAAACTTGTTAGAAACAATGCATGATCCTAACTATACAAGATTGTAGACCGCCCGAACTCGCTCCGCGCGCCCCCCTTTCGGAGAGGACGCGAATTAGGTTCTAGTTACTACAGTTCGGACTTCTGTCATGGTTCTGAATCTAATCTCACAAAGTGCAATGTGAGACTAATAAACACCAAAGAGTCCAATCCGGCAAATCATTTTGGAAAATCAGCTTTTGAATCAAAAATTGCCAAAACTGGACTGCTTTGCCAGATTACAGAGTCGCCACCTAAATATTTTATTTTTGAAAAAATTAGGAAACCCTGACTCGTGCCAAAGGCCACGTGTCTGTCATCACCAAAGTTGTCTCAGCTTGGGAACTTAGGTACGAGAGGAGAAGATCATGAAATGAATACCCCTGCTCGCCCGATCAAAGATCGGCATCTACTAAACATGATATGTTATTTTAAAAACACATGTGCTCTTATTCCGGTTATTAATCTAACTTACTATGTGATGCGCACATCATACAAGTATAGACTCAATCACGAGAATTGGAACAAAACAACTCATGTTTGTTTTTTAAAATGGTTTGAAAGTGTTACTCGTAAGTAGGCTAAAGCGCGGATTTGCCACCCTCAAGTGGGCTCAAAACATGATTTGCCACTTCGCAAAGTGGACTTAAAACTCACAATCATCGAATTGTTCCAATTCAGGCAATCAAGCCTCCACCCACAAGCATTCATACAGTTAATCACTTAAGCAAATAGCCTCATGGCAAGCATGCTATCATGGCAACACTCACACTTATGCAAGGATGCTAAAGCGTAAACACTTACAGTGTACTCCAAGTCAAAATAGAAAACTAGTTAGAAATCATGCATGATCCTAGCTATACAAGATGCCTAATGTAACACATGCAATAATGAAACTAAATAGGCTCGACTATCTAAGATGGCATATGAATGCAACACTTGATAACATGCTTTGAAACACGTATTCAAGTAAGTATTGAAATACAATGCAGTTTGAATGATGCGCCGAGCCCGGTGCATGCAAGACAAATGAATGATGCACGCATGCAAAGCATAAGGTATGCTAATTGAAATATGCCCTAATCTAACCACCGAAAGCGGGTAAATAAAAGGGAGAAAGAAGTGGGGTTGGAAGACATGCACACATACACGCACCCTTATTACAACATTATGCCCTCGCGACGGAGGGTCCAAATATAAGCTAAGCTAAGCTACTAATCTAATTAAGCTAATTAGACTATTACAAACCAAAAGGAATAACTAGTAAACTACTTACTAATTATTACAACAATTAACTAATTAACAAATTAATTAATTTACAAATTCAAGCTAACTAACAAGTAAAGCTTTAAATCTATGCTGCCTCGGCTTTGTTCGAAGAAGTAGAAGATGCATGGTCAGTTTTCGCTCGAAAAGCTCTCCGAATTGCTCTTTAGAGGCTCTGTTTACAAGGTGTCTTCAAGAACTCTCTGCTAAAACTTACCAAATCCATGCTGAGGAGTACACCAATGGCCTGCCGACCATGGGGAGCTGCTGCCGGCCACCTGCCTGCCAAAGATGGGCCTCTGCCGGCCAACAATGCAAGGGTGCCGGCCATCAATGTGGCACTGCCGCCCACTGGTGTGTTGTGACACCAAGCTACAACAGAACACAAAATAGAGGAAAATGGAGGGTCTCCCAAGAACATGTCTGTGTTGTGCCACTCCTTATCATCTCAAAACATCAAGGGAGAGGCACCATTGGATCTAAAACCATCAATCAAGCATTTGGAATGCATGATGGCCAAAAATCCAATCTTGTACACATTCAATAAATGCAATGCAAACAAGACACTAAGACCACAGCCTTATCATGAGTGATCAAAGGCAATGGAGACAAAGAGAATTGGCTTATTTTCATCACTTCAAGTATGAAATGAACCAATTCATCTTCCGATTGAAGACTATGCAATGCAAATAACATGTTTATCTTGGCATGTTTTACTTAGTTGATTTTGTTTACACATTTAGATTACCAATCAATTTCTTAACCGGTTAAGTTCAATTGTGAAAGTCCTCTAATAGGAAAGATGGTAGATATTTCAATGTTAAAGTGGCATGCACAAGACTCTATCGTGTAAGCAATGCATGCAAGACATGTTAAGGGCCCAAAACACTAAGGCTAGTGAAGAGCATCATACAAGAGGCATGCAATATATAGCCTAAACAACCACACCAGCTCTGGACAGAGCTCAATCACGCCAAATTAGAGGCTAAGACATGCTAAAATTGAAGCTCAAAGGACTAGACAAACATGCATACATATTAGGCCACAAACAAGGCACAATACACAACCCTCAAAAGCAATGAAGGAGTGAAGTGTGTAAGAGTAAGACTACACTATATACACTGAAATCATGTGAGAAATGAGGCTAAGACATGCAAACAACTCAAGCAAAGCATGTCAAGGGCCTTAAAACTCAAAGCTAGTGAGCAAGATTACACTAGGGCTATACAAAGCAAGTCTCATATGATCAAGACCACCCAAAACAGAGTTCAAGCATACCAAAACATGGGCAAAAACATGCTGGAGTGTAGCCAAAATAAGCTAGAATGATGGGCTAAAGCATCAAGCATACAAGGCTAATTAGCAAGATTACACTACAAGTATAAGAAGCATGAAAGAAGTGGCCAAGCCAACTAAAACCAGAGCTCAAGCATGCTGAAATAAAGCCAAAAATATGCTGAGATCAAGTCAAGAGATGGTAGAAACACATGCTCAACTACTAAGCCATTAACACAAGCAAACAAAACACAAGAAGAGGGGATGACCCCCTCCTATTTTAAGCCTCAAAACCAACTTTCTACCACTAAAATTCCTCTGAGTTTCAGTGGTAGAAAGGCCAAGCAAAGATCAATACAAAAACTTAGAAATGTGGCTCAAGAGGCTTGATCACCCCCTAACTACACAAGACTCAAACCAACATTTTAAAGCCTTGAAAACAAAACTTTTTTTAGACAAAAACCCGCTTCAAAGTTGTATACAAAGATGGCAAAGCTATGAACTAGAACAAAGCTTAGAAAGAGGTAGGTTCTTACTCTTGTAGCACCGCAACAAAACAGCAGGCTTCTGAGCCAAAACCGAGCCAAAACCACTCCAAGAAGCTCAAACAAGGCCTCCAAGAACCTCTAGTCTAAGGCTAAGGTGTTTAACTAGGTGTTCTAGTGCAAATATGTGAAGAAAACACACTTCTAAGCACTATAGAGCACAATATATATATAAAGAGAGAGAGAGAGAGAGAGAGAGAGAGAGAGAGAGAGAGATTTTGTTTCTAAAATTTTTGAACCCCCAAATAGGAGGAAAGGCCTCCCCTTATATAGGCAATGCAAGCAAAAGCTTGCTTCCATCCCTCCATATGGAGGATGGCTCAGTAAGCCACAGTTGGCTCAAAAGATCTGAGAAAATATCTACTGAAAATTTGGTGGCCGGTAGTGCCTCATTGATGGCCGGCAGGGCAAAGCCCATGGCTGGCAGCCCTCTCTGATAGCCAGCAGGCCATCAAGGACACCACAAAGAAAAGACCAACACATGGTCCAAAAATGAGACTGAATAGAAATAGGGTTTGGAAGGATCAAACCTGGAGCATTCCGTCGCGAAAGTTAGACACTCGACGAGCAATCAAACTTGTTGCTGGATGAACCTACAGGAACATCCAAGTCTTGAGGACGGTCAAAAATGGGGTGTCTACAAAGATGCCTAATGCAACACATGCAATATGCAACTAAATAGGCTCGGCTATCTAAGATGGCATATGAATGCAACAATTTGATACACGTATTCAAGTAGGTGTATTGAAATACAATGCAGTTTGAATGATGCGCCGAGCCCGATGTATGTAAGACAAATGAATGATGCAAGCATGCAAGCATAAGGTATGCTAATCAAAACTAACCATCGAAAGCGGTTAAGTAAAAAGAAGAAATAAGTGGGGTTGGAAGACATGCACACACACACGCATGCTTATTATAACATTGCGCCCTTGCGAAGAAGGGTCCGAATAAATAAGCTAACTAGCTATACTAAGCTAAGCTATTTATTACAAACCAACTAATTTAACTATGCTAATCTAATTAGTTATTACAAACCGAATTGAATACTAGCTAACCTAAGCTATTTAGAATATTAAAAAATAAATTGGATGATTAATTACACAAACTAATCAAAGCAATTAAATGGCCTCGCGGGCGAGGGAAACATGCATGCATCGATTGGCGTCTGCTCGAAAATCCATTGATTTGCCGTCAATTGCCTCTGTTTGCACGTGCCTTGGTTTCTGAACATTGAACCAAACTCCATACTGCTTCTGCTCCAAAAACAGGATCATTTCTGCACAAAATTGGACTGGTGGCCGGTCGGCCATAAAAAGTGGCTGCCGGCCACCTCAACTGGCTGATCGACTAGAAAAGTGGCCGGTCAGCTACCTCAAGTGGCCGGTCGGCCACCTGCTTTTCCAGGCTTATGGTTTTGCTACAACAGAGAACAACAGAAGCACAACAATGTATCTGCAAGGAAATGTGGGTACTGCCACACTCCTCATCATTCCTCAAGCTCAAAGGAGTGTGGCGCCCGACTTTCAAGCCACCAACCAAGCATCTCAATGCATGATTGCCTAAGAACCAAGCTTGTACAAGCTTAGTGAATGCACATAAGACTCAAAGGGTCACCACCCTATCATGCATGATCAAGGGTGACAACGACCGTGAAACGCGACACGTTTCATCACTTTGAGTATGAAACGTGTCACATTTCTTGTGTTTGGATTAATGTCCAATCCAAACACATGCAATGCAACACATATATGTTATCTTGGCATGTTTTACTTTGCTCAATTCTTGTTTACACATTTTAAGTTACCAATCCATTCCTTAATTGGTTAAGTCCAATGTGCAAGTCCTCTAAGGAGAGGAGGTCAACCAAAAAAATGGTTTAAGGCATAGGAGAGACCATGCCTTTGACTATGAGAAACCCTCAAAAGAGGGTTAAAGCCATTTAAGCACAAGGCTCAATCCCAAGCATTAAACACAACCTCAAGACTAATCAATCCTCAAAACAAATCAAAAGTGAAGAAATGATGGGGGATGGCAGATATTTCAGTGCTGATATGGCATGAAAAACAAGACTCTAACATGCAAACAACTCATGTACAACTTGTTAGGGACCAAAGCATGAAAGCTAGTGAAGATCTTTACACAAGAACCATGCAATACAATGCTCAAATGACCAAACCAACTATGGACAGACCTAAAGCAAACCCAAACAGCGGCCAAAATGTGCTGAGATGGTTGCATGCAAAGCAAGAGAAACATGCTCCATGTATTGACTTTCAAACAAGGCATAAGGCGCAACTCTCAAACACAATGAAAGAGTGAAATATGTGAGAGTATGACATGACTACATGCATTGAAATCACATGCTAAATGATGCTATATCATGTAAACATCACAAGCAAAGCATGGTAGAGACCTCAAAACTCAAAGCTAGTAAAGGTCAACTACACTATGGCTATACAAAACAAAACATATGTGACCAAGACCACTTGAAACAGAGTTTAAGCATGTCAAAACAAGGCCACAAACCTGCTGGACTGGAGCCAACACATGCTAGAATAGTAAGCTAACTCATCAAGTATACAAGGCTAGTGAGCAAGATTACACTACAAGTGTAAGAGGCAAGCAAGAGGTGATCCAACTAGCCCAAAACAGAGTTATAACATGTTAAAATAAGACCAAAAACATGCTGAGAACAAGCCAAGAGATGGTAGAAAAACATGCTCAACTATTAAGCCATTTATGCATGCAAACAAGATACAAGGAGAGGGGACCACCCCCTCCTATTTTGAGCCTCAAAACCAACTTTCTACCACTGAAATTCCTCTGAATTTCAATGGCAGAAAGGCCAAACGAAGGGTGTTCCAAAAGCTAAGAAAGGTGGCTCAAAAGGCTTTACAAGCCAAAGAGCCAAGGGAGGGAACCACCCCCTAGCCAAACAAGACTAATACCAACATTTTAAAGCCTTAAAATCAAAATTTTTAAGAGATTAAAACCAGCCTTAAAATAGCATGCAAAGGTGGTCAAGCACTTAATCAAAACAAAGCTTAAAAGGGACAAGTTAGGATGTGTCTATTATAAATAAGTTGAAAGACTTGAGACAAATTAGTGTGTTTCAAATTACTGATAAATTTTCTGAGAGAGTTTCTCTTCTTCATGTGTTCTATGGTATAGGTATTCTTACACTAAACATAGACGGACTGTTTTAAGTTAATCTCACTATGCAGTTCTATTTCTACACGCTTCCTTGCACCTCTCACCATCTACTAAACTCCTCTCGTGAATACGGCCCTCCAACCCTATATAATTTTCCAGTAAGCCACTTACCACTCTCTCTACCCACATCAAAATCCTCTGTTCTGCCCCATTTCACACCCATTAGACATATGTCTTACCTATTGTCCGCCATGTGTTCCTTTCTCAACCACTTCTTCTACCCCTTACTAGCTGTCCATCTTTTAAATTTGAAACGATACACTGCTTGTTTTGATCTCAATATGTCCCATCTCACTGATCCTTCCCAACACACATCAATGCTGGTCCACATTGCATTCACACACCACCTCATTCCCCACATCTAACACCTCTTTTCATTTCATGGAAACCCTAGAATCAGTCCTAAATCACAGACAAGAACTAGATTTAACCAAAATTTGAACTTCATACCTCAACAAACTCATACTAATCGGCATAGAGGGTGAAAGCTTACTTTCATCACCCCACCCACCCCAAAAGTCCCCCACTACATTCAGCACTTCAAGGTCACAAAGATACAATAGGAAATCCACTAACTAGACCCAACCCTCTTTAGGCTCAGCATTTGGCTTTTAGAAGCAAATGTCATTGGAATAGCAATCAAGCAAGACTGGTTAGTCTCCATAGAACCACTATATCTCTTATCAAGAACCATACATGTTTCTTCCTTCGAAGGAAACAGGAAGAGAAAGAACACCCCACACACACAACTCTAACACTCTCTCACCCCTTTTTTGACTCCTCAAAAGCGATTGACCGATTCTTTAAGCTTTTCCTTACCTGATATCGGCAAACCCCAAGGTTCAAAAGAACCCACCAGAAATGGCTGGAGAAACTCAAATGTCTCATGACAAGATGGAAGGAACTGCTTAGTCACTTTCCATACCTCTGCTCCTTTCTGTCAAAGTGAACCACATCTCACTTTCAATCTCATCCTTGTTCAAATAGAAAGATTTCTAACCTATCTGCAGTGATCAATAAAGAACACCACCACGATCTCCCCTTCTGTTACAGTCACATCTTTCACTCTTATTTCTTGTGTAAAGCCCCTAATCTTGTAACTGAACTACATACAAAAAATTCACAAATTCAAACTCCTAAAGATTTTCTAGAACCCTTAAACCACAAATTTTGTGACATCTGGTTCCAAATAGAAGCAGTGCAATGTCAATGCCGTAAAGGAGCTTAATTCTTGAATCTTCCAATTTAAAGGTGAACATACACTTCATACTATGTTTGCCATCCTTATCCCCTGCCTAAAATGGACAATGGAGAATATTGATAAACCTACAAACATCAATTAGTGGAGAATATTGAGAATATCCCCTGCCTAAATATTTATCTAAATAAACAGTGTGCGGCAAAAAATTATGAAACTTCCAACATGAATTAGTGGGAAAATAAAAATAAAAAACATAAATGTCTAAGGGTGTGTTTAAATCCCACAACTATGTTTCGTAATCAGAATATTATTTTCTTTCTTGATTTTCCTTGAATCTAGGTATGATTTCCCTTTAACTCCAAAAGGAAAAAAAAATAAGGGTAGAAGATATAAATATGAACCTATGATATGCCATCAAGTTACAGTAGATTCTCTCGTGATTTCCTTTTTTTCCTTTGATCGGTTCTTATATAGTCACCAGAATTTAGAAATTGCACATGTTTAAGGAGCAGAAACTCATGAAGAAAGTTTTCACTCAACCAGCTGCTATACAATCACGAGGGATATCTGAAACAGCATTTAACAATTGGAGTCCTGATGGAGTTATGGAAAGAGTTTGGTGAAAGGACAAATCTAAAATTCTAAGGCCATGTTTGGTATTGTTCTCAAAATTTCCATTTTTATTTATATAGAAACACCCATCATTTGTATCATTTTCATTTTTGTGAAAAAATAGTTTTCAAAAAAATCAAGAAGTTGAAAGTATTTCCCTTAGTTGCACGACGCGTAAGCGGGAGAAGGGAATCGTAGTCATTCCAAGAATCGTTGATAGGTAGCGTTTGTATATATATTAAATAATATAACATATATAAATATATTGTAAGATTATATATATTTTTTTCTCTAATAATAATGAAAATATATGTTATAAATTTTAAAATATATATATATATGAAATATCATATGTGAAAATATTATAATTATATCCTTTTATTAGATTTTTTTCATTTAATATAAAATATTTATTCTAAAATATTTATATTATTTTTTTATTTTATATAATATCGAATTAATTAAACAGAACATAAAAATTTAAAAATAAATAACAAATAAACATTATTTTAAACATAAATAAATATTCCTTTTAAACATTCATTTTTTGAGCTGGCCAACACGAGATAATAAATTAGTTAGGTGGAATTCAATCACAACCAGCAAGGCAGATTTCATTAATTGTAAAAAAGAAGGGCCAAATCAAAAGCCAACTAGTATAAATATGGCATTAAGACACAACTAGAATTAAATGAAAAGATGTTAATTTATAATATAAAATCTATATTTATATGAATGAAAAATAAGTAATTTAAGTATTAAAAGACTTTTCAGTCTCAAACGGAGAGGGAAGGGGAGAGAGAGAGAGACAAAGAAGAAGAAGAAGAAGACGACGCCAAATGAAAAGAAGAAGAAGACGCCTGCAAAGCACAAAGCTTGAGAGATGAAGAATAAGAAGATGAAGATCAAAGCTTGAGAAGCAAATACATGGAAGAAGACAACGCGATCTCCACTTTCGCAGCCCTAATCGCAAGTCCATATCACATTTTTCTTTTCCTTGCGATTCTATCAAGTATCACACATTGCATTTTCTACGTCCCCATTCTGGGTCAGACGCCAATTTGGGTGTGATTGTCCGGATGAAGGAATTGAACATCCGGCTCCAATTCGTGCTTCGCACTTAGCTTGGTATCTCGCTGTTTGGAGGATATGAGAGCTTTCAGCCCCTCTGCTGCTAGCTTCAGTTGTGCCCTTTCTGGCAAACAAGGTGCCCTTTTTGGCAAGTATGGTGCCTTTTCTGGCAAGTATGTTGATAACGGGGAAAAGACAGAGAACCAGACCCAACTGTGCCCCTAGTTCATCATTTTGACCATTTTTTGTTTTTGGCATCTGCTAAAACAATTTTGACCAATATAAGAGTTAGATTAACATACTTGTTCGATTTTCTGATTTGAAATCATGCAAGTCAAGTTGTGAACACAGAAAAATTTCCTTTTTTGAGTCCAAGACATGGTCTACTTTTGGAGAAATGGAATAATTTTTGAGAGAATTAGTCAACCTCATTAAAAATCCTCAAAACTATGTTTGCAAATGGCCATTGCTCAACCAACATAGAATTTACTCTTGAGATGCACAACCTCGGATCTGAACTTGAATTGTCTTGCAGCTAAATCTTGTAACAGAATAGGACACCGAAATTTAATCGAAGACAAGACAATTTGCACATGGATAAGATAGCCGAGTTTGAACAAGGATAAACCAATCAACATGGATGAGCCAAGCAAGCTGAAAAATGATTAGGGCCGAACTTCAGGATGAAGTTGCCTACGTATCCCAAAGATGGGAATCAGGTCGTACGCAGTTCCGGGTTGAGGTTCACTCGAGTGTTAACACTCTCCTTTTACGCTCTAACTTTTGCCAAGGTCGCCCTTTCGGGTTTTCAACCTTGCGAGCTCTGTTTTTCTTTTCTTTTCATTTCTTTTCTTTTTCTTTTCTTCTTTTCTTTTTCTTTTCATTTTTTCATTTTCTTCATTTTCTCTGCTCTAACTTTTGCCTGAGTCGCCCTTCCGAGTTTTCGGCCCAACGAGCCCCTCAAAGATAAAAAAAGGTTTAACTTGTCCATGTTGATCGATTTTAAGATCTTGAAGCTATCTGAATCTAGGAGAATGGCTGTTGTTTCTGACTAAATAGTCTTGATGATGTGAGAGCCAATCCAATTGGGGTCTGAATTTGCCCCTAGTGTTGCGGATAGGAACTCGATTGTCCTTCAACAAAAACTTTCTTCTTCCAGCTTCTAAAATTTGGCTTTCTTGCCGATCCCCATTGGTCTGAGGAGTGACCCATTTTTGACTCTTCGAGCACATCTGACAGTTTTGCCCCTAATTCAAGGGCTACTTCTGATCTAGCTTTGCAAGCTTCCTTTGAAGACATCTGACCTTCTTGATCTGACTTTCTTGCCCCTAGTTCAAGGGTTGCTTCCGATCCGGCCATACAAGCCTTATGTTTTGATTGATCTTTGAACATTCTGAATCAAGGTTCAAGGTTTGAAAGCAAAAAGGGTCGAGTCTTGAGACCAAGAGTGATCCTATGCTGCACAATCTCAAGATCAATTCCACGCATGTCTTCGCAGGACCACGCAAAACATTTTTTTGAAATCTTTTAATAAAGCAACTAGTCACTTGTGAAGACAGTGTAGAACCAATCTGGACTAAGCCAGGATCCTTTTCAGTACTCACATTAACAAACATGATCTCATTCATTAAGGGCTTAGCATACCTCTATCCCTCTCAGTCGATCAAATTTTTACAAATCTCGAGGAATTCCTCCTTCTTTGTTTTCATCACAGTGTTCGAAAAGTTTTGAAAAATTTAGGTCAATGCAATGATTTCAAGGCACAGACAAGTAAGTGAAAATCTCTGTCATTTTATTCAGAACTTCTGGCTCAATTGGCTCAATGGCAGAAACAGACTCAAAAGAAAGAGTGTAAAAGACAAACACAAAACAAGATAGTGATGTCCGAGGTAACACCCCCGAAACTGACTCAAACAACAAGACAGACTCAATACAACACAACAGAACTGACTCAATACTCAAGTCAAAAAGTACAATAAATAGCATGCGTAAATTGCTCAAAACAGTGCGTGCCATCCACCATATCTGGAGTAAAATGAGAGCCATTAGCAGGTGGTTCATCCCCTAATCACATAATCATATTATCCCCTAAGTTCATCGATCCAGTGTCGATAGACTTTGCAAGACCTGGTGCGACGATGACCTCGTTATCAATCAGATCTTGTATTTCGTGGCGAAGACGAAAACAACTATCAATGTCATGGCCGGTTTATTGATGGAAGGCACAGTACTTGGCCGGGTCATGCTTGGTTGGAAGGGGATCCGGGAGAGGTCAAGGCTCAAGGGGTTTGAGATGGCCCTTTCCTATAAGGATTTGGAGAGCTTTGGAAAAGGTCATGTAAAGCGGGGTGAAAACCCTCTGGCCTCGAGGTTGGTACTTCAAGGTTTGTGAAGTTATGATGGATGTACCGGCAAAGGGGCTGGCAGGTGCTGACTAGGTTTGTTGATCTCTTCCAAGTGTAGAATTGAAGCTAAAATGGGTGTTTTTGGTACAACATCCCTTTTCCCTGCTAGCCCCTTGGTTCAAAATGCCCTCAACTTGAGTGGCGAAAGTGCCATCCACAATCTTTGCAACAACTACGAGCACTTGCTGTTTGTTCAGTTCTTCAGCTTTCAAAGCCTCAACAGCCCACTGAAGATGTTCATAGGGACCAATGCCTGCCCCTACCTTGTTCTTGCCATGTGCCTCCACTTTGCCAAGGGATTAGGTCGCTATAGGAGTGCGAAGCCCAGTTGTTGTCGACATGTCATTGCCCAAACTTGGGATGGCTTCAGGTTGGCCATTTTCAATTGCAACTCGCCCCAAGATTGGGGAGCCTTTTGGCGTGAAATTTCTGGCATGTGATGTGGTCGATGACAGAGCCAATATCCCAAAGGCCAAATCTTCCACAGTTCTCTGAAGATCTTTAATCATTCTCACCAGCTCAGAAGTCACGGGTTCACGGGTTTGAGATGATTGGGGCTTGTAGACGCGCCCGTGGGCCTCATGCTACAGTTCGGACTCGATTTGTGTCACGGTTCTAAGTCTGAACCAAAGAGTCCAAATCCGGCAAATCGTTTTGAGAAAAACAGATTTTTTTGAAAGAAGTGCCAAACATGGACTGCTTTGCCAGATACAGAGTCGCCACCTAAATATTTTAAAATGGGGGAATTTAGGAAACCCTGACTCGGTGCCGAAGGCCACATGTCCGTCATCACCGGAGTTGTCTCGGCTCGGGAGCTTGGGTACGATCGGGGAAGGTCAGCTATGAGCACCCCCTTTCGCCCGGTCCGAAGACCGGCCTCTACTAACCGTGATATCCGTTTTTGAAAACTTTATGTATTCTTAAACCAATTGTTAGCCTAGAATTACTATGTTATGCGCGCAGCAAACAAGTATAGACCAAATCGCCCAAATTGGAACAAAACATTTCATGTTTGTTTTGAAAATGGTTTGCTACTCGCAAGTAGACTAAAATGCAGATTTTGCCACTCTCAAGTGGGCTTTTAGAAAAGATGATTTTGCCACTATCTAGTGGGCTTAAAACTCACAGTTTTAATGCATTATTCCAATTTAGGTAATTCAACCTCCATCCACAGGCATTCAAGCAGTTATATCACATAAGCAGCTAGACTCATGGTAATCATACTGTCATGGCAACACTCACACGCATGCGATATGCTAAAGCATAAAAGCTTACCTAGTACTCCGAGCCAAAACAGAAACTAGTTAGTAATCATATGCATGATCCTAGTTCATGTTAAAAATGGCTAATGCAACACATGCAAAGATGCAATCTAAACAGGCTCGGTTAGCCCTAAAATGGCATGTGAAATGCTGCAACTAACAAGTTCTCAACTTGGAATTGAAATACAAGTGCAGTTAGCATGATGTGCCGAGCCCGGTGCATGTAAGACAGATGTATGGATGCGCGCATGCTATCATACTGTTATGCTAATTTAAATATGCCCTAGTCTACCATCATAAGCGGGTAAATAAAAAGGGAGAAAGAAGTGGGGGTTGGAAGACATGCACACACGCACCCACACTTATTACAAGTTTGCCCTCGCTCAGAGGGACCAAAAGAATAATACAGTCCGAATGATAAATCGACTATCCTAGCTAATTAATTATTACAAACCCCTAATTAATTAACAAAATAAATGCAGCAAGAAGGTGGCCGCAGCCCTGCCTTGGGATGCGTGAGTGATGCATGCTTGATCCGCCTTGCCCGGAAACTCGCTGCCATAGCATTGCTGCCTCTGTTTACACTGCCTAGCTCCTCTGAAAACTGCACAAGTCTCAGGATATGTTCTTTGCACACTGTGGAACACCACCGGCTGGGAGGGATGGCCACCGGCCGTGTACAATATCCATCGGCTGGAGATAAAGTTATCGGCACTGAATAAATGGCCGGTCGGCACTGAATGTTGCCGGTCGGCAGAAACTTCCTGCAGAAGACAGTTTTGACAGCAACAAAGGACAGACAGTGTATGGCATGAAATTCCAAGCAAATGTGTGCACCAACACATCCCTTATCATGCTTTTGACTCAAAGGGGGGTGTTCCTTGATTCTCGGACCACCAATTGCGCATCTCGATGCGTGATGGTCCAAGAAACCAAGTATGCGCTTTGATTTCAAATGTCATGCAAACCAAACAAACACATAAAGCCCAACCTCTATCACATGATCAAGAGGCAAGGCATGCATGCCAATGCAATGCAACCTAGGTATGCAAACAAGAATACAAGCATGCTATGCAACTACATGGCATACACAATGCTAACAACATAACATGCGCAACGCTTTGAAACATGGCATACACAATGCAAGATGGGCTTACACCAATACAAGTGGACCTCAGCCACACTCACATAGGAGGCCAATGGATGAAAATGAAGTGCCTCGAAATGCGTGCACACGGGCACGCAAACCGAGGCAATGGCATATACAATGCAATGGCATGAAAAATGATATGCAAACATGCTAATGGGATTTCAGCACTGAAATGTGGGGGAAAACAGCCCCGAAATGAGGCGAAAACACACCCGATGCATGGAATAGTCCCGAAACATGGACTTTTGGCACCCGAAATGGCCTATAGCTATACCAAATATGCACAATATGGACATGCAATGAATAGACAGTAGCAAGGCAGTCCCAAAATCAGCATTTTTCCAGTATAAATCATGGCCAAACAACAAGCAAAGATAAGGCAACAACGGCATGCAAAAATGGCCCTAAACATGAGATTATGAAGCAACTCACAGCTGCTAACTCCAAATAGGTTAGGGCCCTTCAACAACATTGAAGAGGGGCCAAAAATAAGCATATTTACAGAACTGTAAAAACTCCAAAACAGTATACAAACATGCTAGAAATGCAATGCAAAATGAGGCTCAAAAGAGGCTACAACATGAGGTATACAAAATATTCATCAAACAGCCAAAGACCCTTGATGAAACATGTTAAGAAGGTCAAAATAAGACTATTTCTAGGCCTGTAAAAAGACCAAAAACAGAAACATGATAGGCTGCCAAAGCATGCAAAAATGGGGACCAAAGAGAGGATATAACATGAAGTGGCACATGGAGGTCCCAAACAGTAATGAGCCCTTCTTCAATGTTGAAGAGGGGCTCAAAATAAGCCTATTTACAGTTTACATCATGCTCCAAAACAGATCACACGCAAGCCAAAAATTCTATGCAAGATTATGGCATTCAAGGAGGATATTGAAGCAAGTGCAAGATGGGGGGCTCAAACAGTGTTGAGCCCTTAAGCAAAAGTGGAAAAGAGCTCAAAACAAGGCCACTCTCAGTTAGGGCTGGAGCTCAAAACAGTAAGCATGTATGGCTTACAAATGGTGCAAGAAATGAACCAAAAAGGGGGAAATGCTACTCACCCTTGAAGACCAATGCTTTTGTTGCTTCTTGGACCAACTTTGATTATTCTAAGCTGCTGGAATTCCTCCCCTTGCTGCTGGAATGGAAGTGGTGGAATGATGCTATAGGGTGTAGTGCAAATAGGCCAAGAACAAGGCCCTTTTGGACCTTCAAAACCAACACAAATGTAGAGAGAGAGGGAGATATATAGAGAGAGTGATATATATCTCTTCTATATCAGATTTTTCTAACCTCCTAAAGGGGAGGAGAGGCTCTCTTTATATAGAGAAACCAAAGGGGCAAAGCTTCTCTTAGAAGCTTTGACCAAAAAGGCCAAGCTTCTCTTAGAAGCTTGGAGCAAAAGGGCCAAGCTTCTTGGAGAAGCTAGGCAAAGGGGTCAAGAAGTTCAAGCTTCTTGGAGAAGCTAAACAAAAAGGTTCAAAAGGGTCAAGCTTCTTGGAGAAGCTTTAAAAGGGTCAAAAGGTTCAAGCTTCTTGGAGAAGCTAGAAAAGGTCAAAAGGTTCAAGCTTCTTGGAGAAGCTAAAAAAAGGTCAAGCTTCTTAGAGAAGCTAAAAGGGGTTAAGCTTCTTGGAGAAGCTAAAAAAAGGTTCAAGAGGGTCAAGCTCCCTCAAGAAAAGGTCTCGGCCAGGACAAGTGGCCGACTGATCTAAAACAGTGGCCGGCCGGCCAAACACAATGCCGACCGGCAACAAAAGGTGCCGACCGGCAGAAAAGATTGCCGATGGCAGTAAAAACCAGCTGGTGGCCTCTAGCCACTACCGGTGGTGGGTGGGGATGGTCTACAAGCCCTACCCTGCCTCTCAAAGGCAAGATGCAAGTGTTTGGTGCAAAACCAGACACTAAACGGTCGAGTTCGGAGATCCTGAGGCAAGGCGCGTAGCCGAGGCCTCCGGGAACTCCAAATGAACACAAACATGGATGATCACCGAGTGTTCAAACGGTGACGTCCAAGTCTTGAGGACGGTCAAAAATGGGGTGTCTACAGGGCTCAAGTGCATCCATCATATACAAGTCCATGCTTTTTGGGATAAACACCTTAGGCTTGGGTAGATGGGTCGAGGTGATGTATATACTGGGGTTGTAGGTGGATGGCAGTATATGGATTAGATTGAGCTATGGATGAGGTACTTCGTCCTTGGGGTTTTGAGGTGGAGCTATCGTGTGGTTTTCGATGAGATTCTAGACCTCATGACGAAGGCGGTAGCAATGATTGGTGCCATGACTGCGCTGCTGATGATACACGCAGTATTTGATGGGGTTATGTCTGACAGGGAGTGGGTCAGGCAGAGGTTAAGGATCGAGGGGTTTGAGATACCCTCTTTCTATCGAGACTTTTAGTGTGCTGGTTAGGCTCATATAAAGGGGGGTAAAAGTTTTGCCCTGAGCTCGGGTTAGCTCGGCTGTTTGTAGGCTTGGTTTGCAAAAGGGTTGGCTATGGCGACTGTATTGATTTCAGTGGGTTTGGGAATAGTGCTACCGCCAGCACGAGCACTCTCGAAAAAACCCTCCTTATTGGTTCACTTGTTCTGGGAATAATCCCTCTGTTAAATGCATCCTCGATATGAGCCCCCAATTCATGCAAACTTTTGAAAATGAATAGTGGAGCGACTATTAACTTTTGCAACATATCATGCCCAAGGTTCTGCACCACTATTCGCACTTGGTCCCTCTCAGAAGGGCGATTTGTCATCTGTGCTGCCTTTGTTTTCCACCTTGCAACAAATTCTACAAAAGACTCTGTAGGATTCGGATGGGTTGCTTCAAGGTCTTGAGTGGTTATTTCAAGTTGGGTATTGTAAGAGTACTAATTGACAAAGGCCTTAGCCAACTCTTCCCAGTTCTGCTTCACTGCATCCTCCAACTTGGTATACCAAGTGGCTATTATACCCAACAGGGTTCTTCCATACAGAGAGATTTTTGAGGCTTAGTCAGACCCATCGGTTTCAGGACATCCAAGAAAAGCCGGATATGTACCATAGGATCTCCAAACCCGTCGAAACGGTCAATGTGCGGCATTTTGAATCTGTCTAGGAGCCTTATAGCAGCCTCGGTGTACCCATCCTCAATGTCGGGAATGGAGTTAAGGCCCTATGCCTTTTTGAATTGCTTCTCACGGTTAGCAATTTTTAATGAGGTCGGGTTGAGCTCATTAATATCAAGGGAATAAAGCCTCTCATTAGGCTGCACCAGGGGTGTGAAAACTCAAGCTTGAGCCAACCCTTCTCGGGGATCCGGACCTTGTGAATCTTCAGTTGGCGAAAATGGATCAAAGTTCGGTTGCAGTCCCGAGACTGGATATGTGGTAGGTGCCCCAAATGGGAATTGCATTTCAACATTGGTCTCACCGTGTGTGGCGATTCCCTGGTTTAATGCTGCTATCATGGCCACAACTTCTTCCGGACTCTGTGCCATCACGGTTTGCTGAGTTTGAACAAAAGTGATGTGATTGGTGACTGTCGGATCATTTGAACCGGTGAGCCCTGACTAGCCTTTCTTTATCTTGCCTCTAGCGAAGGAAACACTGGCTGCCCTTGAACTAAATCTCTAACCTGACAAAGTCTATCAACACAAGTCCAATGTACCCGAGGAATATTGGAGCCTTTTGAAGCTATAGTTCCAAGACTATCTTGCAAAAAAGAAAACAGACAATATCTCAACCTGACTTCACCAGAACAGATATGAGCATAGCTGAATGACTGCGCTCTCTACTGAATTCTGCCCCAAAACAGATACCAACTTGGCAACTAAAATGCATATCCATGTACAGTTTCACTATAAAGCACATACCAGCTAAATGAGAGCCAAAACACCTCTATGAGGGGATAAGGTTACCCTATCCTAATTTCGACAGGAGCTAGGGGTTCACTATGCAAACAAGTGGTTTCAAACAATCCTGCATTCTGGTGAGCAACTTGTCCTAGTTTTGAACAGTCTCTATGGCTTCTGATATGCAACTAGGTCGATTGGTCAAAAAGGGTACCTCGGCAAGACTACCTAATATATCTCTCACACCTAACACCGAGAAGTGAAAGGAGGATCAAATGGTACAACGGTAGTCCAGATCCAAGGCTTGTGTTCCCATCGTGGTAGAGCTCGCAATCGGTCAGACTTATGGCACGCTTATCCAAGCAAGCCTCCGACAAACCATTCAGGAATAGCAGATAGCAAACACTATGACTTAGGAGCACCAATGCAAATGCAATGCAAAGAAACACATAAGTGTGAATAAAACAACATATCATGAATTCGAGTCATGTTCTCTAAATCCCCAGCAGAGTCGCCAGAAACTGTAGCTCGACTTTCTTCGCGCCCCCTTTCGGAGAGCTCGAATTGGTCCTACAGTTCGGACTCCTGTCACGGTTCTGAATCTAATCTCACAAAGTGCAATGTGAGACTCATAAACACCAAAGAGTCCAATTCGGAAAATCATTTTGGAAAATTGATTTTGAATCAAATAATACCAAAACTGGACTGCTTTGCCAGATTACAAAGTCGCCACTTAAATATTTTGTTTTTGGGAAATTTAGGAAATCTTGACTCGTGCCAAAGGCCACGTGTCCGTCATCACCAAAGTTGCCTTAGCTCGGGAACTTGGGTACGAGAGGGGAAGGTCCTGAAATCAGCACCCCGCTCGCCCGATCAAAGATCGGCCTCTACTATCATGATATGATGTTTTATAAACACATGTGTTCTTATTCCGGTTATTAGCTAACTTTACTATATAGCGTACACAAGCAAGTGTAGACTAAGTCGCAAGACTTGGAACGAATTCAACTAATGTTTGTTTGTGAAAATGATTTGAATTTGCCACCCTCAAGTGGGCTAAAACACGGATTTGCCACCAAACATGATGGGCTTAAAACATGATTTTGCCACTTCGCAAAGTGGGCTTAAAACACACACTCGTCGAATTTTCTAATTCAAGCAACAAGCATTCATGTAGTTTCTCATTTAAGCAAATAGCCCCATGGCAAGCATGCGAAAACATAGTAATATGGCAATCACACTCATGCAAGTATGCTAAAGCATAAAACTCACCAAGTACTCCAAGCCAAAACAAAAGCTAGTTAGAAATATGCATGATCCTAACTATACAAAATGCCTAATTCAACACATGGAATAATGCAATAAGATAGGCTTGGCTACCTAATCATGGCATATGATACAATTTTATAACATGCTTTCAAACACGTATCCAAATAAGTATTAATTTGACAATGTAGTTTGAATGATGCGTCGACTCTCGGTGCATGCAAGACAAATGAATGATGCAAACATGCAAGCATAAGGTATGCTAATTGAAAATGTCCCTAATCTAACCATCAAAAGCGGATAAATAAAAGGGAGAAAGACGTGGGGTTGGAAGACATGCACACATGCACGCACACTTATTACAACATTGCGCCCTGTCGAAGGAAGGTCCGAATGAATAAGCTAAGCTACACTAAACTAAGGTAATTATTACAAAACGAATTAATTAACTATTCTAAGCTAATTATTACAACACAATTAAAATAAATTAACTAACTATTCTAAGCTAGCTAAAATATTACAAACCAAATTAAACTAATTAATTACAACACTTGTATTAATTAGCTACAACAAACTAATAAAGCAATTAAATGGCCTCGAGGGATGAGAGATGCATGCATGCTCGGTTACTCTACCCGAAAATGCCCTTGCCTTGCCATCGAACGCCTCTGTTTGTACTCATTTGATCACCGAAAATTGTACCAACTTCCAGATTGCCTCTGCACCAACACAAGAACACAATTGCACAAAAATTCACTAGTGGCCGGTCGGCCATAAAAAGTGGCTGTCGGCCACCTTAACTGGCCAATCCATTAGTTTAAGTGGCCGGTCGGCCACCCTCATTTTCGGACTTCTGCTTTTGCTGCAATAGAGAACAACATAGGCAAAACAAAGCATTTTCAAGGAATATGTGTACTGCTACACACCTTATCATTTCTCAAGCTCAAATGAGTGTAGCTCTTGGCTCTCAAACCACCAACCAAGCATTTTCAATGCATGATGGCCAAAGAACCAAGCTTGTACTAGGTCAATGAATGCACAAATAAGACTCGAAGGACCACCACCCTATCACGCATGATCAAGGGTGTCGATGACCAAGAAAAGTGGCACGTTTCATCACTTTGAGTATGAAACATCCCATTTTTCTTGTGTTTGGATTAACGTCCGATCCAAACACATGCAATGCAACACAACATGCTTATCTTGCTCAAGTTGTACTTGGTTCATTTTATTTACACATTTTACATTACCGATTAGTCCTTTAACCAATTAAGTCCAAAACAAGAGTCCTCTAATTGGAAAGAGGGCTTAATCCACAAGTACCTAGAGCATGAAAGAGGCCTCATGTTGTTGGTTAGTAGAAACCCTCAAGAGAGGATTAAAATCATTAGGCATGAGAGCCTCAATTTCACACTCAAGCCAACAAGGGGCTCAAGACCACTTTCAAAACAAAGTAAAGAGTGAAGAATAGAGGGAGGTTGTAGACATTTCAGTGCTGATATGGCATGCAAAAAGACACTAAATCATGCAAGCAACTCAAACACAACATGTTTAAGAACCTAAAACATCAAACTAGTGAAGATCACAACACTATAAGCATGCAACACAAAGCTCAACAAACCAAACTAGCTTTGGACAGAGTTAAAACAGGCCAAAACAGTGGCTAAAACATGTTGTGATCGAGGCACAATAGGCTAGAAAAACATGCTCACATGTTAGCTTGCAAACAAGACTCAAGGCACAACTCTCAAAAGCAATGAAAGAGTGAAATAAATGAGCATGTGACAGAGCCATATACACTAAAATTACTTGTTAAATGATGCTACAGCATGCAATCAATTCAAGCATAACATGTTTAAAGGCCTAAAATGACAAGCTAGTGAAGGCCATTTGCACTACAGCTATACAAGACAAGGCCCACATGACCAAAGCAACTAAAAAAAAGCTAAATCATGCCAAATCAGAGGTAAACACATGCTGGAAACAAGCTAAGATAAGCTACAAAAACATGCTACCATGTGATGCTAACTAGGCATGCAAGTGAGACACAAGGAAGGGAGCTAACCCCTCCATTTTTGGACTTCAAAACATATTTTTTACCACTAAAATAACTCTGAATTTCAGTGGTTTAAAGGCCTAAAAAGTTTGATTTAAAGGTGATGAAAGATGGCACAAAAAGCTTCACAAGCCAAAGAGCCAAAAGGGGGGACAACCCCCTAACTCACAAAGGCTCAAACCACCATTTTTAGGACTGAAAATAGAGGTTTTTATAGTTGAAAACTAGGCCAAAAATAGTTTGAAAAGATGACAAAGCAAGCTAGCAAAGCAAGTAATATACCTCTTGGAGCCAAAGCACAAAATAGGCACAAATGAGGCACAAAATCTAGCCAAGACCACCTTCTAAAGCTCAAAGAAGGTCCCAAGGAATCTCAGCCCAAAGATAAGCAACTTTGATCAAGGATGTCTAGGCAAAGGAGAAGTGTATCTCTACTTGTATGCACAAAAGGGCAAGAGAGAGAGAAATCTAGAGAGAGAGGATTTTTAGAGAGAGAGGCTCCCAAAATTTCCTAACCCCTAAAATGTTCTAAACCTCAAAACAATAGAGAAGGCTCTCTATATATAGAAAAATGAGGCTTCAGGTCGAAAATATCTCAAAATGGGCAGCTGGAACAGTTGGAGAACAAATATCTGCAGAAAACTGCCTTTTTGCATCAATGGCCGGCAAGGGATCATTGATGGCAGGCAAGGGTCCATTTCTGGCTGGCAAGGCACACTCCTGGATGGAACCTAGCCAGCACATGGCCGGCAAAGCCCATTCATGGCTAGAAACTTCCACCTCTTACCGGCTAGAAAAATTTGCTTTTTGGGCCCGACGTCAACAGGACATATCTCCTTCATCTAGACTCCTTTGCAGGTTATTATTAAGCCTAAATTGAAGCCCTTGAAGTCTTCTTTCCAATGGTGGAAGCCTCACATCAAAATTCCAAGTTTGAAAAAAGGTATGCTCATTTTAGTGGAGACTGCTCAGTTTTAGTTTAACCAGATTCATGCCGAACTTCTTCTCCAACTTGTTTTCTTCCCTCCTCTCCTCTTTTCTACAACCCTAAACCCCTAAACAAGATGTTTTGAAATATTTTTCAAATATTTCACTTCTCTTCCATTCATTTCCACTTTGTCCTTCTCGGTTTACCGAAAAGCGCAACATTTAACGAAATGTGAGCCTCGGAACATCGTAGAAACTTTTTTTTCAAAAATGTTTTGAAAGAGAGGGTTTTAAGTCTAAAAATCATTTTGGTCAAAATAGTTTTGGTCCAAAAAGGGGTGTGAGGTTGGGATTTGACGCTCTCTTTGCCGAAGAAATCGAACCTTTGCACTGCACACCGGCACCATCAAGTAAGCAATCAGTGGCGCCCAAGTCTTATGGGCAGTCAAAAATGGGGTGTCTACAATATCTTCCATATGAAAAATATATGTACATGGGAACACATATTTATCTTTTGAAAACTTCTCCTTGCCACATCTTGCGTCATGGTGGTATCATATCCATTCTAGCATGCTCCATGTCCATGTCTAAGCACTAAGTTCTTTCATGACCATTATATTGGTTTCCTTAGTTTTTTTGGAGATAAGATTATATTGTCAAAGATATCAAAAGATATGGAAGCTATTAGAATATATAGAGATCCCATGATTTATGTTTGTTATGATTTTTTTGTATCTTTGATTTATTTCAATTCCTTAACTAAAAGGATTTGATTTTATCTCCCACTCTATATATATGTTGTATCATGTAAACAAGAGTATCAAATTGAGTGAATGAAAGATGTAGCCCTTTAGGGCTTTATGTGTGCATGGATATAGACCAATATTGGCCGAATCACGTTAAAATTTTGTGTTCTTACTTTTTCCTTTTTGTCTCCACTATCTCTCTATATTCAACCATATTGTCTTACTACAAATTCAACTTGGTATCAGAGCCTACTGAACCCTAGGCATGTTTCTCTACGGAGAACTCTCACACTTCATATTTTTTGTTGTCAAGGTTTTTTGCCCTCTTCCTTGAGTTGATCACTAGAATACTGATGTGATAAAAAAAATTCATGATTTTTACTTATGTCGGGGCTGTCGGCTGTGTAGACGTGCCCGAACGCCACAGCCCCCGCGCGCGCGAAATTGGTGCGAAAATCCGTTTTGTTCATTGGACTTACTACCACAGTTCGGACTCATGTCACGGTTCTGAATCTAATCTCACAAAGTGCAATGCAAGACCGATAAATCACCAAAGAGTCCAAATCCGGCAAATCGTTTTGGAAAACTGATTTTTATAAAGAAGTGCCAAACATGGATTGCTTTGCCAGATACAGAGTCGCCACCTAAATATTTTGTTTTGGGGGAATTTAGGAAACCCTGACTCGTGCCTAAGGCCACGTGTCCGTCATCACCAAAGTTGCCTCGGCTCGGGAACTTGGGTATGAGAGGGGAAGGTCATGCAATGAGCACCCCCGCTCGCCTGATCAAAAATTGGCATGTATTAAGCATGATATCTTATTTTTGAAAACACATGTGTTCTTATTCCGGTTAACTAGCTAATCTTACTACATGATATGTACAGCATACAAGTATAGACTAGATCGCCTAAGTTGGAACAAAACATTGCATATTTGTTTGTTTTGAAAATGGTTTTAAAGTTTGCTACTCGCAAGTAGGCTAAATCGAGGATTTCAATGAATTGTTCCAATTCAAGCAATCCAACCTTCACCCATAGGCATTCAGGCAGTTATAGCAAATAAGCACTTAGCCTCATGGCAAGCATGCTATCATGGCAATCAATAACACACATGCAGTATGCTAAAGCGTAAACACTCACAGTGTACTCCGAGCCAAAACAAAGAACTAGTTAGAAATCATGTATGATCCTCGTTCATGTTAAAATGGCTAATAAAACACATGTAAAAATGCAACTAAAATAGGCTCGGCTATTCTAGAATGGCATGTGAAATACAATTTGATACATGTATTCAACTTTGGAATTGAAATACAATGCAGTTTGTATGATGCGCCGAGCCTGGTGCATGCAAGATAAATGAATGGATGCACGCATGCAAAGCATAAGGATGCTAATTGAAATATACCCTAAAACTAACCATCATCAGCGGCTAAGTAAATGGAGAAAGAAATGGGGATTTGGAAGACATGCGTCACACACACGCACGCTTATTACAAAATTCACCCTCTCGACAGAGGGTCCGAATGAATAATACAAACTGACTAATTAACTAACTAACAAGCTAATTAATTATTACATAACCGAATGAATAACTAGCTACAACTAATTATTACAAAACTTAATTAATTAAGAAATTAACTAATTAAATTACAAATTCGAATACTAACTAACAAGTAAGCATTAAAATAACTAGGCTGCCTCAGCTCTGCCTTGAAGAAGTTGAAGATACATGCTCGATTCCCGTCCCAAAAGCTCTCTAAATGCTCTTTAGAGGCTCTGTCTACAGGGTGTCCTTGAGAACTAGCTGCTGGATCTTACCAAAACAGTGCTGAGGAGTACACCAATGGCCTGCCGGCCATGAGGAGCTTCTGCCGACCCCCCTGTCGGCCAAGAGCAGGTACTACCGGCTAAAAATGAAGGACTGCAGGCCAACTACAAGAGGGTGCCGGCCATTGGTGTGCTGTGACACCAAGCTGCAGCAGAGCACAAAATAGAGAAAAATTGAGGGTCTCCCAAGGGTATATACGCACTATGCCACCCCATATCACCTCAAAACATCAAGGGAGAGGCATAGTCGAATCCAAGACCATCAATCACACATCCCGATGCATGATAGCCAAAGATCCAACTTGTGCAAATTCAATGTAAAATGAATGCACAAATAAACATACAAAGCCTAAAACTCTATCATACGCCGTCAAGAGCGTCAGCGACCGAGAATTGAGGCACGTTTCATCACTTGAAGTATGAAACATCTCTTGTTTCTCGTGCTCGGATTAATACTTAATCCAAACAACAATGCAACACAAGCATGGCAAACATGCAATATGACTTAAACATGCAAACATGCAACTACATGGCATACTTAATGCTATGTGATATGATTAACTTAACAAAGCTAATGATATGCGAACAATGCTAATGCATGCATGCACAATGAAATGCTACAAGGACAAATTAGCAATGTTAGGGACATGCATACTCAATGCAAGGCAAAATAACTTGGCATACACAATGCAAATAACCATGTGGCATGCACAATGCAATGTAGGATGGCATACTACGTGCAATGAACAATATGGCATACTCAATGTAATATACATAGCATACTCAATGGACTTAAACCAAAAGGGTAGACCTCAGTCATGCCCAAATCAGTGGCCACGACATAAAAGTGAAGGCACCAAAAGCATATATAAGCATGCACATGCAGCGGCTCATCAAAGAGGCCTAAGAGCACAAGTCTCAAGAGTGCTCAAAGAGTGACCAATGTGGAAGTGTAACAACACTAAGTGCACTGAAACAAGGTACTAAATGGTGCCAAACCATTCAATCAATCATAAGTATAGCATGCAAAGGTCCTAAAGCATGAAAGCTAATAAAGAGGACTACAAAGGAGGCATGCGATACATGGCAAGCATGCATGAACCAACCATGGACAGAGCTGAAATAGGTCAAGACCATGACCGAAGCATGCTAAGGTGGAGGCTCAAAGACCTAGGCATGCAAGCATACAAGCTAAGCCAAAAACTAGGCAACAATGCACAACACTCAAAGGCACTTAAAGCATGAATGAAGTAGGAACATGGCATTGCTATAAGCTTTGAAATGTCATGTTAGATGATACCAAATCATGTACACAACACAAATGAAGCATGCTATGGTGCTTAAAGCTTGAAGCAAGCATAAGCACATGTACTACGAGTATGCAAAACATGAAGCATATGGCTAAGGCAACCTAAAACAGTCCTAGAACATGTCGAAATGAGTCCAAAACATGCATGGAAGTAAGCCAAAACATGCTAACGTAAAGGGCGTAAGACATGATGCATACAAGGCAAATAAGGTGGATTACACTACACCTATTAAGACCAAGCATGGGATGACTTAACCAATAAAAATCAAAGTTATATCATAGAAAAATAACCCCAAATAAGCACTGAAATGATGGCTCGCAAGCTAAGGCATGAAGGCATGCACAATGATTCATGTTAAGGCATAAAGGGAGAAACCCTCCAACGCATTGAATGGCTGACAAATGTGAATACATGGACATGAAACATGAACTGAAATCACATTATGAATGATGCCAAATCATTAAAATAGTCCAAGTAATGCATGCTAGAAGACTCAATACACAAGGCTAACAAGCTAGATTGAACCAAGGCTATACAAAGCAAGTCATGCATGACCAAGACAACATAAATCAGACCTTAAACATACTAAAACATGAACAAAGTCCTCTCAGAGCTAAGCCAAAAGCATGCTAAAATGACACGTCAAAGCATGATGCATGTTAGGCTATTTCATGGAAATGCACTACAAGTGCATGGAGCATGCAAGGAGCTATTAAACCAAACCCTAACAGAGATATGACATGGTAAAACAACACCAAGAACATGCTGAAATGGACTCAAATCAAGCTAGAATGACATGCTACTTCATGAAGCACACTAGACTAGTTTGTGTGATTTACACTACAAGTGCATTAGGCATGCATGGAGTGACAAAACCAAGCAAAAATAGTGGCATGCCACAGTAAAATAACCACAAATACATCCTAAGATATGGCCAACATAAACTTAACAAACATGCTCACACATGAGGCATTCAAAGCAAGTAACAAGACACAAGGAGAGGGGATGACCCTCTCCTATTTAAGACCCCAAAACCACATTTCCACCACTAAAAATCCTCTAGATTTCAGTGGTAGAAAGGTCATGCAAAGGTTGCAACAAGAGCCTAAAGGGATGACTCAAAACAAGGCCTAAGAGAGGGGTAGATCACCCTAAACGAAAAATTGACCTTAAACAAACTTTTTAATCATGCAAAAACAGAACTTTTTCTAGTAGAAAGCTAAGCTTAAAACAGCATGCAAGAAGGGCCAAAAGCTTAAGCAAGAATGGGGGTTTTAAGGGATAGAAACTCACCCTTGAAAACCTTCTTTAAAACTGCAGCTCTAGCAAGTTTTTCAAGCTCAAATCAACCCAAGAACACCAAAAACAACTTCAAGAAGCCTCAGCAACACAAGCAAGGTGTTTAATTGTGTGTTTGTGTGTTAAACTAAGACAAAACTACACTTTGAAGCACAAAACAAGAACAAGGAGAGAGATATAGATGCAAAGCTATATCTATAACTCTCAGCCCCTTTTTCTGAACCTCTAAAATGAAGGAGGAGCCTCTCCTTATATAGAAGAAAGGTAATGCAAAGCTTGTTAAACAAGCTTGAAAAGAGCTTCATCCTTCCATACATGTGTATGAAGGAGAAATGAGTGGAAACCAGCTGGCTCAAAAGATCTGGTGTGAAATTTGCTGAGACAAGGTGTTCTGCCGGCCATCAGTAGTGACCGACAGTGCCTCATTGATGGCCGGCAGGCTTCATCAATGGCAGGCAGGGACAAAAGCATGGCCAGTAGTGGCAGGGAGTGGCCGGCAGTGCACCAAGAGAAGCATGCTAAAAGGACCAACATATGGTCCAAAAATGGGGCAGAAAGGATACAGGGTTTGGAAAACTCAAATCTGTGATGTTCCGCCGTGGAAGTCGAGTACTCGACGAGCAATCGAACTTATGGCTGGATGTACCTGCAAGCACAACTAAGTCTTAAGGACGGTCAAAAATAGGGTGTCTACAGACGGGTTCAATAGCATTATTTTGTGATAGTTTGAGTTTTCCGGCTACTTCTCCACCCTTTTAAGGTCCCTGTACCAATGTAATAAGCACATATTTGGTTTTTTTTTTATTTTTAGTTTAGTGATGTAAAAAGTGCTTTTCGCGATCTAATATATGCGCAGTCCGCTCGAGTGGAGAAGTTTACGCTCGAGCGTAAGACACAACATTTTGTTCCGCTCGAGCACAAGAAATGCCGCTCGAGCGCCAAGACACAACAACAAGGCACAACCCGCTCGAGCACAATAAGACCCGCTCGAGCGTAGAAGACACACTTTCAATATTTTGCAGACAACCGACAACTCCCTCGAGCGTACGGAATTCCGCTCGAGCGTCAACCCGCTCGAGCATAGGATACGCCGCTCGAGCGTGAAAAACACTCCTCTAGTACTTCTACAGACGTGCCAAGTACTGAGAGTTTGCAACTTCAGCTCAAGTGCAATAAGGCCAACTCGAGCGGAGGACCAAAATTCTGGACAACTAAGCTTAGCAAAAACAAGCAACTAACCTGTTCCAAACGTAACCACAATAACCCAAAGGCCCATTTCAAGAGATACAAGAGAGGAAAGAGACAATAATATGGAAAAAATAAACCCGAGTCCGAAACACAACAAATGAAGGTTTAAAACCGAGATCGCTATATAAAAAATTGAAGAGATAGTCAACGAAAATCAACGGATAAAAAAAAGTTAATAGATAAATTAAAGGGTAAAATTAGAAACAAAATATTCTTCAAAACAAACAAAATGACTTCTCACTAAACTATTTCACAAATGGTGGACCTTTTACCAACAAAAAATATTCACTAGACTTAATACTTTATACTTTTCTTAACTTAAACTTTTCAACAATTAACCCAAAAATCAAAGGGTCTGAGTGTATTAAAATATGATATTTGAGTACAGGAAAAAATTGAAGACCCTTGCAATCTCACTCCTAAATTTGCTTTAAATGATGCAAACTTCTGAGTAAGAATAATACAACTTCTACCTTGTCATTGTTTGTGAATTTAAGAGTGAAATTTAAGATCTCTACCTTGAAGCGTTGGTAAATATATAAAAAGTTTGAAGGGCCAAGTATAATAAACTTACATAAACTCCACCATTTCTCATACATATATAAGCATGCTGTGCTTACTTTGCAGGGCTATCCACCCATAAGTTATGATATTTGTGGGTTAATTATCATAAATATATCCTAATTGAATCCTTTTAAAGTTATAATTAAAAAAATAAAATAAAATAAGTCATAACAACCAAGTAGATATAACCAAAAAGTTTTGAGACCATAACAACAACAATAATGTCATAACTAACATTACAATAAATTATAACTAATACCATAATAGGTCATAATCAAAGATCACAAGTATTGTAACTAGGCATATGATACACACCCCAGGAGGGGTGTGTATAAGATTGCAAACGAGCTGAACCAAATTGAGTCGAGCTTTAGTGTTCAGACTTATTTATTAGGAATTAGTCGAGCTCAAACTCGAGTCGAGCTCAAGCTCATGTCGAGCTCAAGTCAAGCTTAAATAATTGAACTCAAGCTCGGCTAGTCTCATCAAATATTTGATAAACTCGAGTTCAGCTCGAGCTCACTCAATTACATAAACGAGCTGAGTTCGAGCTTGAAAAAAATTAAGCTTAAATTAATTTACTTATTAAAATAAAAGAAATTAGAGCAAAATATACAAGAATACCTATATTAATAATAAGTTTCATCAATCAAATATGTAAATTTACACAAACATTAAACACAAATTAGAAAAATAAAATAAAATAAATTATTAAAAATTTATTTGATATATTATTAAAAGTAAATATTAATTTATTTTCTTTATGTTCATGAATCTTATTGAGTCGAGCTTGAGACTACTCGAGCTCAGCTCAATTAATAAATGAGCTTAAAAATCAAACTAGACCTCGTTCATTTAATAAATAAGTCAAGCTCAAACAAGCTTTAAACGAGCCGAGCTTGACGTTTATAGTAAAATTTCCCTAATGTCATGAGGAATTTTAGTTCTAATTCCAGTTTCGTTATGAATGTGTAGACACAGATGGTTTTATTAGCGAATATAATCAAAATAATGAAGCATTCCTTTCATATCTGTTTTGCTCATTTAATGACTCTTTGGATGGACAATTCATATTCTAGAGTATGGTTAATTTGGTTGTTAACCATGTCACTATCTTGGTATTGTTTGCAGGCCGAATATGTGAATATGGGCTTTTCACGATCCTCGCAATGCTTTATTACGATGATATTTGCTTTGCAGAAATTGTTTGGTTCACTATGTTTATTCTCAATTGTTGCACCTTAAATGGTTTGTTTTTTTACCTCCATGATTTCATCTTGCTCAAGAACTGAAGTTGAGACTTGTCACCATTTTTTTTAGCCATCATGGCATTCAAAATTGAATGAAAAGAGAATTTTGAATCATATGCACACACAAAAGACACAAGATTTATGTGATTCGCCTCAAAATTAGGCCTACATCCACGGCTACAGTGATTTCACTATGATAAGAAGTCATGAGTGATTTACAAGTTACAAGAGATTTACAATTCCCTTACCTATAAATACATAAAAAGAGAGATCCCTAAGTGAAGTCACTTAGTTCTACCTGATAAAGAACTACACTAGTTTCTAGAGACAGAATTTCTTGCAATTTGAGAACAACTTTTTTTTATTGTATATCTTTGTATGAACTCGTATGACCAACATACTAGACTATGAAAATATAGTTGCGCAAAATTTCTTACAATTTGAGAACTTTTTTTTATTGTATATCTATGTATCAACTCATATGACCAATATGCTAGAATACGAAATATCATGAATCGTAGTAAAAGAGCTGAGACATGAACAATAATTTATCTAATAAAACAATTAAATATCTCATAAGTGAATTATGCTAGTCAAACACTACCAACATGTGTGTCAGCCACCAAAACTCACTCCAAAATAGGTGTCCAACCGGGTTTGGACCAAACAGTTTAGCTAACTACACATAGATCTCATAAGTGAATTATGCAAGTCAAACATTGCCAACATGTGTGTCAGCCACCAAAACTCACTCCAAAAGAGGAGTCCAACCGGGTTTGGACCGAACAGTTTAGCTAAATACACATTAGGGTATCTAATCACCTCACACCAGTGAGACCGCTCCTATTGGCACAAATTGTTGCACCAAATGAATTTTGGAACCTTGGAGAAGCAAAAACGTAGAAGTTGAAGCAAATGCAAATTTTTGCTCATAATGAATACTGTAGATGGACATCCTTATTTTGGTCTTTAATTCTCATTATTGACAGCTCTTATATTTATATTACAATACAATTGAAAATAGTTTTAAACTAGATACGTTTTTTAATTATAATTTTCACAACTAAGAAATAATTTTTATTGATACAACCACATAGTATACAAAAATATGACATAATTTTACCCTAAAAAATATACTTTTAGAGTTTGGGACACCTCACTTGGAATTATTCAATTTTTATCTCCACTTGCTATGTCTCTCAAATGAGGAGGTCTCTTCACTTTATATAGTCATCCACTTTGTCAATGAAGGATTATGATCAATTTGACCTAGGAGACATTACTAAGCTTCTAGAATATTCTAGGTTACTCTCATCCTTCCACTATAGTTTAGATTTCTCTAAATTATTCTACTACATAATGGAATTTTTTATACTTCTCTAGAACACTCCCGAATGTTCAACTTTATAGATTTGTTAGATTTCTCTAAATTTCTCCAATATTTCTGATTCTACTAGGATATTCTAAAATCTTCTTGATTTGTCTAAAACTTTTCATAATCTTCTAGATTCTCCACCATTGTAAAATGATGCCGAAAAACACTAGAGAGTTTGTATTGATTCTCAACGGACTAGACCAGGTCCAGTTTAGGCCTGTGGACCCACTACTGGTTCCGTTTCAATTATCTAAACTATTAATTTTTGGGGTTTTCATGTATGGATTAACCATACAAAAAATATTGATTCGATAATTGTAACTATTTTGATTTCAACAAATTTGTTTTCAAAAAATTATGAACTATAAAATATAATTTTAAAAATAACCTACTTTTTGAAAACAAATGCAATTAATTAAATCATGTGGTTATAATTATTAGAGATCAATTTGAATCTTTTTTCTATGCATGAAAGCGAAAAAATTAATGATTTAGATTGTTGAACTAGTGTCATGGTCCCATTAATCCTGTATTTATATCAAAAGTTAGATATATACTCACCAATCTAACATCTTCCAATCACCCATTACTAGGTACTAATTAGACATTTTGTTTTAGGAAAAATATACTTTACATCCCAAAAGCTATAATTAAAGATATTATTGATTGAGATTAATCAGGGAATTTGGATAGAGCTCCATTATTATAAGTTTAAATTAGTACAAGGACAAGCAAGAAGATTGTCAGTTCCAGTCCTTTAACATTTTATAGAACAAATCCTGACCAAAGTACCCCTATTAATAATACTTTGTTTGGTTATTAGACAACAGTTTTTAGAAAATTTTATTTTTTTATTTTTGCATATTTTAATGTTTTCAATGAATTTTTCTAATATTTTAAGCAATTTTTTTTAAAAAAAATTTAGACACACCAAACATAAATACACTTACAAAGTATAATATTTGTGAAAAAACATTTTAAAAAAATATTCTAAATACCAAAAAATACAAAAAAAAATGAAAATTCAGTATTTTTTTTCATATTTTTGTATATTTATTAATTTTTAAAATATTTTTTTCACAAATATTTTACTATTTAAATACATCTAAGTAAGATGCATCTAAAAAAGTAAAAAACAAAAAATTGATTAAAATTTAAAAAAAAAATACGAAAAACAAAAAACAAAAAAACTCAATTTTCAGAAAACTAAATTCAAAAAACTAAAACCAAACACTGTCACTCCCCGACATTTTAATTAATCGGAAACATTACCAAAGCCTGTAATTTAGGTCCTTTTTTTTTATATATGTCTATTACACTTGAGTAATAGAAGCATAATAACACTAGTTCTCACTCTCAACGAATGCAACAACAATAATACATGCCAAGCTTCCGCTATGGAGCTACAAATAAATAATTACAAACCACAAGATACATTTTTCATTCTCTTAACATCTATGATAAAATTTATACAAAGAGATACATGGAATCCATACTCTTCAACTAATGAATCTGAAATTCTCTTCCTGAAAAAGAATAAAACAACGAGGGGTGAGCACTAATGCCAAGTAGGAATCTCATAGTTCTGCAACAATAGCTAACACATAGATAGAAATGATCATGCATGCAGAGTGATACCATATAGTAAGGTGACATTTTGTAAGTTCAAAATATTAAACGAAAAGTATCTTTTCTTAAAATTTCACTTGAATAGTTAAGAAAGCTATAGCGATCCCGGTTTTCCCTCCATTGTTTATTGTATTCCGGACTCGGTTCCGTGGATATCTGTTGTTGTCTATATCGCATTTCCGTCCTTTAATTCTTTGTATTTGAGTTTTGGGATGTGTTGGGCAGGTTTGTAACAAGTTGGGTGTGTTTTAAAATAAATAGTTGCTGCCTAGATTTTGGCTTCTTTGCTCAAGCGAGGCTTTTGTCGCTCAAGCGAGCTCTGTGTTTTAGTTCCTTCGCTCGAGCCAGGGTTCCTTCGCTCGATCGAGCTTTGAGTGGTGTGTCTCTTCACTCGAGCGAGCACTCGTGCGCTCGAGCGTGCGTCTGCTTCTAGTTTAGACCTGAATCGCTCGAGCAAGCGAGGTCTATATTTTGGATTTCTTCACTCGAGCGAGCACTCATACGCTCGAGCGTGCTTCTGGGTTACAGACCTAAAGCTTCGTGTGGTTCACTCGAGCAAGGCTTTGTGATCTCGAGTGAGGTTCGTCTGTGTCTGGTCACTCGAGCGACCACTTCTTCGCTCGAGCAAGCCTTGAATATATTAGTTGACAGCAACGAGTTAAACATCACTTTTTCGTCATCTTCTTTACTCAAACTCTAGCCCCGGCTACTTCTCTCTCTAAACCACCACTTCTTTCTACAAGAAATCTTGATCTAGGGTTCTCCTACACTATTTCCTTTGTATAAAAGCTTAAGCTTCGCGTGGGCTACGTCTTGATCCGAAAAAGATTGGTTTTGGAGCATCTTGAGTTTTCTTCCTTCTTCTCCCTTGAGCTCCGAAATTTGAGGTAGGGATAACCTACTCCTTTCTGTGAGTTTTGGCATAAATGTTGGGTATTTTGTATAGATGGTGTTGCTTGGGAGTTTTGGAAAAGTTAGGGTTTGTTTTGAAGTTGTAAAAAGGGAGTTTTCTATTGCTAAGCTACATGTGTATGTGAGACCTTGGAAAATGGGGTTATTGTTGTAGGATTGATGAAATTGAACCTTAGGGTTGATGTTTGAGAAGAGGGGGAAAATGCCCTAAAAAATTTTTAAACAATTAATTTGTATAATTAATTTGGAAAGATATGGAATTGAGTTAAAAATCATGAAATTAGGAAATTATGAGATTGAATGGTGTAGTCGGATTAATTAATTACTCACCTATGGAATTGTTGATAATTTATCTGTTTGATAAATTTATTATCTGTTTAGAAATAATTGTTTTGGGCTATCGGTGGAGGATAGTCTTGATTGTTGTAGACACTGCATGTTGATTAGGGAAAACTGAAACTAATCAAATGGGTTATGTCATTGACTATGACGGTTGAATTAACACATTGAATATGTGCCTGGATTGATCATTGTATATGATAAAATGTTTAAATACATTACATATGTATCTTGTTTGGGAGGAGATAGGGGATGTATTTCATGGTTTGGAAGGAGATAGGGGATGTATTCTCAAACCTGTTTGGGAGGAGATAGGGGATGGACTCCAATGATAACTAAGTTGGCCGGAGTGTCCAGGGTGAAAGTCCCGAAATCTTAATTACGTTTGCTTAACGTATATGAATTGAAGTATTGAAACGTTAATAATATGAGTTGTAGTCTCATTTGAAATAGAAGTATTGAAGTGCTAGTAATCTGAGTTGTAGTCTCATTTTGCATTGATTATGATTGATATGTGAGTAGTATGAGTTGTAATCTCATTTTGAACTGTTTGGATAAATAATGAGCCATTTCTATGAATTAGATTGGAAAATGAAACGACAAAGGATTGAAACACGGTTGTGAATATGGGTTGGTTATGGAAGAGATGTACGTTTGTTTATATGAGTTAGATATCTATCAAATGCTAATGTTTTAGTTGTTACTCATATTTGGTTTAGCATATCTCTACTGGGCTTTGACTCACCCTTTATGGGACATCATTTTCAGGTACAGGTGATTTGCCGCCTCCAAGGATGTAGCTTGGGAGGTTTAGAAGCTGAAGTCTTATTTTTGTTGTTACCTTTTTGTATTACATGTAAATCAAGCCAAGGGCTTAATATGTGTAGAGTTAGAACTCTCTTTTGTTGAAACCAAGTGTTGACTTGAAAAGTTGTAAGCTTGTAGGACATTTACTTTTGTTGTCAACATGTAATATCTTTGGTAAGAAATACTCTAATGAATGAATAGATTTTACTTTCTCATGGCTATGGATATTATAAATGATTGGTTTATGTATTTATTTTGAGGGCATTACAAAAACTCCCTGCCATAAATGTAGTCTCTCACCATTAGGAGGGCAAAACTTCTCTTTGAAAACTAGTACACTTAAGGAAGAACATCATCTTAAATTTATCAACCCGATTTCAAATTATTCCTCATTTCGTTTCCATTTTAATATTCCACATTCTAATATTACACATTTCATTTCCATTTCCAATTATCATACTCCATAACATCAAAATCCAAAGGATTAGGATTCAACATACCACAAGAATTACAAACCCCTTTTTAATTCATTTCCCAATTACTTACAAAACAAAACTCATAATCCCTTTTGTCACAAGCAATCCATTGAGTTCATCATCACTAGCCCCGAATCCAATTTGCCACATGATGCCAATTTCAATCCTTAGTCCATTTTCCTTCAGTTCATTTTCAATTCATTTATTCTTCTCAATTCATGAGTCAATTTCATTGTTTCACAACAACCAAACTGAGACTACAACTCTGTGCTTTTTCCTAATCATACAAAATACACATAAACATTTCAAACTGCCATTTTACAAAAATTTCATCCGCAGGATCGGCACCTATGTATAAATTTCGGGACTTTCACCCAGGACACTCTGGCCAACTTAGTTATAATGGAGACATACACATACAATGTATTTAATCACATAATCACACATGGAGTACATCCCCTTTCTTCTCCCAAACAATCACATATACAATGTATTAAAACACACAGTCATATTCAATGACAACCAGTTCTCAGACTTATCATATTATTTACTCTTTTCAACTAGCACAATACATGTGATCCAAAATATGATTTTCAAAATGAAACAAGTGCTCTTAAACATAGCACAAGAATTTCCAAAATCTTTTTCCAAAACATACAGTTTAAATCTTCAAAATCCATTGCATTCTCCATGATATGCATGATTTATAAATAGTCTAGTTTGCCTAGTCAACATGCAATTTCTACACCAATCACAGTTATCCTCCACCGATAGCCCAAAACAAATACATCTAAACCGATACATAAATTCCTTTAAAGATATGCTTTTCCAAAATCTTATATAGGAGTGATAATGCAAGTCAAACTCCAACATCATCATTAATAATCCTCCGATTTCACATTTACAATGACAATTTTAATTATTTATACAAAATAACAATTTGATCCAATTAGGGGAAAACTCCCCTTCTTCCAAATATCAACCCAAACTCGACACAACTCAACTTGATTCAACACAATTTAACATAGTCAACACAATTTAACATAATCAACGCAACTCAACATAATCAGCACAATTCAACATAATCAACACTATTCAACATGACAACACCACTAAATGCAATTCAACATAATTCAAGGTGAACTCTAAAATCCCCATTTCATTTTTCATCCCAAGTCTCATGCCATCCATATCATTAACAAATTCTTTTCCCCAAATTTCATTTCATATTATAGCATGATTCACAATATCCATAATAAAGGTTCATTCGCTAATTTTTAACATAATTTTCAAACACTTCCAAAATTCAATTAAACTTGTATATATACAATTCAACCTCTCAATTTCATGATTCTACTTTCAATTTGGGCAAAATCATTAATTATCATCATGAATCAACTTAGGGTTTTGAAGAAAATCAAGAATTTCAAGAAAAAATGCAAACTTCTTAAACCATTACTCTTCATTACAATTTTTCCATTGATTATACACCTAAGGTTCATAGTCCATCATATTAACCCAACAATTGAACCCCCAACACTTCAAACCCTAAACCCCCAAATCTCATGATGTACACTATATGCTCAAAAATGGAGATCTTGTATTTATATAATCAAAATACCACAAATCTATCTATTAATGCAAGTATTGAAGAAGAACTAGGACCCCTACCTTACGAATCGAGAAAAAGAGCAAAGATTTGAGAAAAATCCTTCGCAAAGCCGAACTTCAATTGGTAGGAAGATGAGATCTTCATGTGTTCTTCACTTTTTGGTAAGAGAGCTTGGCCAAATCTTTGATGGATGGAAGGTATTTAGGTCAAGAGATCAAGGGTTTTCAGACCTACGGTGAGAGGAAGGAAGAGAGAAAAGAAAAGTGGAGAGAATGATCTAAAAAATCACTTTTTAAGTTGCTGAATTCGCGCAGTTCGCTTGAGCGTCTCTTTTCATGCTCGAGCATACCTACTTCCAACACAAGTACTAAAACTTCAAACGGGTATAACTCTCCCATCCGGACTCCGTTTTAGGTCGTTCTTGTGTCCAAATTAAAGCCCCGGAGACAAGCTTTCCAATGGTTCTAGCCTCACACCCAAATTCAAAGTGTGGAAAAAGAATATGGCAAAAGAGTGACGGCTGCTTGTAGGAAGATTATTCACATTAAAGTTTTTGGTCCAATCTTACTTTACCATCATGTTACCACTTCAATCAATGACCCAAAATAAAAATATGAAGGCTCCAAACATAATAATAAAAGGTCAAAAACAATTCCACTAGCCTTAGAAATTCAAACTCAACCAGGCAGACCGCTCGAGCGCCCAATCTTGCGCTCGAGCGCGCAGACCAACAAAGCCAGCCGCTCGAGTGACCACTCCTACACTCGAGCGAGAATTCACAACTCTCAGAATCTCGGACAGACTGCAAAAGTACTGGAAGCCTCACAAGTCCGCTTGAGCGTCAACTCCCCCGCTCGAGCGGAGGGAAAAATTCTGGATTGCTACAATCTTCCCTCCTTAAGGAATTTTGTCCCCGAAATTGCATTCGTTCTCAAAACCATAGCAAAATATAGCAACAAACCTCAATCTAATAACAAGGCATGACAGCAACAATATATATATATATATACCTATCAATCTTTAACATCATTCAATCACACCTCATATCAATTTTAAACTCAAAAGTACAAAGTGTTACAATCTCCCCACCTTAAGAAATTTCGTCCTCGAAATTTAGAGAAATCGAAATAATAGTCAACCCACCATGGATAGAGCACAACTCTTAACTTAACACTCTTGAAATGTTAAATGAAAACTACTCTAACCCAATGGCAAGATATCACCACCAACCAAAAGCTAGGCTCCACTCGAGATAAATTATCAAGTTCGGTTCAATACCTCAATGCCCCAAGGACACCTGGACAAGAAGAATCACAAGGGAGAGATCACAAATACCTTTCGATCAACACATACATCAAAACCCAATGGGTAAGGAGCGATATCAACCACTTAATATCCCAAAGTCCACAATAATTTCCCAACCAACAACAACATGGACAATGACTATCGAATGACCAAAACTCAATTTCATAAAAAAAAAGGAAACCACCGTTAAACCAAATACTAGGTCAACACAAGCAAAAGCAAATGATATATCACATTATACGGTCCAATACCACAATAGTCAATTGCATTTCAAATACTGACATTATCAATTCTTTATTCAGCGTAGCATTTAAAAGTGAAACAGTGAAAATCATTCATAAACATGTTCAGATTAAGTTTTTAACATTTAGTTCAACCGTGCTTTCCCAGGCCACACACAAGGAAAACAAAGTTTCATTTTCCACATCAATCTCAACATTCTCTCAGTGAATTCCAATCACCACCAAATAACCCCCGCCACCCATCCGGTGACATCACAACACATTTTCCATGCATACATGTGTTAACAAAAAATAGAAACAATTACAGTGCATCCAAAAAGTAGCATAGCACATGCGGCTTCCCACAAGTTAGAAGTCTCCCTATCATTACAAATATTAACACTAGCAATCGAGATATACATTGGCACAAGTGCACTTACAACAATTTTCATTCGAACATTTTTAACTCAATTAGAGTGGTTTCACAATTTCACATCAACAACGTACATATATATACGAGTAAGATCCAATGTCTTCATGTGCCACCTAAGGCACTACCTAACCATATCTCTATTTATCCAAAACAAAGCAAATCCCAAGACAATTAGACATCAATTGAATTCAAATAGCATTTATTGAAACCACCAGTTGCAAGTCAAACCAAAACAAATTAACCCAAACCAATCCTTAAATCCCACAAAAAGGGAACGACTACAAGAATCCATCTTCTTTACGCAACTTAGTCCAAATTACCAATTATCCACTCTCGTGGTTCAAATATCGATATATACATCATTTTACATCTCACAATTCATGATCATCATAATCACCAGCACCTATTATTCTCACACAAACAGAGCCAAGAAATTTATAACACTCCACCCCTAGACTCGGGTTACCAACACATACATGTTACTTCACTCCATCTACTACGAGATGGAGCTTCATACACCCTCTTGTACGTTTCTAGAATCTCACTGGACTTCTCGAATATGCGTTGCACTAGCACCATTCCCTATAGTCCCATCATTCTCAAGCCAATATAATAACACCTATTTCGAGTCACACAAAACAATTACCACCCGCACAACATTACTAGGAAACACGACTCACATTTCCTCCCAAGAACCACTTCCAACATTTGTTCATACTCATGAACCCCATACTTCAATATTGTTAACTCCCTTACACACACACAACCACTAGCTCACAACACCTTACGCCAGCACTACTTTTATCACCACGAAGCACAATTTTCATATCACCACCAAGCACTGTCATGATTTGCTAAGTAACTCAAACTAACCTCATACCATCCTATGGTTCCCGTCGTCCCAATTATGCTCCCTAGCAAACCATATAGCTCCCACTTTCCACAAACATCTTAATTCAATTTTTAAAGCTCATAAGTCAATACATACCCCAATTGGAAAATAGGAACTGTTACACAACAAGATTGAAAAGTATAGCTTCTTATAACACATCCCACTATAAACAAGTTCCAAGTTCAATTACATGTCCCATACCTACATTCTTAGTCCCAACATGACCTCTTCTAACTTGCCTTAGCAGTCTATCAATAACAACCTCAAACATCGATCGACCGAACTCTAACTATTTCCTGAGACACTCACTCCTACCAAGACACAAACCAACTTAACGTGTAATCACACAGCACATAAACAAATTTTAAGCAACAAGCCACATGATTGAGTCAAGTCTACAAGGAAGATCTGTAACGCCCTCAAAATAATAAATATAATCCCAACATTCATGATATAGATAGACAAGAGAATAAAACATATTTCCATTTATCAGAGTATTCTTACAAAAAATAATACATGTTGACAACAAAAGTAAATGCCCTGTAGGCTTACAACTTTCCAAGTCAACACTTGGTTACGACAAAAGAAGAGTTCTAACTCTCTACACAAGTAAGCCCTCGGCTTGAATTTACATGTATCACCAAAATATTGAAATAACCAAAAAGGTCTTCAACTCCTAAAACCAACCAAGCTAAGGCCTTGGGGGTGGCATAACACCTGAACCTGAAAATGATGTCCCATATAGGGTGAGCCAACACTCAGTAGAGATATGCTAAACATAATATGGGCAATAACTAAAACATTGGCATTTGATAAATGTTTAACTCATATAAACAACATACATCTCTTTCCATTTCCTTATCCAAACTAATTCATAGATATGGTTCCCTATTCATCCAGACAGTTCAAATGAGACTACAGCTCATATCAACAATACTTCGATTATGATCAATTAACATGAGACTACAACTCACATAATTAGCACTTCAACGCTTCAAGTTCGAATGAGACTACAACTCATATTATTATCATTTCAACACCTCAACATTCAATACTTCAATTTATCATTTCAATACTTCATATTATTATCATTTCAATACTTCAATTTATCTACGTTATACAAATGCAATTAGGATTTCGGGACTTTCACCCTGGACACTCCGGCTAACTTAGTTATTACTGGAGTCCATCCCCTATCTCCTCCCAAATCCGGTTTAGGAGTACATCCCCTATCTCCTCCCAAACCGCGGAGTGCATCCCCTATCTCCTCCCAACAATATACATATACAACGTATTTAAACACTTATCATATAAAATGATCAAGCCAAGCACATGTTCAATATGTTAACCCATCCGTCATATTCAATGACATATTCAACTGATTAGTTTTAATTCACCTAATCATCATGCAGTGTCTACAACAATCAAAACTATCCTCCACCGATAACCCAAAACAATTATTTCTAAACAGATAATAAATTATCAAACAAATAAATTATCTACAATTTCAAAGGTGAGTGATCAATCAATCCAACTCCACCATTAAACCTCATAATTACCCAATTTCATTATTTCCAACTCAATTTCATATTTCCATAACTTTCCCAAATTAATTATACAAATTAATTTATCACAATAAATTAGGACTTTTCTCCCCCTTTTCTCTACGTTGACCCAAAGGTCCAAATATCATCAATGAACATCAATAACCTTATTTTATGACCCAAAATACACATGTATTGGTCAAAAGAACAAAACCCCACTTTATACATTTTGAAACCCTAACACCCAAAACTTCCCAACTTTAACATTAAATCAAAATGACCACAAGTTTATGTCAAAGATCATAAATATGAGTAGTAATCCCTACCTCAAGTGAAGAGACCCAAAGGAGATGATGAACCGACTCGAAAGTGCTCCAAACCCCAAGATTTTCGAATCAAAATGGAGGTCTTGCAAAGCTCTACAACTTTAATGAAGGCACAAGGGTTGGGTCTCACTAAACCAAGATCAAAATCTAGAAAGAAAGAGAGTTCTAGAGAGAGAAGCCTCTCAAATTAGGGCTTTGAAAAGCTAGAGAGAGAGAATGGCCCAAAAAAGTGGTTCAAAATGCTAAAATTCAGACTGATATAATACACAGTCCGCTCGAGCGTGGAATGCCCCGCTCAAGCGTCAGACACAGACCCCCGCTCGAGCGTGAAAAACAACGCTTGAGCGTCGAATGCACACTTCCAGAAGTTCTACGGACGAAGGTCCCCACTCGAGCGTGAAAATGGACGCTCGAGCGTCCGATAACCTGCAGAGAAAAGTACTGAGGGTTGGATAATCCCACTCGAGCGTCAAAAATTCCCGCTCGAGCGCCAAAAGCCCCGCTCGAGCGTGAAGGCCAAAATCTGGGCATCAACTCTATGTTTCTGAACATAACCAACCTGTTTCAAACCTGCCCAACACGACCCAAGACTCAAATACAAAGAGTAAAGGATGGAAACGAGAACAAGATAACAACACATCTACGGAACCGAGTCCGGAATACAATAAACAAAGAAGGGGAAAACCGGGATCGCTATAACCTCCCCCCCTTAAAGAATTTCATCCCCGAAATTAGATATATAAAAGTTTTTAAAAGTATGATTTCTCAATTCTCAACACATTATAACTCAACATTCATCAACTTGACCCAATACCGGTCATCCCATCTCTTTTCAAGAGGAAATTTACAATATATTTTCAATATGCATTATCAACATGCTTTTCTTTGAAATTCAACAATTTCAACACAAGTATTCCACAATTCAATAACATACTCAATGTCAACAATACATTTGCATTTCCGAAACATAATTAACATATGCAATGTTAAAGTAAACTCCCATTTCCGAACCATATTCAATGGCTATAACATTTCCACAATCTAAAACATATATAATGTTTCTAGAATTCATTAACAAACAAAATTCCCAATACATGGTTAAACATTAACAAACAAGTCCGGGTTTTTCTTGCGGACCTCCAACTCACGTTCCCAAGTGGCTTCCTCTACTCCGTGACGTTTCCACAAAACTTTCACCAAGGGTATCGTCTTGCCTCGCAAGACTTGATCTCGCCTATCCAAGACCCGTACCGGTCTCTCCTCATACGAGGCATCCTCGTCTACCTCTAGGTCGGTCCAATCCAATATATGTGACGGATCCAGCTCGTACTTCCGAAGCATGCTAACATGAAACACGTCATGCACTCCGGATAATTGCGACGATAGAGCTAAACAGTATGCAACCTTCCCAATCCACGCAAGGATCTCAAAGGGGCCCATAATCCCAAACCTCATCAAACCCCGCCTGGGTGATATTTTCAGAAAGACGTGATCACCCACCTCAAATATGGGCTGTGCAACTTTCTCCATCGTTTCTCGCACCAACTCCGAGCTGAACAAAGGCGTATCACCCACCTCGGCCCAACACACTGGAGACCTACACGGTCGACCATACAAGGCCTCAAAAGGTGCCATGCCAATACTCAATTAGAAACTATTGTTGTAGGCAAACTCTACTAAGGGCAAGTGCCTCTCCCACAACCCACTAAAGTCAAGGACACAGCCTCGTAGCATATCCTCAAGGATCTGAATAGTACGCTCGGACTGCCCGTCAGTCTGAGGATGATAAGCCGTGCTAAAGGTCAACTTAGTGCCCAAGGCACTCTGCAAACTCTGCCACAACCTAGCAGTAAAACGTGGATCTCTATCTGAGACGATCAACACTGGGACTCTGTGCAACCTCACTATGTCCCGAACATACAAGTCGGCAAGACAATCTACCGAATCTCTCACGCGCATAGGGATAAAGTGCGCCGACTTAGTCAACCGGTCTACGACCACCCAAATAGCATCACTTCCCCGCTGAGTCCTCGGAAGACCCACAACGAAGTCCATCGTGACATGCTCCCACTTCCATTCGGCAATAGGCAAGGGTTGCAACAAACCCGCTGGCCTTTGATGCTCGTCCTTCACTTGCTGACAAGTAAGGCACTTAGACACAAACACTGCCACATCTTTCTTCATCCCCCGCCACCAAAACTAGTGACCCAAATTGCGATACATCTTAGTGCCTCCCGGATGCACCGCAAGGCGTGAATGGTGAAACTCTCGGAGTACTTCCTCTCGGCAAGACTCTGGCACAAACAGACGGTCTCGGTACCTCACACTCCGGTCGGGATACACAGCCAAACCCTTCTCAACCTTCCCACGGGAGATATTCTCTTAGAGGGATTCTGCCTCAAGGTCACTCCTTTGTGCCTCTAGTACTCGATTCACAAGTGTGGGCTGTGCAACTACAGAAAACAAGGCTGCAGACTCAATAGATTCACCCAGAAATAGATCAAACTCGCCAAGTGCACCCAACATCTCCCACTCCCGGATGGCTATACAAGCTACATCGCTAAAGGATTTCCTACTAAGGGCATCGGCCACAACATTGGCCCTTCTCGGGTGATAGTCTAACTCAAAGTCATAATCCTCAATGAACTTCATCCACCTTCTCTGCCTCAGATTTAAGTCTTTCTGTATAAATAGATACTTCAGACTTTTATGATCCGAGAACACTTTGAATCTCTCACCATACAGGTAATGCCTTTAAATCTTCAAGGCAAAAATTACAGCTGCTAACTCTAGGTCATGTGTAGGGTAATTCTTCTCGTGTACTTTCAACTGACGTGAACCATAGGCTACTACTTTCCCCTCTTGCATCAACACACAACCCAAACCTTCTCGTGAGGCATCACAATATACTGCATAACCCAAACCCCTCTCCGAAATAATCAAAACTAGAGTGGTGGTAAGTCTAACTTTAAGCTCTTGGAACGACTTTTCACAAGTCTCACTCCATACAAGTTTGATCCCTTTCCGCGTCAACCTAGTCAATGGCGAAGCTAGTTTGGAGAAATCTTTCACAAACCTACGGTAATAATCGGCCAATCCCAGAAAAATGCGGATCTCAAAAATACTCTTAGGCTGTGCCCAATCCTGCACTGCCTCTACCTTAGATGTATCAACAGACACCCCTTCCCCGGAGACCACATGGCCTAAGAATTTCACTTCTCTTAGCCAAAACTCACACTTCCCGAACTTAGCATACAGCTTATGGGTTCTAAGCAACTCAAGCACCACTCTCAAGTGTTCCTCGTGCTCTTCCTCCGAATGTGAATAAATCAGAATGTCGTTCACGAAAACGACCACAAAATGATCTAAGAATTCCCAGAAAATCCAGTTCATCAAGTCCATGAAACTGCCGGTGCATTGGTGAGCCCAAAAGGCATCACCAGAAACTCATAATGGCCATACCGCGTACGGAATGCCGTCTTCGGGATATCCTCCTCCCTGACCCTCAACTGATGGTAACCCGATCTCAAGTCTATCGTAGAGAAATAACGGGACCCTTTTAACTAGTCCAACAAATCATCTATAGGAGGCATAGGGTACTTGTTCTTAACCGTAGCCCGATTCAACTTCCGGTAATCAATACGAAGTCTCAAGGCACCATCTTTCTTTTTAGCAAAGAGGGCCAGTGCTCCCCACGGCGAAGCACTAGGGCGGATAAAGCCCTTATCTAGTAATTCCTGGAGTTGAATCTGCAACTCACTCAATTCGGCTGGGGCAAAACGATACGGTGCCATGGAAATCGGTGCTGTGCCAGGCACCAAGTCGATAGAGAACTCAATCTCTCAGTGAGGTGGCAAACTAACAAGATCCTCGGGAAAGACGTCCAAGTACTTACAAACCATTCTTAGCAACTCAGCCTGGGTCTCATCACACTCATTACTCATACAGCTAACGAGGCGATAACTAAGCTCACCCCGCCCTCGCGAATCATACACTTGTGGAAAAACACTACCCACCCGATCTCCCAAGAAATGAAAACAATTCCCGCTCAAGGTACATACAATGACCCTCTGGCGGTAGTGTAGACGCGCCCCGAGGGCCTCATGCTTCTACAGTTCGGACTCAAATGTCACGGTTCTGAATCTAATCCCGCAAAGTGCAATGCGAGACCGATAAATCACCAAAGTGTCCAAATTCGGCAAATCGTTTTGGAAAACTGATTTTTAAGAAAGTAGTGCCAAACATGGACTACTTTGCCAGATACAGAGTCGCCACCTAAATATTTTGTTTTGGGGGATTTCAGGGAACCCTGACTCGTTACCTAAGGCCACGTGTCCGTCATCACCAAAGTTGTCTCGGCTCGGGAACTTGGGTACGATTGGGGAAAGTCATCTATAAGCACCCCGCTCGCCCGATCCAAAGATCGGCATGTACTAAACATGATATCTTGTTTTGAAAACATATGTGTTCTTATTCTGATTAATTAGCTAATCTTACTACGTGATGCGCACAACACACAAGTATAGACTAGATCACCTAATTTGGAACAAAGCATCGCATATCCGTTTGTTTAGAAATGGTTTGAAGTTTGCTACTCGCATGTAGGCTAAAACATGGATTTCAATGAATTGTTCCAATTCAAATGATCCAACCTTCACCCACAGGCATTCAGGCAGTTATATCATATAAGCACTTAGCCTCATGCCAAGCATGCTGTCATGTTAATACTCACATACATGCAAGATGCTAAAGCATAAATACTCACAGTGTACTCCGAGCCAAAACAAAGAACATGTTAGTAATCAATGTATGATCCAAATCCATGTTAAGATAGCTTATGCATCACATACAAAATGCAACTAGAATAGGCTCGGCTAGTCTAAAATGGCATGTGAGATGCGACAATTCGATACATGTATTCAACTTTGAATTGAAATACAATGCAGTTAGTATGATGCGCCGAGTCCGGTGCATGCAATACAGATGAATGATGCAAACATGCATAGCATAAGGATGCTAATTGAAACATGCCCTAGAACTAACCATCGTAAGCGGTTAAGTAAAAGGGAGAAAGAAGTGGAGGTTGGAAGACATGCATCACACACACGCACACTTATTACACAATTGCGCCATCTCGACGGAGGGACCGAAAGAATAATACAAATTACATAATGAACTAACTAACAAGATAATTAATTATTACAAAACCACTTAACTAATTAAGAAAATCAATTAAGCTATGAAAAAAGTAAAAAATAGCCTCGGGAAGAGGGATGCATGCGTGCTCGGACGGCTTCGCTCGAAAATCCATCGCCATGCCACATGTTGCCTCTGTTTACACTGCTCTGTACCTCTGAAAACTGTGCCAACTTATGTGACACTGCTGAACCACCTTGGGGACTTTCTGAGAGTCCATCGGCTAAGAGATAGGGCCATCGGCCATGGGAAATTGGTCATCGACCAAATGTAAAGCTCTCAGCCAACAATGTTTACCCGACCGGCACTGAAGATGGCCGATCGGCCATATCTTCCTGCAGAATGCTGTGTTGCTGCAGCAGAGAACAAACAGAGCATGGCAATACATTTGCAAGACAATGTTTACACGACCATTCTTCCTATCATGTTATGAACTCAAGGGAGTATAGTCCTCGACCCTTGGACTGCCAATCACGCATTTCAATGCATGATGGCCAAAGGAGCCGAATGTGCAATTTATATCAAATGAAATGCAAATAAACATGTAAGAGGCCCCAACCTCTATCATGGTTGATCAAGAGGCAAGGGATGCAATCATGCAAGCAAAACTAAAACAACATAAAACATGTCAAGGACAATGCCATACAAGGCTAATGGTAATAAGCATGCCAAATGCAATGCAACCTAAACAAGCATGCAAACATGCAAGGCATGTGACAACATTCAAGGATAGGCAAGCATGTAACAACATGTGGGGCAAGCATGCAACAACATGCAAGAGACAATACATGCAAAGCAACTTAACAAAAGGGGCATGCCAAATGCGATATAACTTAAGCATGCGACAACATGCAATAGGCCAAGTATGCAACAACCTGCAAGGCAAGCATGCAACAACATGCGATAATGGTCTTAAACCAAAATGGACAGCTCTCAAATAGGTCCAAATCAGTGGGCAAAATGCAATGGAAATGAGGACAAAAACACATACAAATATGCATGCCAATTGGCCTAGCACTTAAGCATAGTAGAACAACTCTTAAACACACTTAGGAGAAGATAAAAATGGACATGTGACAAACATGTTAAGCTCTGAAATCATGTTAGGAGAGGCGCCAAACCGACCAAAGTACATAAGCAAAGCATGCAAGAAAGCTTAAAGCTTGAAACTAGCCAAAGGGTTCAAACCATGGCTATACAAAGCAAGCCCCAAAGGGCCAAGAGGACCTAAAATAGTCCTAAGGTAGGTCCAAACAAGACCGAAAGCAAGCTCGAAACTAGCTAACACAAGCTAGAACATAACGCCAAAACATGAGGCATGCAAGGCTACCAAAGAGGGTGTTACACTACACATATCAGAACCAAACATGGCATCATTTAAGCAATGACAAACAGAGTTATGGCATGTCAAAGTAAGCCCAAAAACTCACTTATATGGCATCCCAAAGACCTAAGCATGGTGGCATACACAATGACACATTCATGAGGCATAAAACACAAACCCTTTAAAGCATTAAAGGAGTGACAAATGCAAGTGCACAAGCATAAAACATGGACTGAAATAACATAAGAAGTGATGCCAAACCACTAAAATGGCCCAAGTAAAGCATGCTAGTGACTCAAACACCCAAAGCTAACAAGCTAGATTGCATGGTAGCTATACAAAACAATGTAAGCATGACCAAAACAATGAAAAACAGAGCTCAAGAATATTAAAACAAGGCTAGAAGCTTCATGAAGTTGAGCCAAAACATGCAAGCATGGTAGTCTAAATGCTAGATACATGTTAAGGCAAATGAGGGGATTGCAAGGCAAGTATATGGTGCATGCAAGAGACCACAAAACCAACTTTAGACAGAGGTAAAGCATGGCAAAACAACACCAAATACTTGCTGAGATGAAGCTAAAACAAGCTAGACATACAAGCCACCAACATAAGCCATTTATGCTAGTATTCAAGACAACAAGTAGAGGGGATGACCCTCTCCTATTTAGGACACTGTAGACACCCCATTTTTGACCGTCCTCAAGACTTGGACGTCACCATTGGAACACTTGGTGATTACCCTTGTTTGTGTTCGTTTGGAGTTCCCGGAGGTCTCGGCTCGCGCGCCTTGCCTCAGGATCTCCGAACTCGACTGTTTAGTGTCTGGTTTTGCACCAAACACTTGTGTTTTGCCTTGGAGGGGCAGGGAATGCCTTGTGAGGCATCCCCACACACCACCGGCAGTGGTTAGAGGTCACCGGCTGGTTTTTGCTGCCATCGGCACTTTTTGTTGCCGGTCGGCACTCTTTTTTGCCAAAATGGCATCTTTGGCCGGCCGACTACTGTGCATCTGCTTTTGCAGATATTTTATCACAGCTGTCTTACTTTTGGCTCCCCTCCATACACGTGTATGGAGGGATCTCCCTCTTTGGAAGCTTGTCTTGTAAGCTTTACATGACAAGAAGCTCTATAAGAGAGAGCCTTGTCTCTTGGCTTTAGGGTTAGACACTTGAGAGACTTAGGATATTTTTAGACAGCCATTTTTAGGGTTTTGAGTTCTAGGGTTAGAAACCATACACTTTCTATCTCTATATCTCCCTCTTGTGTGTGTTTAAGTGCACTTGTGTCTTACTATTGCACACAAACACATAGTGTTTCACCTTCCCTTAGTTTCTGAGGTTCCAAGAGGTTGTTCTTGAGGTTCTTGAGTGGTTTCAAGCTTGGAGAAGCTGTTGGAGCTTCATCTTTGAAGAAAGTCAACAAGGGTAACGATCTTACCTTTATATTCCCCATTTTTGTATTGTATTTTTACCTGTCTTAAAATTGTTTTTGAGCTTGGTGTATAATACAAAAAAGTTCTGTTTTTAGGCCCTCTAAATTGTTTGTTTAGAGTGTTTTGTGGTTTGGAGGTGTTTGACCCCTCTTAGGCCTTGAAAGGCCCCCATTTTGTGCTATTTTGTGCAAGTTTCAAGACTTTGGTGTTTGGGCCTCTTCACCACTGAAATCTTGAGGGATTTCAGTGGTGGAGATGGTGCCTTGAAGTCTCCAAAAGGGGAGGGCCACCCCCTCTCCTTGTTGTCCTTGAAATGGACTCCTTTTTGGCCTCTTGAGAGAGCATCATGTTAGAATGTGTATTGATCATATCTTGGCTATTTTCCATGCTTATTATGCCATGATATAACCTTGTTGTGTGTTGGTTTTGGTACACCATGCATGCTTAGCATACCTACCATGTAAAGCCATGTTATTGCCTTAATATGCCTTAGGTTGTTAGCCTTTGTTCTAGCATGTTTTAGGCTTAGCCTTGTGAAGGTTTTGTGCTCATTTTGCCATGTTTAAGGTCTATCCTAGGTTGTTTGGGTCGGATTTGGCATGCTTAGTATAGCTCCTTTGCATTCCGGCTTGTTGGCCTTAAGTGTATGAATGTATAGCATGGCATTCTTGCATTTATTTAGTGGTTTGGAACTATCCACCATGTTATTTCAGACCTTATAGCATGCTTGTATGTTTGCCTTGGATGTTTCCTTAATGCTTTGAAAGCTTGTGTAGCATGCTCCATGTTTTGGCACTTGTGCATGCTTTTGAATTCGAGCCACTTAGATGCCATCTAAGAGTCCCTTTTGCATGGTCTAGGACTGTCTTGAACCTATTTTAAGTCCTCTTAGCCTTGTGAGGCTTGGTTGGCTTAGCCATGGTTCAAGTCTCTTTGACTTGCTTCAAGTACTTGGGCCATCTATTGCATGCTTGGTCTATTTTGTTTGCTTGGTTTGACACCATTCTAACATGAGTTTCAATGCTTACCTTGCATGTCATATGCCCGTGATTGCCTCATTCAAATGTGCTTAGAAGTAGCCCTTTGAGGCTTGAGCATTTGTGCCTAAGTGTTGGTCCAACTTACTTGCATGTGTGTATGTATGTTTGATTCCAATTCCTTGACTTTTGGCCACTGTTTTGGCCCCTTTTAGAGCTGCCCAAATCATGTTTAAGTCCAATCTTTACATGTTGTTACATGGCTCACACTTCGCATGCTTTGATTGCACCGTGTCTTGCATGACCATTAGCTTGTATGCTTGTTCATTGCTTGCTTGCTTGCATTGCCATGTTGCATCCCTAGCTAACATGCCTAGGTTGCATTGAACATGCATGTCTTGTCCCTTGATTTAGTGATAGGGATTGGACCCCTTTGGTTTGTTGGTTTGCACTACACTTAACATCAAAATGTGCACACTTGGTCACTTGGACCATCACGCATAGAAATGCGCGATTGATGGTCCGAGAACCAAGGAGTATGTCCCTTTGAGTCACAAACATGATAAGGGACATGATTAGTGCATATATGCCTTGAATTGTGCTGCCATGCTCTGCCTTGCCCTCTATTGCTGTCAATTATAGATTCTGCAGGAACACTCTGCCGACCGGCAGTACTAAGTGCCGACCGGCACTCCTATCTCTGCCGATAGCTTCACCAATGGCCGGTAGCTATATATCACTGCCGGTGGTAATCCCACTCGGCCGGTGATGTCTTCCAGTATCCAGAGAAGCAATCCAGAGGTTTTGGCAGCCTCCAGAGGAGTAAAAGAAGGAAAACAGAGGCAGCCAATGCATGGCCGTGCGCTTCCGAGCGGGATCCGAGCATGCGCTGCATTTGGCTTTCCTCCCGAGGCGGTTTACTATTTTTCTTAGCTTAATTAGTTTAGTTTGTTAGCTAATTAGGCAATTTGTAATATTTAATTAGCTTGCGTAGTTAATTAATTTGTATTATTTATTTGGTCCCTCCGAGCGAGGACAAATCTGTAATAAGTGTGGGTGAGTGTGTGTATGTCTTCCAATCCCCACTTCTTTCTTCCCTTTTATTTACCTGCTTATGATGGTAGACTAGGGCATATTTAAAATTAGCATACCTTATGCTATGCATGCGTGCATTCATTCATTTGTTTTACATGCACCGGGCTCGGTACATCACGCTAACTGCATTTGTACTTCAATTCCAAATTGAATACGTGCATCAATTGACTGCATTTTACATGCCATGCTTAGGTTAGCCGAGCCTACTCTAATTGCATTTTGCATGCGTTGCATTAGCCACTCTAACATGAACTAGGATCATGCATGTTTGCTAACTAGTTTATTGTTTTGGCATGGAGTACGATGTAAGTATTTATGCTTTAGCATCTCGCATGCGCGTGAATGTTGCCATGACAGTATGTTTGCCATGCGGCTAGATGCTTATATGTTATAAACTGTTCAAATGCCTGTGGGTGAAGGTTGGATTGTTTGAGTTGGAAAAACTCATTGAAATCCGTGTTTTAGCCTACTTGCGAGTAGCAAATTCCAAAGCGTTTTCCAAAACAAACGGATGTGCAATGCTTGTTTCCAAATTAGGCAATCTAGTCTATACTTGTTTGCTGTGCACATAACATAGTAATTCTAGGCTAATAAATGGAATAAGAACACATAATATTTTCAAAAACGAATATCATGGTTAGTAAGAGGCCGATCTTCGGATCGGGCGAGAGGGGGTGCTCATAGCTGACCTTCCCCAATCGTACCCTAGCTCCCGAGCCGAGACAACTCCGGTGATGACGGACATGTGGCCTTCGGCACCGAGTCAGGGTTTCCTAAATTCCCCCATAAAAAATATTTAGGTGGCGACTCTGTATCTGGCAAAGCAGTCCATGTTTGGCACTTCTTTCCTAAAATATGTTTTCTCAAAACGATTTGCCAGATTTGGACTCTTTGGTTCAAGATTAAGAACCATGACACGAACCGAGTCCGAACTGTAGTAGCGAGGTCCCTCGCGGGCGCGTTCTACAGATACCAAAACCACCTCTCCACCACTAAAGATCCTCTGGATTTCAGTGGTAGAGAGGCCATGCAAAGCTCAAAGCAAGGGCCAAAAGGGATGGCCTAAAACAAGGCCTAACAAGGCATTGGAGGGGGTGAACAACCCCAAACCTCAAAATGACCTTAAACAAAGTTCAAAAGCAAGTAAAAACATAACTTTTATCAGTTAATAGCTAAGCTTAAAACAATAAGCAAGAATGGCTAAACGCCTAAGCAAGAAAGGGGTATATAAAGCAAGAATGCTCACCCTTGAAGAACACCTTCAAGAACACAACACCAGCACCTTTCTCTGATGAAAACCACTCCAAGAACCCTAACAACAACTCCTTAGAACCTCAGCAACCAAGGATGATGTAATGCTAGGTGTTTGTGTGCAATAGTGTGAACAAAAATCACTCACTTTAGGTCACAAATACACACACAAATGATAGAGATAGAGAGATACAACTTCTTCTATCCCTAATTTCAAAACCTCTGAGAAGGGAGGAGGACCTCCCCTCTTATAGAAATCCAATTTGCAAAGCTTCTTGGAGAAGCTAAGCAAAGGGCAAATCCCTCCATACACGTGTATGGAGGGGGGTAATTGTGGATGCCAGCTGTGCCAGCTGGCACAAAATATCTGCATAAAGCAGATAAACAGGGTTCGGCCACCAAAAATATAGTGCCGGCCGACCAAATATAGTGCCGATCGGCCAATACTTTTGGCCGATGGAAAGAAAACAGGGCCGATGGCTTCAAGCCTTGGCCGGTGGGTTGAAGGTATGGCAAACAAGCCACCCTCTTCCCTTAGAAGCAAAAACACAAGTGTTTGGTCCACAACCAAGCACAAAAAAGACAAGTTGAGAGATCATGAGGCAAGGCGCATTGCCAAGACCTCCGAGAACTCAAAATGAACACGAGCATGGATGATCATCGAGTGTTCAAACGATGACGTCCAAGTCTTGAGGACGGTCAAAATTGGGGTGTCTACAGGTAGCAATCAATAACAACTCGGTATGACGATAACCAGTCCATATCCAAAATCACATCAAAACCCGACATAGCCATTACTACAAAACAAAATAGAAGTCGGCGGTCGGCGACCTCTATATCACAACCTCTACACCCCTGTTTTAAAATCAACTCACCCCCAACAGGTGATACTACACAAATAGGAGATGCTAACTGTGCCAACTCCAACCCCAAAACAGATGCCAATACAGCAGATATAAAGGAATGGGATGCACCCGTATCAATCAACACATTAGCAGTCGAGTTGCAAAACAAAAAGGTACCTCTCACAACAGATGGAGCCGGTACAAGATCCTACGCAGTAACAGCATACACGCGCCCTGTAGGCCCCTGGTCTACCTGCTCACCTCTCGGAGCGAAAGGCTGCTACACGGACTGAGACGATGAGGCTCCCTGATTGGCCCTCGAGGCCTGAACTGACTAAGCTGGCTGAAAACTCTGCCTCGACCCAAATGCACCAGATGTGCCACCCAACTGCGGGCAAAACCTCTTCAGGTGCCTCGCCTGACCACACTGGTAACAAGAGAGTGGCTGGCCTTTGCCTGACTTTGGCTCTGCGGACGAGCCGAAGATGAGGCTCTCTCTGCCCTTCTCCCCTCTATGGGCAAGCTGGAGACTTGTGGCCCAGCTGACCACACTTGTAACAAGTAAAGTCTCCCTGACTGCCTCTCCTAGAGCCTGAACTCGGCACTGGAAAGGTAGATCTCGCAAACGCACTCTCGGACTGCTGAAGATTAGAACCCCTCTGCCTCCTATCATCCCCCTGGCCATCCTGACTCCTCTTGGAGCCCCTCATCCTCTCCTCCTCCTCATGCATAATAATCTCAAGATGGGCCGCAGCATCCACAAGGCGGCCATACTCCCGAGTCATGGACCCTGCAACTACCATCTTAAGCCCGGTCCTTAACTTCTTCTCAAACTCAAGACAACGGCGTTCTTCAGACGCCACCAACTCAGGTGCAAACGTCGATAAGCTGGTAAATGCGGCCTCAAACCTGGCCACTGGTTTGTTCAACTGCTTGAGCTGACAGAACTGATCCCTCAACTTCTCCCTAACAGCGGGAGGAAAGAACTTCTCTTGAAAAGCATCTACAAAGGCCTCCCAAGTCCTACCAATACGACCTCGAACAAACTTCCGCCACTGACCCGCATCTCCCTTCAGCTAGAAGGATGCCAAGGTCACCCTCAAGGCTCCGTCTTCAATGCCTAGCATCTCAACCGTCTTCATCATCTGCTCAAGCCACTCATCAGCCTTAAATGGCTCTTTTGGATCCCCCAGAAACTCATCCAGATTAGACCGGAAAAACTCCCTTTTTAGAAAAGAAGGCCTTGCCTCAACAACATGAGCCTGGGCTTGATTCTCAGCTCTGAGAATGCCCATGGATTCCCTCAATGCCCCTGCCATCTCGCGGGCTAAGGCGCCCATGGCTTGCTGACCTACTAGCTCGGCCACATTGGCCTGACCAACACCCTCCTGCTGCGCCGGAATTTCATCTAGTATACGCATCTCCTGCCTCCTAGGCCTACCTCGCCTACCACCACGTCCTCGTTCTAACATCTTAATAAAGGTAACGAGAACATTAGCACATTCACAAATGTGCTGAAGCTATAACACTCACATCCTAATTCATGGACAACTGTAATTCACTTCACGTAAGCACATAATCACATAAGCACTTACGAATTTCATTTCCGGATAATGACAGTCCTGAGGCCTTGCTAGAGTTCCAGTTAGAAACAGCATTGATCAAGTGCTTTTCCAACAGGACTCCCAGAAACCCAAGGATCCAATCAACATCCCCGGAACTAAATTCCATACCCATTTAGTCACATAAGCATGTTATCAAATAAACACATGGCATCATACATAAGTCTCTAACAAGCGAGACAAACCCATTGTAGTACTAACCACTCCCCACGTACCCAAGGTATTCAAACCCGGTATGCTCTGATAGCAAGTTGTAACGCCCTCAAAATAATACATATAATCCCAACATTCATGATATAGATAGACAAGAGAATAAAACATATTTCCATTCATCAGAGTATTCTTACAAAAAGTAATACATGTTGACAACAAAAGTAAATGCCCTGTAGGCTTACAACTTTTCAAGTCAACACTTGGTTACAACAAAAGAAGAGTTCTAACTCTCTACACGAGTAAGCCCTCGGCTTGAATTTATATGTATCACCAAAATATTAAAATAACCAAAAAGGTCTTCAACCCCCAAAACCAACCAAGCTAAGGCCTTGGGGGCGGCATAACGCCTGAACTTGAAAATGATGACCCATATAGGGTGAGCCAACACCCAGTAGAGATATGCTTTCCATTTCATTATCCAAACCAATTCATAGATATGGTTCCCTATTCATCCAGATAGTTCAAATGAGACTACAGCTCATATCAACAATATTTCGATTATGATCAATTAACATGAGACTACAACTCACATAATTAACACTTCAAGTTTGAATGAGACTACAACTCATATTATTATCATTTCAATACTTCAATTTGTCTACGTTATACAAACGCAATTAGGATTTAGGGACTTTCACCCTGGACACTCCGGCCAACTTAGTTATCATTGGAGTCCATCCTCTATCTCCTCCCAAATTCGATTTAGGAGTACATCCCCTATCGCCTCTCAAACCGCAGAGTGCATCCCCTATCTCCTTCCAACAATATATATATACAATGTATTTAAACACTTATCATATACAATGATCAAGCCAAGCACACGTTCAATATGTTAACCCATCCGTCATATTCAATGACATATTCAATTGATTAGTTTTAATTCACCTAATCATCATGCATTGTCTACAACAATCAAGACTATCCTCCATCGATAACCCACAACAATTATTTCTAAACAGATAATAAATTATCAAACAGATATACAATTTCAAAGGTGAGTGATCAATCAATCCAACTCCACCATTAAACCTCATAATTACCCAATTTCATTATTTCCAACTCAATTTCATATTTTCATAACTTTCCCAAATTAATTATAGAAATTAATTTATCACAATAAATTAGGACTTTTCTCCCCCTTTTCTCTACATTGACCCAAGGGTCCAAATATCACAATGAACATCAATAACCTTATTTTATGACCCAAAATACATATGTATTGGTCAAAAGAACAAAACCCCTCTTTATACATTTTGAAACCCTAACACCCAAAACTTCCCAACTTCAACATTAAATCAAAATAACCACAAGTTTATGTCAAATATCATAAATATGAGTAGTAATCCCTACCTCAAGTGAAGAGACCCAAAGGAGATGATGAACCAACTCAAAAGTGCTCCAAACCCCAAGCTTTTCGGATCAAAATGGAGGTCTTGCAAAGCTCTACAACTTTAATAAAGGCACAAGAGTTGGGTCTCACTAAACCAAGATCAAAATGTAGAGAGAGTTCTAGAGAGAGGAGCTCTCAAATTAGGGCTTTGAAAAGCTAGAGAGAGAGAATGGCCTGAAAAAGTGGTTCAAAATGCTAAAATTCGGACTGATATAATACACAGTCCGCTCGAGCGTGGAACGCCCCGCTCAAGCGTCAGACACAGACCCCCGCTCGAGCATGAAAAGCGACGCTTGAGTGTCAAATGCACACTTCTAGAAGTTCTGCAGACGAAGGTCCCCGCTCGAGCTTGAAAATGGACGCTCGAGCGTCCGATGACCTGCAGAGAAAAGTACTGAGGGTTGGATAATCCCACTCGAGTGTCAAAACTCCCCGCTCGAGCTCCAAAAGCCCCGCTCGAGCGTGAAGGCCAAAATCTGGGCATCAACTCTATGTTTCTGAACACAACCAACCTGTTTCAAACCTGCCCAACACGACCCAAGACTCAAATACAAAGAATAAAGGATGGAAACGAGAACAAGATAACAACACATCCACAGAACCGAGTCCGGAATACAATAAACAAAGAAGGGGAAAACCGGGATCACTATAACCTCCCCCCCTTAAAGAATTTCATCCCCGAAATTAGATATATAAAATTTTTTAAAAGTATGATTTCTCAATTCTCAACACATTATAACTCAACATTCATCAACTTGACCCAATACCGGTCATCCCATCTCTTTTCAAGAGGCAATTTACAATATATTTTCAATATGCATTATCAACATGCTTTTCCTTGAAATTCAACAATTTCAACACAAGTATTCCATAATTCAATAACATACTCAATGTCAACAATATATTTGCATTTCCGATACATAATTAACATATGCAATGCTAAAGTAAACTCCCATTTGAGAACCATATTCAATGGCTATAACATTTCCACAATCTAAAACATATATAATGTTTCCAGAATTCATTAACAAACAAAATTCCCAATACATGGTTAAACATTAACAAACAAGTCCGGGTATTTCTCGCGGACCTCCAACTCACGTTCCCAAGTGGCTTCCTCCACTCCGTGATGTTTCCACAAAACTTTCACCAAGGGTATCATCTTGTCTCGCAAGACTTGATCTCGCCTATCCAAGACCCGTATCGGTCTCTCCTCATACGAGGCATCCTCGTCTACCTCTAGGTCGGTCCAATCCAATACATGTGACGGATCCGGCTCGTACTTTCGAAGCATGCTAACATGAAACATGTCATGCACTCCGGATAACTGCGGCGGTAGAGCTAAACGGTATGCAACCTCCCCAATCCGCTCAAGGATCTCAAAGGGACCCACAAACCGAGGGGACAACTTCCCACTCTTCCCAAACCTCATCAAATCCCGCCTAAGTGATATTTTCAGAAAGACATGATCACCCACCTCAAATGCCAAAGGCCTCCTTCGACGGTCGGCATAACTCTTTTGGCGACTCTGGGCTGTAACAAGCCTCTTACGGATAAGCTCAACTTTCTCCGTCATTTCTCGCACCAACTCCGGGCCGAACAAAGGCGCATCACCCACCTCGGCCCAACACACTGGAGACCTACACGGTCGGCCATACAAGGCCTCAAAAGGTGCCATGCCAATACTCGATTGGAAACTATTGTTGTAGGCAAACTCCACTAAGGGCAAGTGCCTCTCCCATAACCCACTAAAGTCAAGGACACAGTCTCGTAGCATATCCTCAAGGATCTGAATAGTACGCTCGGACTTCCCGTCAGTCTGAGGATGATAAGCCGTGCTAAAGGTCAACTTAGTACCCAAGGCACTCTGCAAACTCTGCCACAACCTAGCAGTAAAATGTGGATCTCTATCTGAGACGATCAACACTGGGACTCTGTGCAACCTCACTATGTCCCGAACATACAAGTCTGCAAGACAATCTACCGGATCTCTCACACGCATAGGGATAAAGTGCGCCGACTTAGTCAACCGGTCTACGACCACCCAAATAGCATCACTACCCCGCTGATTCCTCGAAAGACTCACAACGAAGTCTATCGTGACATACTCCCACTTCCATTCGACAATAGGCAAGGGTTGCAACAAACCCGCTGGCCTTTGATGCTCGTCCTTCACTTGCTGACAGGTAAGGCACTTAGACACAAACACTGCCACATCTTTCTTCATCCCCCGCCACCAAAACTGGTGACCCAAATCGCGATACATCTTAGTGCCTCCCGAATGCACCGCAAGGCGTGAATGGTGAAACTCTTGGAGTACTTCCTCTCAGCAAGACTCCGGCACAAACAGACGGTCTCGGTACCTCACACTCCGGTCGGGATACACAGTCAAACCCTTCTCAACCTTCCTACGGGAGATCTTCTCTCGGAAGGATTCTACCTCAAGGTCACTCCTTTGTGCCTCTAGTACACGATTCACAAGTGTGGGCTGCGCAACTACAGAAAACAGGGTCGCAGACTCAACAGATTCACCCAGAAACAGATCAAACTCGCCAAGTGCACCCAACATCTCCCACTCCTGGATGGCTATACAAGCTACATCGCTAAAGGATTTCCTACTAAGGGCATCGGCCACAACATTGGCCTTTCCCAGGTGATAGTGCAACTCAAAGTCATAATCCTGAATGAACTTCATCCACCTTCTCTGCCTCAGATTTAAGTCTGTCTGTGTAAACAGATACATCAAACTTTTATGATCCAAGAACACTTCGAACTCTCACCATACAGGCAACGCCTCTAAATCGTCAAGGCAAAAATTATAGCTGCTAACTCTAGGTCATGTGTCGGGTAATTCTTCTCATGTACTTTTAACGGACGTGAGCCATAGGCTACTACTTTCCCCTCTTACATCAACACACAACCCAAACCTTCTCGTGAGGCATCACAATATACTGCATAACCCAAACCCCTCTCCGAAATAATCAAAACTGGAGCGGTGGTAAGTCTAACTTTAAGCTCTTGGAACGACTTTTCACAAGTCTCACTCCATACAAATTTGATTCCTTTCCGCGTCAACCTAGTCAATGGCGAAGCAAGTTTGGAGAAATCTTTCACAAACCTACGGTACTAACCGGTCAATCCCAGAAAACTAAGGATCTCAAAAACACTCTTAGGTTGTGCCCAATCCTGCACTGCCTCTACCTTGGATGTATCAACAGACACCCCTTCCCCGGAGACCACATGGCCTAAGAATTTCACTTCTCTTAGCCAGAACTCACACTTCCCGAACTTAGCATACAGCTTATGGGTTCTAAGCAACTCAAGCACCACTCTCAAGTGTTCCTCGTGCTGTTCCTCTGAAGGTGAATAAATCAGAATGTCGTCCACGAAAACGACCACAAAATGATCTAAGAATTCCCAGAAAATCTGGTTCATCAAGTCCATGAACACTGCCGGTGCATTGGTGAGCCCAAAAGGCATCACCAGAAACTCATAATGGCCATACCGCGTATGGAATGCCGTCTTCAGGATATCCTCCGCCCTGACCCTCAACTGATGGTAACCTGATCTCAAGTCTATCTTAGAGAAACAACGGGACCCTTTTAACTGGTCAAACAAATCGTCTATACGAGGCATAGGGTACTTGTTCTTAACCGTAGCCCGATTCAAATTCCGGTAATCAATACAAAGTCTCAAGGCACCATTTTTCTTTTTAGCAAAGAGGGCCGGTGCTCCCCACGGCGAAGCACTAGGGCGGATAAAGCCCTTATCTAGCAATTCTTGGAGTTGAATCTTCAACTCACTCAATTCGGCTGGGGCAAAACGATACGGTGCCATGGAAATCGGTGCCATGCCAAGCGCTAAGTCGATAGAGAACTCAATCTCTCGGTGAGGTGGCAAACTAACAAGATCCTCGGGAAAGACGTCCGAGTACTCACAAACCACTCTTGGCAACTCAGCCTGGGTCTCATCACACTCACTACTCATATAGCTAGCGAGGAGATAACTAAGCTCACCCCGCCCTCACGGATCATACACTGGTGGCAAAACACAACCCACCCGATCTCCTAAGAAGTGAAAACAATCCCCACTCAAGGTACATACAGTGACCCTCTGGCGGTAGCAATCAACAATAGCCCGGTACGACGATAACCAGTCCATACCCAAAATCACTCAAAACCCGACATAGCCATTACTACAAAAGAAAATGAAAGTCGGCGGTCGGCGACCTCTATATCACAACCTCAACACCCCTATTTTAAAATCAACTCACCCCCAACAGGTGATACTACACAAATAGGAGATGCTAACTGTGCCAACTCCAACCCCAAAACAGATGCAAATGCAGCAGATATAAAGGAATGGGATGCACCCGTATCAATCAACACATTAGCAACCGAGTTGCAAAACAAAAAGGTACCACTCACAACAGATGGAGCCGGTACAAGATCCTGCGCGGTAACAGCATACACGCACCTTGTAGGCCCCTGGTCTACCTGTTCACCTCTCGTAACAAAAGACTGCTGCACGGACTGCGACGATGAGTCTCCCTGATTGGCCCTCGAGGCCTGAACTGACTGAACTGGCTGAAAACTCTGCCTCGACCCTGATGCACCAGAAGTGCCACCCAACTGCGGGTAAAACCTCTTCAGGTGCCCCGCCTGACCACACTGGTAACAAGAGAGTGGCTGGCCTCTGCCCTGACTCTGGCTCTGCAGACGAGCCGAAGATGAGGCTGCTCTCTGCCCTCCTCCCCTCTGCGGGCAAGCTGAAGACTTGTGGCCCAGCTGACCACACTTGTAACAAGTAAAGTCTCCCTGACTACCTCTCCTAGAGCCTGAACTCGGCACTGGAAAGGTAGATCTCGCAAACGCACCCTGGGACTGCTGAAGATTAGAACCCCTCTGCCTCCTACCATCTCCCTGGCCATCCTGACTCCTCTTGGAGCCCCTCATCCTCTCCTCCTCCTCATGCATAATAATCTCAAGATGGGCCGCAGCATCCACAAGGCGGCCATACTCCCGAGTCATGGACCCCGCAACTCTCATCTTAAGCCCGGTCCTTAACTTCTTCTCAAACTCAAGACAACGGGGTTCTTCAGACGCCACCAACTCAGGTGCAAACATCGATAAGCTAGTAAATGCGGCCTTAAACTCGGCCACTGATGTGTTCAGCTGCTTGAGCTGACAGAACTGATCCCTCAACTTCTCCCTAACAGCGGGAGGCAAGAACTTCTCTTGGAAAACATCTACGAAGGCCTCTCAAGTCCCACCAATACGACCTCGAACAAACTTCCACTACTGACCCGCGTCTCCCTTCAGTTGGAAGGACGGCAAGGTCACCCTCAAGGCTCCATCTTCGATGCCTAGCATCTGAAACGTCTTCATCATCTGCTCAAGCCACTCATCAGCCTTAAGTGGCTCTTTTGGATCCCCTAGAAACTCATCCGGATTAGACCGGAAAAACTCCCTTTTTAGAAAAGAAGGCCCTGCCTCAGCAACATGGGCCTGGGCTTGATTCTCAGCTCTGAGAATGCCCATGGATTCCCTCAATGCTCCTGCCATCTCGCGGGCTAAGGCGCCCATGGCCTGCTGACCTACTGGCTCAGCCACATTGGCCTGACCAACACCCTCCTGCTGCGCCAGAATTTCATCTAGTATACGCATCTCCTACCTCCTAGGCCTACCTCGCCTACCACCACGTCCTCATCCTGACATATTAATAAAGGTAACGAGAACATTAGCACATTCACAAATGTACTGTAGCTATAACACTCACATCCTAATTCATGGACAACTGTAATTCACTCCACGTAAGCACAGAATCACATAAGCACTTACGAATTTCATTTCCGGATAATGACAGTCCTGAGGCGTTGCTAGAGTTCCAGTTAAAAACAACATTGATCAAGTGCTTTTCCAACAGGACTCCCAGAAACCCAAGGATCCAATCAACATCCCCGAAACTAAATTCCATACCCATTTAGTCACATAAGCATGTTATCAAATAAACACATGGCATCATACATAAGTCTCTAACAAGCGAGACAAACCCATTGTAGTACTAACCACTCCCCACGTACCCAAGGTATTCAAACCCGGTACGCTCTGATACCAAGTTGTAACGCCCTCAAAATAATACATATAATCCCAACACTCATGATATAGATAGATAAGAGAATAAAACATATTTCCATTCATCAGAGTATTCTTACAAAAAGTAATACATGTTGACAACAAAAGTAAATGCCCTATAGGCTTACAACTTTCCAGTCAACACTTGGTTACAACAAAAGAAGAGTTCTAACTCTCTACACAAGTAAGTCCTCGGCTTGAATTTACATGTATCACCAAAATATTAAAATAACCAAAAAGGTCTTCAACCCCCAAAACAAACCAAGCTAAGGCCTTGGAGGCGGCATAACACCTGAACCTGAAAATGATGTCCCATATAGGGTGAGCCAACACCCAGTAGAGATATGCTAAACATAATATGGGCAATAACTAAAACATTGGCATTTGATAAATGTTTAACTCATGTAAACAACATACATCTCTTTCCATTCCATTATCCAAACCAATTCATAGATATGGTTCCCTATTCATCCAGACAGTTCAAATGAGACTACAGCTCATATCAACAATACTTTGATTATGATCAATTAACATGAGACTACAAGTCACATAATTAACACTTCAACACTTCAAGTTCGAATGAGACTATAACTCATATTATTATCATTTCAATACTTCAATTTATCTATGTTATACAAACGCAATTAGGATTTCGGGACTTTCACCCTGAACACACCGGCCAATTTAGTTATCACTAGAGTCCATCCCCTATCTCCTCCCAAATTCGGTTTAGGAGTACATCCCCTATCTCCTCCCAAACCGTAGAGTACATCCCCTATCTCCTCCCAAACCGCGAAGTGCATCCCCTATCTCCTTCCAACAATATACATATACAATGTATTTAAACACTTATCATATACAATGATCAAACCAAGCACATGTTCAATATGTTAACCCATCCGTCATATTCAATGACATATTCAATTGATTAGTTTTAATTCACCTAATCATCATGCAGTGTCTACAACAATCAAGACTATCCTCTACCGATAGCCCAAAATAATTATTTCTAAATAGATAATAAATTATCAAACAGATAAATTATCTACAATTTCAAAGGTGAGTGATTAATCAATCCAACTCCACCATTAAACCTCATAATTACCCAATTTCATTATTTCCAACTCAATTTCATATTTCCATAACTTTCCCAAATTAATTATACAAATTAATTTATCACAATAAATTAGGACTTTTCTCCCCCTTTTCTATACGTTGACCTAAAGGTCCAAATATCATTAATGAACATCAATAACCTTATTTTATGACCCAAAATACACATGTGTTGGTCAAAAGGACAAAACCCCTCTTTATACATTTTGAAACCTCACTTGTCCCGAAACTTCCAAGGAACTCCCATTAGAAACCACGTTGATCAGACGTATTTTCCAATGAGATCTCAAAGCAAGTTAGCCAGCCACAAGCACTATGAAGCTCGACCTATGCTCACACAATGCAACACATAATGTCCTACACCTCCTAATTTTATATGCAAATATCCTCACCAAGCGAAGCCAACCCATTGTGGTAAAAATCACTTCCCACGAGCTCCAGGTATTCCAACCCGGTTAGCTCTAATACCAAGTTGTCACGCCCCGACATTTTAATTAACCGGAAACATTACCAAAGCCTGTAATTTAGGTCCATTTATATATATATATATATATATATATATATATCGTTTACACTTGAGTAATAGAAGCATAATAACACTAGTTCTCACTTTCAACGAATACAACAATAATAATATATGCCAAGCTTCCGCTACGGAGCTACAAGTAAATAATTACAAACCACAAGATACATTTTTCATTTCCTTAACATCTATGATAAAATTTATACAAAGGGATACATGGAATCCATACTCTTCAACTAATGAATCCGAAATTCTCTTCCTGAAAAAGAATAAAACAACGAGAGGTGAGCACTAATGCCCAGTAGGAATCTCATAGTTCTGCAACAATAGCTAACACATAGATAGAAATGATCATGCACGCAAAGTGATACCATATAATAAGGTGACATTTTGTAAGTTCAAAATATTACACGAAAAGTATCTTTTTTTAAAATTTCACTTGAACATTTAAGAAAACTCCCTGCCATAAATGTAGTCTCTCACCATTAGGAGGCCATAACTTCTCTTTGAAAACTAGTACACTTAAGGAAGAACATCATCTTAAATTTATCAACCCGATTCCAAATTATTCCTCATTTCGTTTCCATTTTAATATTCCACATTCTAATATTACACATTTCATTTCCATTTCCAACTATCATACTCCATAACATCAAAATCCAAAGGATTAGGGTTCAACATACCACAAGAATTACAAACCCCTTTTTAATTCAATTCCCAATTACTTACAAAACAAAACTCATAATCCCTTTTGTCACAAGCAATCCATTGAGTTCATCATCACTAGCCCCGAATCCAATTTGCCACAAGATGCCAATTTCAATCCTTAGTCCATTTTCCTTCAGTTCATTTTCAATTCATTTATTCTTCTCAATTCATGAGTCAATTTCATTGTTTCACAACAACCAAACTGAGACTACAACTCAGTGGTTTTTCCCAATCATACAAAATACACATAAACACTTCAAACTGCCATTTTACGGAAACTTCGTCCGCAGGATCGGCACCCATGTATAAATTTTAGAACTTTCACCCAGGACACTCCGGCCAACTTAGTTATAATAGAGTCCATCCCCTTTCTCCTCCCAAACAATGGAGTCCATCCCCTTGTTCCTCCCAAACAAACATACACATACAATGTATTTAATCACATAATCACACATGGAGTACATCCCCTTTCTCCTCCCAAACAATCACATATACAATGTATTAAAACACACAGTCATATTCAATGACAACCAGTTCTCAGACTTATCATATTATTTACTCTTTCAACTAGCACAATACATGTGATCCAAAATATGATTTTCAAAATGAAACAAGTGCTCTTAAACATAGCACAAGAATTTTCAAATTCTTTTTCCAAAACATACAGTTTAAATCTTCAAAATCCATTACATTCTCCATGATATGCATGATTTATAAATAGTCTGGTTTGCCTAGTCAACATGCAGTTTCTACACCAATCGCAGCTATCCTCCACCGATAGCCCAAAACAAATACATCTAAACCGATACATAAATTCCTTTAAAGATATGATTTTCCAAAATCTTATATGGGAGTGATAATGCATATCAAACTCCACCATCATCATTAATAATCCTCCGATTTCACATTTACAATGACAATTTTAATTATTTATACAAAATAACAATTTGATCCAATTAGGGCAAAACTCCCCTTCTTCCAAATATCAACCCAAACTCGACACAACTCAACTTGATTCAACACAATTCAACTTGATTCAACACAATTCAACATAGTCAACACAACTCAACATAATCAACACAATTCAACATAATCAACACTATTCAACATGACACCACCACTAAATGCAATTCAACATAATTCAAGGTGAACTCTGAAATCCCCATTTCATCTTTTCATCCCAAGTCTCATGCCATCCATATCATTAACAAATTCTTTTCCCCAAATTTCATTTCATATTATAGCATGATTTACAATATCCATAATAAAGGTTCATTCGCTAATTTTTAACATAATTTTCAAACACTTCCAAAATTCAATTAAACTTGTATATATACAATTCAACCTCTCAATTTCATGATTCTACTTTCAATTTGGAAAAAATCATTAATTATCATCATGAATCAACTTAGGGTTTTCAAGAAAATCAAAAATTTCAAGAAAAAATTCAAACTTCTTAAACCATTACTCTTTATTCCAATTTTCCCATTGATTATACACCTAAGGTTCATAATCCATCATATTAACCCAACAATTGAACCCCCAACACTTCAAACCCTAAACCCCCAAATCTCATGATGTACACTATATGCTCAAAAATGGAGATCTTGTATTTATATAATCAAAATACCACAAATCTATCTATTAATGCAAGTATTGAAGAAGAACTAGGACCCCTACCTCAAGAATCGAGAAAAAGAGCAAAGCTTTGAGAAAAATCCTTTGCAAATCCGAACTTCAATCGGTAGGAAGATGAGATCTTCATGTGTTCTTCACTTTTTCGTAAGAGATCTTGGCCAAATCTTTGATGGATGGAAGGTATTTAGGTCAAGAGATCAAGGGTTTTCGGACCTACGGTGAGAGAAAGGAAGAGAGAAAAGAAAAGTGGAGAGAACGATCTAAAAAATCACTTTTTAAGTTGCTAAATTCGCGCAGTGTGCTCGAGCGTATATTTTCACGCTCGAGCGTACCTACTTCCAGTACAGGTACTAAAACTTCAAACGGGTATAACTCTCCCATCCAGACTCCGTTTCAGGTCGTTCTTGTGTCCAAATCGAAGCCCCGGAGACAAGCTTTCCAATGGTTTTATCCTCACACCCAAATTCAAAGTGTGGAAAAAGAAAATGGCAAAAGAGTAACGGATGCTTGTAGAAAGATTATTCGCATTAAAGTTTTTGGTCCAATCTTACTTTACCATCATGTTACCACTTCAATCAATGACCCAAAATAAAATATGGAGGCTCCAAATATAATAATAAAAGGTCAAAAACAATCCCACTAGCCTCACAAATTCAAACTCAACCAGGCAGACCGCTCAAGCACCCAATCTTGCGCTCGAGTGCGCAGACCAACAAAGCCGGCCGCTCGAGCGACCACTCCTACGCTCGAGCAGGAATTCATAACTCTCAAAATCTCGGACAGACTGCAAAAGTACTGGAAGCCGCACAAGTCCACTCGAGCGTCAACTCCTCCGCTCGAGCGGAGGGAAAAATTCTAGATTGCTACAAACACACTGATAATACTTTACAAGATTGAACGCCTTGCACTTTTTAAAAATATTGGAAACTTAAAAATTCAATAAATTTTTATTTAAATCTCTATTTTTAATAAAATTTATATTTTTGAAATTTTCTCATCAAGATCTATCAAATAAGACCAATAAGATTTTGAATAAAAAAACTACAAAATTTAGCTGAGTTCATAGTGTTAAAACACAATAAAATTTCATGAATTGTTACTCAATGAAATTTCACTCAAAGGTAGTGAAATTGCCTTTGGACAATAAAATTGTTACAAAAATTGTTGCCGAGAGTAGGACTATGATTTAAGTACTTGGATTATTGTTTGTTAATGGATTTTATTAGTAGACATGGTGGATAATTTCATATGATAAGAATAATCAATTTTTATGAATTTTAGCATTATGATAATTAAGTATTTAATTGGAGTATTTTACATTGTTGGTTATGTGTTGGACTCTTAACCTTGCATGCTCACTTAAATGAGTGTGCAGTGTTGTCACGAAGCTTGGGGCATGACAATTTTGTGGTATCAGAGCCAGGTTGTAATTTTAAAGGCCAGTATAGAATAGTGGTGAGATTGGGTAGATGTAGGATTGGGAACACTTATAATTTGATATAATGTTAATTTTATTTACATGTTATAGGGACTTGAGAATAGAATAAGATGAGGTTTTATTGTTGATGCATTTAGGTTGCAATGGAACATAAGAAGACATTGGCAAATATGGCTAGGAATACACGCTGGGGTCAAACGAATCGACGGACTGGTAATAACAATCGGCGAGGGAATGTGACTAATAATGGTAGTGGTTCTCAGCAGTCGGAGGAAATCGAGGGTAAGAGTTGGGACAACAAGAACAAGATGCAATCCCCAATCCAATTGGAATGGGTCAAGTGCTTCAGACTTTGGCCGAGGTGGTGCAACAACAAACCACCATAGGGAATAACTTGACTAGACTTATGGAGCAACAACAACGGATGCAGCCAGGTGTTGGGCCACAACCGAGGCCACATTGTAACATTACTGAGTTTAAGAAGATAGCTTTGGCATTTGAAGAAGCCACAGACTCTTTGGAGGCTGAAAAATGGTTGCCATAAATGGAAAAGTTATTTCCCATTTTTGAGTGTACGGATGATCAGAAGGTGACCTATGCTACGTTTATGCTACAAGGGATAGCTAATGATTGGTGGCAGATGGAGAAGCGCATACACAAGCATGATGCCAACCCCTATACATGGGAAAGGTTTAAGAATGCGTTCAATGAGAAATACTTCCCTAGGAGTGTTCATTTACAAAAGTAGAGGGAATTTTCGAAGTTAAAGCAAGGGAATAAGACGGTTACAGAATATGAAGCTGAGTTTACGAAGTTGTCTAAATTTGCATCAGCATTTGAAGCAGACGAGGATAGCAGAGCACGAAAGTTTGAAGGTGGACTAAGAATGAACATTATGCAACAGGTGGTTCCTTTCGAGTTACCTATTTTTGGAGCAGTGTTGAATAAGGCTTTGTTGGTTGAGAGTGGCCTCACTAGAGCCCAAGAAGAGAAAGAAGAGAATTATAAGAAGAGGCCTAGTTCTTCCAACTTCCAAACTAATAACAATTCGAAGGGCAATGCTAAAAGACAAAACACTTCTTCGGTTGGAAGTTGAGGAAGTTGAACTATGGGTGGTAGTGTTGATAAGAAGAATGATCGGATACAGTGCACTAGATGTAATGGGTTCCATCGAGATAATGAGTGTCGCTGGAATACTGGGGCCTATTTCTCTTGCGGGCAACAAGGGCACAGGATAGCTGATTGCCCTAACTGGAAGAGGCGTGAGACTGAACAGAAAGCATGGACAAATAAAGGAACATCAACAGACAGAGGGTCTTTAGGAAATCAAAAGAAAAATGGGGGTCATAAGCCAAAGACTCAGGGTCGAGTGTACGCACTCACGCAACAAGATGTTCAGACTTCCAACACGGTGGTGTCAGATACTGTTTTAGTGTCTTTTGTTTATGCACATGTATTATTTGATTCTGGCGCTCAAATTCATTTGTGTCTATGGGATTTGTTGAGAAACATGGATGGAAATGTGTCTCTAGAGAGATCGACTTATGTGTTGAAACCCCGATAGGAGGTGTTATGGTTGCTGACTTAATTTGCAAATCTCGTGTGGTTAGTATAGATGATAGGAAATTGCTTATAGACTTAGCTGTTTTAGATAAGCGAGACTTTGACATAATTCTTGGAATGGATTAGTTAGCAACCAATTATGCTTCTGTTGATTGTCGAGGCAAAAGGGTAGTATTTCAGATTCCTAATCAACCAGAATTTTGTTTTGTGGGTAGTGGAGTTAACACTCCTCTTCTGGTAATCTCAGCTTTACAAGCTAGACGGTTGTTAAGGAATGGTTGCGAGGGCTATTTAGCTTCTGTGAGAGATACCCGTGAGACTAAATTGAAGTTAGAGGATATTCTAGTTGTGAAGAAATTTCCCGATGTTTTTCCTGAAGAGTTACCGGGGTTGCCACTAGATAGAGAGATTGAGTTTGCCATTTAATTGATACCCGACACGGGTCCTATCTCCAAGGCTCCGTATCGGATGGCCCCAGCAGAGTTGAAAGAGTTGAAGGAATAATTACAAGAGTTACTAGATCAGAGCTTTATTCGGCCTAGTGTTTCTCCTTGGGGTGCGCCTGTTTTATTTGTGAAAAAGAAGGATGGTAGTTTTCACCTTTGCACTGATTATCGAGAGTTGAACAAGGTGACAATTTGAAATAAATATCCTTTGCCTAAGATAGATGACCTATTTGGTCAGTTGCAAGGAGCACAAGTCTTTTCTAAGATTGACCTTCGTTCTGGCTATCACCAGTTGAAGGTTAAGGTGGAAGATATACCTAAGACAGCCTTCCGAACTAGGTATGGGTATTATGAATTTTTAGTGATGCCGTTTGGGTTGACCAATGCCCCTGCAACTTTTATGGATTTAATGAACAGAGTATTTAAACCCTTCTTAGATCAGTTTGTGGTAGTTTTTATTGATGACATTCTTGTGTACTTGAAGAGTAAAGAGCAGCACGAAAAACATCTGAGAATAGTGTTGTAGATATTAAGGGAGAAAAAATTATTTGCTAAATTAAAGAAGTGTGAATTTTGGCTGGAGAGTGTACCATTTTTGGGTCATGTGATATCTAGGGATGGGGTGTCTGTTGACCCCAAGAAAGTGGAGGCGGTGGTAGAGTGGAATAGGCCTACTAGTGTCACTAAAATTCATAGTTTCTTGGGTTTAGCAGGTTATTATAGAAGGTTTGTTGCGGATTTTCCCGAATTTCTATGCCTTTGACTCGTTTAACACAAAAAGGGGTTAAATTTGAATAGGCTGATGATTGTGAGAAGAGTTTGCAGGATCTAAAGAGTCGATTGGTGTCTGCTCCAGTACTTATAGTTCCGTTCGGAGATGAAGGTTTTACCATCTATAGTGATGCATCAAAGATAGGTTTGGGTTGTGTCCTGTTGCAGAATGATAAGGTAGCGGCATATGCGTCTAGGCAGTTGAAACCATATGAGCAGAATTGTCCTACGCATGATTTGGAGTTAGCTGTCGTGGTGTTTGCATTGAAAATCTGGAGGCACTACCTGTATGGGGTGAAATGTGAGATATTCACTGATCATAAAAGTTTGAAGTATATTTTCACTCAAAAAGAATTGAATATGAGGCAAAGGCGATGGTTGGAGCTATTAAAGGACTATGATTTGACTATCAATTATCATCCAAGAAAAGCCAATGCAGTGGCGGATGCCTTGAGTAGAAAGACCCCGAGTAATTTGGCTACCTTGATCACTAACCAAAAGAATATCTTAGAGGACTTACGAATGTTGAATATTGAGATTAGATGGCACAACCATGGAGTGCAGTTGGCAAACCTTAGGGTTCAACCCACATTGATTGATAGAATTAAAGATGCTCAAGGAAGAGATCCTCAGTTGCAAAAACTTAAAGCTGAAATGGAAATAGGGCTACAGATGGAATTTTGTATGCATAAAGATGGAACCTTGAGATTTGGAGAGAGGTTGTGTGTGCCTAATGATTTGGAGCTCAAGAGAGAAATCCTGAGAGAAGCTCACAGTTCAAGATATACGGTACACCCATGGAGCACAAAAATGTATAAAGACTTGAAGAGGAACTTTTGATAGAATAATATGAAGAGGGAAATTGCTCAGTATGTTGCTCAATGTTTGGTATGTCAACAAGTGAAAGTTGAACATCAGAGACCTGTAGGTAAGTTACAACCTCTTCCTATTCCCGAGTGAAGTGGGAACATATTACCATAGATTTTGTGACAGGGTTGCCTAGGACCCAAACGATAACAATGCTATTTGGGTTATCGTTGATCGATTGACCAAATCAGCTCACTTTCTAACTTTTAAGGTAGGGTTCTCCTTAGAGAAGTTTGCAAATTTGTATATAAAGGAGATTGTGAAGTTACATGGTATTCCGGTGACCATAGTGTCTGATAGAGATAGCAGATTTGTATCTATGTTTTGGAGGAGTTTGCATACAGCTTTGGGTACTAGTTTGAATTTTAGCACTACCTTTCATCCTCAAACTGATGGACAATCAGAGAGAACTATTCAAACCTTGGAAGACATGTTGAGGGCTTGTGTTATTGATCTTGGAGGTTCTTGGGATGAGCATTTGGCCTTAGTGGAATTCTCTTATAATAACAGTTATCATGCAAGCATTCAGATGGCACCATATGAGGCTTTATATGGACGAAAGTGTAGATCACCTATTTGTTGGGATGATGTGGATGAAAGGAAGTTGTTAGGGCCTGAGATTGTGCAACAAACAGTGGACAAGATCAATCTTATTAGCGAGTGACTTCGCACGGCACAGAGTAGACAGAAAAGTTATGCAGATAACAGGAGACGCGATTTGGTGTTTGGGGTTGGAGACCATGTGTTCCTTAAGGTGTCTCCTATGAAAGGAGTAATGAGGTTTGGTGTTCGTGGTAAATTGAGTCCTAGATTTGTTGGGCCATTTGAGGTTTTAGATCGAATCGGTGAGGTAGCTTACAGACTTGCCCTACCACCTTCACTAGCTGGAGTTCATAATGTTTTTCATGTCTCAATGTTAAGGAAGTATATATCGGATCCTAGTCATGTGATTGATCATGCACTGTTGCAGTTTAAGGAGGATTTGACTTATGAGGAACACCCTATACGAATTATTGATAGGAAGGAACAGGTTTTGAGGCGTCGAGTCATCCATTATGTTAAGGTTCAATGGAGAAATCACTCAGAAAGAGAAGCAACTTGGGAACTCAAGGATGAAATGAAACAAAAGTATCCACAACTTTTTGAGACTCCAGGTATGTCAAATTTCGAGGACGAAATTTCTTTTAAGGGGGGGAGAATGTAAAACCCAAGTTATTTATAGAATTATTTTGGATAGATTAATAATTAAAATAAATTGTATGGGTAATTTAGTAATCTTAAGAATTAGGTTTTCAACCCTTAAATAAAAAATAAAAATTAAAAAAATTAAAAAAAAAAAGAAAGAAAGAAAGAAGGGAAAAGGGTTTTATATTATTTTGCTATCAATTGCGCAGAGGATTGGCTGGAAGTGGCGGTGGGAAATTGAGGGGAGCATTCTTGATGCTCATTGATCAAGGTACTTTTCTTTTACACTATTGTTTATTATATGTAATAGATCAATAGGCAGAGAAAAGGGATGGAAAAGAAATCCTGTGGGGACGCATAATGGATGTAAGGTTCAACATGTATAGTGCTTTGTGTAGGTTGATGATAAAAGTGCGTGTGTGGGTGTAGTTTTGACAATAGAGTTGGGTATTTTAGATAAGGTGTGTTTGGCTATTAATTTGGAGAAATGATTTGGTATTTCTTGAGCTTTTCATACATATAGTGGGTTTTGTGGATGTGTGAAAGACACAAAAATATTAATTTATTTGAGGTTCTAATTATTAGGTTTGTGTGATTAAAGTGGTGGAGCTGAGTGTTTGGAGTTGGTATTGGAATATTATTTTATCTGTTAAAAAAAAACCTAATTCTTAAGATTACTAAATTACCTATACAATTTATTTTAATTATTAATTTATCCAAAAATAATTCTATAAATAACTTGGGTTTTACAAGTAGACTCTACAAGTACTACCAAACTGTCATTTTTACCGGTATTAACAGGAAGGCTCGACACCTATCCGCGCGGTTTTCTGGTCTTTCACCAAGGACACTCAGGCCAACTTAACAAGTTCAACTACACCCCCTATCCGGACTTACCACATATTTACCCCATACCACATTATCAAAGTTTTCATTTTCCATATTTCATCCTCAACGGAAGTTCCGGTCTTCAAAACCAATCCTCAATGATATGCAAGATATTCATAATGAAAATGCTCTAATTAACCACACTATGTGTTCCATGAACATTTGATTAATCAAAACATAACAACATGTCAAAGTCATCTTCATGACCCTAAAATCTTTCATATGCAAGAAATCCTTCCTCAATGCAAGTATATATATAGACATTTGAATACAACAAAACATCCTTTACCCTCTTTATTTACCATGGCACAATTCATAACAAATTAGTCTATTCAAGACTACACATGACATCTTCTACATTAATCTCCAGAAAACTTACAATTTCCATAATCCATGATACCCACCAATATGCCACTTCTCAACAATACATCACTTCTCAACAATACATATTCATGCACTTTAGTAAACAAAAGTTAAAATAATTTCTCTTTTGCTCATATACTAAGATGATTGCTACTTAACAAGGTACATGATAAAATCCCCACTGCATCATTTATCAAATGCAAGAAGGAAAGAAAGTCCATGAACATTTCCATATTTTTCCAAAAATCCCCAACTTCTAGGGTTCTGCATCAAAACCAAACATTTCCCATTTTCTTTGGTGAAATCCCTTCAAAACCATTGTTCTTAAGTTTAATAGAATGAAACTCTCAAGGATTAATAAAAGGATAGGATACAAACCCACTTTTTAAAACTCTCTACATTTTTTTTAATCACAAAGTTGAAATCAACAAGAAAATAGAAGAAAACTCTTAGAACCATCATCAAAGTAGCAGAACTTGTATATATAACTCAAGAATGTCCCTACCTCGAGCTTGATAAAGAAATGGAGATGAAACCCTAAGATCAAGTGATATAGAAATCCAATCTTCACCATACACAACGTAGTTCTAGAGGTGCTCTACAATATTGATGAAGGAACCATAGACCAATTTTTAATGGATGATGAAGGATCAAGATTTTAGATATTGTTTTTGGGGTAGAAGTATAGAGAGATGGGAGAGAGATATGTTTTAGAGAGAGAGAAATGTAATAAAAATGACACACAAACAGCCCCAAAGGATATAAAAAAAACAGAGCCTCAGATCTGGGTTCTCCTGCATGTGCGGAGTCCATTCCTGCATGTGCGACAAGTACCTCTCGCACGTGCGACCATCACTCCCGTACGTGCAGCACTTCCCCGCACCTTACCACGCACGTGCGACCCTGGCCCAGCAGACCAAAATTCTCTGGTTCGGCCCCCGGGCACCCTGGACTCGACCGCGCCCTCTCCGGAACGGGTGAAATTCAATCACCAAACAAAGACAAGAATAAGAACTTTATTTGAAACAAATTTTCCGACATTTTCAAACTCAATGAGAGCAAAAGAACGGAGAGAAGAAGAAGGAGGAAAAGAGAGAGGAAACGAAGACCCAATCGTCACACACTGACTTAAATTACACCATTCTAAAAAATATATTCAAAAGAGATCAACAAATATTCAAAAGAGATCAACAAAATTCACTGACTTGAATTTCACTAATCTAAAAAAAAAACATTCAAAATATTCACTGACTTATATTCGATAACTATAACTATTTGATTTCAACAAATTTATTTTCAAAAAATTATGAACTATAAAATATGATTTTAAAAGCAACCTGTTTTGAAAACAAATGTTGTTAAATCACGTTATTATAATTATTAGAGATCAATTTATTTTTTTTGTATAAATAAGAGAAAGCATCCCTCTCCAACTTTGTAATTGCATTTGTTTTCATTTGTTTAATCATGTGAGATGTTTTCATTTGTTTGTTAAACAATTGTTTGTAATTTCTTTTGTTTGTAAACATCCCACGTGAAAACAAATCACATGATTTGTTAAACAATTGTTTGTAATTTCATTTGTTTAACCACATGATTTGTTTTCATGTGGGATGTTTACAAACAAATGAAAACAAATGTTAATTGCATTTGTTTAACCACATGATTATAAACATCTCACTACACAAAATTATGTACTATAAAATATGATTTTAAAAGCAACCTTTTTTTGTATAAACCCTTAGCAAAACATCCCCCTCCAACTTTGTGTAGTATGAGAGGTTCAAGATTTTTTTTTATTAGCTAAGGTCCTCCAACATTTTTACAGAGAAAATTTGACTCAGAGAGATTTTGTCCGACTCCGAGAAATTTCGACCCCGATTCAAGGAAATTTTGAAATTTCTCTGGTAAAATTTCTCTGTGACAATTGAAATTTCACTAAGTCGGGGTGAAATTTCTCTGAGTCAAATTTTCTTGTTGAGGGATCTTAACTACTATGAAAATATTGTATATCATTTATCTTATAAAATTTTAATATCATGGAACCTTAAAAAAAAAATTCCTTATAAATAATCTAAGCATGAAATCTAAAAAATTACAAATGTAACCCTTTCTAATCACTCATTTGACATTATTTTTTATAGGAGAAATATAGTTTACATCTCAAAAGCTATAATTAAAGATATTATTGGTTCCTATAAACAAAAAATAAAAAGGAAAAAAAGATATTATTGGTTAACTGATGAAGATTGGAAAAACTTTTAATATGTGATAGTTAATTTACATTTTTTTTAAAATGTTCTATTGAATAAAACTATCCATTTACCCATGATTTTATCTATTTTCGTTAAAATATATATATATATATATATATATATATATATATATATATATATATATATATATATATTGTTCTATTTACCCCTGATTGTGTTAGCGGGAAAGTGGGGGAATAAAACTATCCACACAATCTTATTTTGTATTGGAGACAACTTAGAGACTAAGGTTTGATTAATTTTGAAAAATGTTTAAAATAGTCTTAGAACTGGTATTAATATTGAAAAATATGTATAAAATGTGTAAAGAATGGATAAAAATATTTATAAAAAAATGTTTTGAAATGTAAATTGTATATTAAATATATAAATATAAATTGTAAAGAATGTTTTGGAATATAAATATATAAATTGTATATTAAATATTTTAATATTATATGATTCTTTTTGACAATCATTTATGGCTGATTAACAGGACCCTTATTTATTTTTGTTTTTACCATCTGCTATTGGGAAAAAAGACAAATATTGACCAAACTCAAGTCTTATTATAAAGGGAAAATGACATAACAGGTTACATTTTTAAAAATAATTATATGAAAAACTTTATCAATATTAATAATTAAAATCATAAGTTTTTTTTTGATGATTTTGTACTTATTATTCTGACATTCCACTCTTTTGTAAAAATTTTTTTGATATTAAGGGTCAATATAAACTGATTACTTATCTTGATATTAAGGGTCAATATGAACAGATTTATAAATAATTTAATAAAATGATATTTGATAATAATTAAGTGATCTTGGTACAATGAACCTTTCTAATTAATGTGACATATAAATTGAATTAATTTAATATGATCAACCAAATCCATTTCTTGAAATACCGAAATTACAAATTATAATTCTATTTTAATTTTAATAATACATAAAGATTGGAGAAACATGTAAACTAATAAAACTGATGAGAGAATCCAAACCTAATTTAAATTGTACTTAAGTTGCTTATTTTGTTACCCAAGTATTGATTTTCTCACCCCCTCTCTCTCTCTCTCTCATAAGTTTCTTATATATAGCCCTTGTGTCTTGTTTGGCAATTCACTTTTTAGTTTAAAAATTAAAAAGTTACTAAAAAAATATAAAAAAAAAAAATCAACAACTTATACCAAAAAGTCAAAAAAAAAAAATTCGTTACTTTTTGTACATCTTTTCGTAAAACATTAAAAAGTCATCACAAACCTACTAGTTTTTTTACCTTATATTTTAACTAAAAAATTAAAAAATTACTAAAATAACATATTCCCAAATGAGGTCTCAATACATTCCCCTCTCTCTTCCAAATCCTAGATACACCGTCTCCACCCATTTCCTCCCTCTCTTGGTGGAGCATGAAATGAGACTAAACCTAATCAAATTACGAAAAGGAAACACAAAAATTAGTATTTTAATAGATTTGGATTCTAAACTATTTCTTTATTGGTTAAAGTTTTTACTTCCTAGGTTTTGGTTTCCTTATTGCTTTAGGATTGGGTTTAAGGCTAGCCCAAATACACCCATGTAGCTCTATGTTCTAAATTCATTCATTAGTTTTGTGATATGAGAGAGAGATACACAATAATGAGAGTGAGAGATAGGTCATTGAAGAGAGAGAGTTGTGAGATTAGTGTGAGACTCATGTAACTCTTTTCATATTGATCTTAGTAAAATCCGTAGTGACTCCATGGATGTAGTCCATTGCTTTGTGAGTTTCTTTTTTCTATTATTTTACTTCTCCGTTCTAGATTCGTTGTGTGCGTGATTGTCCGCTCATGTCCTGAAATTTAGCATTAATCATATATACCATAACATACTCCACAGACATCATCAACTATGCAATCTTATTATTCACCCCAAACCTTGTTAAACATGGCCGAAGAGAATTTCATGATCCACAACAACGTTGAAGAGGCTTTCACATTGGCCAACATGGCCAAACACCTCAATCCTCACTTCGACGCCATCGACAACTTCATCGCCGCATACGGAGTCCATGATGCCGCCTCTCACAAGAAACCCGATGGCAAAGGCAGCATAGATTGGTATGCTGTTCTTGGCCTCGCCAGTTCTGTTTTTGCAGACGCTAAAACTGCTAAGAAGCATTACAAAATGCTGGCACTTATGGGTTATGGTTCATCCCGACAAGAATAGCTCGGTCGCAGCAGAGAGTGCCTTCTAGCTGATGTCACAAGCCTGGAAGGTTATATCTTCACAAGCCTCAACAGAGAAAACTAATGACAATCTATGGAATAACTCAACACAGAAAGCAAGCAAAAGTAGTCCTCTTCGGAGATCGTCTTCATGGGGAGCCACCAGGGCCTCTTCTAGTCAGCCAACACCACCATCTTGGTGGCCATCGTCATTTTGTAGTCAGGAGTGTCTGAAGTGCAGCCGACGGTGTAGTTATCTGAGTAAAAAGCGGTCATGTATCTACTGTTTCCATTGCAATAGAAAATTCATTTTTCCATCTGCTTCTAAGTCACGCCATCGGTGATCCGGTTTTCTTCAACGGCGGACTCATTTGGTGATAATAATAGAATTCGAATTCAGTTCCATTCATGTAAAAAATAAATATAAATAAAAATTCTTGTTCGTTTGATTATTATGTTCTCGAAGATGTTTGAGAGGTTTTGTCATCATCAAAAATAAATAATTTTGCATTTAAGTAATTTATATAAATGATATTTCAAAAAAAAAAAACTAATAAAAGTGAGATCTAGCAACACAAAAAGATTTTAGGTAGATGGGTTGTTCCATTCCATTTTTGAACAAATAAGAAAAAAAAAAAATTCCTACTATCCACACAGCACACAAATTTTCTGCTAAACCAACTACTTCAATCAATATATAAGCCAATTCTAACCACTCAATTTGGAAATTCAAAATTGGAAAACACATGTAGACATTATCAAACCATATACATATAGCTATACCTTTTAATGTAAATCTTTAATACACATTTTGCAAGATATTCCACGACAACAACAACGTGTTTTATTAACTAGACAGCTTAACTAACCAACAGATCCTTCAAGCTTCAAGCTCATGAGCTGGTTCACTTCAGCACCAAACTCATCGGGAAGCTCATTGAACACATCCCTGCAGAACCCAGAAATCATGGCTGCCATGGCTCTCTCGTAGTCGATTCCTCTCTGCTGGAAGTAGAATAGTTGATCTTCGCCAATTTTGGAGGTGCTAGCTTCGTGTTCGATGCGAGCTGAGGGGTTCTTCACCTATTTAGGAACAGGAAATGAGATTAAACCATTAAGCAACAAATAAAAAAACCTTCACATTTGTATAGCCAATGCAAGTAGAACACAGTGCACTGAACAAACGAAATCCACTCCAACTATACCAATCCAACGACGTGGATGCTTTAAATCATAATCAAAATCGTCTTTTTAGTGATTTTGTTTTCCATTCAGTTTCATGTTTCCCCACAAAAAAGTGTATCTATAGCTATTAGGAATCAGAAACAATGGGATAGCAAGAGGGGAGGGAAAGGGGTTGCCAGGGTGGGAGGGAATTTGCAAGAGGGGGAGGGAATGAAAACTTGTTTTAGAGCAAGTGAAGCACTTGATTTTATTCACCCAAAAAAAGACGCTTGATTTTGTTTTCACTTTTTTTCTATTTTTCGAAAACCATATTCATTTATTTTTTGCAATGAAAGCTGTTACCAAATGTGTTCTCATGTCCGAATTTCAGAATTTTTAAAACAAACACATTACCAAACAGTCTCTTAGCTTCTACAATCATCTATAATATTGTGATAACATATGCCAACCATTGCCTATTCTTTTTTACTACTTCCTAGTATCCAAATGACTTTTAACTTATTTTGCAAATTTTATGTTAATAAAGAGATTAGTCTAGAATATTGTTTCCTAGTCAGATTAGGCTGTGTCTACTATAAATAAGTCGAAAGACTTGAGACAAATCAGTGTGTTTCGAATTACTAATAAATTTTCTGAGAGAGTTTCTATTCTTCAAGTGTTCTATGCTACATGTATTCTTACACTAAACAGAGACAGACTATTTTAAGTTAATCTCATTATGCAATTCTATTTCTACACACTTCCTTGCATCACTCACCATCTAATAAACTCCTCTCTATCTCGTGAATGCAGCCCCTCCAACCCTATATAATTTTTCAGTAAGCCACTTACCACTCTCTCTACCCACATCAAAATCCTCTGTTCTGCCCCATTTCATACCCCAGTAGACATATGTCTTACCTTTTGTCCGCCATGTGTTCCTTTCTCCACCACTTTTTCTACCCCCTACTAGCTGTCCCTCTTTTAAATTTGAAATGATCCACTGCTTGTTCTGATCTCAATATGTCCCATCTAACTGATCCTTCCCAACACACACCAATGTTGGTCCGCATTGCATTCACACACCACCTCATTCCCCACATCTAACACCTCTTTTCATTTCATGGCAACCCTAGAATCAGTCCTAAATCACAGACGAGAACTAGACTCTACCAAAATTTGAACTTCATACCTCAACAAACTCATACTAATCGGCACAGAGAGTGAAAGCTTACTTCCATCACCCCACCCACCCCAAAAGTCCCCCACTACATTCAACACTTCAAGGTCACTAAGATACAATGGGAAATCCACTAACTAGACCCAACCCTCTTTAGGCCCAGCATTTGGCTTTTAGAAGCAACAGTCACTGGACCAGCAAACAAGCAAGACTGGTTAGTCCCTGTAGAACCACTATATCTCCTATTAAGAACCGTACATGTTTCTTCCTTTGAAGGAAACAGGAAGAGAAAGAACACCCCACACACACAACTCTAACACTTTCTCACCCCTTCTTTGACTCCTCATAAACGATTGACCGATTCTTTAAGCTTTTCCTTGTCTAACATCGGCAAAACTCAAGCTTCAAAACAACCCACCAGAAATAGCTGGAGAAACTCAAACATCTCACGACAAGATGGAAGGAACCACTTAGAACCACTTAAACACTTTCCACACCTCTGCTCCTTTCTGTCAAAGTGAACCACATCTCACTTTCAGTCTCATCCTTGTTCAAATAGAAAGATTTGCAACCTATCTGCAGTGATCAACAATGAACACCACCATGATCTCCCCTTCTTTTACAGTCACACCTTTCACTCTTATTTCCTGTGTAAAGCCCCTAATCTTGTAACTGGACTATGCACAAAAGATTCACAAATTCAAACTCCTAAATATTTCTAGAACCATTAAACCACAAACTTTGTGACATCTGGTTCCCACAAAGAAGCAGTGCAATGTCAGTGCCGTAAAGGAGCTTAATTCTTGAATCTTCAAATTTAAAGGTGAACATACCCTTCATACTATGTTTGCCATCCTTATCCCCTACCTAAAATGGACAATGGAGAATATTGATAAGCCTACCAACATCAATTAGTGTAGAATATTCCCCTGCCTAAATATTTATCTAGCTAAACAGGGTGGGTAAAAAAATTATGAAACTTCCAACATCAATTAGTGGGAAAATAAAAAACATAAATGTCTAAAGGGGCATTTAAATCCCACAACTATGTCTTGTAATCAAAATATTATTTTCTTCCCTGATTTTCCTTAGATCTAGGTATGATTTCCCTTCAACTCCAAAAGGGCAAAAGAAAAATGGGTACAAGATATAAAAATGAACCTATGATATACCATCAAGTTACAGTAGATTCTCTCGTGATATCCTTTTTTTCCTTTGATTGGTTCTCATATAGTCACCAGAATTTAGAAATTGCACATGTTTAAGGAGCAGAAACTCATGAAGAAAGTTTTCACTCAACCAGCTGCTATACAAGCACGATGGATATCTGAAACAGCATTTACAATTGGAGTCCTGATGGAGTTATGGAAAGAGTTCGGTGAAAGGACAACTCTAAGATTCTAAGGCCATGTTTGGTAGTGTTCTCAAAATTTGCATTTTCATTTATTCGGAAACACCAATCGTTTGTATCATTTTCATTTTTGTGAAAAAACAGTTTTCAAAAAAAAAAAAAAAAGAAGAAAATAAGTTGAAAGTATTTCCCTCAAAAACAGGTGTTCCAAAAAACAATCTTGAAAAAAGTTCTCAAAACAAGTTCTATGTATAAGTTCCAGTTGTTTCTTATTTTGGAGAATAGAAAAATAGAAAACAATACCAAAATCGCCCAAAGCAATTCAGACATAAATTTCTCAACTGCCAAAACCCCTTAAGACAATGAGATGGAAAAATGGGTATACCCAAGTTAAAATATTTGCTGCCAGGGTAAGATGTTGATTACACATAATTTTGCAGTTTGGCCAATACTTCACATACATTGTAACTGCTTCTGGTGTTGCATTCAAAACTATCCTATTCTTATATCATCAAAATGACCTCCACATGCCTCCATTACTTCACATATTTTCAACACAACTTCCAAAGATTAGAAGGAAAATCAAATGGACAATAATTAATCGAACGATAAGACACTTGAGACAAATCCTGTTGTCTATCATATAAGCATTCTTAATCATCCCCTGCTTTATCTTTTGCTGAACATTCTCTAGAATGCTGCATGTAAATGAGTGAACTCTGCCAATTGCATGGTTTTCATTTCAAGAGGCCAAATACTGGAAAAGATGGGTCAATGCCACGAAAGGAACAACTTGGCAACCTCAAACTACATAGAAATTGGTCCAAAAAGAGAAGGTCTAGAATATAATCAAATAAAGGAAAAACTTTTGACGGAGTTACCAAGCTAGACATGAGTAGATATTTAAACAAAGAGTTATTGACAACGTATCAGATGAGCTACAGTATCAAGTAAAGTAATTTATATACTGATGAAAAGAAAAGATAAAAAAAAACAAGCATGTGAGACGAACACAAAATTTTACCTGGATGTATGGGTAAGTGTTGGCAGCTGCATTATCACCAATAAGCATCGAATCACACTGAGAAGAGTTCCGAGCATTATCTGCCCTTGACTGAACCTGAACAAGCCCCCTATAACAGTTCTGTGAATTTCCAGCTGAAATTCCCTTTGAAATAATTCTGCTTCGTGTATTCTTTCCCTTGTGAATCATTTTTGTCCCCGTGTCAGCCTGCTGATAGTTATTGGTCAGTGCCACAGAATAGAACTCCCCCACCGTATCATCGCCCTCCAAAACAACACTTGGGTACTTCCAAGTAATCGCAGACCCAGTCTCCACCTGCGTCCACGATATCTTTGACCGAGCCCCAGCACAAAGACCCCGCTTTGTAACAAAGTTATAAATCCCTCCCTTCCCTTGCTCATCCCCAGCATACCAATTTTGCACCGTGGAGTACTTAATCTCCGCATCCTCAGTGCAGTACAACTCAACCACGGCAGCATGAAGTTGATTCCTATCATAAGAAGGTGCAGTGCACCCCTCCAAATACTCCACGAAACTCCTATTATCGGCAACTATAAGGGTCCTCTCAAATTGCCCGGTTTCCAATGCATTTATGCGAAAATAAGTCGAGATTTGCATAGGGCACTTGGTATCCTTAGGTATGTAACAAAACGATCCGTCACTAAACACAGCTGAATTTAAAGCTGCATAGTAATTATCATCAGGTGGAACAACCCTACCTAAGAACTTCCTAACTAAATCAGGGTATTCCCTAATGGCCTCTGTTATTGAACAAAAAATCACACCCGCCTTCTCTAAAGTCTTCCTATGAGTCGTAGCAATCGATACACTATCAAGAACAGCATCAACAGCAACATTAGCCAATCGATTTTGTTCATTCAAAGGAACACCCAATTTATCAAAGTACTTAATAAGCTCAGGATCAGCCTCATCGAGGCTATTCAAAGTCGGTTTCTTTTTCGGTTCCGAATAATAACACATGTCCTGCAAATCAATCGGAGGGTACCGATTGTCTGACCATTTGGGTTCAGTCATCCTAAGAAATTTCTCAAAAGAATTCAATCTAAACTCAAGCATCCAATCGGGTTCGTTCTTTCGGGATGAAATCAATCGAATAGTCTCCTCCGAAAGCCCTTTCGGAATCGTGAAGGAGTCGATTTCTTCATTGAACCCCCATTTGTAATCGCGTTTGAGGAATTTGTGAATTGCGTCTTCATCGTTTGAAAGCGTACCTGGGATTGGAGGAAGCTCGGAATCAAGGGTTTTGGGTTCGTATCCAACATCTGCTCTGACCTTGAAGAGTTTGAAATTAGGAATTTTAGGGTTTGAAGATTTCAAAAATTCGAGCTTTGTGTAAAAAAGTTTTGGGATTTTGGGGGTTTCGGTGTGGGAGTGAGGAGAGAAGCTTGAAATACCGTTGGCAAGAAGAGAAGCCATGGATGTGGTGGTGAAGAAGAGAGAGAGAGAAGAAATTGAAAGCAAATTTCAGTTTGTTTTCTGTGTTTTGAAGTGTTTTTGGTGTTTTTTTTGTGTCCATACAAAAATGAACGATAGTCCCGTGGTCACCACGTGCCCTGCAGGCCTGGGTTTCTGGTAGATTTCATCTCCACTTCACAAAGGGTTAACAGAGACTTTTTATAATTTTTTCAGTTTATTTTATTTTATTTTTGAAATAAAAAAATAAATGTCAAAAAATAGCCTAGAATTGGAGGTGTTTGTTGTAGATTAAATAAGTTGTTTATAGTTTATCTTAATTTGAAAGTACATATGTCGTGGTTTCTTTTGCTTATTGCTTATTGAGAAAAATCAATTATTTGAAAGTTAGGATGTTGGTTTTTATTTTTTTATTATCAACTTATAGTTTACAAAGGTACATTAAACAAATTTATAAAAAAATAATGATATAAAAATATTTATAGTAAATTACACTTACCTCCCCTGAGATTGTTGATAAATATGGAGGATCTCTCTTGTAATTTTAATAATTACAAAAACCTCTCCAATTTTAACTCATAATATCAAGATTTTCTCATTTTTTTTATTACCCTTCACACAACTAACAGAAATTAGTGATGCCATCAAAGATAAATATTGAAATGCCCATAATACCTAAAGTGTCTTGTTGAGAAACGACAATACCCAAATTCAAACAAAGCAATACCTAGTTCAAGTGATTTTTCAAATCTCATATATGCGAATAGATACATATATATAAACACATGCAAACATATATTTGATTTCTCGCAAAAAAAAATAAAATCCAATTAAATTAATTTCTAAATTTGTTTAACAGATATATGTATATATATACACATTCAAACATGGAAACAATTTTTTTTTTCTTCTAACAGATATATATATATATATATATATATAATATGAATTAGGATCCTCTCCTTGACTCCTTAGACCATCTCCAACGGTTTATCAGATACATCACCAAATTCAAATGTGATGAAAAAGAGGTACTTTTTGTGCTCCAATAGTTTCACCAAAATGGTATCAAATTGAAAACAACCTAAATTTTTCACTAAACTGAGGACTTCGGTAGATTTCAGCAATTTACTATGCATTTACATTGGAAATGGTCCTACCAAACGTCCGACCAATTGTCCCTCTGGACGTCCAAATAACTGAGCAATTCCCAGAACACAACCATGATTTGGACTGTAAACTGGCTTGCAATTCCCAAGCTAGCTTATTTTCAACATAGCCTTGTAGACGTCCCCGAACGTCCCGGGAGGGAAATCCCCCCCCCCCCGGTTTTGTTCATTGGGCTCACTACAGTTCAGGACTCAACGTCACGGTCTTGTATCTAATCTCGCAGAGTGCAATGCAAGACCGATGAAATCATCAAAGAGTCCAAATCCGGCAAATCGTTTTTAAAAACAAATTTTTTGAAAAAAGTGTCAAACATGGACTACTTTGCCAGATACAGAGTTGCCACCTAAATATTTTATTTTGGGAAATTTAGGAAACCCTGACTCGTTGCCTAACGCCACGTGTCCATCATCACCAAAGTTGCCTCGGCTCGGGAACTTGAGTACGATTGGGGAAGGTCACTTCGTGAGCACCCCCGCTCGCCCGATCAAAGATCGGCCTCTACTAACCATGATATCTAGTTTTGAAAACATTATGCGTTCTTACTTCGGTTATTAGCTTAGATTTACTACGTGATGCGCACAGCATACAAGTATAGACTGGATCGCCTGAATTGGAACAAAACATCTCATGTGTTGTTTATTTGAAAACGGTTTACTACTCGCAAGTAGGCTTAAAAATGCAGATTTGCCAACCTCAGATGGGCTTAGAAAACAAGATGATTTGCTACTATCTAGTGCGCTTAAAACTCATAATTTGATGAATTGTTCCAATCCAAATAACCCAACCTTCACCCACAGGCATTCAGGCAGGTATATCATATAAGCACATAGCCTCATGGTAAAGCATGCTATCATGGCAGTCACTCACACGCGTGCAAGAATGCTAAAGCATAACCACTTACCGGGTACTCCAAGCCAAAACAGAAGCTAATTAGAAATCCATGCATGGTCCTAACTATGCTCAAATGCCTAATGCAACACATGCAAAATGCAACTAAGATAGGCTCGGCTATTCTAAAGATGGCATATGAAATGCTACAACTAATAAGTATTCAATTTGGAATTGAAATACAAATGCAGTTAGTATGGTGCGCCGAGCCCGGTGCATGTAAGACAAATGAATGATGCAAACATGCTATCATACTGTATGCTAATTGAAACATGCCCTAATCTAACCATCATAAGCTGGTAAATAAAAGGGAGAAAGACGTGGGATTGGAAGACATACATCACACGCACGCACACTTATTACAATTGTGCCCTCGCTCGGAGGGTCCGAAAGAATAATACAGTCCGAAATGAATAATTAAATATTACAAAACCCTAACTAATTAACAAATTAACTAGGAAAGCGATAAATCAGCATGCAAGCCTATGGACTGCCTTAGCTCTATTCCAAATGATGGGAGATGCATGCTTGAGTTGCCTTTGTCGGGAAATTCCTTGCGATGCCCCGGTTTGCCTCTGTTTGCAATTAATCCCGGGATGTTGTGCGAAGCTCTAGAAGACCACTAATTTCTGATTTACGGCAACAGAGAGCAACAAAGGGGCATGGCAAAGTATTTCACATATGTATGCATGACTACTCTTCAGGGAGTCTAGTCCTCGATCCTCGTGCCACCAATCACGCATATCGATGCATGATGGCCGAGGAGTCGAATTGCACGACTCAATATGAGATGAATGCACATGAAAACACAACAAGACCTAAACTCCATCATGGGTAATCCGGAGTGTCGGTGACAGGGAATTGAGACACGTTCCGTCACTCGGAGTACGAAACGTACCTCATTTCCCGTGCTCGGGCTAACTCCTATCCCAAATGCAATGCAAATAAGATGGCATACACAATGCAACTAACATACAACCTAGCATACACAATGCTATGAAATGGCATACACAATGCTCGATGTAACATGGCATACACAAAGCTGTAACACGCAACCTAGCATACGCAATGCTATGAATTGAAATGGCATACACAATGCACAATGGACTTACACCAACATGAGTGGACTTCAGCCACACTCACATCAGTGGCCATAAGATGAAAATGAGATGACCGAAATGCACGCATACATGCACGCAAACCGATGACCGAACCTAAGGCATAAAATACCACTCTACCAAAGCATGGCAAGGATGAAACATGGCATTCAAACATATAAATTTCAGCACTGAAATATGATGCTAAATGGTCCCGAATCATGCAAACATGGCACCCGATGCATGGAGTAAGCCCCAAAACTCAAAACTAGGCACATGTATTGACTTGTAGCTATACAAAGCATGCATTATTTGACCATGAAGCAAAAAGACAGAGCCAAGGCAGTCCCAAAACATGAACATTTCTAGTTCAAAGCATGACCAAAAGATGCTAGCATGATGGACTAAAATAGTATGCAACTTTGACTAGCAAACATGGTTTACATGGCATGTATATGAAGCATATGAAATCTCACCAAACCAGCAAAAATCAGTGAATAAAACATGCCAAAATATACCCAAATAATCACTGAAATGCAGCTAACATGTGCAAAAATGAGGGGCTTCTTTGGAAGGGCATACAAGGGGTAATTAAGCACATGCATCAAGGACACTTAGCATGGCACAAACAACTCTGGAAATCAAATATGACAGCCCTGAAACTCACCAGATTGACCCTAAAATTGGTCTAGGGAACATGCAAAGAAAGGCCTCTTTGGAGGGCCTTGAATGGGATTGGTCTACACATGCAACATAGACCTAAAATATGGAGAAATGGGCCTCAGACAGAGCCAAGGCAGACCTCAAAACCCTCAGAATAAGGCCTGGAAAGTGACTTCGATGCATGCAAAATAGGGTCCCTTTGGAGGGCTCAAAAGATCCCCAAACAAAACAAGGAGAGAAGGGGTCACCCCCCTCTAATTTTAGCCCTCAAAAATGCATCAAAGCCACTGAAAATTCACTGGATTTCAGTGGCTAAGAGGCCAAACCATGACCAATGCAAGTGCTCTAATACATGGCCCTAATCATGAAGGAATGAAGCATGCATAGGGGAAGATGACCCCAAACAGAGATTAGACCTTAATCAAACATAAAGATGATATCAAAACAAGATTTTTTTTTTCAGTTTAGGTCGAGGTCTAAAATGGCTCACAAATAAGGCTAATGTATCATGCAAAAAATAGCCCTAAAAGAGAGATTGAACAAACAGGGCAGCAAAAGGCCTCAAACAGCAAAGAGCCCCTCAACAAAGTTGAAGAGCAGTTCAAAAAAAGATACTTTTTAGTTTATGGCAAATCTCTAATATGCTCACAAATAAGGCTAAAATATGATGCAAAAATAGCCCTAAAAGAGAGATAAAAGGAAAGGGGCAGTAGATGGTCTCAAACAGTGAAGATCCCTTCAACAAAGTTGAAGAAGGGATCAAAACAAGATACTTTACAGTTTGACTCGAAGCCCAGAAATGCTCAAAAATAGGGCTAATATATCATGCAAAATAAGCCCCAAAAGAAGGGATAAAGCACAAAGGGGGAGTAGAAGACTTCAAACAGAGAAAAGTCCTTAATCAAACATGAAGATGATCTCAAAATAAGACTTTTTTTAGTTCAGGCCGAAGCCCAAAAATGTAAGCAAAACGGGCTAAGATATTGAACAAAATAGTGCAAAAATTGGGAGAATAGGAGCTTACCCTTGTAGCCTAACTTTCCAGCAGCCTTTGGTCCAAGGAAATGAGCTTTCAACCTCTGCAAATGACTTCCAAGGGGCTAGAATGGATGATGGTGGTGTGGTGCTATGGGTTGTAGTGTAAATGGACCAAGGAAGTTAGGGTTTTGGAGCTTGGAATGGTAGAAATGGAGAGAGAGGTGTATATGCCTTGGTCAAAAAATGTCTAACCTCTATGAACAAAGAGGAGGGCCTCTCTTATAGAGAAGAGAGGCCAAAGCTTCTCTTGGAAGCTTGAAAGATCCTTCATACACGTGTATGGAGGATGCCCCAAGTGATCTCCAGCTGGCACAGCTGGATTACACTCAAAGAGAGGAAAAGCAATAAGCAAGCCGGCCATTTCAAGTGGCCGGCCGGCCACTTCCCCTGGTCGGCCGACCAGGGGTCAAAAGGTTCAAGAATAATTGCTGGTCGGCCTACCCAGAAAGGTGGCCTCCCAGATGAGTAGAACACAGCCCTGTGGAGAAAAACTAGAAAAAGTGACCCAGGAGAGAGAAAAGCTAGCTTTTAAACAAGGTTCAAAAGGGTCAAGGTGAACTACTGGTCGGCCTGCCCATATTGGTGGCCTCCCAGATGAGTAGATCACAATGGTGGGTATGAAAAGCCAGAAAATGTGGCTCAAAAGTGAGAAAAATCAGCTTTTTGTCAGAAAAATCGGCTTTTAGAGAGAGAAAATGAGGAAACTGGCTTTTCAGGGGAATAGGTGGCCGGCCACCATCCCACCACTCTCCTAATAGTGAAAATAGGGTCTCCACCAAAAATGGACTAAAACGGATGCAAAACGAAGGTTCGGGGGCCAAAACGCGGGGTTTGAAGCCCCGAAAACAGGCTGTTAGGCACCGGAAGTGCCGTATGACCACGAAGGTGGTCTCCAAAGCCACAGTGTCCCTCTAAAGGGAGGAAATAAGGTGTGTGCCAAAAACCGGAGCAATCGGAGGAAATTAAGCGGTCCCGAACCGAGGCGCACGACCGACAGCTCCGAAAATCGAAAACCAGGCTCTAAACGGGAAAAATAGCCTACGACCACAAAACGTAGCCTACAGCTACTGAGAGATGGTCTACGAGACCTCTCCCTCCCTTCGGGAAGAGAAAACGGAGAAAACGGGACCCGATTCACAAACCGAGGCAAAGCACAAAAGAGCCCCGAAGTCCGGAGGCAAAGCTCGCAGCCGAGACTCTAAAACTTTAGAACTAGCACAATATGCAAAACCACCGAGCGCTCAACTGGTGACATCTAAGTTTTAAGGTCGGTCAAAAATGGGGTGTCTACAAGCCTCAACTAGAATTCACATATACTTCTTCAATTCACAACTACAGTTTGCTCTTCTGTTCCCAAAAATCCAGCATCGAATCGAATTGAAAAAGATCAAAAATACAATAAAAGCATATGTGGATGATCACTTTATTTACAAAATCGAAGGCAACTACCTTTTCGTCGCCGCCATCATCAGTCATGACGACAGTGTTTGGGCCCAAAGCTCCTCTTTCTCTCAGGTTTCTTCTCATCTTCAGATTTATTCAATTGAGTTGGATTCCTTGATCTGAACGACCATATCCCTTATTGTTCATTTTTGATGTGTTGTTGTAGTGAAAATGATGAGATTTCTGGAGCTATTGAACTTTTGTAATTATTATCAGTTTTATCAAATTGATTTCTCTAATTTGGATATGGGTTTGCTTTTGCTTTTGTTGCAGTTTGCTTTTGTAATCTATTTATATATGTCGATCGACTAGATTTGGGTTTGTTGCAAGGGATGTATCTGGGTTTGTTGTAGTTTGCTTTTGCTTTTGTTATAGAAATTGAGGGGGGGGAAAAATCCATTTTGCTCTTGCTGGTTGACCAGCCCGTCATCCCCCCGGACATCCGGTAGTTTGATGACCATTGGAGTGGCTGATATCAGATGGAGGAATTCGTCTTTTTTTTACTCAAATTTGGTGAAATTTCTGATGAACCGTTGGAGATGCTCTTACTTGTTAGGCCATTGGGTCCATTTTTGGGCCAAATTTCGATGATTCGAATTGTTCACATTTTAAAATTTGTTGAGTATATCGTATCTGTAAAAAATCAAGTTGATTGGATATCAAAAAACATGTGTTCGGAAAACTGTTTATTAAATTTTTTTAAAAAATGACTTTTAGTTCGATGATTCGAAAACGTAGTTTCTAATATCCGATGAACTTGATTTTTTACAAGTATGATATACTCAACAAATCTTAAAATGTGAACGGTTCGGATCATCAAAATTGGGCCCAAAAGTGAGCCCAATGGCCCAGCAAGTAGGAAGTCAAAGAGAGGATCAAGATTCATAATATATACATACAAATATATAAACATGGGAATAATTTGTTTAACAAATATATGTATATTTATATACACACACGTTAAAATTCAAATAGGAACTTGTTTGGAATTCTAGCAAAGAATAGAAACCCAATTTAAGCAAATCAATAATGACGATAAGAAAAAGGGAACAACTGAACAAGACGAATGACCAACACAGAACAATCGAGAAATCATCCAAGACTCACCAACCCATCATAGCAGCAATGAAGACAACGGAAAATATATATATATATATATATATGTTGAAAAAAATAGTTATTGAAGTGATCAATCCACATATTCAAACACCCAAGCCCTCAATTCTTGCAAAATTGAGCTTCAATATTGTTATTTCATCACATCCATAAGTACATCAAGCTTCTATCTTGCTTGAATGTGCGCCTCTAACCAAAAATCATAAAGAAATTGCACAAATCAAGCTTCAATCTTCAACAACATGAGTAGATGTAGGTTTGTAATTCATGAAGAGATGTGTATCTCCTTTCCAATGAAGATTACGAGGCTACACAGTGAACCTATGGACTAAGGTTTTTTTTTTCATGTAGTCGAGAGTGCATAACATTGTTCAAGAAGTATAACCCTTATTCCTCTCACTTTCTCCCTCTATATTTTCCAGACCTAGCGATAGCAATAGTGATAGACGAACAAGGGCGACGAGAGGAACAGGGGATAGAAGGCGGTGAAAGAGAGGTCAACATTGAAAGAAAGGGGTTGAGGAGAATAATTGTCGGTGGACTTTGGGATCACCAAAGGCAGTTGTATTTGTGGTGGCTGAAGAGATTATGGGTAGAAGAGAGGAAGCGAGAGGAAAGAGATAGAGAGAGAAAGAGAGAGAGGGGGCAAAGCATGGTGAGGAAAGTATGAGAGATTTAGAAATTAAAGGGTATTTTTTGTCTTTTTGTTCAAAATTGATGGATTAGGGGAATCTTAATATTGTAAATTAAAGTATGAGAGGTTTCTATAATTATTGAAATCATAGGAGAAATCCCTGTATTTGTCAGAATTCTCAAGAGAGGTATTTATAATTTACCCAAATATATATTTTAAAAATAAATCACAAAATTTAAATAATGAAAAAAATAGTCTCTCTATTCCCATTGTGGATTAAATGTTTGATGAATTGTTAAAATGGTGGAAGGAGCATACCTAATAGTCTCTCTATTCCCATTATTTTTGTACTTTAACGAATCAAATACAAAATAATTCCTCTAATAATCTTTCTACTCAATTTCCTATTTAAGGGAGTGAACTTTTGACTCCCTACATTTAGGAATACTTTAATAACTCTTTATAATTAAAAAATTATTCTTTTTTTCTCATCCCTCGTATTTTTCTTAAATGGTGGAGAAGAGAGAAGAAAGTTTGAAAAAGTATTTTTAATAAAGAAAAAATATTTTTAAAATATATAGCAAAAAATTAAAAAGTATTGTTCAAAATGATAGTTGAAAGGGTGATATCCTAAAATAAGAAAGACACTTTTTAATTAAAATTATAAAAAATAAATAATAAAAAAATAGAGGGTTAGAGATGCTCTAAAAATGGTGATTAGTAATGGTAAATGGCCAAAAGTGATATTTCATGGTAAGGATGGTCGAAAGTGATGGCAGATAATGATGACCAGTGGTAGGTGGTTGATAAAAGAGTGAAAATGAAATAAAATGTTATTTTGAAAATAAATAAAATAGTTAATTATATTTTACCCCTTAATTATTATTGAATTTTACTTTCCCGTTTGTTTTTAAATTATTTTATAAAATGATGAATAAAATAATTATTTCACTTCTAATTTCATATGATTGGATTTGAATACTACATTTCCCATGAAATTGCTAATTCCCTCACTAAAGAATATTTCTAATCCCATGATTATTTGTCCAAACAAGCATAATTCTCATGATCCTACCTCACTACTAATCCAATCCCATCATCTATCACTCAAAATAAACAAGGCCTTACATCTCTAAATTATCAAAAATTATAAATAAAAAAGGGCCCTTTTATAAGGGGTGAAAATGAAACAATCTTAATAGTTGAAAGATAAGGTAATATTCAATAATAGTTAGGGAGGTAAAATGTAATTAATTAACCTAAATAAAAATATCAAAAGTTTAAGAGCTTGTTTGGTAATATTTTTATTTTAAAAAGATTGATAAACCGTAAATAAAAATTTATTTGATTTCTATTTTCATTTTTAAAAAGTTGTAAATGATTTATAAAATTTAAAAGTTGGTTCCACTTGTTTAATTTTATTTTTTATTTTAATTTCATTTCTTCATCTTTTGCTCACCATTTTGGACTATCACCAATTACTCATCACTATAACCAGCCACCATTATCGGTGACTTCCTCCGTCAACCACCTTTGACCACCCTCTCTTATCGCCTCCTACCACCTCCCATTAGCAATAATCACCTTTAACTATCATTTTCGACCATCAAAAATTATTTTTGACCATCACTTCTTGTGATTAGGAACTACCTCTAACCACCACCACCAACCACCTCTAATCAATGGCCACCACCTTCGGCAATTGACAACTAGCTCCAAACACCATGTCCAACTATCGATACCACTTCTCACAACCTCTCTTTTCACTTATTTTCAAAAAAGAAATTAAAAATGCTTGTATACCAAACATTGTTATTATTTTCTTTTTTATCCAATATAAACATAAATATGTTTAATGTTCTATAAACTAAAAATAGTAAATTGTAATCTGGTAGAATTTTTATATCCCTAGCATTGCTCTAATTTATTTATTTATTCTAATCACAAAGCAATTTGTTTTTAATGTTCAAAAACATAAAATGAAAATGATTCCAAAAATTGTGGATCATAATTAGGGATGGTCATTTTAATTCGATCTGCGGGGCTCACCCATATCCTCCCGAATGGAACAGATTTTACCTAACTCGACACTTATGTGGGGGCGGGAGTGAATTATATTTTGATCACCTGTAATAGGGGTGGGACGGGGGTATCGCCTCCCCCGATCCAAACCCAAACCAATGTAATTAATAATATATATATATAAATAAACAATATATATGTATATATATAATATAATTAGATATAAGAAATGAAAACTAAAAGAATGTGATTTTGTTTAAATATAAATAAATAATAATCCTAAAAATCTCACCGTTTATATATATATATATATATATGAAAATAATAAAATTTATTTAGTGTGCTAAGAATTTAAATGATTCTTAATTTTTTTGTTTATTTGAAATATGATTGGGTATCCGTAGAGGTGGAGATGGAGTTAAAAAATATTAGGAGCAGAGAATAACAAATCCGTCCCAAACCCACCCGTGATCACCCCAAATCATAATCACTCTACTTAATAATAATCAATAACACTTCGGATCAAAATCAAGGCCACTTAGGCATATTGGCGGAATTTAAAACTTCCCCCAAACAATACCAAAAAAAAATAAAAAAAACAATTTAAAAGACTCTTCAATTCCTTCCTCATGTCAGGTGACATTTTCCGGGAAAATCTCAAAGAAAGGGAAGCAAAAAAGAAACGGTTTTTTTCACCCACCAATCTCGCTGATCACTGTACGGAACAAGTGATTCTCTGATCTCCCCATTAATAATACCTTTATTACTCTGTCTTTGTTTTCCTACGTAAGTTCTTCATATCTTTTTGTTTTACAATACTTTATACGTATGTAATAATCGTGATGTATTGCTTAAGATTACTATTACTGATCTCCTAGAATCTCAAAAAATTGTTTCTTTTTTCTGGGTTTCGATGTGATTGGAGACTAAAGAAACGGGTTTGCAATTGTAATCCATACAATGTATATACATGGCATGTATTTGTTTTTACCAGGAGGGCCCTAGGTTGTTTGGTTGATGAGAATCTGTAGGAAAACGATAGAAACTAAAAGCGAGATTAAATTTTGAAAGTTCTTAATCTATGATTTGTAAATACCAAACTGTTTTTCATGTTTTTGGAAACAAAAGCAATGAAAAATTCAAAGACAACCATTGTTTTCCGTATCTTTTTCTTCTTGTGTGAAAACAGTTTTTGAAAATTTAGAAAACAACTTGAAAATGTTTCCTTAAAAAAATTTCAGAATTTTTTTTCCTAAAAACTATTCGTCAAACTGATTTTTAGCCTCACTTTCCTCTGTTTTTTTTCTGTTTTTCGTGCTTTTGGAAACAAAAATGAAATAAAATTTCGGAGACAAACCATTGTTTCCATTTCCTTTTCTTCTTTGTCTGAAACAGTTTTCAAAAAGTTTGAAAACAACTTGAAAGTGCTTCCTAAAAAAATTTGTTTTTGAGAAAAGTTTGCTAAAAAACAATTTTAGAAAACAATTTGTCAAACAAGTTCTCTGTCATTATGCCAATAATTTGCTTCCTTGAATAGAATTCAGACTTCAAATATAAAACCTATCACTAGATTTTGCTTGCTTTCTACGGTATCATTGCATTTCAATAACTAGTTTTTTCCTATTGGTCTTATTGGCGAAAAGCATCAATTGGTGCAAGATGAGTCAACAGAATAAGCAGGCAAGCACTTCCACGCCAGCAGACCCTCCATTGAAGCCTAAACATGGTCGTCCACGCAACGATGAAAACCTTGTCCACATGGAGAAACCAGCAGAGTCACCTCAACCTGCTCCATCTGATGACTTAAGAACTAATCAACACATTGAATTTGATCCGAGTGATGATATAGACAATGACATGGTCGGCCAGGTGGTTTCTGGTGTCATAGAGGGCTCTTTTGATGCCGGGTATTTCCTTTCTGTACGGACTGGCAACACGGGAACTCTTCTCCGGGGCATGGTGTTTCAGCCGGGGCTATTCACTCTCATTACTGCTGCAAATGATGTTGCTCCACAAGCTAAGATGTACCAAAGAAGAGAATTTCCCATCCCGGTCCTCAATTTGCAGAGTCAGGTTGACGGTTCTACTTCTATCCCACAACCAGAAAGGAACAATGAGCACCCTGTCCGGTTAGAGAACCGGGCACCTACCATTCCAGCCCTAGTTTTACCTTCCGAGCTCCAATCAGGTTTCCCATCTACAATTGCTAGTCCTAATGCACGAGGCTCCCACGACTACGGGGTATGGGAAGGGTTGGGCATATCCAGCCTGACCCTTGCATCCAAAGAGGCTGCTTATGTGGCAAAAAAATGAGTCAAATGCTTTTATGGGAGGAAAAACAGTACCAAAGGAAAATTTTGAATTTGGGCTTGAGAAACAATCTACCCTTGATTCAATACCTCCAACAGATAAAAAGGGTAGTCCTAGTGCACGAGACTCCAGTTATTGTGGGGTTTGGGGAGAGTCAAATGTATGTAGTGTTACCCCTACATACAAAGAGCTGTTTCTGTGACAAAAAAAAAGTCGGAACCTTTTATGAAAGAAAAAATTGTGTCAGCACAGAATTTTGAATTTGGGCTCAAGAAACAATCTTCCACTCATGACAGTCCTGATCCACAAGACTCTAGTTACTGTGGGATCTGGGGAGGGTCAAAAAATCAGTCATCCACTTTTATGGGAGAGAAAACCATGCCAGAGCAAAATTTTGAATTTGGGCTCAAGAAACAATCCACCCCTCAGACCTATGCCTTCCTAAAGATTGATCCAAGAAAAGACTTGCCACAACAACTTTCTGAGTTTGGGCTTGAGAACCAATCTGCCTCTTGGTTGCAGCCAGTTGCTTCATTTCCCAGTGTTAACCAATCTGCCTTTGGTAAGATACCGATGACTGATCACTTGTGCGCTTCCTTGGGACCAAAAAATGTGCCAAATCACAACTCCGAGTTTGGACTTGAGAACCAACTTGTAGTCACTACCCAATCTGCCTCGGTTATGACACCTCTGACTGATTCCATGGGAGGGTTACAAGACGCACCAGAACAAAATTATGGGCCTGCACTTGACAACCAATTGATACCACAACAAAATTCCAAGTTTGGATTTGAGAATGTATCTACGAAACAGGATGAGATAATGCAGGATCTTGAAGATTCAACTCTGCTAGAAAGGCGTAACATTGATGGAGAGGGAACGAAAGATGTGAATGTGGTACTAGAAATAGGATCTCAACAGAGTGTTGATATTTGTCATGGTGAGGAAAACATGGATCAGGTGCCTCAAGTTCAACACCGGGCTGTAGATTTTGGGCTCGAGTCAAGTGAGTTGGCTCATGATGAGCTAAAGAGTGGAAATCCCGAGCTTCAACAAACTCCAGCTGGTGCTAAAACTGATACACCACAGATTATGCGGTCAGAGTCGATCAAAGATTCAGGGAGAGATGAGATTACCCAAAATTGAAAACCGGTAATTGATGCTGCTGGTTAATCAACTAGTAACATTTGGCGAGAAAAGGTGCTGCTTTTGAACCTGAGGTTGCAGCCGGAGGAATTCTATGCCCTGGAAAAGGGTAGTTCTTCTGTTCTAGCCAATGATGTGGATTTTGTTCTTGAAGAATTCCACCACCTACCAGGAATCACAAGAAGAAAAGAAAAGAAAAGAATGAGAAAAAGAAAAGAATTTGCAGCTAAAGATAGATAAAGACTTCAGGAAAAACAAGTACGACTGATATTCTGAACTTTTAGACTTAACTTTCATGTTTCTCTTATTGTTGTTTCAATCATTCAAGTTCTTACTGTTTTCTAGTTGTTCACAATGTGTTTGGACAAGTTTCATTCGTTGCTTCATTTTTTTAGCATAATATACTTTATCATAATCCAATTTTTCTTGAATGTTTGATTGAGTTTGTATTAACAGCAGCTTATGGCCTTGGATGAAAGTTGAATGGAAAACAAAGTATGCATGTTGCCAACTCCAGCTAATGAGAATAGGTTTTTGTTAAGTTGAATTTAGTTGAGTTTATATTTACAAAAATTTTGAAAACTAGAAATGAATGTCTATTTTCATTTTCAAAAAAATTGTAAATAGTTAACAAATTTTACTAAATTCTTATAATTCAAAAAAAAAAAAAAAAACTTACTTATTTGAAAGATAAGTTTTTATTCCCTTCTCTCTCTCCCATGGCTGTTATCACCTATTGCTCATTACCACCACTAGCGACCACCTTTAGCTATCACCACTAACAACCTCCTCCAGTCACCATTTCCTACAGTCAACAAATACCTCTGGCTTCCACCAACCACATCTGGCCATCATGTTGACAGCCACCTCTTGTCACCATTTTCGATCCTCAATAATTCAGCCACCACCGCCCACTAACAACCAATGTTGATCACTCCTCACTTGTTTTTTTAAACATTTTTAAAATACATGAGCCTAATATGTTTTTTATTTTTGTACGGGGAGGAAATAATTCTCCTCGTATAATCCTGTTGACCAAGTCCACGCTCCTCCGTACGACGTCGCTTTGTCACCTGAAAACACAAACGTGAGCTGGCCGGCGGGTGTGTGCCGGAAACCTCTCCGATGCCTAAGTCAGAAAACTTGACAAATAGACAAAGCTCTAAGTTCTCAGAAAGATTGTGTTCAATTACCTCCTCCAAGGTGATGCTTGTGAGCTTTTATAAGTTTCATATGGCACAATCCTAGTAGGACTTGTATTTCTCTATGCAGAGTCCTCCTAGGATTCATTCTCCTAAGGATAATGCTTATCCTTTTACACCCTTCCCCACTGCTTAAACCAAGTGGGATGGTTTTCTCTTCGGCCGAGCTATCCCATGACCGAAATAGCATTGGCTATGCCGAACCGTAGAATAGGCCATACTAACCGTAGTTCGGTTCTTCTTGCCACACAATATATTGGTTCTCCCATACACGAACCGTGGTGCATTTGAACCGCCCTACCAAGTAATAACATTCCGACTGATCTCGACCGGAACAACTTATAACCGGACTATTTTGGAGATCGGTTTAACTAGAAGCCACCCCGTACCGGAGTAGCTTTACATCCCTGAGCCGAAGTAACATTTACTTCTCTCAGCCGGAGTAACTACGCTCCTCCTGGGCCGGAGTAACATTGCTCTCCTGGGCCGGAGTAACCTTCACGGCCTTCTAACTTAGTCCTTCGCGTTTTGGGCTTCAAAGCCCAACTTGCAGCTCGGCCCAATTTTTTTCCCAAAAATTACCCTCTCAATTGCCCCTTAATTCCATCTGCGTAGCATGATTGGGATTACCAGTCCACCAGCCGAGCTGGCGTCGTTTTAAGCTTTTCCAGCCGAGCTAAAAAATACTTTAGCCTCTCCAGCCGAGCTAAAAACTCTCGAACTTTTGAGCCGAGCTAATTTTACTTCGAGCTTCACTATGTCCGGCCAAAACGTCTCTTCAATCACAGCGACTGTAACGCTTCCCCTTCCCATGACACGTGGCAGAGTCTGATAGGTTGAGGACAGCTGTCACGCCGTCTTTCGTACTTCGTGAATTTTGAACAGTCCCGCCTCCTTTTGCCGCCTCTTTCTCTCTCTTCTTTCACAAAACAACCTTTTTACTCTTCTGAATCATTTACCTGCATCTACCTTCTCTCTCTGTCTTCATCTTCTTTCTGTGCCTCTACTTCCATACTCAAGCTTGTGTTCTTGCTGCCACCGTTTCCGACTCCAGTCTCCTTTCTCTCTTTTCTGGTAAGAAAATCTAATCATCTTGCTCTCTATGTTTTCGTATTTTACTTTCCATGCCTTGTATGTTTTTTGCAAACATCTTTCTCCATTTATCTGCTTTGTTTTTGTACTTTTTATGAAGAAACCAGTAGAACTCCAGGTATGTATGAACTATTTTGTAGAAAAATAGTCTTAGATCCAAAATCACCTAGCAACCGGACTAGGATACTGTTTGTGTTATGCATGTAGATAGATTCAGAAAATAACCGAACTAGAACATGTAGGCATATCAGTAGTTTCTTCTGAACCACTCTGGCCGAGATAAGATCACCGAACAAGCTTGCACATACCGAACTAGGTACTTCGGTGTATAATCCGAGCTAAGCTTTTGGGGCCCAGCCGGTTTTCTTCGTTCTTAAACCGAACTCGGAAAGCCGCCCCTAGAGGCTTAACTGAAGTAACTCTTATTCACACTAAAACCGATTTAGGCCTTGGGGCTAAACCAGCTTTCTTAGTTTTTTAGACCGAACTCGGAAAGCTGCCCCTAGACGATAAACCGATCTAATCTGCTCAACACCGAGCTAACAAACCTTCTGATGAACCGAGGTAGAACCAGCCCACTAAGCCGAAGTAGGATTTGCATATCTTGCTTATGATTTGTAGCGCGGTCCAACGATCTGTGCTTAACCCCTTTGCTTTCTACTTTGCAGACTTAGGTTGCCCAGGCACTCCTGTGTGTGCTCAACCGAGCTACTGAGCCTAGTTTTTGTACCGAAATATTTTATTCATAAATTATACAACAAATGGGTAAGTATAGATATTTAGTCGAAACCCCTGGTGGCATGGCCGAATTTAGGCAAGATTACCAGATTCCTGATGATGTCCATCTGGCGTTGGCCGAAAAAGTTGCTACCCCCTGGAACAATGAAGGCTTCGTGCCCTTTACCCTTCAATCCATAATAGAAACCGGACTACGGTTTCCTGTCCAACCGCTAATCTGCGAATTTCTTAGACAGACTAGGTTATGTCCCACCCAACTATCCACCAATACATATCGTATTATAATGGGGATAGCCGCATTAAACCACCAAACCGGACTGAATCTTGGTCTGGCCGAGATCTTTCACCAATACTCTATTGGCTCAAAGAATGCTGGGTGGGTCTACTACCTTAGAATTCGTCGCCGTCGAGAGAAGATAATTAAACATACTCCGGATAAAGATCTAAATGATGATGATTTCTTTTGGGTCTCTGGGAACTTTGAGGATTTTCAAGCTCAAATTCCTGGCCGACCTATAAATTGGAAAATGGGAGAGCCTGGTAATTTTACTTCGGTCTTCTGCTTTGTAAGTTATCTCGGTTGTTTAGTCTATTAGCCGAACTAACACTTCTCTTTTTTGCAGATTTCGCCCATCTCCATTCCTTGTATAGCTATCCTAACCTCGGAGTCTTGCGAGCCGCATTTCGGGTTAAAGAAAGAGATTGGGCCAAGCTTCTAAATTTCGAACCGACCTACCGTTACAACGGTCGACGGAAAGCAAGGGTGACTGACTTCCTTCTTGAAGAGGCACCGGAGCCGGACCCAACTTTGCCCGAGATAAGACTTGTCCCTCTAACCGCAGAAGAAGAGATGGCGAAAAGGAGCAGAGTCAGGGCCCTTCTCACCGAAACAACTAGGCCCGAAGTGGCGCCTCCCAGCCAACAGCAGCCTGCTGTTGTCGCCCTTCCTTCCCAACAGCCATCCTCTTCCCGCCGAACCAAACGTGCCCGAACTTCCGAACCCGAACGAGTTTTGATTGATGAAGAAACTCCTATTCAGCCGAGCTTACCACCGAGCCCCCAACCGGAGTCTTCCGACCGAACCATCGGCTGCTGGGCACTGAAACTAACCTTCAACGACCGAGACATTCTAGACACAGACTCGGTCGTTGCTGAGAAAGACCACCTGTTGGCCATCAATCTGGCCAAGAGCGTGTGTCTGCCCAAAGACATGGAGCATCACCAAAAACAATTAACCACCGAGCTGAAGTCCATTCGGTCTGCGACTAAATCAATGATTCTGGTTAGTAACTTCGGTCGAATTTCTATTTTTTCCTCTTTTTATTTTCAACTTTTTCTTCGGCTAAAAGGAAGTTGCTTTGTCAGGCCATTCAGAAGAACCAAATCACCCACAGGAGAGTACTGGAGCTGAGGAAAGTGACAAGGCAAGCAGCGGCCGAGGCAGAGGCGAAATCGGCCGAACTCGAAGAAGCCAGAAAGGAAATGGCCGAACTCCGAGGTGAGGTCGGTCGTTTGACCGGAATGGTTAGTTCGGCCGAGGCCGAAAAACAAAAGACTGCCATTGTGCTGAAGGACAAGTACTTGCGTGAGCTGGTAAAGCTTGAAAGAAAGAAAGACGCCGAAATGAAGGAGAAGGCGAAGGAGGCTGAGAAACAAGGTTTCAAGAGGGCAGAGGATGCTTACGCCCAACAATGCAATGCTGCCAAGGAGCTTTTCTTTAAGTGCGCCTGGAGGGGAGCCGTTGAGAAGCTCGGTCATGATCCTCAGACCGAGGTTTTCAACCCTCCAGCCTACTTTATACCGAACTCCCTGATGGAATATGCCACGGCCATGCAACAGCAGTTCCTTGAGGGCTCAGATGATGAAGACTCTGATGAAGACTCTGCCCCTGAGGATACTTCGGTTGTGAATGCAGATCAGGTAGTTCGGTCGGAGCCCATGGTGGAAGATCTAACTCTTGATCAACCAAGTGAAACCGTGGCTCCAGCCGAACCCATCCTTCCTTCTAAAAATGTTGTTGCGTCCGAAACCGGTCTTCGGGTTGACGTCGATGCTGCCTTCGACGCCGAAATAGATGAACTTTTCTCTTAATTTTGTACTCTTTTCTTTGTAACCGAACTAAGCCCCCTTGTAATGACTTCTCTTTTGAATGAAAATTTTACTTCTCTTGTTCCGGTTATTGTGTGTATGCTTGCATTTGTAATGTCTTCTATTACTCCAAGTGTTATTTCGGTTTTTGGTTGGTTAAACTATACTTGCCAGCCAACCACTCCTTAGCCGACATAATTACTTCGGCTGAGGAGTATTAATTGTTGGCTTAATCCAGCCAACCACTCTTCAGCCTTACACTTACTTCGGCTGAAGAGTAACAAGAGTTGGTTTATTCCAGCCAACCACTCCTTAGTCATGCACTTACTTCGGCTAAGGAGTACAAAGTGTTGGTTTATTCCAGCCAACCACTCTTCAGCCATACACTTACTTCGGCTGAAGAGTAACAAGAGTTGGTTTATTCCAGCCAACCACTCTTCAGCCATACACTTACTTCGGCTGAAGAGTAACAAGTGTTGGTTTATTCCAGCCAACCACTCTTTAGCCTCACACTTACTTCGGCTGAAGAGTAACAAGAGTTGGTTTATTCCAGCCAACCAATCTTCAGCCTTGCACTTACTTCGGCTGAAGAGTAACAAGTGTTGGTTTATTCCAGCCAACCACTCTTCAGCCTTACACTTACTTCGGCTGAAGAGTAACAAGAGTTGGTTTATTCCAGCCAACCACTCTTCAGCCTTTACTTCGGCTGAAGAGTAACAAGAGTTGGTTTATTCCAGCCAACCACTCTTCAGCCTTACACTTACTTCGGCTGAAGAGTAACAAGAGTTGGTTTATTCCAGCCAACCACTCTTCAGCCTTACACTTACTTCGGCTGAAGAGTAACAAGAGTTGGTTTATTCCAGCCAACTACTCTTCAGCCTTACACTTACTTCGGCTGAAGAGTAACAAGAGTTGGTTTATTCCAGCCAACCACTCTTCAGCCTTACACTTACTTCGGCTGAAGAGTAACAAGAGTTGGTTTATTCCAGCCAACCACTGAAGTTAGTTTTTCCAGCTAACTTGTAATATTTGGTTATTCCGACCAAATGTCCTGCAGCCTGGATCCTTATCCTGGGCTTAGGAAGGGTGTTGGTTTAATCCAGCCAACCTCTGAGTTAGTTTTTACGGCTAACTTAGAATAGAATGCTTATAATATACTCAAGTCTTGAAAGCTAACTTTTACAAAGAGTAATCTGTGCTAAAAAGAATCTCATTTTATTGAAGGAAGAGAAAATTACATAATGTTTGAAAGAGAAAAGCTAAAAGTAAAATATCTTGAGATTGGCCGTATTCCATGGCCTAGGGATTGCCTTGCCATCCTTGTCTTCTAGGTGGTATGCCCCTTTGCCGGCTAACCCAACCACCTTATAAGGACCTTCCCAATTTGGGCCTAACTTTCCGTCTCCTGGGACCAAGGTGTTTCCCATTACTTTGCGCAATACCCAATCGCCAATTTTGAATTGTCTTGGATGAACCTTTTTGCTGTATTTTTTGATTAACTCTCGTTGGTATGAAGCGATGTGGACCAACGCTCTTTCTCTTCTTTCTTCTGCAAGGTTGAGTTCTAAGGCTATGGCTTCTCCATTTAAGTCTGGATCAAAATTTTCGCTTCGAATTGTGGGGAGGCCAGCTTCTAGTGGGATCACTGCTTTCATGCCATAGGCTAAGGAAAATGGTGTTTCTCCAGTTGATCGCCGAGGTGTGGTGCGGTAAGCCCATAAAACATGAGGAAGTTCATCCGCCCACTTGCCTTTTGCTTTCTCTAGCCTTTTCTTTAGTCCATCCAAGACGACTTTATTTGATGCTTCAGCCTGCCCATTTGCTTGAGGATACGCCGGTGTGGAATTGTAGAACTCTATCTTGTATTCTTCACAAAAGCTTCTGAAGATTCTGCCGTCGAACTGAGTTCCATTGTCTGAGATCAGTGCTTTTGGTATGCCAAACCGAGTGATAATATTTTGCCAAACAAACTTCTTCACATCTTTTTCTTTGATTGATGCCAATGCTTCTGCTTCCACCCATTTTGTGAAGTAGTCTGTTGCTGCGAGAAAGAATTTTCTGCCTCCGGGTGTTGTTGGAAGTGGTCCTACTATGTCTAAGCCCCACATTGCGAAAGGCCATGGGCTAGTTAAGGGTAGGAGTTCTCTTGCTGGTTGATGTATTTGGTGCGCGAATTTCTGGCATTTTTCACACTTCTTCACGTATTTCTCTGAGTCTGCTTGCATATATGGCCACCAATATCCTTGTGAAATAGCCCTGTAGGCGAGCGACCTTCCCCCTTGATGACTTCCACATATCCCTTCATGTATTTCGAACAGGAAGGCTTCTACTTGGCTGGGATGAACGCACTTGAGGTAAGGCCCAGAGAACGACTTCTTATATAATGCCAAAGATGGAGATAGCCAAAACTGCTGCGACTTCGCCCTTATTCTGTTGGCTTCTTTTTTCTCTTCTGGTAGGATGCCGTCTTTTAGGAACAGGATGATGGGATCCATCCAAGAGGGCCCTAATTCTGTGCAATACACTTCTTCTGCTTCGGGGTCTTCTATGCTTGGTTTTGGTAAGAAGTCGACGAGTAATGGATGAGGGATTGATGTATCTGCCATTGAGGCAAGGCCTGCTAGCTCGTCCGCTCGGCTGTTTTCCTCCCTGCCAATTTGTTCTATCCTTACCACATCGAACTTCTTGATCTCCGTTCTGACTAGCTCTTGGTACTTGGCCATTCTGTCATCCTTTGCTTCGTATTCGCCAGAAATTTGGTTTACCACCAGCAGTGAGTCACTGTACACCATTAGTTCGGTTGCTTTCATGAAGTGTGCCGACTTGAGTCCTGCGAGAAGCGCCTCATACTCTGCTTCGTTGTTGGATGCTGGGAAGCCAAGGTTGATTGCTTGCTCTATAACCAGGCCGTCTGGAGAGATGAGGACTATGCCAAGCCCTGCACCATGTCGGTTGGATGCTCCATCCACAAAGAGCTTCCACATCTCCCCAACGAATAGTTTCCAGCAGGTGGAAGGGTCAGACGATGCCGTGGGGTCAAGGATGGTGATTTCTTCAAAGTCCATATTGGCTGTCTGCCCTTCGTCCTCTGTTTGAACTGCTGGTGAGCCATTGTTTGGCTCCTCCTTGTTGTCCTTAATGTGGTCTGCCTTTGTGCTTGATGGACTACCTTCCACTAGGGGTTGCGCTATTCCGGCGTCAACTTCCGTCCCTAGTTCGGTTGGTGGACTACCTTCTACTAGGGGTTGCGCTATCCCGGCGTCAACTTCCGTCCCTAGTTCGGTTGAGTCAGTCAGGTCGACTGGGCAGATATGATGACTTCCAGGAGTAAACTCTGCGACGAAGTCTGCCAAAGATTGAGCTTTTATTGCGGTCTTGGGTTGGAACTTGATGTCGAATTGTCCCAACTCTACTGCCCATTTCAAAATTCGCCCACTGAAGTTCGCCCTTTCAAACAGAGCTTTTAGTGGAAAGGCTGTGAGGACGACTATGGTGTGGGCGTGAAAGTAGTGCGCTAATTTTCTGGATGCCATCATTAATGCCAATGCTAGTTTCTCTAATGGCAAGTACCTTGTTTCGGCTCCCAATAATGTCTTGCTGACATAAAAGATGGGCAAGTGTTGTATTCCTTCTGCACGAACCAACACCGCGCTGACTGCGTGCTGAGAGACTGCCAGGTACAAAAAGAGTTTTTCACCAGGTACTGGAGTAACAAGTAGTGGTAGGGAAGACATGTACTCCTTCAAGCTTTCCAAAGCTCGGTCGCATTCTTCATCCCACTCAAACTTGGCCTTTAAAGCTTGGAAGAATGGTCGTAGCCTGTCTGATGACCTGCTTATGAACCGGTTGAGTGCAGCCGCCATTCCAGTGAGATGCTGCACTTCTTTGACTGAGTTTGGTCTCTCCAACTCCTGGATTGCTTTGATCTGAGAGGGGTCTGCTTCTATACCTCGGTTGGTTACCAGGAAGCCCAAGAATTTGCCAGATCCAACTCCGAATGCGCATTTGGACGCGTTGAGGCGCAACTTGTGTTTCTTCAGGATCTAGAACATCTCGCCCAAATCTTTCAGATGGTCATTCTTATCCTTGCTTTTGACCACCATGTCGTCGATGTAAGCCTCCATTGTTCTGCCTAACAATGGTTCAAACATCTTGGTGACCATCCTTTGGAATGTCGCCCCTGCGTTCTTTAGGCCAAAGGGCATGACCTTGTAGCAATATAACCCCCTTGGTGTTGTGAAGGATGTGACCTCCTGGTCTGGTTTATGCATGGCGATCTGGTGGTAGCCTCTGTATGCATCCAGGAAGCTGAGACGATTATGCCCTGCCGTTAGGTCCACCAGTTGATCTATCCTTGGTAGAGGGAAGCTATCTTTTGGGCACGCCTTGTTGACCGTTTTGTAGTCGACGCAGACACGCCATTTACCGTTCTTTTTTGGCACTACGACGGTGTTGGAGATCCATCTTGGGTAGTGCACTTCCCTTATTGCTCCTGCCTCCAGCAGGTTGCCTACCTCTTCTGCCACTATTTCGGCGTGGTGGAGTGCCGATCTGCGTGTGCGTTGAATGACTGGTCTGGCAGATGGGTGGACATTGAGTTGGTGACTGATGAAGTTTGGATCAATGCCTGGCATGTCGTGAGGTGTCCAGGCAAACACTTCGATATTAGAGGTCAAGAATTCCAAGACCTCTAATCTCTCAGCGCTGGACAATGATGAGCCAAGCAAGAAGAACTTATCCGGGTTCTTCTCATCTATTTTTACCTCCACCAAGTCTTCCACCGCTTTCTGATCAGCCTCTTTGCCGACGTCAGCGAATAGTTCATTACTTTCTGGCTCCTCCACCGAATGAACGTATCCTTTGGCAGCTCGGCTTCCATTTGCTGTGGTGAAGCACTGTTTTGACATGATCTGATCGCCATAGACTTCTTCGATTATACCGGCGTCATTGGGGAACCGCATTACCTGATGGTATGATGACGCTACCGAACGCATGGCATGCAGCCATGTTCTGCCCAGGATGATGTTGTAGGTGGAGGGGACCTTCAATACCCAGAACTCCACCTGTTTTGATACACTTCCTGCTCTGACTGGAAGGATTATTTTGCCGACAGGCCACTCTGGCATGGAGTTGAATCCAATCAGGGGAGAAACTGCAGGTGCCAAGTCTTTGTCTTGCAGCTTTAGTTGTTTGAATGTGTCGTAATACATGATCTCACATGAACTACCCTGGTCAATCAGAATCCGCTTGACGTCAAAATCCTTGACTCGGAGAGTGACAACCAGGGCATCATTATGGGGGCAGTAAATTCGTTCCAAGTCCTTATCCGAAAAGGACATGACGTTTGTTGCCTCTGTCCTCCCCTTCTTGATGGCGGGTTGGGCACTTAATACTTCCCTAAAGTGCTCAGCCTTCTTGATCGAACCTCTAAGCTCGCATACGCGCTCAGGTTCAAAAACTCCATGAATTACATTGATAATGCCTTGTGGTGGTGCGTCGTTTGGCATTCTGTTGGGTTGGTCATTATGATCTTGGGGGGCCGGTTGTGCTCCTCCTTCAATGTATTCGTCCAAGTGGCCTGCTGCCACCAATTCTTCCAAATGCTGCCTCAATGGCGTGCAATTCTCAGTTCGGTGTCCTTTTTCTTTGTGGAAGGTGCACCGAGATCTGTCGTCGTAATTCTTCTGAGCTTCCCCTAACTTGGCTGGCCACTTGACGAATGGCTCGTCTTTTATTTCGCTCAGAATCCGATATATTGGTTTTTTGAACACCGTTGTTATGGCAGTGCGGATTCTCAACCATCTTTTGTCTGGGTCTTCTCCGTTATCTCGTCTGCCACGCCCGTTTTTGTTCTGTCTATCTACTGTATTGACCTTTGCTGAGGTCTTCTTTTCTGGTACTATGGTAGCGCTAGATTTCGCCTTTGCACGTGCGCCATCCTCTTCTACCCTGATGTGCTGATGCACTCTCTCCATCAGGGCCTCCACGGTGAGGGGTGGCGTCATGGTAATTGAATCCCTTAGTCGGTTCCCTACTGGTAGGCCTCTTTTATATTGCGCAATGGCTAGATTGGTGGGGCAGTCTCCAATCTGGTTGAATGTCTCCCAGTAGCGACTGTTGTAAGATCTGAGGGTTTCTTTCTCACCCATGTCGATGGAGAGTAACTGGTCTATCTCCACCGGTGTTTTAGTATTTGTCCGAAACCTTGTTACGAACGCTTCTGCCAATTGGGCCCAGGAGGCTATGCTGCCCTCTGGGAGCTTTTCGAACCAAGTCAAGCCTAAGTCGCCCAGACTTGATGGGAAGAGTATGCACATTAGGGCCTCGTTTCGCCTGTACACAGCCATGACTTGGCGAAAGTGGCTCAGGTGAGAATACGGATCCGTCTTCCCTTCATATGTATTGAACTTCGGCTGAAGGAAGCCTGATGGTAGGGGTGCGTTTTCGATCGCTGGGACAAACGGCGAAGTCTGTAGTCTTGCCAATGCCTTGTCCGTTGGTTCGTAGGCCGGTCGCGGTATTGGCATTCCAACCTTGACGCTTCCGTGCGTCCGAGGAGCCAACCGTTGTAAGGCCAAAACTCGGTGTGGATCCCTTGCCCTGGCATCCTCCTTGCATCGTGCTTTTTCTTCTAGCACGGTTCGTAAGTCGGATGACCTGGGTAGCTCGGTTTGTCTGGATCTGATTTGGTGTGAATGTGAAGGCCAATACGTGCTTCCTTCAGTGTATGATCTTTCGGATCTCGTCCTCTCAGACCTAGAGTGACGAGTCCTTGAGGACAAGGAGTGAGTGTCGCCTGTCCTGAGGCTTCTGCTCTCTCCTTGGGAGGGCGTAGTATTCCTACTACGATTCTCTGAGTGGCGAGGGGGCGTCTTATGCTTGCGCCCCTCTCCTGTCGCCACGTCTTTAGTCTTCATCTGGCGTTTTAAAGCCTCCATGTCCGCCGCCATCCTTCGAATTAGTTCATCTTGTTCCTTCACGCGATCTTCCAGGGCTTGAGGATCAATCCTCCTCCTTTGCCTGTCAGGACTCTGAGAGTGACGAGGGCTGCTATTCCGCCTTCCCCTGCCACTCCTCCTGGAGTTATGTTGTTGGGGCTCCAGATCCGCCATAGGAGGGACAGAGGGTAATCCTTCGCGCCTTGCGCCCCCCTCTGGAGTTAGTCCGTCGACGGCGGACTGCGGCAAGTCCTCAATGTGTGCCATTGAATGAGAAAAGGAGAAGCTTAGTCAAGAGGTTTTTGTTCTTGTCTGTTCTTCCCACAGACGGCGCCAATTGTACGGGGAGGAAATAATTCTCCTCGTATAATCCTGTTGACCAAGTCCACGCTCCTCCGTACGACGTCGCTTTGTCACCTGAAAACACAAACGTGAGCTGGCCGGCGGGTGTGTGCTGGAAACCTCTCCGATGCCTAAGTCAGAAAACTTGACAAATAGACAAAGCTCTAAGTTCTCAGAAAGATTGTGTTCAATTACCTCCTCCAAGGTGATGCTTGTGAGCTTTTATAAGTTTCATATGGCACAATCCTAGTAGGACTTGTATTTCTCTATGCAGAGTCCTCCTAGGATTCATTCTCCTAAGGATAATGCTTATCCTTTTACACCCTTCCCCACTGCTTAAACCAAGTGGGATGGTTTTCTCTTCGGCCGAGCTATCCCATGACCGAAATAGCATTGGCTATGCCGAACCGTAGAATAGGCCATACTAACCGTAGTTCGGTTCTTCTTGCCACACAATATATTGGTTCTCCCATACACGAACCGTGGTGCATTTGAACCGCCCTACCAAGTAATAACATTCCGACTGATCTCGACCGGAACAACTTATAACCGGACTATTTTGGAGATCGGTTTAACTAGAAGCCACCCCGTACCGGAGTAGCTTTACATCCCTGAGCCGAAGTAACATTTACTTCTCTCAGCCGGAGTAACTACGCTCCTCCTGGGCCGGAGTAACATTGCTCTCCTGGGCCGGAGTAACCTTCACGGCCTTCTAACTTAGTCCTTCGCGTTTTGGGCTTCAAAGCCCAACTTGCAGCTCGGCCCAATTTTTTCCCAAAAATTACCCTCTCAATTTTCATTTTCATCACACACAGTAGCACACCAAAAAAACAAAAAAGAAAAAAAAGGTAAATGATCCATCTTTTGGTATTTTACAATATGAGATCCATCAAATTAACCAAAGACTGCCAAAATAGTTAGTCCTTGTTATTTTTTGTCTTGCATTGCATTTCATTTTAAACTCAAAACTAACTATTGTGTGCATAGACCACTGGAAAATTATGGGAGATGTGTGGAGGATTAAATTTTGAAGCTAGGATATGAAATGCATCCGAAAAATGATAGGGTAATGGTATTTTTAAAATTTAGAGCTATCTTTATAAGTATTATTTTTGTCTTTGTTTTAAAATGAATGGCGTCACCAATTCAACCTCATCATCATCTTTAAAAAAAAAAAAAATTATACATAGCTTGTTTGTTTGGTAATTAAAATCATAAGTTTTTTAATGATTTTTTACTTATTTTTCTGACATTCCACTCTTTTGTAATTTTTTTTGGTATTAAGGGTCAATATGAACAGATTTATAAATAATTTAATAAAATGATATTTGATAATAATTGAGTGATCTTAGTATAATTAACCTTTCGAATTAATGTGACATATAAATTGAATTAATTTAATATGATCAACCAAATCCGTTTCTTGAAATACCGAAATTACCATCGTTCACAAAAAAAAAGAAATACCGAAATTACAAATTATAATTCTATTTTAATTTTAATAATACATAAAGATTGGAGAAACATGTAAACTAATAAAACTGATGAGAGAATCCGAACCTAATTTAAATTGTACCTAAATTGCTTATTTTGTTACCCAAGTATATTGATTGCGCTCTCTCTCTCTCTCTCTCTCTCATAAGTTTTTTATATATAGCCTTGATATTCAATATTCAATAGGTCTCGTTTGGTAATATTACTTTTTAGTCTAAAAGTCATTAAAAAAATCAAAAAAACCAACAATCTATATCAAAAAGTCAAAAAAAAAAATTTCTCTCTACTTTTTACACATCTTTTCGTAAAACATCAAAAAAGTCATCACAAATATACTTTTTTTTTTACCTTATATTTTAACCAAAAGATCAGAAAGTTACTAAAATTTCCCAAACGATGCCTCAATACATTCCTCTCTCTCTTCCTAATCCTAGATACACCGTCTCCACACATTTGCTCTCTGTCTTGGTGGAGCATAAAATGAGACTAATCCTAATCAAATTAGGAAAAGGAAACACAAAAATTAGTATTTTATTAGATTTGAATTCTGAAATATTTTCTTATTGGTTGAAGTTTTTACTTCCTAGGTTTTGGTTTCCTTATTACTTAGGATTGGGTTTAAGCCTAGCCTAAATACACCCATGTAGCTCTATGTTTTAAATTCATTCATTAGTTTTGTGAACTTAGAGAGAGATACACAATACTGAGAGTGAGAGATAGATCATTGCAGAGAGAGAGAGAGAGTTTGTGAGATTAAGTGTGAGACTCGTGTAGCTCTTTTCACATTGATCTTAGTAAAATTTGCAGTGACTCCATGGATGTAGTCCGTTGCTTTGTGAGTTTGTTTTTTCTATTACTTTTCCGTTCTAGATTCGTTAGATTCGTTGTGTGCGTGATTATTTGCTGAGTCCTAAAATTTAGTATTAATCATATATACCATAACATACTCCACAAACATCATCAACCATGCAATCGTATTATTCACCCCAAACCTTGTTAAACATGGGGCTTTTCCCAAATTAAGCCAAATTAGTAACTTATTTCCCAAATTAAGCCTAATTTGGACGGAATTCCCAAACTAGGCTAAAGTGCTATTACAAATCACGCTTTCACTGTTTGGAGCTGAAAATTTGATGAATAGTGAAAGCACTATTACAAACCACGCTTTTAATTAAGAAAATGTGGTTACAAACCACGCTTTTAAGGTAAGTTTGTTTTCTAAAGAAAACGTGGTTTCAAACCACGCTTTCACTGTATATATGTTTTCTGAAAAAAACGTGGTTCCAAACCACGCTTTCACTGTGTTGTGAAGAAAGCATAATTAAAAACCACGCTTTCAACACTGTCCCAAACACATGCACTCACAAACACACTCTCTCTCTCTCACTCTGACTCTGACACAAATACAAACAAACACAAACATGACTCACACACATGACTCACACACACACTCACACTCACATTCAATATATATATATATATATATATTTTTTAATATATATTTATAATTTAATATATATATAAATTTTATTTCATAAAATTGAAATCAATATTAAATATATATAATAATTTATAATAGCAAATAATAATCAATTATATAAAATGATTACTTTTTTATTTTAATTCTTAATTTTTTTTATTTTACTGTTTAGGGATAAATTTAATTTTTTTTATTTTAGGGTTTAAGGTTTAATTCTTAAAATTTATTTTTTTTTATTTTAGGGTTTAGGATTTATAAAAAAAAAAATAACTTTTAAGAATTAAACTATAAATTCTAAAAGTTAAATCCTAAACCCTAAAATAAAAATAAATAAATTTAAAAAATTAAACCCTAAACCCTAAAATAAAAATAAATAAATTTTATCTCTAAACACTAAGATAGCGTTTGGTAACATTTACGTTTTTTGTTTATATTTATAAAAATTTTATAAACTGGTTTCTGTTTATTTTTAGAAAAACATAAATTACAAACGTGTTTGGTTTGAACAAAATGTTTAAAAAAAAATTAAAACATAAACTAAAAAATATGTTTGTTCAAGCCTAAAATATTTATATTTATATTTATTATTTATGACAATGGGATCACACATATTATAATTGAAAAAAAATTAATTAAAAAAAGTATTTGAAAAAAATTTAATTGGAAAAAACGTGGTTTGTAAAAATTATTGAAATTTTTTTTTGGAAAAATCGCTGGTTTATAAATGGTTGTCTCAGTTTATAAATTTGAGGAAAAAACGTAAACTCAAAAAATGAGTTTACGTTTTCAGTTTTCAATTTTTTTTTTCAAATAATTTTTTTTGAAAAATATTTTTTTTTTCAATTAAATTTTTTTGCAATTATTTTTTTAATTAATTTTTTTTCAATTATAATATGTGTGATCCCATTGTCATAAATAATAAATATAAACCACGTTTTTTTTCAATAATTTTTACAAACTAGGTTTTTTCCAATTAAATTTTTTTCAAATATTTTTTTTAATTAATTTTTTTTCACTTATAATATGTGTGATCCCATTGTCATAAATAATAAATATAAATATGAATATTTTAGGCTTGAACAAACATATTTTTTAGTTTATGTTTTAAATTTTTTTTAAACATTTTGTTCAAACCAAACAAGTTTGTAATTTATGTTTTTCTAAAAATAAACAGAAACCAGTTTATAAAATTTTTATAAACATAAACCAAAAACGTAAATGTTACCAAACGCTACCTTAATGTTTTGGGATAAAATTTATTTTTTTTATTTCAGAGTTTAGGGTTTAATTCTTAAAATTTATTTATTTTGATTTTAAGGTTTAGGATTTAGGGTTTAGAATTTATAGTTTAATTCTTAAAATTTATTTTTTTTTTATAAATTTTAAACCCTAAAATAAAAAAAATAAATTTTAAGAATTAAACCTTAAGCCCTAAAATAAAAAAAAAAATGAATTTTATCCCTAAACAGTAAAATAAAATAAAAATTAAGAATTACAACAAAAAAGTAATCATTTTATATAGTTGATTATTATTTGTTATTATAAATTAGTATATATATTTAATATTGATTTCAACTTTATGAAATAAAATTTATATGTATATTAAATTATAAATATATATTAAAATTTATATATATATATATTGAGTATGAGTGTGTGTGAGTAATGTTTGTGCTTGTTTGTAATTGTGTTAGAGTGAGAAAGAGAGAGAGTGTTTGTGACTGCGTGTGTTTGGGGCAGTGTTGAAAACGTGGTTTCTAACTATGCTTTCTTCACAACATAGTGAAAGTATGGTTCGGAACCACGTTTTATTCAGAAAACATATGCACAGTGAAAGCATGGTTTAGAATTACATTTTTTTCAGAAAACAAACTTACCTTAAAAGCGTGATTTGTAACAGCATTTTCTTAATTAAAAGCGTGGTTTGTAATAGCGCTTTCACTATTCATCAAATTTTCAATTCCAAACAGTGAAAGCGTGATTTGTAATAGCGCTTTAGCCTAATTTAAAAATTCCGTCCAAACTAAGCTTAATTTGAAAAATAAATTACTAATTTGGCTTAATTTGAAAAAAGCCCCGTTAAACATGGCCGAAGAGAATTTCATGACCCACAATAACGTTGAAGAGGCTTTCCCATTGGCCAACATGGCCAAACACTTCAATCCTCACTTCGACGCCATCAACAACTTCATCGCCGCGTACGGAGTCCATGTTGCTGCCTCTCACAAGAAACCCGATGGCAAAGGCGGCATAGATTGGTATGCTGTTCTTGGCCTCGCAAGTTCTGTTTTTGCAGACGCTAAAACTGCTAAGAAGCATTACAAAATGCTGGCACTTATGGTTCATCCCGACAAGAATAGCTCCGTTCAAGCGCAGAGTGCCTTCAAGCTGATGTCACAAGCCTGGAAGGTTATATCTTCACAAGCCTCAACAGAGAAAACTAATGATAATCTATGGAATAACTCATCACAGAAAGCAAGTAAAAGTAGTCTTCTTCGGAGATCGTCTTCATGGGGAACCACCAGGGCCTCTTCTAGTCAGCCAACACCGCCATCTTGGTGGCCGTCGTTTGTAGCCAGGAGTGTCTGAAGTGCAGTTGACGGTGTAGCTATCCGAGTAAAAAGCGGTCATGTTTCTACTGTTTCCATTGCAATAGAAAATTCATTTTTCCATCTGCAAGTCACACCATCGGTGATCCGGGTTTTCTTCAACGGCGGACCCATTTGGTGATAATAATAGAATTCGACTTCAGTTCCACTCATGTAAAAAATAAATAAAAATAAAAATTCTTGCTTGTTTGATTATTATGTTTGAGAGGTTGTCCTCATCAAAAATAAATAATTTTGCATTGAAGTAATTTATATAAATGATATTTCAAAAAAAAAAAAACTAATAAAAGTGAGATCTAGCAACACAAAAAAAAAAAAAACTAAGAAAAAAAAAATTCCTACCATCCACACAGCACACAAATTTTCTGCTAAACCAACTACTTCAATCAATATATAAGCCAATTCTAACCACTCAATTTGGAAATTCAAAATTGGAAAACAAGTGTAGACATTATCAAACCAAATACATGTTGGAAAAAATAGATTTTTGGTGACTTTAATTAAATATTAAAGTGAGTCCCAACCATCTATTGTGTTGGGTCCAGGTGGGTCTAGATACTTTGCAATGAGATCTTTACACCACAAATAGAATGACCAAAAACCATTGAGAATTGAATGAGAAATTGCCCCATGAAGTTAGCTTCATAAAAGAGTTAATGGGGGTTTGTAACTTCTGCCTTTATTGCAAAGTTAATAGTGCATTAATGAGGTTTGTAACTCCTGCCTTTATTGCAGAGGTTAATGGTGCATTAGTGACCAGCCATAAAGGCTGGAGGCTTCTCATCCTTCCCCTATACATGTATAAATTGAGATCCTCCTCTTAAGTCTCAAACATAGAAATTATTTCTTCTCTTCTGTAGTCAGTTTGCTAGAAATTTCTTACTGTGAGAGAGTGCTACCATTGTCGATTCGCCAAAGCTAATAGAAGGTGCTTCTGAGTTAGCCGGTTTAAACCATCTTATCCTGGGAGACAGAAGTCGACGTTCCTCCAGCACCTATGGTGAGGCGGCTAATCTGTTTTAAGGACACTGTGGTATCACACAGAATTTGGTTTGATTTCTTATTTTCATATTCAGATTAAATATGTTCTTATATTAGTCTTGTTTCATGTTTATACTCTATGATGTAATTTATCAAGTATGGTTTTATTTGATGTTCTTTTAGTTAATTTAATAAAGCATGAATTTATTTATTTTGTTTCAATTACCCAATTTAAACAACCATACATATTACTATACCTTTTAATGTCAATCTTTAATACACATTTTGCAAGATATTCCACGGCAACAACAACGTGTTTTATTAACTAGACACCTTAACTAACCAACAGATTCTTCAAGCTTCAAGCTCATGAGCTGGTTCACTTCAGCACCAAACTCATCAGGTAGCTCATTGAACACATCCCTGCAGAACCCAGAAATCATGGTTGTCATGGCTCTCTCGTAGTCGATTCCCCTCTGCTGCAAGTAGAATAGTTGATCTTCGCCGATTTTGGAGGTGTTGGCTTCGTGTTCAATGCGAGCTGAGGGGTTCTTCACCTATTTACGAACAGGAAATGAGATTAAACCATTAAACAACAAATAAAAAAACCTTCACATTTGTATAGCCAATGCAAGTAAAACACAGTGCACTGTCCAAATGAAATTCACTCCAACTATACCAATCCAACGACGTGAATGCTTTAAATCATAATCAAAATCGTCCTTTTAGTGATTTTGTAAAAAAAAAAAAAAAAAAAAAAGTGTATCTATAGCTATTAGGAATCAGAAACAATGGGATAGCAAGAGGGGAGGGGAGGGGAGGGGAAGGGGTTGTCAGGGTGGGAGGGAATTCACAAGAGGGGGAGGGAATAAAAACTTGTTTTAGAGCATGTGAAGACACTTGATTTTATTGACCCAAAAAAAGACACTTGATTTTATTTTCACTTTTTTTCTATTTTTCGAAAACTATATTCATTTATTTTTTGCAATGAAAGCTGTTACCAAATGTGTTTATTTTCACTTTTTTTCTATTTTTCGAAAACTATATTCATTTATTTTTTGCAATGAAAGTTGTTACCAAATGTGTTTTCATGTCCAAATTTCAAAATTTTTAAAACAAACACGTTACCAAACAGTCCCTTAGATTCTACAGTTATCTATCACATTGTGATAACATATGCCAACCATTGCCTATTATTTTTTACTACTTGCTAGTATCCAATTGACTTTTATTTTGCAAATTTTATGTTAATAAAGAAATTAGTCTAGAATATTGTTTCCCAGTCAGATTAGGATGTGTCTACTATAAATAAGTCGAAAGACTTGAGACAAAACACATTTGGTAAATTTTGCAAAATAAAAGTCAATTGGATACTAGCAAGTAGTAAAAAATAATCGGCAATGGTTGGCATATGTTATCACAATGTTATAGATAACTGTAGAATCTAAGGGACTGTTTGGTAACGTGTTTGTTTTAAAAATTCCAAAATTTGGACATGAAAACACATTTGGTAAAACTTTCATTGCAAAAAATAAATGAATATAGTTTTTGAAAAATAGAAAAAAAGTGAAAATAAACACATTTGGTAACAGCTTTCATTACAAAAAATAAATGAATATAGTTTTCGAAAAATAGAAAAAAAGTGAAAATAAAATCAAGTGTCTGTTTTTGGGTGAATAAAATCAAGTGTCTTCACTTGCTCTAAAACAAGTTTTCATTCCCTTAGATTAAGCATGCTTATATGATGGACAACAGGATTTGTCTCAAGTGTCTCATCGTTCGATTAATTATTCTCCATTTGATTTTCCTTGTAATCTTTGGATCAATTTTCAAGTTGTGTTGAAAATATGTAAAGTAATGGAGGCACGTGGAGGTCATTTTGATGATACAGGAATAGGATAGTTTTGAATGCACATACCAGAAGTAGTTACAATGGAGGGTAAAACCATGACTATGCATGTGAAGTATTGGCCAAACTGAAAAATTATGTGTAATCAACATCTTACCCTAGCAGCAAATATTTCAACTTAACCCATGTATAGCCATTTTTCCATCTCATTGTCTAAGGGGTTTTGGCAGTCGAGAAATTTATGTCTGAATTGCTTTGGGCGATTTTGGTATTGTTTTCTATTTTTGTATTCTCCAAAAAGAACTTGTTTTGAGAACTTTTTTCAGGATTTTTTTTTTTTTGGAACACGTTTTTTTAAGGAAATATCTTAGTAGCAGGAATCGTGGGAAGGGGAGACGATTCTCGTCTAGAATCGCGATTCAATGATTCGTAGCAAGAATCGTGTTAGAATCGCGTCCCCATTGAGATAGAATCGTGGATCTAACTAGATGGAAACGCTTGAGCTAAGAATTTGTGTTTCACGGCAACAACAAAGAAGAAGAAGGGGAGAGAGAGAGAGAGAGAGAGAGAGAGAGAGAGAATCGCAAGGAAAAGAAAAACCTGATATGGACTTGTGATTAGGGCTACAAAAGTGGAGATCGTGTTGTCTTCTTCCATGTATTTGCTTCTCAAGCTTTGATCTTCATCTTTTTATTCTTCATCTCTCAAGCTTTGTGCTTCGCAGGCGTTTTCTTCTTCTTTTCATTAGGCGTCTTCTTCTTCTTCTTCTTTGTCTCTCTCTCTCTCTCTCTCCCTCCCTCCCTCCCTCCCTCCCTCCCTCCCTCCCTCCCTCTCCGTTTGAGACTGAAAAGTCTTTTAATACTTAAATTTCTTATTTTTCATTGATATAAATATAGATTTTATATTATAAATTAACATCTTTTCATTTAATTCTAGTTGTGTCTTAATGCCATATTTATACCAATTGGATTTTGATCTGACCCTTCTCTTTTTACATTTAATGAAATCTTTTTACAATTAATGAAATATGCCTTGCTTGTTGTGATTGAATTCTAGCTAACTAATTTATTATCTCGTGTTGGCCAGCTCAAAAAATGAATGTTTAAAAGGAATATTTATTTATGTTTAAAATAATGTTTATTTGTTATTTATTTTTAAATTTTTATGTTGTGTTTAATTAATTCGATATTATATAAAATACAAAAATAATATAAATATTTTAGAATAAATATTTTATATTAAATGAAAAAAAATCTAATAAAAGGATATAATTATAATATTTTCGCATATGATTTTTCATATATATATATACTAGGGATGACCCGTGCCTAAAGGCACTGCCAACAATTTTTTTGGTATCACGTGCTACGGAACTCAATGGTAATAAATCAATTCAAAATGGTAATGTCACTTTGACTTAAAACTTCACATATAAAAAATTGAAATTGTTTCTACACATTGAATTAGCGAAAGCATTTATATATTTCAAATAGCAAATTTCAAAATTAAAGTCCAAAAAATGAATTATATATTTGAATGTAGCATATGCGAAGAATCTAGAAATAAATAAATAAAGTCCAAATAGCAAATTTTAGATTTTTATCCTCGTCAAAATGACACATCTATACATTATAGCAAGTTAGAATGGGATAACCTTTAACAAAAGAATGTCATTGAATTAGTATCATAACTAGTAACCCTTTTGCTTTGTCAGGTTTAAATTCCTTCGAATAAAGGTCAATGAACATTATGATACAAAAGAATCATCCTAGCTAACCCAAAAATAAATAAATAAATAAATAATTTAACATGAGAGAGCCAACCAACGACACACTGGTAGAAGCAACGTAACCCAATGTTTCTAACATGGATCAATGACCTGTAACAAAATCACTCACTTAAATTCACTTCAAAAAACCAATAGCTATGAAAATTCACATCAAAATGCATATAAGAAATCGGAAGAAATTATAATAAAGAATAATTGTATCAAAAGAAACTGTAACATGAAAAATCGCATCAAAATACATATGAGAAATAGGAAAATCAATAGCTATGAATTAAGAAGAATTGAACATAACTATTATGGTCAATTGAATTATGTCATTCAATGGCGAAGTGAGAATAGACATATGTATGCATTATAAAGCAAACAAATGAATAGAAAAGCAAATAATAGTATAAATGGATCAATTGAGAATGTCGATAAATCATACAAACCTCCAAATAGAATTTAACTTAAATTTTGTAAGGGGAGCGAATAATTTTCTTTATTAAGACTAAGAGAGTCTTGTTATAAGGAAGAAGAATTTTTGAAGGCTGTAAAACCAAACAAAATTAAAATTTTAAACAATTAAAGCTTACCTTGTGTGAAGTATCTATTTTTGGATGATCATGCTCCTTTGAGTTTCCATTCCTGTGATAATACATGACTCATTTTCTAGTAGGCAACAAAAAAATAATCAAACTTGAAATTAATGTTAATGGGCAAGTCTAACTAAAATTAAACCCAAGGTTCATTAAATAAAATTAATTGTACTATTTTTTTAAACAAAGATTACAACCAAATACTTGTGCTGGTTCATTTATCATTTTAATATTTTTGGAATCAAAACCATTCAGAAACACATTTAAATCTAACCCATTTTGAAAAAAAAAATCATTACATGAAGATGGGTTTCTAAAATCTAAACTATTTCAAAAAATTATTACATGTAATTCACAGCTTTTCCTCACCTCATACCCAACACCACATTTTCCTCAAACCAATCAATTGACCTACCTACTACAAAATAATAATAATAATAATAATAAAAAGGGATTACATACTTTTCACTTTCTAGGTGATTGATAACATGTTGTATACTCCAAATCAATCACCAAGAATTTGCCCATAACATTTAAGAGAGCATTTCACCAACATTAAGGGTTAAAAGTGAAACCACCTTCTTCTTCACTTATGAGATACCATTATGCATAATCATCCAATTAAAAGTATAAAGTATGTTTAAACTACTTCAAGCATAAAGTAAGTTTATGACATCACTCATTACTCCAGGATGACTAACTAATAACATAGATAGTCTACTGAATTAATTTAGTTCCAAAACCAAATATTTGAAGAAAAAAAGAAACAACCAATTGGCTTAAAACTAACTTCTGTTAATCTAGACCTATTTACTATTTTTCTTTTACAAATTCTTTCTAGACCTCATTGAGCCAATCTCAGCATTGTTTATAGAGTCTTACAAAATAACTGGCAAAGCTGAAAGTATAATTTTTTTGGATAAATTACAAATACACCTCTGAGGTTTGCTTAAAATACGAATTATTCCATGTTGTTTGGAAAATTACAAATACCTCATGTCAGAATTATTTATTTAACAAAAATAAATTGTATGAAATTTAAAAATTAAAATCGAAGACCCAAATTATCACCATAAAAAAATCAAGTACTCACTCTTCTTGGTTATGAACCTAGCTAATAATCCAGAAGATAGCCAACATGTAAATGAAGCCTATCTAATAAAAAATTTAAGATTCTTAATTTTCACAACATGTAAAATGAAGCCAAGTTGAACAATAAATTAGTAACAAATTATTGACAAATCCATCAATGGAAAGCAGACCAATTACCTAATCAACCATTGCGGCAAACAAAGTCACAACAACTTTTTATGAGCTAATCAAACACTCTTTCAAGCCAAGGCATATGTACCTGAAACAAAAAGAAGAATAGAAAATATAAGCAAGCAAGCTCCATTATCCAAAATCAACCCCTTAAAAATTGCCCATTGTTTGTTATGACACCAGATACGTAGGCATTTAGAATAACCTCTCAAGAGAATTCATAATCTCATAATAGAAGACAGAGAAGTTGAGAGCAAGGCCAAGATGAATTGGGTGTGTTGAAGGGAGATCTGTATCTGCAATGGTAGAAGCAGCCTAAAAAAGGAAAAAATAAAAAAAAACAGCATCAAGAAGACACATCAAGTGAAGGTTAAAAACAAAACTATGTCAATATGCAACAATTCACTATGCATATCTCTAGTATAGGATGTCAGGACAATTAATCAACATGCCTCATAACCCTTCAGTGATTGTTCAACAACCTCTTTTCTTTCCTGGTCAGTCTTAAACTCAGCAAGATATCAGTAGTAGTCACCTTTCCTGAATTAATCCGAACACAAAGAAGATAAACTTACTTCTAAAGAAATGACACCAGATAAAATTTTTTCCAAAGAAATGACACCAGATACGTAGGAATTAAGAATAACCTTTGAAGCAAATTCATAATCTCATAATAGAAGACAGAGTAGTTGAGAGCAAGGCCAAGACGAATTGGGTGTGTTAAAGGGAGATCTGTATTTGCAGTGGTAGAAGCAGCCTAAAAAAAGAAAAAGAAAAAAAAAACAGCATCAAGAAGACACATCAAGTAAAGGTTAAAAACAAAACTATGTCAATATGCAGCAATTCACTATGCATATCTCTAGTATAGGATGTCAAGACAATTGATCAACATGCCTCATAACCCTTCAGTGATTGTTCAGCAACCTCTTTTCTTTCCTGGTCAGTCTTAAACTCAGCGAGATACCGGTAGTAGTCACCTTTCCTAAATTAATCAGAACACAGGGAAGATAAACTTACTTCCAATTTGGAAAGGAAAGAAAAATATGAGAAAAATAAAAAGTCACATTCAAGAGAGGCCCCAAACCAAATTATATTAGTATTAGAAGTATCAACTGATAAAACCAAATGACACTAACTAATGTACTTCAAAAAAATAAAAATAAAAGAAGCACGCCAACTAATAGGAAAGAAAAAAAAAATCTAAATCAACAACCAACATAAACAATTATTACAAAACCAACTCTAATTTGACAACAGATTGAATTCATCTTGGTAATGAAAAAAAGAAAAGAAGCACAAAATAACATTCTAAGCTAGTTTCCATATTAAAAAGTAACAAAGACTAACACTTAATGGTGTTCTACACAAAATTTGAAACCAATATAATGAATGTAGACAAACCAATATGATCAGTGGTGTTCATACACTATCACCACAACCATATATGTATTAAGCATACTACACTGCAAGTAGAAAAACCAGTTTTCTAATCATTAAACCCATACCTACTATTTTCAATATGTTTGATGGAGGTTAGTTTAGTATAGGATGTCAAGACAATATATATCAACAACCAATGTAAACAATTATTACAAAACCAACTTTCTATGCAACAGTAGCTTTCCCTGAACTATCTGTTTCAATTTTTAATATATATCATTAGTTTTTTAACTTAATTGGTCTCTAAGTGAGTTACTCGAAGCTTAAACTTAGTGAAAAAGATGTAGTTATGATGGCATGACTTTAAAAACATGTGAGCATTGTATTTGCCTATGCAAGCCAAATAATGTTTTATGTAATAATTGCAGGCTGTAGTAATTAGTAAATGTTTTCATAGTAGCAGAAGCAAAACCAAGGAAGATCTACAGAGTTAATTTTCATAGTTTGATGCTCATATAATTTTCGGTGCCTAACATGAACAACACGAATCAAAAAAATTTGATGCTCAACAATTGTGAGTACCCACAAAAATTATAGATGGGATAATGAAAGTACCCTCACAAAAATAAGACACCTAAATTACAAAACCAAAAATTACTATCAAACAACAAACCAACAAATCCAAACAACTCCTTCAGGATTCAGAATTCAAACAACAAATCAAAATTGTCGGCAAGAGCAGAGAAAGTGAAAAACACAACATAATAAAAAACAGCGATTGGGAAGGCAAACAACGAAGAGTGAATAAATCTTACCGGCAAGAGCAGAGAAAAGGAAAAACACAACATAATCAACAACAACGATCGGGAAAAAATATTGTACAGCGAGTTCGAAGTCTTACCTTGTGAGTGCGAGTTCGAAGGGAGCTAAGCCGAGTCCAAAGTTTTGCTTATAAACTGTGTTCTTGAATTCCCTCACTTCTTCCCAAATATGCCCTTTTAAAAGAGAAAGCAGATTACCACTTACTTTAGGAATTCAAAATTCAAACAGAAGCAAAGAAACAAATTAATTGGCAATAACCCTCAATTAATTGGCACTTGAACTCCACTTTCAAATATGGCAGCAAGATAGCAAAGAACACCCACAATGATAGTCTAAGTCAAATCACACAATGAATTCCAATAAAATTGCAGAATACATATTCAAATGTTACACTTGTACAAAAATCAAACAGCCATTTTGGTGTGAATTTTTAATGTATTAACACTAAATCCATCAATCCATATATAGAATAGACACAATACACAAATTAACTGCCATCAATATATCAACATAGTACCAAACCAGCAACCATAATATAAATTGTAAAATTATTAAATAATGAATTAATTAAATAAACCAGCAAATAAAAAATGAAATAAAAAATATAGTACCAAACCAGCAATCATTTTATGGTCCTAATTCAAATCATATTAAATAAACCCTCCAACAAAGCTTAATAATTAAATAATAAATTTACGTTTATAACTATAACTCATGCCTCAATTTGGAAGTGCTCACACTGGTAAATAAAAAATTACAAACTTCAATCAATGTGAATTTTTCCAAAGAAAATGAGCATATCCAACCAACAGTGGTTGAGTATTTAGCATGAATAAGAAAGAAGATTGAAAAAGCAAAATTACTTTAGGAACATGACATATTTCAAAAAATTACTTAAGAACATAAAGTCTAGATAGAAGTATTTAGGAACATCACATATTTTTATTGGAAAAAAGTAGAAAATTTAAAATTTACTTAGCAAAAGTGTCACCCTTCAAAAATATATAAAAACAACACCCAAATAATACACATTAAAATTCATTTAAACTACTATGACAACTATGCCACTTAGAATGCTATTTAGGATAAAGATGAAAGAGAAATGTACTTTCAGACATTATCATATCTTTTCAAACAAATTGAACAAAGTATGCACAATTTGTTGCTCACTCGTGATTGCCACTCTTTCAATATTTTAGACGACGTACTCACAAAGTGCACATTTAGTTTAGACATCTCTTGCAATATTTTAACTCCCACAACAATAAATACAAAATCTTTAGAGAGATAAGAAAAAAACTTAAAATAATGTAGGCCTGTAAAAAGGGAGCCAATATTATAATTTGCTTCTAGTCTTCATCCACCTGTAAAATATAGAAAAGATATGAAAATTAAAAGAGACTACCCAATTCAAAACAAATACAGGCATTGTCACACTAATAAAAAGTTTTTCATAGACCATCCAATTCAAACTAAACACAAACATTGTTGCACAATAATAATAGGTTAACCAATGCAAACACTACCAACAAACACAACAGATTGTCAACACAAATATAAATTAATGCCTCATAAAAACATTAATTTACAAAAATCAATCCATATTTTTCTTGGGTTTTATTTTTTTCAACTCTTTCTTCTTGGAACTCTAAACCCATTCATAATATCAGTTTAGTCCCATCAGTTTTGTGTACGTAACACTCCATCATCTTCTTCAATCTTCACCTACACCCATTCAGATTCATTTTGCTTCCAACCTTAAATAAATTTGGAATATTTGTTAAGCAATATATGACCATAAGCAAAATATCAAATCAACCCCCTTTTGAATCCATTTGGTTAGCTCATGGGCAGCAGCCAACCCCTGCCACAACAAAAACAAAATTTTGATTTAAACTAAATAAACTATAAGACTAAATTGATGCAATAAAATTCAATGGATAAAACAACAAATGAACAACATACAGTAAGGGGACAATTGTTTATAGAGTCTTAAAAAAGTAATAGGCAATGCTAAAACTATATTTATTTTTTATCAAAGCTTACCAATCCCCACTCCCAAATAAAGAAAAAAAAGAACGAAAGAATAAAAAAACACAAAAAGAATCAGTATTTAGGAAACTCAAAAGTATTTAGCACCCATTTCATGAATTGGCACCCATTTCCCATTAAAGAATCAAACATTTCATAAATCAAAACCATGTCAGAAGTCAAACTGAAATAAACACCCATTTAAACTAAATCTAAATTTGGGCTTTTTATTTCAAATCTATGTTGTTACATTATGAAGAAAGTTTTATGCAATGTCAAGTATTAGATATAACTATTAGAGAAGCACTTTAGACCCAAATTGAGCATTGTAAGACCAAACTTGGAATAGCATGTTTGGAAATTAACCTAATCTTAGTCTTGGTCTACATTTAGATTACATTCTATAGGTATTTTAAGCAAAGCGTCAATCTTATCTAATCACTTAGCTTTAAACCTGGAAGAGAAGTATATTATACTTACTTTTAACTCAAAAAGTAACGTATTTTGGAACTCTATAAATGAATTTAATGTATCAAGGAAAAATTAGAAAGTAATAAAGAACAAATTAAATAAAAGGACACTAACTAAGGGTATATGAGTTATAATTTTGGAGGACTACTTGAATTTTTACTCAAATCTCTAAAGTCATAAAGTTTAAAATTACTCCTAATAATTCCAGAATGCCAATATAACCCATTTCCTCTAAGTTTCATATTTTTCCCACATGGAATCAAATTTCTCATAAATTTTGCATTATTACAAATGCTTCTCAACCTTCTCTCTGTAATTTAGCAGTTAACAACATATTTCCTGCGACATCTTCTCTGGCACAGTTATTTATTTCAAATCTATTATTGGGGCTTTTTACCTTATGAAGAACAGCTTCGTTGTCGGCAACGACGGGACAGGGCATTGGCGTCGGCGTCGACTAGGTAGGACGACGATGTCCTCCTCTTTCTCTCCTTTTTTTTTCTTTTTTTTTTAATTCCTTCGCCAAAATGGCGAAAGAGGAGGGTGAGAAAAAAGAGTCGGTGGTCGAGAGAGCAAGGACAGCAAGAGGCGAGGAGAGGTGGTCGGTAGTCGAGAGACGGAGAGGAGAGGCAGAGAAGAGAGGTAGAGAGAGTAGAGCATATGTGTAGACACCTCATTTTTGACTGACCTTAAGACTCAGACGTCACCAATTGAGCGCTCGGTGATGTTGCATGTTGTGCTCGTTCTGAGGTTGCAAAGTCTCAGCTGAGAGCCTTGCCTCCAGGCTTCGGAATCTTTTCGTGCCTTGCCTCGGTTTGCGAACCAGGTCATGTTTTCTCTGTTTTCTCTTCCTGAAGGGCGGGAGAGGTCTCGTAAACCATCTCTCAGTGGTCGTAGGCTACGTTTCGTGGTCGTGGGCCATTTTTCCCGTTTCGAGACCAATTTTCGATTTTCGGAGCCGTCGGCCGTGTGCCTCGATTCAAGACCGCTTAACTACCTCCATTTGCTCCGGTTTTTGGCACACACCTTGTTTCCTCTCCTTAGAGGGACACTGTGGCCCGAGAGACCACCTTCGTGGTCGCACACCACTTTCGATGCTTAATAGTCAGTTTTCGGGGGGCCCCGGCTGCGCGTTTTGGCCCCCGAACCTTCGTTTCGCATCGGTGTGGGTTCATTTTTGGCATGGACCCTAGTTTCATTGTTAGGAAGGTGGTAGTAGGGTGGGAGACCACATTTTCTTCTTGGAGACCACCTTTTCTTGGTCGGCCAATTTTTCTTGACAGGTAAGTGGTCTCCCTCACTTTTGAGCCACAATTTCTAGTCTCCCATACCACCATTGAGTTGCATTCACCTGGGAGACCACCAATATGGGTAGGCCGACCACCTTTTCAACTTGAACCTTTTGACCCCTGGTCGGCTGACCAGGGCAAGTGGTCGGCCGACCACTTGAACTAGTCGGCCAGCCTTCTGCTTTTTTGTCTCTTTGAGTGCTATCCAGCTGTGCCAGTTGGGAGGCATTTGCCCATCCTCCAAGGATTGACCCTCTTGTTTTGGCTTCTTAAAGAAGCTTGGTCCCTTTTGCTTAGCTTCTAAGAGAAGCTTGACCTTTTGTTGAGCTTCTTGAGGAAGCTTGACCCCTTTGGTCTAGCTTCCTCAAGAAGCTTGACCCTTTTGGTTTAGCTTCCTTTAGAAGCTTGGCCTCTTTGCTCCAAGCTTCTTAGAGAAGCTATGGACCTCCTCTTCTATAAGAGGGAGCCTCTCCCTCATGAGCCAAGGTTCAGATTTTTTGGCTAAGGCATACATACACCTCTCCCTATATCTCTCTATTTCAAGCTCCAAAGCTCCATTGTTCTTGGCCATTACACACCACCTCATATCCTAACACCTCCACCATCACTATAAGCACCTTGGAGCTGGTTTTCAGAGGTTGAAGGTTTGCCATTTTGGTCCAGAAGCTGCTGGAGGTATAGACGTCCCCGAACGTCCCGGGAGGAAATCCCCCGTTCTGTTCGTTAGGCTCACTACAGTTCAGGACTCAAAGTCACAGTCCTATATCTAATCTCGTGGAGTGCAATGCAAGACCGATGAATCATCAAAGAGTCCAAATCTGGCAAATCACTTTTGAAAATAGATTTTTTTGAAAGAAGTGCCAAACATGGACTGCTTTGCCAGATACAGAGTCGCCACCTAAATATTTTATTTTGGGAAATTTAGGAAACCCTGACTCGTTGCCTAAGGCCACGTGTCTGACATCACCAAAGTTGCATCGGCTCGGGAACTTGGGTACGATTGGGGAAGGTCACTTCGTGAGCACCCCAGCTCGCCCGATCAAAGATCGGCCTCTACTAACCATGATATCTAGTTTTGAAAACGTTATGTGCTCTTATTCCGGTTATTAGCCTAGATTTACTATGTGATGCGCACGGCATACAAATATAGACTGGATCGCCTGAATTGGAACAACACATCTCATGTTTGTTTTGAAAATGGTTTGCTACTCGCAAGTAGGCTAAGACGTGGATTTGCCACCCTCGGGTGGGCTTAGAAAAAAAATGATTTTGTCACTCTCAAGTGGGCTTAAAACTCGCATTTAATGAATTATTCCAATCCAAATAACCCAACCTTCACCCACAGGCATTTAGGCAGGTATAACACATAAATAATTAGCCTCATGGTAAACATGCTATCATGACAGTCACTCACACACATGCAAGGATGCTAAAGCATAAACACTTACCGAGTACTCCAAGCCAAAATAGAAGTTAATTAGAAATCATGCATGATCCTAAATATACAGAAATGCTTAATGCAACACATGCAAAATGCAACTATAGTAGGCTCAGCTATTCTAAGGATGGCATGTGAGATGCTACAACTAACAAGTATCCAACTCGGAATTGAAATACAATGCAGTTAGTATGATGCGCCGAGCCCGATGCATGCAATACAGATGAATGATGAATGATGCAAACATGCAAGCATAAGTATGCTAATTGAAACATGCCCTAATCTAACCATCATAAGCTGGTAAATAAAAGGGAGAAAGACGTGAGGTTGGAAGACATACATCACACGCACGCACACTTATTACAATTGTGCCCTCGCTCGGAGGGTCCAAATAAATAATATAGTCCGAATAATAATTACAGTCCAAAAAACCCTAATTAATTAACTAGAAAAGCAAGTAAATTAGCATGCAAGCTTATGGACCGCCTCAGCTCTGTTCCGAATGATGAAGGACGCATGCTTAAGTTGCCTGGCGCGAAAATCCATTGCGATGCCCCAATTCGCCTCTGTTTGCAATTAATCCCAGAATGCTATGCCAGGCTCTGGAAGGCTGTTGATTTCTGATTTGTTGCAACAGAGAGCAAGAAAGGGACACAGCAAAGTATTTTCACATATGTATGCAGGACTACTCTTCAGGGAGTGTAGTCCTCGACCCTCGTGCCACCAATCACGTATCTCGATGCATGATGGCCGAGGAGTCGAATTGCACGACTCGATGTGATATGAATGCACATGAAAATATAGCAAGACCTAAACTCCATCATGGGTAATCCGGAGTGTCGGCGACAGGAAATTGAGACAGTTCCGTCACTCAGAGTACGAAACGTCCCTCGTTCCCGTGCTTGGGCTAACTCCTATCCCAAACACAATGCAAATGAGATGGCATACACAATGCGACTAACATACAACCTAGCATACGCAATGCTATGAAGTGGCATACACAATGCTCGATGTAACATGGCATACACAATGCTCTAACACGCAACTCAGCATACACAATGCACGATGGACTTACACCAACATGAGTGGACCTCAGCCACACTCACATCAGTGGCCATCAGATGAAAATGAGACAATCGAAATGCGTGCAAACATGTACGGATGCAAAGGACCGATCCTAAGGCATGACATGCAACTTTAACTAAGCATGGCAGAGGATGAAGTATGGCATAGAATGGCACATGATACAGCTCTGAAACATGATACAAAATGGTCCCGAAACATGCAAACATGGCGCACAATGCAAGCTAGGGGGCCCAGGTACCGAAACTAGTGAAGTGCGTTACTCTAGAGGTACCCAAAGCAATGCACCAAAGGAAAAACCAACCCCAAACAGACCCTAGGCAGGTCTGAAACAGTGGGAAATTGGCCTAAAATGATGACTCGGAATGCAACGAAATGGAGCTCATTCAATGGTCAGTAAATGGGGCACACGAGCCCGACTCTCAAACGCATTTAAAGAGATGAAAACATGGCAACATGGCATTCAAACAAGCTCTAAAATGTGATGTAAAATGGCCTCAAAACATGAACACACCTCAGCACGTGCATGCAATGGACCTCAAATCTCAAAGTTAAGCATGGGTATTGAACTACAAGCATGCAAAACAAACATCATTCAATCATGAGACCCAAAAATAGAGCTAGGGAAGTCCAAAATAAGTACAATATCAGTTTATGACATGGCCAAAAAGTGCTAAAATCAAGGGCCCACAAAGCATGCAAAGAAAGCTAGTGAACCATGAGTTGTTCTACAACTATATGAAGCATATGAAAGCTCATTAAACCAGCCAAAAATAGATGTATGCCATGCCAAAATATGCCCAAATAACTACTGAAATGCATCCAATGCATGCAAAAATGATGAGCTTCTTTGGAGGGCCATGCAAGGGGTTACTCAACACATACAACAAGGACACTTAGCATGGCAAAACCAACTCTGGAAATCAAATATGACAAGCCTAAAACTCACCAAATTGGCCCTGAAATGGGTCAATGAAGCAAACAATGAAAGGCCCCCTCAAAAGGCCTTGAATGGAATTGCTCTGCACATGCATTATGGACACAAAATAAGACCAAAGAGGCTCTGGACAGAGCTAAGGCAGGCCTTGAAACTCACCAAGTTGAGCCCAAAAAGTGACTTCTCAACATGCAAGTGAGGGGCCCTTTGGAAGGCCAAAAGGGCCAACAAACAAAACAAGGAGAGAGGGGGTCACCCTCCTCTGATTTTAGCTCTCAAAAACACATCTAAGCCACTAAAAATCTACTGGATTTTAGTGGCTAAGAGGCCAAACCAAGGCCAATGCAAATACTCACATGCATAGTTCAAAATATGATGAAATAAAGCACGAAAGGGGGGAGATGACCCCAAACAGAGAAGTGACCTCAAGTAAACATGTTTATAAGCTCAAAAGGAAAATTTTTCTAGTTTATGACAAGTCTCAAAAATGCTCACAAGTAGGACTAAGATATGATGCAAAATAGGCCTACAAAGAGGGATAAAGCATACAAGGATGTAGGAGACCTCAAACAGAAAAGTATCCTTAATCAATATTCAAGAGGAGCTCAAAATATGACACTTTTTAGTTTATAACAAAGTCCAGAAATACTTGAAAGTAAGGCTAATCAATGGAGCAAAAAAATGCAAGTTTTAGGGAAATAGGTGCTTACCCTTGAAGAGCAGCAAAACTGGAGCTTTTGGACCAAGTTGGTGAACTTTCAACCCTTACAAATCAGTCCCAAAGTGCTAGAATGGATGGAGGAGGTGTGGTGCTAAGGGTTGTAGTGCAAATGGTCCAAGAAAACTAGGGTTTGGAAGCTCAAGTGTAGAGATATATAGAGAGAGAGAGAGTTGTAAGCCTTCAAAGTTGTTCAACCCTTGCCATAGAAGATCAGCCTCCCCTTTATAGAGGAGAGGCTCTAAAATATCTCAAAAGGGCTTCACATATCCTCCATACACGTGTATGGAGGATGGTCGAATTGCCTCACAGCTGGCACAGTTGTGATGCATTCAGAGAGGGCAAAAAGTAAGAAGCAGGCCAGCCAGTTCAAGTGGCCAGCCGGCCACTCCCCCTGGTCGGCCGACCAGGGGTCAAAAAGTTCAAGAAGAATTTCTGGCCGGCCACCCCAAAAAGGTGGCCTCCCAGATGAGTGCAACACAGTTGTATGGTGGAAAACCAAAAAATGTGACCCAAGAAAGAGCAAAACCAGCTTTTCAGCAAGGTTCAAAAGGGTCAAGAAGAATTACTGGTCAGCCTACCCATATTGGTAGCCTCCCAGATGAGCACAACACAATGGTGGTATGAAAAGCCAGAAATTGTGGCTTAAAAGTAAGAAAAACTAGCTTTCTGTGAAAAAAACCGGCTTTTGGAGAGAGAAAAAGAGAAAAAGAGAAAAAGAGAAAATTGGTTTTTCAGGGAAAAAGGTGGCCTCCCACCATCCTACCACCTCCTTAACAATGAAAATAGGGTCCCTACCAAAAATGGACCAAGACGGATGCAAAACGAGGGTTCGGGGGCCAAAACGCGCAGTCCTAGGCCCCGAAAACAGGCTGTTAGGTACCGGAAGTGGCATATGACCACGAAGGTGGTCTCCCAGGCCACAGTGTCCCTCTAAAGGGAGAAAATAAGGGGTGTGCTAAAAACCAGAGCAAACGGAAGTAATTAAGCGGTCCTGAACCGAGGCACACGGCCGACGGCTCCAAAAACCGAAAACTGGTCTCCAAACGGGAAAAATGGCCTACGACCGTGAAACGTAGCCTACAGCCACTGAGAGATGGTGTACGGGACCTCTCCCTCCTTTCGGAAAGAGAAAACAAAGAAAACAGGACCTGGTTCGCAAACCGAGGCAAAACACAAAAGAGCCCCGAAGTCCGAAGGCAAGGCTCGCAGCCGAGACTCTGAAACTTCAGAACAAGCACAATATGCATCATCACCGAGCGCTCAATCGGTGACGTCTGAGTCTTAAGGTTGGTCAAAAATGGGGTGTCTACAGTTGCCCCTCTTTGACAGAACTCGGAAGTCATAAGTGACGGGAGTGAATGTCAAAGCCCAGAGACGACCCATTTTTGACAAAGCCGAAGACTTAGACAAACAGGCAAGATAACAAAGAAATGTGCCCACAGGCAGGGGCAAAATGCAAGGGGCATGCACAAAGCCGAACATAACTTATGATCATGCAAAAGAAGCTATAATGAAGCACATATACACAATAAATGCAACAATTTTAAGCAAGCGAATAAAAACCAAACTACATTACATGTAGAAAGGATATAAAAAGATTATGCAATCTTAGCGAGTATGTGCGATAGACACACAAAGCGAGTGTAGTGATAGATACACTAAAGTGAACATGTGATGGATACACAAGGCGTGCGTGTGATGGATACACAAAGCGAACGTATGATGGATACACAAAGTAAACGTGTAATGGATACACAAAGCGAGCGTGTGATAGATACACTAAGTAAACGTGTGATGGATACACAAAGCGAGCGTGTGATAGACACACTAAGTAAACGTGTAATGGATACACAAAGCGAGCATGTGATAGATACACTAAGGGTGAACACAAAGTGTGACAGATGCACTTAGTGAACAAAGTGTGATGGATACACAAAAGGTGAACACGAAGTGTGATAGATGCACTTAGTGAACAAGTATGATAGATACACTAAAGGTGAACACGAAGTGTGATAGATGCACTTAGTGAACAAGTGTGATGGATACACAAAAGGTGAACACAAAGTGTGATAGATGCACTTAGTGAACAAGTGTGATGGATACACAAAAGGTGAGCACGAAGTGTGATAGATGCACTTAGTGAACAGAGGATGATAGATGCACTAAAGGTGAACACGAAGTGGGATAGATGCACTTAGTGAATAGAGTATGATAGATATAGTAAAAATGAACACAAAGTGTGATAAATGCACTTAGTGAACAGAGTATGATAGATACACTAAAGGTGAACACGAAGTGTGATAGATGCACTTAGTGAACAGAGTATGATAGATATACTAAAAATGAACACAAAGTGTGATAGATGCACTTAGTGAACAGAGTATGATAGATATACTAAAAATGAACACAAAGTGTGATAGATGCACTATGTGAACAGAGTATGATAGATATACTAAAAATGAACACAAAGTGTGATAGATGCACTAAGTGAACAAGTGTGATGGATATACTAAAAATGAACACAAAGTGTGATAGATGCACTATGTGAACAAGTGTGATGGATACACAAAAGGTGAACACGAAGTGTGATAGATACACTATGTGAACAAGTGTGATGGATACACAAAAGGTGAACACGAAGTGTGATAGATGCACTAAGTAAACAAGTGTGATGGATACACAAAAGGTGAACACGAAGTCTGATAGATGCACTAAGTGAAAAAGTGTGATGGATACACAAAAGGTGAAGAAGTGTGATGGATACACTAAAGTAAATGAAGTGAATATGTGCATAATAGATACACAAAATGAGGATGTGTGTGATAGATACAGAAAATGAGAATATGTGTGATAGATACAGAAAATGAGAATGTGTGTGATAGATGCACTAAATGAGGAGAGTGTGATTGATACACTAAATAAATGAAGTGTGATTGATACACTAAGCGAATAAAGAAAGTGTGATAGATACACTAGGGGTGAATGAGGTGTGATTGATACACTAAATAAATGAAGTGTGATTGATACACTAACTGAATGAAGTGTGATTGATGCACTAAATAAATGATCTCAAACGGAACTTCTTTGAATGAACCGTACATACAATATCGTGCATGAATGAGAAAGAAACTTGATAGGTACAATGCAAAAGAATGCATAATGTTGAAGGAATGCAATAAACAAACCTAGCGGCGCTTTAAAAAGCACCTCATGGGGTGATGTAGACGTCCCTGAACGCCCCAGGAGGGAAATCCCGTTCTGTTCATTTGGGGTCACTACAGCTCAGGACTCTTAAATTGTCACGGTTCTAAATCTGAACCAAAGAGTCCAAATCCGGCAAATCGTTTTGAGAAAACAGATTTTTTGAAAGAAGTGCCAAACATGGACTGCTTTGCCAGATACAGAGTCGCCACCTAAATGTTTTATTTTGGGGAAATTTAGGAAACCCTGACTCGTTTGCCTAAGGCCACGTGTCCGTCATCACCAAAGTTGCCTCGGTTCGGGAACTTGGGTACGATTGGGGAAGGTCACTTCGTGAGCACCCCCGCTCGCCCGATCAGAGATCGGCCTCTACTAACCATGATATCAAGTTTTGAAAACATTATGTGTTCTTAGTCCGGTTATTAGCCTAGATTTACTATGTGATGCGCACAGCATACAAGTATAGACCGGGTCGCCTGAATTGGAACAAAACATTTCGTGTTTGTTTTTGAAAGATGGTTTGATGGTGCTACTCGCAAGTAGGCTAAGACGTGGATTTGCCACCCTCGGGTGGGCTTAGAAAACATGATTTTGCCACTATCTAGTGGGCTTAAAACACACATTTGATGAATTGTTCCAATTCAAATAACCCAACCTTCACCCACAAGCATTCAGGCAGTTATATCACATAAGCATATAGCCTCATGGTAAGCATGCTATCATGGCAGTCACTCACACGCATGCAAGGATGCTAAAGCATAAAACTTACCGAGTACTCCAAGCCAAAACAGAAGCTAAGTTAGAAATCCATGCATGATCCTAACTGTATAGAAATGCCTAATGCAACACATGCAAAAATGCAACTATAGCAGGCTCGGCTATTCTAAACATGGCATATGAAATGCTACAACTAACATGTATTCAACTTGAAATCGAAAATACAATGCAGTTAGTGTGATACGCCGAGCCCGGTGCATGCAAAACAGATGAATGAATGCAAACATGCTATCATACTGTATGCTAATTGAAATATGCCCTAATCTAACCATCATAAGCTGGTAAATAAAAGGGAAGAAAGACGTGGGGTTGGAAGACATGCATCACACACACGCACACTTATTACAGTTATGCCCTCACTCAGAGGGTCCGAATAAATATACAGTCCCAAATAAATAATTACAGTCCCGAATAAATACAAAAATCCTAATTAATTTACAAATTAATCTAGGAAAGCTATAAACTGGCATGCAAGCCAGGGACTGCCTTGACTCTGATGAATGATGTATGCCTGGGCTGCCTTGCGCGGAAATCCACTGGGATGCCCCTATTAGCCTCTGTTTTGTAATTATTCTTGGAAAGCGCACCAAGCTCCGGAAGGTTGAATTGTGCAACTCGATATAAAATGAATGCACATGAAAAACTCAACTAAAACCTAACTCCATCATGGATAATCCGGAGTGTCGGTGACTGGGGAAATTGAGACACGTTCCGCCACTCGGAGTACGAAACGTACCTCGTTTCCCGTGCTCGGGCTAACTCCTATCCCAAGCACGATGCAATATGCATGATATGCATGCAAAGAAACTAAGATACAACCTAACATACACAATGCTATGAGATGGCATACACAATGCACGAGGTAACATGGCATACACAATGCGCTAATATACAACCTAGCATACGCAATGCTATGAATTGAAATGGCATACACAATGCACAATGGACTTACACCAACATGAGTGGACCTCAGCCACACTCACATAAGAGGCCCTTAGATGAAAATGAGACAACTCGAGATGCGTGCACGCATGCACGCAAATCGAGGACCGCCCTAAGGCACCAAATGCCACTCTAACAAGACATGGCAAGGCATGAAATATGATATGCTAGCATGAAAATTTCAGCGCTAAAATATGACCCGAAACATCCCCGAATCATGACGATATAGCACCCGATGCATGAAATGGTCCCGAAATGCAAGATTAAGCACATGAAATGACTTGTAGCTACATCAAGCATGCATTATTTGATCATGACATATGAAGACAGATTCAAGGAAGCCCCAAAACAAGCATTTTTATAGTTTTAAGCAAAGCCAAACAGCAAACACAAATAGGGCTAAACCGATACGCAAAAATGGCCCTAAATGTGAGGTAAAGAAGCAAGTCACAGCTGCTGGCCCCAAACAGCTGAGAGCCCTTCAACAATGTTGAAGAGGGGCTCAAAATATGACCTTTTACAGTTCTGAAAAGAGCCCAAAAACAAACACAGGTATGGCTAAGCTCTCATGCAAGAAATGGGCCAAAAGATGGACAAAGAAGCAAGTGAAGGTTTCTGGCCTCAAACACAAGAGGGTCCTTCAATGAAGTTGAAGAGGGACCCAAAACATGGCATTTTACAGTTGGTGGCCAGACCCAAAACAGCATATATACAAGCCAAAAATACTATGCAAAATATGGCCAAAAAGAGAGATATAACACAAAGTATAAAAAGGATGCCTCAAACAGTGAAAGACCCTCAATGAAACATGAGGAGGAGGTCAAACTAAGACTGTTTTCAGTTCTGAAAAGAGCCCAAAAATAGAAGCACAATAGGCTAACAAATCATGCAAAAATGAGGCCAAAAGAGGGATATAAAGGCAAGTAGAAGATAGAAGCTTCAAACAGCAATGAGCCCTTCAACAATGTTGAATAAGGGCTCAAAATGAGTCACTTTACAGTTTATGACATGCCTCAAAACAATTTATACATAGGCCAAAAATACTACACAAGAAATAGGCACACAAGAGAGATAATGAAGTAAGTGCATCAAGGGGGCCTCAAACAGTGAGAGGCCCTTAAACAAAAGTGAAAAAGAGCTCAAAATAAGCCTAGTTCCAGTTAAGGTTGGAGCCCAAACAACAAGCAAATATGGCTTATAAAGCATGCAAAATATGGACCAAAAAGGGGAAAATGGAGCTTACCCTTGTAGACCAATCTTTTGGCAACCCTTGGCTTGAGATGCGCACTCCTAGGCCTTGAAGAACAACCTCCAACTTCTGGAATGAAGGATGGAAGGGTGGGGCTATGGGTTGGTGAAGAAAGGGTGTAGGACTTAAGGGTTTTTAGCTTGGAAGAGAGAGAGAAGAAGGTGTATGTATGCAAATCTCTTAGGGTAATTTTTGTAACCCTCAAACCAGCAGCTGGAGCTGCTGATATATAGGCAAGAGAGGGGGGGAAAAAAGGGGGGGGGGAAATGGAGGGAAATGAATCAAGTTTCCCCCCAAAAGGGTCAAACCCTCGGACATGGGTGAAGTGTAAAACAAAATACATGGCTAGAATGTACTTGGGGCAAGGATTATGGCTGGACAGCTCAAAAAGGGAAAAAAGGTCATTTCACCAGCTAGGTGGCCGGCCTGCTAGGTTTTCTGGCCGGCCAGCTACTTTCAGGACAAAAAAATGGACTTCCGGAAAGAAAAGTGGCCGGTGGGTGGTAGGAAGGTCCAATGGTGGCTGTTCAAGTGTCCAAATTGAATCCTCGGAAGTTATCTTTCCAATGGCGCAAACCTTGCATTAAAATTCCTCCAGTGGAAAAAGTTATGCCCTTTTTCGTGAAGCCGCGCAGATTTCGGTCCAACCGGAGTGATGCCCTACTTCAATCAACTATATCTTCCCCGTCCGGAATTGGATTTCGGAGATTCTTGAGTGAAAAATGAAGCCCCGGAAGTATTATTTCCAATGGTAGTGGCCTCATGGCTTGATTCCAAGTATGCCAATGAATAGGCCCGATTCGACGAGGGCTGTTCGACTCTTTCTTAACGGTTCATGCCCATTTTCTCCCCCAACTGGATTTCTTCCCTCTTCTCCTCTTTTCTTCAACTTCAAACCCCTAAGTAACGTGTTTTGAAAGATTTTTCAAAGATTTCATCTCTCTTTCATTCATTTCCACTTTGCCCTTGCTCGGTTTACCGAAAAGCGCAACATTTGACAAAATGCGAGCCTCGGAACATCGTAAAAACTTTATTTCAAAAACGTTTTGAAAGAGAGGGTTTTACGGCTAAAATCTTTTGATCAAGATTGTTTTGGTCCAAAAAGGGGTATGAAGTTGAGCTTTGACTCTCTCCTTGCTAAAGAAATTGAACCTTTGCCCTGCACATCTTCCAAAACCATCAGTCGCGTCCGAGTCTTAAAGGCGGTCAAAAATGGGGTGTCTACAGGTGAGTGGCGATGATCCGCTCTACTCTGACGGGGATCTCCCCTCGTGCTCTTCGAACACTTACCTTCAACTCACAGTACAATGGCTCTGAAATACTGACAAGGGTTCTTCACGTAGAATACTTTGGATGCTGCCTTTCTTCCTGATTATATTCACAACTTTCCCTATTCTCCAACGGGGTGACAGACTAGGTTGGTTCGGTATCCAGAATTGAGGTGCATACACGTTATCTCAACCTATGGGGCTTCCATACAGATTTCAAGCCGAGGACACGCTTCTGGGTATTTAAACCAGACTTTAGTATCGGAAATCCCAAACCTTTGCGTTCTAGGCAACAGCCATTCGAACTCTAGTTTCCACCGTCGCAGTTGGTCTCCTAGGAACTCATTGCGAACACAGCCGAGATGCCTCTGGCAGGGAATGGTACTCAGGGAGAGCACTTTTGATCGCCATTCTGGCTTGAAGTAGACTTGATCTTGAGCTTGAGGTAGAGGCACATTCATACTTCGGAGCATTGGCAAGACCTGAAGAGGTACACACGGAATGCAATCTCGGAACTTACTAAAGTTAAAACAAACTCAGATGCTCGACATTTCCTCTTTTCTCTTGCTTTGCAGTTTGGAACCCATATAGCTTCAGATAGGTCCTGGTTTTACTGTTCTGACATGACCTGGAACCCATATAGCTTCAGATAGGTCCTGGTTTTACTGTTCTGACATGACCTGGGTTGAACCTTGCGATTTTACAAAAGAACGAATCTTGTTTTGCACAGATGTGGAGAACGGCACGGCACTCGGAGCGCAAAATGATTTTATTTTTTGAAATTGAGAGATGAGTTCTCAACCGGGTATTAAGCCTATGACTGACCATAGCAAAAACGACTCAACAACGGAAAGCAAAAGATAAAACAACCTAAACACATCCGTTGACACTCAAAACGACTCAAAACAAGAATCGAGACAAACAAAGACACAAACACAACACTCAGATGTGTTACAAAGGCAAGAGACCTCTCAGTGCACGAGGAGCCATTTTCTCCAGGTATTGTTTCCCGCCCTTCCTCATTTGTGATTCTCACATCACTCGGCCCTCAGGCTCTGTTTTTCTGAAAAAGAAGCCCCCTTTTTCTCACTTTTTCTCTCAGCGCACACCTCTTTATTCTTCAATCTCTCATTTTTTATCCCTCCCCTGAGTAGTTGATGGATAAACAGAAAGTTGCGGGCTCTTGCCCCTAGCATTCCGCTAGATTTTTCTTCTTGTTCACAACAGTGAGTTTCTTCCACAGAGGGGCTGCGCTACAACTGGGTGTGTAGGAAATCTGCAGCTGACATCGGTTGACGATGCTTTGCTAGGGAGTTTAGATGTGATCAGATCTGTCCAGATAAAGGAGTGGAATATCTTGATCCATCCCAGTTCGTGTTTCGCACTTGACTTGATACCTCGTTGCTCGGAGGGTGTGAGAGCTTTTTGCCCTTTTGCGGTTAGCTTCAATGGTCCCCTTTTCCGGAAGGTATGATGCCCTTTCTGGTAAGTGCGTTGATAAAGGGGGAAAAGACAGAAAACCTGACTCAACTGTGCCCCTAGTTCATTATTTTGACCATTTTTGTTTTTGGCTTTCTACTAAAACAATTTTGACCAATATGAAAGTTAGATTAACATGCTTGTTCAACTTTTTTGATTTAAAATCATGCAAGTCAGGCTATGAGCACTGAAAATTTTCCTTTTTTAGGTCCAAGAAAATGGTCTAGTTTTGGAAAATGAAATAATTTTCGAGAAATTAGTCAACCTCAGTAAAAATTCTCAAAAATCGTTTTGGCAAACAGCCAGTGCTCAACGAACACGGAACTTACTCTCGAGATGCACAACCTTAGATCCGAAGGATAATTGCCCCTTCTTGAAAAGAGCTGCATGGCAACGGAAAGTTGCCCCTTGTTTGAACGGCACCGCAGCGCATTGAATGGCAATGGAAAGTTGCCCTTTGTTTGAATGGCACCGTAGCGCATTATAGTCAGTCCTCAGAGTGACGAACACAACCAAATTCTCGGATACAGAGAAGACAAAGATGACCAGAACCATCACATGGACATAGTCAGATTTGAAGTGTTTTACGGCTGGACTTCAGAATGAAGTTGCCTACGTAGCTCAAACATGGGAATCAAGCCTTGTGTAGTTCGGGGTTAAGGTACACTCGTGTATTAACCTCTTCTTTTGCGCTCTAACTTTTGCCAAGGCCGCCCTTCTGGGTTTTCAACCGTGCGAGCTATGTTCTTCTTTTCTTTTCATTTTCTTTTCATTTTCTTTTCATTTTCTTTTCTTCAATCTTTTCAAGATTTTTTATTTCTTTTTCTTTATTTTTTTGCATTTTTCTTTTCTTTTTTCTTGCTCTAACTTTTGCCTGGGTTAGCCTTCCGGGTTTTTGGCCCAGCGAGCCTCTCAAGGGTAGAAGTGTAGCTTTGTCCGTGTCAAATGGTTTTGAGATCCTGAAGTCATCTGAATCCAGGAGAATGGCTACTGTTTGCTGACGATGTAGGAGTCTATCCAAAGGGGGGGCTGAATCTGCCCCTAGTGTTGTGGGTAGGGACTCAGTTATCCTTCAGCAATACTTTCTTTTTTCCTCCCTTCTGGGATTTTGCATTCTTGCCGATCTTTGTTAGCTTGAGAAACATCTCAATTTTTTTGACTCTGCGAGCACATCTGACATCTTTGCCCCTAGTTCGAGGGTTTTTTATCTAACTTCGCAAGCTTCCTTTTGATTATTTCTGACCTCCTTGCCCCTAGTTCATGGGCTGCTTCAAATCTGGCCACACAGGCCTCACATTGTAGTTGACCGTTAAACATTCTGAATCCAAGTTCAAGGTTTGAAAGTGAGGGGTCGAGCTTCAAGGCTGAGAGCGATCCTAGGCTGCACAATCTCAAGAGCGATTCCACACAGGTCTTCGCAGGACCGCGCAAAACATTTTTTGAAATCTTTTAAGAAAACGACAAATCGCTCGCGCTGAAGACAGTGTAGAACCAATCTGGATCAAGCCAGGATCCTTCCCAGTACTCACACTAACAAGCTTGATCTCATTCATTAAGGGCTTGGCACGCCTCTCTTTCTCTCAATTTGATCAAATTTTGCAAATCTCGAGGAATTCCTTCCTCTTCGTTTTCACCGCAGTGTATGAAAAAAGTTTTGAAAAACTTAGGTCAACGCAACAATTTCAAGGCACAGAAGAGCAGGTGAAAAAGTACTGCCGTTTCATTCAGAAATTTTGGCACAATTGGCACAAGGCAGAAGCGAACACAAGAATGTGAAAATCACTGCTGTTTCATTTAGATCTGTTGGCACAACTGGCTCCCTGGCAGAAACATACTCAAAAGAAAACAAAAGGACACACAAAACAAAATAGTGATATCCGAAGTAACACCCCCGAAATCACCCGACTTCTGTGCAATAGGACTGACTCGATACAACAAGAAAGACCCTTAATCAAAAGACTGACTCAAAACAAAACCACAGAACTGACTCAAAACAAAACCACAGAACTGACTCAATCACCCAAAACAGAAGCTACAAAAACCAGCATTCGCAAATACTTAAAACAGTGCGTGCCACATGCCACATCTGGAGTAAACTGAGTGCCGCCCGCAGGTGGTTCATCCCCTGATCACATATTCGCACTATCCCCCAAGTTCACTGATCCAGTGGCGATAGACTTTGCTGAGCTGGTGCGGCGATGACCTTGTTGTCAAACAGATCCTGTACATCATGGCGCAGACAAAAGCAACTGTCAGTGTCATGGGCGGTTTGTTGATGGTAGGCACAGTATTTAGTGTGGTTATGCTTTGGAGGGAGAGGATCAGGTAGAGGTCGTTGTTCCAACGATTTCAGATATCCTTTCCGGAGTAAGGCCTCTAGAGCCTTTGACAAAGGCATATAAAGTGGAGTAAAAACCCTCTTGACTCGAGGCGGATATTTGGTTTTTTGTGAGCTACTTCCGGACGCACCGGTGAATGGGGTAGTTGTTTTTGATGCGGTGGTGGTGACCATGCCCACTTCAGAAGATCTTGTAGCTGCATCACCATTGGTGGTCACATTCGAGCTGCGGGAAAATGCCCTCCTGGGCTGCTCTTTCTCCTGATCAAGAAGGCCCTGCTTCATAGCGTCCTCGATCTGTACTCCCATCTCATGTAAATCTGAAAAGGTGGGGAAGGGTAGAACGATCATCTTCTGCATGAGCTTGGGTTGGAGGTTGCGCACAACCATCCGAATTTGATCTTTGTCAGAAGGCCTAAGGGTCATCATTGAGGCCTTGGCCCTCCAGCGGGCTACGAAATCAGAAAAACCCTCCTTAGGTTCTTGCCTTGTTGTCACAAGATCACGGGTTGTGACCTCGATCTACGTATTATAGGAGTACTGAGCGACAAAAGCCTTGGCCATCTCATCCCAATTCCTCTTAACATCGTCTTCCAGTTTTGCGTACCAGATGGCCGCCACACCCGACAGGGTCCGGCCGAATAAAGAAAGCTTTTGTAGTCTGGTGAGGCCCATCGGCCTTAATATGTCTGAAAACAACCGTAAGTGCACCATGGGATCCCCGGACCCGTCGAAGCGGTCAATATATGGCATTTTAAAGCGGTCTGGCAGCGTCACGGCCGCATCGGTATACCCATCCTCAATGTTCGGGATGGACTTGACGCCCTGAGATTTCTTGAACAGTTTTTCAAGCTTGCTCACCTTCAATACTGTGGGGTCCACCTCAGACTCAAAGGGAGAATCCGGCAGGTTGGTGGGTGTTTTGGATAATTGGGGTAGGATTGGGGGCGGAGCCGGTCCTGTCGGAATGTCCGTATCTCCCTGGACATTTGGCGCCTCCTCGAGTGCTGGAACTCCTGGTGGGGGAGGGGCTTGGTGCGAAGCAGATGCTCCGATTTTGCTGTTGTAACCTGGTGATTAGCTCAGCCTGTTGGGCCATGATCGCAGCCTGCTATTTGGCAAATTTCGTCTGGCGGGCAGCGTCTTGCTACATGAGTTTCATACTTTCTTGGAGTTGACGCATCATTTCCTCCATCCCTACCATGTTCTGTTGTTCTGGCTGACTGACTAGTATATCTATCTCTGTGATAAAAACTGAAGCCTCAGACTGACTATTCACTGGTGGAGTGGATAAGGGCCACTGATCTGGTAACCGCTGAACCGGTGATCTGTGCCTAACTGGCCCTTTTTACCCTGCTTTTGGCAAAGGAACACTGATTGCCCTTGAATTGAATCTCTGACCCAACAAAGTCTATCAACACAAGTCCAATGAATCTAGGGGATCTCAGAGCCTTTTGAAACTATGGTTCCAAGACTACCTAGCAAAAGGGAAAACATGCAGCATCTCAGCCTGATTTCACCAAAACAGATATGAGCAGCCGAATAACTGTGCTCTCTACTGAATTCTGTCTAAGATTCTGCCTGTAAATTGATACCCTCAGGTCAAACTGATTCTCCACATACTGATGCCCTCAGGCCTGATACCCAGACTTGCAAACTGATATATATAGCCCTGTAGAGACACACTCTGACAGCACATAGCAGGCAAATAAGAGCCAAAACACCCCTATGTTGGGGTAGGGTTTCCCTGTCCTATTTTGTCAGGAGCTAGGGTTTCACTACGCACACAGCGGTTTCAAACAATCTATAATCGGGTAAGCAACCTGTCCTAACTTGGAATGGTCACTATGGATTCCGAATATGCACTAGGTCGAATGGTCAAAAAGGGTGCCCCGATAAAACCGGGGTTTATGTTCCCGTCGTAGCAAAGCCCACAACCGGTCAGCCTTATGGCACGCTTCTCAAAGTGAGCCTCCAGCAAACCGTTCAGGAATAGCATACGGCAAACACGGTGTCCTAGGCGCACTAATGCAAATGCAATGCAAAGAAACACATAAGTGTAGTGAAAACACGATAGCATGAGTTCGAGTCAAGTTCTCTAATTCCCCAGCAGAGTCACCAGAAACTATAGACCTCCTTGAACGTCCCAGGAGGAAATCCCCCGTTCTGTTCGTTGGGCTCACTACAGTTCAGGACTCAAAGTCACGGTCCTGTATCTAATCTCGCAAAGTGCAATACAAGACCGATGAATCATCAAAGAGTCCAAATCCGGCAAATCATTTTTGAAAACAGATTTTTTTGAAAGAAGTGCCAAACATGGACTGCTTTGCCAGATATAGAGTCGCCACCTAAATATTTTATTTTGGGAAATTTAGGAAACCCTGACTCGTTGCCTAAGGCCACATGTCCGTCATCACCAAAGTCGCCTCGGCTCGGGAACTTGGGTACGATTAGGGAAGGTCACTTCGTGAGCACCCCCGCTCGTCCGATCAAAGATCGGCCTCTACTAACCATGATATCTAGTTTTGAAAACGTTATGTGCTCTTATTCCGGTTATTAGCCTAGATTTACTATGTGATGCGCACGGCATACAAATATAGACCGGATCGCCTGAATTGGAACAACACATCTCATGTTTGTTTTGAAAATGGTTTGCTACTCGTAAGTAGGCTAAGACGTGGATTTGCCACCCTCGGGTGGGCTTAGAAAAAAAATGATTTTGCCACTCTCAAGTGGGCTTAAAACTCGCATTTAATGAATTGTTCCAATCCAAATAACCCAACCTTCACCCACAGGCATTTAGGCAGGTATATCACATAAACAATTAGCCTCATGGTAAGCATGCTATCATGGCAGTCACTCACACACATGCAAGGATGCTAAAGCATAAACACTTACCAAGTACTCCAAGCCAAAACAGAAGTTAATTAGAAATCATGCATGATCCTAAATATACAGAAATGCTTAATGCAACACATGCAAAATGCAACTATAGTAGGCTCGGCTTTTCTAAGGATGGCATGTGAGATGCTACGACTAACAAGTATCCAACTCAGAATTGAAATACAATGCAGTTAGTATGATGCGCCGAGCCCGGTGCATGCAATACAGATGAATGATGCAAACATGCAAGCATAAGTATGCTAATTGAAACATGCCCTAATCTAACCATCATAAGCTGGTAAATAAAAGGGAGAAAGATGTGAGGTTGGAAGACATACATCACACGCACGCACACTTATTACAATTATCCCCTCGCTCGGAGGGTCCGAATAAATAATACAGTCCGAATAATAATTACAGTCCGAAAAACCCTAATTAATTAACTAGGAAAGCAAGTAAATTAGCATGCAAGCTTATGGACCGCCTCAGCTCTATTCCGAATGATGAAAGACGCATGCTTAAGTTGCCTGGCGCGAAAATCCATTGCGATGCCCCGATTCGGCTCAGTTTGCAATTAATCCCAGAATGTTATGCCAGGCTCTGGAAGACTGTTGATTTCTGATTTACTGCAACAGAGAGCAAGAAAGGGACACAGCAAAGTATTTTCACATATGTATGCAGGACTACTCTTCAAGGAGTGCAGTCCTCGATCCTCGTACCACCAATCACGCATCTCGATGCACGATGGCCGAGGAGTCGAATTGCACGACTCGATGTGATATGAATGCACATGAAAACATAGCAAGACCTAAACTCCATCATGGGTAATCCGGAGTGTCGGCGACCGGGAATTGAGACACGTTCCGTCACTCGGAGTACGAAACGTCCCTCGTTCCCGTGCTTGGGCTAACTCCTATCCCAAACACAATGCAAATGAGATGGCATACACAATGCGACTAACATACAACCTAGCATATGCAATGCTATGAAGTGGCATACACAATGCTCGATGTAACATGGCATACACAATGCTCTAACACGCAACTCAGCATACACAATGCACGATGGACTTACACCAACATGAGTGGACCTCAGCCACACTCACATCAGTGGCCATCAGATGAAAATGAGACAACCAAAATACGTGCAAACATGCACGGATGCAAAGGACCGATCCTAAGGCATGACATGCAACTCTAACTAAGCATGGCAGAGGATGAAGTATGGCATAGAATGGCACATGATACAGCTCTAAAACATGATACAAAATGGTCCTGAAACATGCAAACATGGCACACAATGCAAGCTAGGGGGCCCGGGTACCGAAATTAGTGAAGTGCGTTACTCTAGAGGTACCCAAAGCAATGCACCAAAGGCAAAACCAACCCCAAACAGACCCTAGGCAGGTCTGAAACAGTGGGAAATTGGCCTAAATGATGACTCGGAATGCAACGAAATGGAGCTCATTCAATGGTCGGTAAATGGGGCACACGAGCCTGACTCTCGAACGCATTTAAAGAGATGGAAACATGGCAACATGGCATTCAAACAAGCTCTGAAATGTGATGTAAAATGGCCTCAAAACATGAACACACCTCAGCACGTGCATGCAATGGACCTCAAATCTCAAAGTTAAGCATGGGTATTGAACTACAAGCATGCAAAACAAACATCATTCAATCATGAAACCCAAAAATAGAGCTAGGGAAGTCCAAAATAAGCACAATATTAGTTTATGACATGGCCAAAAAGTGCTAAAATCAAGGGCCCACAAAGCATTCAAAGAAAGCTAGTGAACCATAAGTTGTTCTACAACTATATGAAGCATATGAAAGATCATTAAACCAACTAAAAACAGATGTATGCCATGCCAAAATATGCCTAAATAACCACTGAAATACATCCAATGCATGCAAAAATGAAGAGCTTCTTTGGAGGGCCATGCAAGGGGTTACTCAACACATACAACAAGGACACTTAGCATGGCAAATCCAACTCTGGAAATCAAATATGACAAGCCTAAAACTCACCAAATTGGCCCTAAAATGGGTCAATGAAGCATACAATGAAAGGCCCCCTCAAAAGGCCTTGAATGGAATTGCTCTGCACATGCATTACGGACACAAAATAAGACCAAAGAGGCTCCGGACAGAGCTAAGGCAGGCCTTGAAACTCACCAAATTGAGCCCAAAAAGTGACTTCTCAACATGCAAGTAGGGGCCCTTTGGAAGGCCAAAAGGGCCAACAAACAAGACAATGAGAGAGGGGGTCACCCCCCTCTGATTTTAGCTCTCAAAAACACATCCAAGCCACTGAAAATCCACTAAATTTCAGTGGCTAAGAGGCCAAACCAAGGCCAATGCAAATACTCACATGCATAGCTCAAAACATGAAGAAATAAAGCATGAAAGGGGGGAAATGACCCCAAAAAGAGAAGTGACCTTAAGTAAACATGTTTATAAGCTCAAAAGGAAACTTTTTCTAGTTTATGACAAATCTCGAAAATGCTCACAAGTAGTACTAAGATATGATGCAAAATAGGCCTACAAAGAGGGATAAAGCATACAAGGATGTAGGAGACCTCAAACAGAAACGTGTCCTTAATCAATATTCAAGAGGAGCTCAAAATATGACACTTTTTAGTTTATAACAAAGTCCAGAAATACTTGAAAGTAAGGCTAATCAATGGAGCAAAAAAATGCAAGTTTAAGGGAAATAGGTGCTTACCCTTGAAGAGCTGCAAAGCTGGAGCTTTTGGACCAAGTTGGTGAACCTTCAACCCTTAAAAATCAGTCCCAAAGTGCTGGAATGGATGGAGGAGGTGTGGTGCTAAGGGTTGTAGTGCAAATGGTCCAAGAAAACTAAGGTTTGGAAGCTCAAGTGTAGAGATATAGAGAGAGAGAGAGAGAGAGTTGTAAGCCTTCAAAGTTGTTCAACCCTTGCCATAGAAGATCAGCCTCCCCTTTATAGAGGAGAGGCTCTAAAACATCCCAAAAGGGCTTCACATATCCTTCATACACGTGTATGGGGGATGGTCCAATTGCCTCACAGCTGGCACAGCTGTGATGCATTCAAAGAGGGCAAAAAACAAGAAGCAGGCTGGCCAGTTCAAGTGGCCGGCCGGTCACTCCCCCTGGTCGGCTGACCAGGGGTCAAAAGGTTCAAGAAGAATTTCTGGCCGGCCACCCCAAAAAGGTGGCCTCCCAGATGAGTGCAACACAGCTGTATGGTGAAAAACCAGAAAATGTGACCCAAGAGAGAGGAAAATCAGTTTTTTAGCAAGGTTCAAAAGGGTCAAGAAGAATTACTGGTCGGCCTACCCATATTGGTGGCATCCCAGATTAGCACAATACAATGGTGGTATGAAAAGTCAGAAATTGTGGCTCAAAAATGAGAAAAACCAGCTTTCTGTCAGAAAAACCGGCTTTTGGAGAGAGAAAAAGAGAAAACTAGTTTTTCAGGGGAAAAGGTGGCCTCCCACCATCCTACCACCTCCCTAACAATGAAAATAGGGTTCCTACCAAAAATGGACCAAGACGGATGCAAAACGAGGGTTCGGGGGCCAAAACGCGCAGTCTTGGGCCCCGAAAACAGGTTGTTAGGTACCGGAAGTGGCGTATGACCACGAAGGTGGTCTCCCGGGCCACAGTGTCCCTCTAAAGGGAGAAAATAAGGGGTGTTCCAAAAATCGGAGCAAACGGAAGTAATTAAGCGATCCCGAACCGAGGCACATGGCCAACGGCTCCAAAAACCGGAAACTGGCCTCCAAACGGGAAAAATGGCCTACGGCCGCGAAACGTAGCCTACGGCCACTGAGAGATGGTCTACGGGACCTCTCCCTCCCTTCGGGAAGAGAAAACAGGACTTGGTTCGCAAACCGAGGCAAAGCACAAAAGATCCCCGAAGTCCGGAGGCAAGGCTCGCAGCCGAAACTCTGAAACCTCAAAACAAGCACAATATGCACCATCACCGAGCGCTCAATCGGTGACGTCTGAGTCTTAAGGTCGGTCAAAAATGGGGTGTCTACAGGAGGTCTTCTCTACAAGGGTAACATTCTATTTCCCTCTTTTTGACATTATTTTGCTTCATATCTCAGCCTAGTTTGCAAGCATATTTGGGCTTTGTCATAAACTAAAAAAAGTCTTATTTTGAGCTCCTCTTGAATTTTTTTTAAGGTCATTTTTCTGTTGGGGGTCATCTCCCCCCTTGCATGCTTGTTTTGACTTTGTTGTGAGCCATGCATCTAGACCTTTGCATTGGCCTTTGTTTGACCTCTTAGCCACTGAAATCTAGTGGATTTTCAGTGGCTAGTGTGCTTTTTTGAGCCCCAAAATCAGAGAGGGGTGACTCTCTCACCCCTTGTTTTGTTTACTAGCATTGTTGGCTTTACAAAGGAGCCCATATTTGCACACTTCTTGAGCATGTTTCAGGCCATTTTTGATGAGTTTTAGGACCTGCATGAACTCTGTCTGGAGTTGTTTTTACCATATTAGGTGTCCCTCTTGCATGTGTAGAGTAACCCTCTTCATAGCCTTTCAAAGGAGCCTTTACTTGCATGTTTCCTAGCCTCATTTCAGGCCCTTTTCAATGAGTTTTAGGGCCTTCATAACCTCTATCCAGAGGTGGTTTTGTCATGTGGGGTGCCTATCTTGCATGTGTAGAATGACCCTCTTTTTGGCCTTTCAAAGGAACATATCATTCTTGTATGCATTGACCTTGTTTCCATGAGTTTTTGGGCATTATTTGACATGGCATACTTCTGACTTTTTCTGGTTCGGCGACCTCTTGATTTCCTCACATACTTGTAGTGCAAATCCTCTTTAACTAGCTTACATTGCATGCTATGTTGACCCTTGATTCTAGCACTTTTTGGCCATGCCTTAAACTGATTTTGTGCATATTTTGGACTACCTTAGCTGTGTTTTTGGGTCTCATGGTCGAATGATGCTTGTTTTGCATGCTTATAGTACAATATCCATGCTTAGCTTTGAGTTTTGAGGTCCATCGCATGCATATACTGAGGTGTTTTCATGTTTTGGGGCCATTGCACATCATATTTTAGAGCCTATATGCATGCCATATTCCCATGATTTCTACTCTTTAAACATGTTTGAGAGTTGTGCATAAATGCCTCGTTTTCGGACCATTGCATGAGCTTCGTTTCTTTGCATGTTGAGTCATCATTTTGGGCCATTTTCCCACTGTTTCAGACCTGCCTAGGGTCTGTTTGGGGCTGGTTTTTCCATTTATACATTGCTTTGTGTACCTCTAGTGTAACCCGCTTCACTAGTTTCGGTATTCGGGCCATTTAGCATGCATTGTGTGAAGTGTTTACATGATTCGGGACCATTGTGTATCATATTTCAGAGCTGGATCATGTGCCATTCTATGCCATATTTCATCATTTTCCATGCTTTGTTAGAGTTGTATGTTGTGCCTTAGGATCGGTCCTTTGCATCCGTGCATGTTTGCATGTATTTCGATTGTCTCATTTTCATCATATTGCCACTAATTTGGGTGTGGCTAAGGTCCACTCATGTTGGTTTAAGTCCATCTTGCATTGTGTATGCCATTTAGTTCACGTTGTTGCATGATTTGATCATTGCATTGTGTATGCCTTGTTCGTTTCGTTGTGTTTGTTAGTCTTCATATGCATTGCGTATGCCATATAGAATCATCTTGCATTGAGTATGCCATTGATTATTTCATAGCATTGTGTATGCTAGTAGCATGTTTGCATGTCATCCCTTGCATGTTCGCGTCATTCAGTAGCATTTGCATCTAGGTTGCATGTTAGAGTTGCATTCATGCATGTCATGCATATTGCATTGTGTTTGGAGTAGGGTTTAGTCCAAACACGGGAAACGAGGGACGTTTCGTACTCCAAGTGACGAATCGTGCCTCGATTCTCGATCGCTGACACTCTTGACTATCCATGATAGAGTCGTTGGCTTTAGTTGCTTATATGTGCATTCATGTCCCATTGAGTCGTGCAATTCAACTCCTCGGCCATTATTCATCGAGATGCGTGATTGATGGCATGAGGATCGAGGACTACACTCTCTAGAGCTTGTGCAGTGATAGGGAGAGTGGTCATACACACATTTGTTGAAAATACATTGCCTTTTCTCTCTCTTGCCTTTGTTGCAGAAAAACCAGAAACCAGAGGTGGAAACTGGTCGGCCGACCACCCTCTTTGGTCTCCACCACAAAGGGTGGTCGGCAGGTGGTCTCCCATGCTAATAACTGGTCGGTGGCCTTCCCAAGGTGGAGTTTCAGCCTTCTGGAGCTTTGTGCAAGTTTCTGAGATCAATTGCAAACAAAGGCGAGGCGAGGCGTCACGATGGATTTTCCCGACAATGCGACCCGAGTATGCATGCATCCTTCATCATTCAGAATAGAGCTAAGGCATTCCATTGCACGTAGCATAGCATACTAGTTTACTTTGCTTACCTAATTCATTTGTTAAGTAATTAGTATTGTGTAATAATTCATTTTTTATTTTGGTTGTGTAATATTCTTTCGGACCCTCTGAGCGAGGGCACAATTGTAATAAGTGTGCGTGTGTGTGATGTATGTCTTCCAACCCACTTCTTTCTCCCATTTATTTACCAGCTTATGATGGTTAGATTAGGGCATGTTTCAATTAGCATACTTATGCCTCCATGTTTACATTATTCATCTGTATTACATGCACTGGGCTCGCATATCATACTAACTGCATTGTATTCCAATTCCAAGTTGAATACGTGTTAGCTGTAGCATCTCATATGCCATTCTTAGGATAGCCGAGCCTATTTCTAGTTGCATTTTGCATGTGTTGCATTAGCCATCTTAACATGAACTAGGATCATGCATTGATTACTAACTAGTTTCTGTTTTGGCTCGAAGTACTTGGTAAGTGTTTATGCTTTAGTATCCTTGCATGCGTGTGAGTGACTGCCATGACAGCATGTTTACCATAAGGCTAACTGCTTATGTGATATGCCTGCCTGAATGCCTGTGGGTAAAGGTTGGTTTATCTGAATTGGAATAATGCATTGACTGTGAGTTTTAAGCCCACTTGAGAGTGACAAATCATCTTGTTTTCTAAGCCCACCTGAGGGTGGCAAATTTGCATTTTAGCCTACTTGCGAGTAGCAAACCGTTTCAAAAGCAAACATGAGGTGTTTTGTTCCAATTCAGGCGATCCAATCTATACTTGTATGCTGTGTGCATCACGTAGTAAATCTAGGCTAATAACCGGACTAAGAGCACATAATGTTTTCAAAACTCGATATCATGGTTAGTAGAGGCCGATCTTTGATCGGATGAGCGAGGGTGCTCACGAAGTGACCTTCCCCAATCGTACCCAACTTCCCGAGCCGAGGCAACTTTGGTGATAACGGATACGTGGCCTTAGGCAAACGAGTCAGGGTTTCCTAAATTTCCCAAAATAAAATATTTAGGTGGCGACTCTGTATCTGGCAAAGCAGTCCATGTTTGGCACTTCTTTCTAAAAATCTATTTTCCAAAACGATTTGTCGGACTTGGACTCTTTGGTTATTTATCAATCTTGCATTGCACTCTGTGAGATCAGATTAAGAACCGTGACATTTGAGTCCGAAGTGTAGTGAGCCCAAATGAACAAAATGGAATTCCCTCCCGGGACGTTCGGGGACGTCTATAGTATGAAAGAGGATGGATCTGGGCAGAGATGAAAGAGGGGAGACAGAGAGACAGACGGGAAAAAAATTTATCTCAGCCGTTTATTTTTGTTTGGAAAGATCTGTACCGTTAATACCAAATGTATCTCTCATACATTTTATTCATTTTCAAAAACTATTGTGTCTTATTATATAGATATATTTTAAAATTTATAACATATATTTTCATTATTATTAGAAAAAAAAATATAATCTCACAATATATTTATATATGTTATATTATTTAATATATATACAAACGCTCCCTATCAACGATTCTTGGAATGACTACGATTCCCCTCTCCTGCTCACGCTTCGTGCAACTAAGGGAAATACTTTCAACTTCTTGATTTTTTTGAAAACTGTTTTTTCACAAAAAATAAAAATGATACAAACGATGGGTGTTTCCGAATAAATAAAAATGGAAATTTTGAGAACAATACCAAACATGGCCTTAGAATTTTAGATTTGTCCTTTCACCAAACTCTTTCCATAACTCCATCAGGACTCCAATTGTTAAATGTTGTTTCAGATATCCCTCGTGATTGTATAGCAGCTCGTTGAGTGAAAACTTTCTTCATGAGTTTCTGCTCCTTAAACATGTGCAATTTCTAAATTCTGGTGACTATATGAGAACTATAGCGATCCCAGGATTTATCCCTTTATGTTCAGTGTTCCGGGCTTAGGTTCTGTAGTATTGACTGTTGTTATGTCTTGTTGTCATCCTTTGATTTCTTATATTTGAGTTTTAGGATGTATTGGGCAGAGTTGTTACAGGTTGGTTAAGCTTTGGTCCCATTCCTTGTTGCCCAGATTTTTGGTGGTACGCTCGAGCGGGTACTTTTGCACTCGAGCAGAGTTTGATTTTTGGTTGTCTGCTCGAGCGGGTATCTTTGCACTCGAGCAGAGTTTGCCTACTTCCAGTATATGTGCCTCTGCAAAAGTATTGCAGGGTTGTTTTTCACGCTCAAGCGAATTTCTTCACGCTCGAGCGGGCCTCTTTGCGCTCGAGCGGGTGTTCTGTGTTTGTGAAAGTACTGGAGGTGGTGAATCTACACTCAAGCGAACCTTCTTTCGAACTTGAGCGAGTGTGTTTTGCAGTTGTGTCTTGGCACTCAAGCATGTATTCTTGCGCTCGAGCGGGTCCAGTTTTTGTGCTTGACGCTTGAGCGTCCTATTTTCTGCTCGAGCGGACCTGTTTGTATATCACTTCGGGACTTCACCTTTTTGGATCACTTTTTCTCTCTCTTACTTTTTCAAAACTCCATTGGAGAGCTCCCCTCTCTAAAAACTCACCTTCTCTCTAGGGATTGATCTAGTAGGAGTGATCCTTTACCCTTTGACCTTTGTAAAAAGTGTGGGGATTGTTGAGGGCTACATTTTGATCCGAAGATCTTGGAGTTTGGAGCAATTTTGTTAGGTAGAGATTCCTACTCATCTTTATGATCTTTTAACCTAGATGTTAAGCTTTTGTTTAAATAGTTTGATTTGGGGAAGTTAGGGTTTTGAAATGTGCTATTTTGAAAAGAGGGGTCTTATAATTTTAGTCCAAAAACATGTATTTTGGGTCTTAAAAAGAGGTTGTTAGTGTTGTGGGTAACATTTGGACCTTTGGGTCAATTTTGAGAAAAATGGAGAAAATGCCATGTTTGGGTATATGTGGGTCATTAGTGTAATTAATGACATTTATTGTGGAAATATGAAATTGAGATGAGGATAATGAAATTGGCTCATTGTGAATTAGAATGGTGGTGTTGAATTTAATAATCACCCACTTGAGAATTATTGACAATTTATCTGTCAATGCATTTATTATCAGTTTAGAAATAATTGCTTTGGGCTACCCGTGGAGGGTAGTCTTGATTGTTGTAGACAATGCATGATGATTAGGCAAACTAAAACTAATCAATTGAGTATGCCATCGAATATGGCGGTTGACATAATACATGAATTTTATGTATTGATTTGATTATATATATGATATGTGTTTATATACATTGTGTTGTGTGGGAGGAGATAGGGGATGTACTCCACGGTTTAGGGGAAGATAGGGGATGGACCTCTAAACCGGATATTGTTTGGGAGGAGATAAGGGATGGACTCCATTGATACAGCACCAAAATGTGTATCATTTCTGAAGTATGGAAGTGTTTTTATGTGTTATTGATACAGCACTAAAATGTGTATCATATCTGAAGTATGGAAGTGTTTTTTTGTGTTATTGATACAGTACCAAAATGTGTACCATTTGTGTAGTGTGGAAGTGTTCAGTTTGTGATTGATACAGCGAATATGTGTATCTATTATGAAGTGTGAAATGTTTAACATGAGTTATTATCTCACCTGAAATGGAAATACTGTTAATAGGAGACGTGATCTCATTTAAATTGTGTGGCCAGGTTCTGAGCCTTGGATGTGAATTGAGAGTTGAATAAGAAGTGAAAAATGGAATAACTCATGGACATCTTAGTCATGGAGTTGAAATGTGTTATAGGTTGATGTAAATAAATTAAACATTTATCGAATTCTAATATTTTAGTTATTGTTCATACTATGTTTAGCATATCTCTACTGGGCGTTGGCTCACCCTATATGGGACATCATTTTCAGGTTCAAGTATCATGCCGCCTCCGAGATCTTAGCTTGGATGGTTGTGGGAGTTGAAGACTCTTTTTGTTATTTTGTTTGTATTACATGTATATCAAGCCAAGGGCTTATCTTGTATAGAGTTAGTATTCTTCTTTTTGTAACCAAGTGTTGACTTGGAAAGTTGTAAGCCCATAGGGCATTTAAATTTGTTGTCAACATGTAATACATTTGTAAGAAATACTCTGATGAAATGTAGTTATGTTTCATTCTCTTATGTCTAAGCATGTCAATATCATATGATTTATGGGTTTATTCTGAGGGCGTTACAACTTGGTATCAGAGCGTACCGGGTTTGAATACTTTGGGTACGTGGGAAGTGATTAGTATCACAATGGGTTTGTCTTGCTTGTTAGAGACTTAGATGTAATGTTATATGCTTATGTGATAACATGTTTATATGACTATTTGGGTATGGGATTTGATTTCTAGGATGTTGATTGGATCCTTGGGTTTCTGTGAGTCTTGTTCGAAAAGCACTTGATCAATGCTGTTTCTAACCGGAACTCTAGTAACGCCTCGGGACTATCATTATCCGGAAATGAAATTCGTAAGTGCTTATGTGATTATGTGCTTACGTGGAGTGAATTACAATTGTTCATGCATTAGGAAGCGAGTGTTATAGCTTCGGCACATTTTTGAATGTGCTAGTGTTCTTCATTACCTTTATTAGGATGTCAGGACGGAGACATGATGGTAGGCGAGGTAGGCCGGGAAGGCAGGAGATGCCTATACCGGATGAGATTTCGGAGCAGCAGGAGAGGGTTGGCCACGCCAATGTGGCCGAGCCAGTAGGTCAGCAGGCTATGGGTGTTTTAGCCAGCGAGATAGCAGGGGCTTTGAAGGAGTCTATGGGCATTCTCAGAGCTGAGAATCCTGTTCAGGCACAAGTTATTGATGCAGGGCCTTCCTTTCTGAAGAGGGAGTTTTTCCGGTCTAATCCGGATGAGTTTGTGGGGGATCCAAAAGAGCCACTTAAGGCGGATGAATGGCTCGAACAGATGACTAAGACATTTGAGATGCTTGGCATCGAAGACGGGGCGTTAAAGGTGACCTTGGCATCTTTCCAGCTTAAGGGGGATGCGGGTCAATGGTGGAAGTTCATGAGGGGCCGTATTGGTGGCACGTGGGAGGCTTTTGTAGATGCTTTCCAGGAGAAGTTCTTGTCTCCAGCTGTCAGGGAAAAGTTGAGGGACCAGTTTTGCCTGCTTAAGTAGCTGAGTTCTTCAGTGGCCGAGTTCGAGGCCGCTTTTACTAGTTTGTCCAGGTTTGCACCTGAGTTAGTAGCGTCCGAGGAACGTCGTTGTATCGATTTTGAGAAGAAGTTGAGGCGTGGGCTCAAGATGAGAGTTGGGGGGTCTATGACTCGAGAGTATGGGCGTCTTGTAGATGCTGCAGCCCATATGGAGATTATGATGTAGGAGGAGGAGGAGGAGGGGCAGAGAGGCTCCAAGAGGAGTCAGGATGGCCAAGGTGATGGCAGGAGACAGAGGGGTTCTAACCCTCAGCAGTCTCAGGGTGGTTTTGCTAGATCTACCTTTCCAGTATTGAGTGCAGGTTCTGGGAGAGGCAGCCAGGGAGACGTGACTTGTTACAAATGTGGTCAGCTGGGCCACAAGTCTCCAGCTTACCCGCAGAGGGGAGGAGGTCAGAGAGATGCTTCATCTTCGGCTCGACCTCAGAGCCAAAGCCAGGACAGAGGTCAACCATTGTCTTGTTATCAGTGTGGTCAGGCGGGGCACCTGAAGAGGTGCTGCCCGCAGTTGAGTGGCACGTCTGGTGCGTCTGGTTCAAGGCAGACGCAAAGCTTTCAGCCAACACAGTCAGTTCAGGCCTCGAGGGCTAATCAAGGAGCTTTATCGTCCCAATCTGTGCAGCAATCTTTTGCTCCTAGGGGTGAGCAGGTAGATCAGGGGCCTACAGGGCGTGTATATGTTGTTACCGCGTAGGACCTAGTACCGACTTCGTCTGTTGTGAGAGGTACCTTTTTGTTTTGCAACTCGGTTGTTAATGTGTTGATTGGTACGGGTGCATCTCATTCCTTTATATATGTTGCATTTGCATCTGTTTTGGGGTTGGAGTTAGCACAGTTAGCATCTCCTATATGTGTTGTATCACCTATTGGGGGTGAATTGATTTTGAAACAATGATGTAGAGGTTGTGATATAGAGGACGCCGACCACCGGCTTTCGTTTCCTTTTGTAGTTATGCCCATGTCGGGTTTTGATGTTATTTTGGGTATGGACTAGCTATCATCATACCAGGCTGTTATCGATTGTTACCGCCAGAGGGTCACAATATGTACCATGAACGGGGATTGTTTCCATTTCTTGGGGGATCGAGTTGGTAGTATGTTGCCACCGGTGTATGATCCGCGAGGACTGAGTGAGCTTAGTGGGTGTAGGCGCGCCTTTGGGCCTCACTACAGTTCGGACTCAATTTGTGTCACGGTCCTGCATTTAATCTCGCAGAGTGCAATGCAAGACCGATGAATCGTCAAAGAGTCCAAATCTGGCAAATCGTTTTTGAAAGCAGATTTTTTTTTTTGAAAGAAGTGCCAAACATGGACTGCTTTGCCAGATACAGAGTCGCCACCTAAATATTTATTTTGGGAGAATTTAGGAAACCCTGACTCGTTGCCTAAGGCCATGTGTCCGTCATCACCAAAGTTGTCTCGACTCAGGAACTTGGGTACGATTGGGGAAGGTCACTTCGTGAGCACCCCCGCTCGCCCGATCAAAGATCGGCCTCTACTAACCATGATATCGAGTTTTGATAACACTATGCATTCTTATTCCGGTTATTAGCCTAGATTTACTATGTGATGCACGCAGCATACAAGTATAGACTGGATCGCCTGAATTGGAATAAAACATCTCATGTTTGTTTTTAAAATGGTTTGCTACTCGCCAGTAGGCTTAAAATGCGGATTTGCCACCCTTGGGTAGGCTTAGAAAATAAGATGATTTGTCACTCTCAAGTGGGCTTAAAACTCATAATTGATGAATTGTTCCAATCCAAATAACCCAACCTTCACCCACATGCATTCAGGCAGATATATCACATAAGCACATAGCCTCATGGTAAACATGCTATCATGGTAACATTCACACGCATGCAAGATGCTAAAGCGTAAAAGCTTACCTAGTAATCCAAGCCAAAACAGAAACTAGGTTAGAAATCCATGCATGATCCTAACCATACAAAAATGCCTAATGCAACACATGCAAAAATGCAACTACAATAGGCTCGGCTATTCTAAAATGACATGTGAAATGCTACAGCTAACAAGTATTCAACTCAGAATTGAAATACAAATGCAGTTAGTATGATGCGCCGAGCCCGGTGCATGCAAAACAGATGAATGATGCAAACATGCAAGCATAAGTATGCTAATTGAAACATGCCATAATCTAACCATCATAAGCTGGTAAATAAAAGGGAGAAAGACGTGGGGTTGGAAGACATACATCGCACGCTTACAATTGTGCCCTCGCTCGGAGGGTCTAAATAAATAATACAGTCTGAATAATAATTACAGTCCGAATAAGTACAAAACCCTAATTAATTAACAATTTAACTAGGAAAGCAAGTAAATTAGAACGCAAATCCATGGACCGCCTCAGCTCTGTTCCGAATGATGAAAGATGCATGCTCGAGTTGCCTTGCGCAGAAATCCATTACGATGCCCCGATTCGCCTCTGTTTGCAATTAATGCCGGAATGCTGTGCAAAGCTTTAGAAAGCTGCTGATTTCTGATTTGCTGCAACAGAGAGCAAGATAGGGGGCATGGCAAAGTATTTTCACATATGTATGCACACCTCGATCCTCGTGCCACCAATCATGTATCTCGATGCATGATAGCCGAGGAGTCAAATTGCACGACTCGATATGAAATGAATGCACATATAAACACAACAAGACCTAAACTCCATCATGGGCAATCCGGAGTGTCGGCAACTGGGAATTGAGACACGTTTCGTCACTCGGAGTACGAAACGTCCTTCGTTTCCCGTGCTTGGGCTAACTCCTATCCCAAACACAACGCAAATGAGATGGCATACACAATGCGACTAACATACAACCTAACATACGTAATGCTATGAAATGGCATGCACAATGCTCGATGTAACATGGCATACACAATGCTAGATGTAACATGGCATATACAATGCTCTAACATGCAACTCAGCATACACAAAGGCTATGGACTAAAATGGCATACACAATGCATGATGGACTTACACCAACATGAGTGGACCTCAGCCACACTCACATCAGTGGCCATTAGATGAAAATGAGACAACCGAAATGCGTGCACACATGCACGAATACCAAGGACCGAACCTAAGGCATGACATACAACTCTAACAAGGCATAGCAAAGGATGAAACATGACATGGAATAGCATAAATTACAGCTCTGAAATAGCATGAAATATGGTCCCGAAACATGCAAATATGGCACACAATGCAAGCTAGGGGGCCCGGGTACCGAAACTAGTGAAGTGCGTTACACTAGAAGTACCCAAAACAATGCACCAAAGGTGAAACCAGCACCAAAGGCGAAACCAACCCCAAATAGACCCTAGGCAGGTCTGAAACAGTGGAAAATTGGCCTAAAATGATGACTCGGAATGCAACGAAATGGAGCTCATTCAATGGTCGGTAAATGGGGCATGCAAGCCCGACTCTCAAACGCATTTAAAGAGATGAAAACATGACAACATGGCATTCAACCAAGCTCTGAAATGTGATGAATAATAGGCTCAAAACATGAACACACCTCAATATATGCATGGAATGGATCTCAAAACTCAAAGCTAAGCATGGACCTTGAACTACAAGCATGCAAAACTAACATCATTCAACCACAAGACCCAAAAACGAAGCTAGGGAAATCCAAAATAAGCACATTATCAGTTTAAGGCATGGCCAAAATACACTAGAATCAATGGCCTATAAAGCATGCAAAGAAAGCTAGTGAACCATGAGTTGTTCTACAACTATATGAAGCATATAAGGGCTCACCAAACCAGACAAAAACAGAAGTATTTCATGTTAAAATATGCCCAAATAACCACTGAAACTCAGTCAATACATGCAAGAATGATGAGCCCCTTTGAAAAGCCACGCAAGGGGTTGTTCTACACATACATGATAGACAAACAAAAGGGAAAAACTACCTCTGGAAATGAGTTATGACAGCCCTAAAACCCACCAAAAAGAGCCTGAAATTGGTTTAGGAAGCATGCAATGAAAGGTCCCTTTGAAAGGCCTTGAATGGGATTGTTCTACACATGCATCATAGACATAAAATATGGCCAAAGGGGCTCTGGAAAGAGTCAAGGCAGACCTCAAAACTCACAAAATAGGGCCTGAAATGTGACTTCACAACATGCAAGATGGAGCCCCTTTGGAAGGCCAACAATGCTAGTAAAGAGAACAAGGGGTGAGAGGGTCACCCCTCTCTGATTTGAAGCTCAAAAACACATCTAAGCCACTGAAAATCCACTAGATTTCATTGGCTAAAAGGCCAAACCAAGGACAATGCAAATGCTCAAATGCAAGGCTCAAAACATGAGGAAATGAAGCATGGAAGGGGGAAGATGACTCCAAACAGAAAAGTGACCTCAATCAAACTTAAAGAGAAGGTCAAAGCAAGATTTTCTTCAGTTTAGGTCGAAGTCCAAAAATGCTCACAAATATGGCTAAGATAGGAAGCAAAATAATGTAAAAATGGGAGAAATAAAGACTCACCCTTATAGACAATGACTCCAGCAGCTTCTAGACCAAGATGGTGAGCCTTCAACCTTTGGAAATCAGCCCCAATATGCTTGAATGGATGGTGGAGGTGGTAGGCTATGAGGTGTAGTACAAATGGTGCAAGAATATTAGGGTTTGGAGACTTGAAGTATAGAGATAGAGGGAGTTGTATGTATGCTCCAGCCAAAAACTTTCTAACCTTGCAAAATGGAGTTGAGAGCTTGTCTTATAGAAGACAAAGGGCCATGGCTTCTCTAGGAAGCCTCAAGTAAAGGGTGCAAGCTTATAAAGGAAGCTAACCAAAAGGGTCAAGCTTCTTGAGGAAGCTAGACCAAAAGGGTCAAGCTTCTCTTAGAAGCTAGGCAAAGGGACCAAAGCTTGCTTAAGAAGAGAAACAAAGGGCTCAAATCTCGGACAGTGGGTCAAGTGCTTCACAGCTGGCACAGCTGTGTTGCACTTGAGAAGAGCAAAAAGCAGAAAGTTGGCCGACCAGCTAAGGTGGCCGGCCGGCCACTCCCCCTGGTCGGCCGACCAGGGGTCAAAAGGGTCAATGAGAAATGCTGGCCGGCCATACCAGAAAGGTGGCCTTCCAGATGAGTGCAACACAGCTGTATGGTAGAAAACCAAAAAATGTGACCCAAGAGAGAGAAAAATCAGCTTTTTAGCAAGGTTCAAAAGGGTCAAGAAGAATTACTAGTCGAACTACCCATATTGGTGGCCTCCCAGATGAGCACAACACAATGGTGGTATGAAAAGCCAGAAATTGTGGCTCAAAAGTGAGAAAAACAAGCTTTCTGTCAGAAAAATCGGCTTTAGAGGAGAGAAAAAGAGAAAACTGGTTTCCAAGGGAAAAAGGTGGCCTCCCACCATACTACCACCTCCCTAGCAATGAAAATAGAGTCCCTACCAAAAATGGACCAAGACGGATGCAAAACGAGGGTTCGGGGGCCAAAAAGCGCAGTCTGGGGCCCCGAAAACAGGTTGTTAGGCACCGGACGTGGCGTATGACCACGAAGGTGGTCTCCCAGGCCACAGTGTCCCTCTAAAGGGAGGAAATAAGGTGTGTGCCAAAAATCAGAGCAAACGGAAGTAGTTAAGCGGTCCCGAACTGAGGCACACGGTCGACGGCTCCGAAAATCGAAAACTAGGCTCCAAACGGGAAAAATGGCCTACGACCACGAAATGTAGCCTACGGCCACTGAGAGATGGTCTACGAGACCTCTCCCTCCCTTTGGAAAGAGAAAGCAAAGAAAACAGGACCTGATTCGCAAACCGAGGCAAAGCACAAAAGAGCCCCGAAGTCCAAAGGCAAGGCTCGCAGCCGAGACTCCGCAACCTCAGAACGAGCACAATATGCAACATCACCGAGCACTCAATTGGTGACGTCTGAGTCTTAAGGTCGGTCAAAAATGGGGTGTCTGCAGTGGGCTTCTCGCTAGCTTTATGAGTGGTGAGTGTGATGAGACCCAGATTGTATTGCCGAGAGTGGTGCTTGAATTACTTAGAACCCATAGGCTGTATGCCAAGTTTGGGAAATGTGAGTTCTGGCTAGGAGAGGTCAAATTCTTAGACCATGTGGTCTCCGGAGAAGGGGTGTCGGTTGATACATCCAATGTAGAGGCAGTGCATGACTAGGCACAGCCTAAGAGCATTTTTGAGATCCGCAGTTTTCTAGGATTAGCTGGGTATTACCGTCGGTTTGTGAAAGATTTATCCAGGCTAGCTTCACCGTTGACTAGATTGACGCGGAAATGGGTCAAATTTGTATGGAGTGAGACTTGTGAAAAGTCGTTCCAGGTGTTGAAGGTTAGATTGACCACCGCTCTGGTCTTGATTATTCCGGAGAGAGGTTTGGGTTATGCTGTTTATTGTGATGCCTTATGAGAGGGTTTGGGTTGTGTGTTGATGCAAGAGGGGAAAGTAGTAGCATATGGCTCACGTCAGTTGAAAATACACGAGAGAAATTATCCTACACATGACCTAGAGTTAGCAGCAGTGATCTTTGCCTTGAAGATTCGAAGGCACTACCTTTATGGTGAGAGGTTCGAGGTGTTCTCGGACCGTAAGAGTTTGAAATATCTGTTCACACAGAGAGACTTGAATTTGAGGCAGAGGAGGTGGATGGAATTTATTGAGGACTACGATTTTGAGTTGCACTATCACCCAGGGAAGGCTAATGTTGTGGCCGATGCCCTTAGTAGAAAATCCATTAGTGATGTAGCTTGTATAGCCATTCGAGAGTGGCAGATGTTGGGTGCACTCGGCGAGTTTGATTTGCTTCTGGACGAATCCGTTGAGGCTGCGGCCTTGTTTTCTATTGTTGCATAGCCTACACTTGTGAGTCAAGTGTTAGAGGCACAGAGAGGTGACCTAGAGGTGGAATCCCTCCGAGAGAAGATCTCCAGTGGGAAGGTTGAGAAGGGTTTGATGGTGTATCCCGACCAGAGTGTGAGATACCGAGACCGTCTGTTTGTACCGGAGTCTTGCCGAGAGGAGGTATTCCGAGAGTTTCACCATTCACGCCTTGCGGTGCATCCAGGAGGCACTAAGATGTATCGTGATTTGGGTCGCCAGTTTTGGTGGCGGGGTATGAAGAAGGATGTGGCAGTTTTCATATCGAAGTGCCTTACTTGTCAGCAAGTGAAGGCCGAGCATCAGAGGCCAGCTGGTTTGTTGCAACCCTTGCCTATTGCCGAGTGGAAGTGGGAGCATGTCACTATAGACTTTGTTGTAGGTCTTCTGAGGACTCAGCGGGGTAGTGATGCTATTTAGGTGGTTGTAGACCGGTTGACTAAGTTGGCGCACTCCATTCCTATACGCGTAAGAGATTCGGTAGATCATCTCGCCGATTTGTATATTTGGGACATAGTGAGGTTGCACGGGGTCCCAGTGACGATCGTCTCAGATTGAGATCCTCGTTTTACTGCTAGGTTGTGGCAGAGTTTGCAGAGTGCCTTAGGTACTGGGTTGACCTTTAGTACGGCTTATCATCCTCAGACTGACGGGCAGTCCGAGCGTACTATTTAGATCCTTAAGGATATGCTTCGAGGTTGTGTTCTTGACTTTAGTGGGTCGTGGGAGAGGCACTTGCCCTTGGTGGAGTTTGCCTACAACAAGAGTTTTCAGTCGAGTATCGGTATGGCACCGTTTGAGGCCTTGTATGGCCGACCTTGTAGGTCCCCAGTTTGTTGGGCCGAGGTAGGTGATGCACGTTTGTTAGGCCCGGAGTTGGTGTGGAAAACGACGGAGAAGGTTGAGCTTATCCGTAGGAGGCTTGTTACAGCCTAGAGTCGCCAAAAGAGTTATGCTGACCGTAGGAGGAGGCCTTTGGTTTTTGAGGTGGGTGATCATGTTATCTTGAAAATATCACCTAGGCGGGGTTTGATGAGATTTGGGAAGAGTGGGAAGTTGTCCGCTCGGTTTATTAGGCCTTTTGAGATCCTTGAGAGGATTGGGGAGGTTGCGTACCATCTAGCTCTGCCGCCGCAGTTGTCCGGAGTTCATAACGTGTTTCATGTTAGTATGCTTCGGAAGTACGAGCCAGATCCAACGCATGTATTGGATTGGACCGACTTAAAGGTTGATGAGGATGCCTCGTATGAGGAGAGACCGGTTCTGGTCTTAGATAGGCGGGAACAAGTCTTGCGAGGCAAGACCATTCCCTTGGTAAAGGTTTTGTGGAAACATCACAGGGTGAAGAGGCCACTGGGGAACGTGAGTTAGAGGTCCGTGAAAAATATCCGGACATGTTTGTTGATGTGTAATCATGTATTGGGAATTTTGTAATATTGTAGAACTTGCCTTGAAATGGAAATCATCTTAACATTGTGTACGTTAGATATATTGTAGAAATGCAAGCATGATATTAATGTTGCAAATGTTATAAAATTGTGGAAAATGTGTTGAAATTGGTAAATTTCAAGGGAAAGCATGATAATAATGCATATTGAGTATATTGTGAAATGCCTCTTGAAAGAGATGAGATGACCGGTAATGGGTTAAGATATTGAATTATGGATTGTAATGTTGTTGGGAATTAAGAAAACTTGTTTTTGAAAACTTATACTTAATTTCAGGGACGAAATTCTTTAAGGGGGGGAGGTTATAGCGATCCCAGGATTTACTCCTTTATGTTCAGTGTTCTGGGCTTTGTTTCGTAGTATTGATTGTTGTTATGTCTTGTTGTCATCCTTTGATTTCTTATATTTGAGTTTTAGGATGTATTGGGCAGAGTTGTTACAGGTTGGTTGAGCTTTGGTCCCATTCCTTGTTGCCCAGATTTTTGGTGGTACGCTCGAGCGGGTACTTTTGCGCTCGAGCGGAGTTTGATTTTTGGTTGTCCACTCGAGCGGGTATCTTTGCGCTCGAGCGGAGTTTGCACACTTCCAGTATATGGGCCTTTGCAAAAGTACTGCGGGGTTATTTTTCACGCTCGAGCGGATTTCTTCATGCTCGAGCGGGTCGCACTTGAGCAGGTGTTCTGTTTCTGTGAAAGTACTAGAGGTGGTGAATCTACGCTTAAGCGGATGTTCTTTCGAGCTCTAGCGGGTGTGTTTTGCAGTTGTGTCTTGGTGCTCGAACGAGTATTCTTGCGCTCGAGCGGGTCCAGTTTTTGTGCTTGACGCTTGAGCGTCCTATTTTCCGCTCGAGCGGACCTGTTTGTATATCACTTCGGGACTTCACCTTTTTGGATCACTTTTTGATTTCCTTTCTCTCTCTTACTTTTTCAAAACTCCATTGGAGAGCTCCCCTCTCTAAAAACTCACCTTCTCTCTAGGGATTGATCTAGTATGAGTGATCCTTTACCTTTCGGCCTTTGTAAAAAGTGTGGGGATCGTTGAGGGCTACATTTTGATCCGAAGATCTTGGATTTTGGAGCAATTTCGTTTTTCTTCATCTTCTTCCTTGGGTTCATCTCTTGAGGTGGGGATTCCTACTCATCTTTATGAGCTTTAACCTAGATGTTGAGCTTTTGTTTAAATGGTTTGATTTGGGGAAGTTAGGGTTTTGAAATGTGCTATTTTGAAAAGAGGGGTCTTATAATTTTAGTCCAAAAACATGTATTTTGGGTCTTAAAAAGAGGTTGTTAGTGTTGTGGGTAACATTTGGACCTTTGGGTCAATTTTGAGAAAAAAGGAGAAAATGCCATGTTTGGGTATATTTGGGTCATTAGTGTAATTAATGACATTTATTGTGGAAATATGAAATTGAGATGAGGATAATGAAATTGGCTCATTGTGAATTAGAATGGTGGTGTTGAATTTAATAATCACCCACTTGAGAATTATTGACAATTTATCTGTTAATGCATTTATTATCAGTTTAAAAATAATTGCTTTGGGCTACCCGTGGAGGGTAGTCTTGATTGTTGTAGACAATGCATGATGATTAGGCAAACTAAAACTAATCAATTGAGTATGCCATCGAATATGGCGGTTGACATAATACATGAATTTTATGTATTGATTTGATTATGTATATGATATGTGTTTATATACATTGTGTTGTATGAGAGGAGATAGGGGATGTACTCCACGATTTAGGAGAAGATAGGGAAGAGACCTCTAAACCGGATATTGTTTGGGAGGAGATAGGGGATGGACTCCATTGATACAGCACTAAAATGTGTATCATTTCTGAAGTATGGAAGTGTTTTTATGTGTTATTGATACAGCACTAAAATGTGTATCATTTCTAAAGTATGAAAGTTTTTTTATGTGTTATTGATACAGTACCAAAATGTGTACCATTTGTGAAGTGTGGAAGTGTTCAGTTTGTGATTGATACAGCGAATATGTGTATCAATTATGAAGTATGAAATGTTTAACATGAGTTATTATCTCACCTGAAATGGAAATACTGTTAATAGGAGACGTGATCTCATTTAAATTGTGTGGCCAGGTTCTGAGCCTTGGATGTGAATTGAGAGTTGAATAAGAAGTGAAAAATGGAATAACTCATGGACATCTTAGTCATGGAGTTGAAATGTGTTATAGGTTGATGTAAATAAATTAAACATTTATCGAATGCTAATATTTTAGTTATTGTTCATACTATGTTTAGTATATCTCTACTGGGCGTTGGCTCACCCTATATAGGACATCATTTTTAGGTTCAGGTATCATGCCGCCTCCGAGATCTTAGCTTGGATGGTTGTGGGAGTTGAAGACTCTTTTTGTTGTTTTGTTTGTATTACATGTATATCAAGCCAAGGGCTTATCTTGTATAGAGTTAGTATTCTTCTTTTTGTAATCAAGTGTTGACTTGGAAAGTTGTAAGCCCATAGGGCATTTAATTTTGTTGTCAACATGTAATACATTTGTAAGAAATACTCTGATGAAATATAGTTATGCTTCATTCTCTTACGTCTAAGCATGTCAATATCATATGATTTATGGGTTTATTCTGAGGGCGTTACAAGAACCGATCAAAGGAAAAAAAGGATATCACGAGAGAATCTACTGTAACTTGATGGTGTATCATAGGTTCATCTCTATATCTTCTACCCTTATTTATTTTTTTTTTTGCCTTTTGGAGTTAAAGGGAAATCATACCTAGATCCAAGGAAAATCAAGAAAGAAAATAATATTCTGATTACGAGACATAGTTATGGGATTTAAACACACCCTTAGACATTTATCGTTCATACAAAAATGAACGATAGTCCCCTGGTCACCACGTGCCCTGCAGGCCTGGGTTTCTGGAAGATTTCATCTCCACTTCACAAAAGGGTTGACAGAGAATTTTTATAATTTTTTCAGTTTATTTATTTTATTTTTGAAATAAAAATAAATAAATGTCAAAAAATAGCCCAATATTGGAGGTGTTTGTTGTGGATTAAATAAGTTGTTTATAGTTTGTCTTAATTTGAAAGTATGTATCGTGCAATTTCTTCTGCTTATTGCTTATTGAGAAAAACCAATTTTTTAAAAGTTTGGATTTTGGTCTTTATTTTTTATTATTAACTTGTGGTTTACAATAAGGTACATCAAACAAATCTATTAAAAAATAATAATTTAAAAATATTTATGGTAAATTATACTTACCTCCCCTAAGGTTTCTGACAAATGTGGGGGACCTTCCTAGTAATTTTAATAATTACAAAAACTTTTCCTACTTTAATTGACAATATCAAGATTCCCTCATTTTTTTATTACCCTTCGCACAACTAACAAAAATTACTGATGCCATCAAAGATAAATTTTGAAATACCCATAATACCCTCAAGTGTCTTATTGAGAAACGACAATACCCAAATTCAAACAAAGCAATACCCAGTTCAAGTGATTTTTCAAATCTCATATATGTGAATAGATACATATATATAAACACATGCAAACTTATTTTGATTTCTAGCAAAAAAAATAAAATCCAATTAAATTTATTTGTAAATTTGTTTAACAGATATATATATATACATTCAAACATGGAAGCAATTTTTTTTTCTTCTAACAGATATATATAATATATGAATCAAGATCCTCTGCTTGACTTTTCTCCTTGACTCCTTAGACCATCTCCAACAGTTCATCAAATACATCAACAAATTCAAATTTTGTGAAAAAGTGGAACTTTTTGTGCTCCAATGGTTTCACCAAAATGGTATCAAATTGAGAACGGACTAAATTTTTCACCATTCTAAGGATTTCGGCAGATTTCAGCAGTTTACTTTGCGTTTACATTCGGAAGGGTCTTACTAGACGTCCGATCGGTTGTCCCTCCGGGGCCGATCATCCGGATAACTGAGCAATTCCCAGAACACAGCCATGGTTTGGACTGTAAATTGGCTTGCAATTTCCAGAGCTAGCTTAATTTCAACGTAGCCACAACTAGAATTCACATATACTTCTTCAACTCACAACTGCACAGTTTGCTATTCTAGTCCCAAAAATCCAGCATCGAATTGAATTAAAGAAGATTGAAAATACAATGAAAGCATATGTGGATGATCACTTGATGTGTGAAATCGAAGGCAACTACCTCTTCGTCACCGCCATCATCAATCATGACGGCAGTGTTTGGGCCTAAAGCTCCTCCTTCCCTCAGAGTTCTACTCATCTTCCAATTTATTCAATTGAGTTGGATTCCTTGATCTAAACCACCATGCCCTTTATTGTTCATTTTTGATGTGTTGTTGTAGTGAAAATGATGAGATTTCTGGAGCTATTAAGCTTTTGTAATTATTATCAATTCTATCGAATTGATTTCTCTAATTTGGATATGGGTTTGCTTTTGCTTTTCTTGCAGTTTGCTTTTGTAATCTGTTTATATCTGTCGATTGGCCGAATTTCGGTTTGTTGCAAGGGATGTATCTAGGTTTGTTACAGTTTGCTTTGCTTTTGCTTTAGCTTTTGTTGCAGAAATAAAGGGGGGGAAAAAAACCATTCTGCTCTTGCTAGTCAACCGGCCAGTTGTCCCCATGGACATCCTGTTGTTTGATGAAAGCTACAGTATTCACCATTGGAGTGGCTGATATCAGATGGAGGAATTCGTCTTTTTTTTACTCAAATTTTGTGAAATTTCTAATGAACCGTTGGAGATGCTCTTACTTGTTGGGCCATTGGGTCCATTTTTTGGCCCAATTTCGATAATCCGAATCGTTCACATTATAAAATTTGTTGAGTATATCATACCTGTAAAAATCAAGTTGATTGGATATCAGAAAGCATGTGTTCGGAAAACTGTTTATTAAATTTTTTTAAAAAATGATTTTTAGTTCGATGATACGAACACGTAGTTTCTGATATCCGATCAATTTCATTTTTTACAAGTATGATATACTCAACAAATCTTAAAATGTGAACGGTTCGGATCATCGAAATTAGGCCCAAAAGTGAGCCCAATGGCCTAGCAAGTAGGGAGTCAATGAGAGAAGTCAATGAGAGGATCCTGATTCATAATATATACATACAAATGTATTAACATGGAAATAATTTGTTTAACAAATATATGTATATTTATATACACACACACACACATTAAAATTCAAATAGGAACTTGTTTGGAATTCTAACAAAGAATAGAAACCCAATTTAAGCAAATCAATAGCTACGATAAGAAAAAAAGAACAACTGAACAAGACAAATGATCAACACAGAACAACCGAGAAATCATCCAAGACTCACCAACCCATCATAGCAGCAATGAAGACAACGAAAAAAAAATAGAGAGTTGAGAAAAATAGTTATTAAAGTGATCAATCCACAGATTCAAACACCCAAGCCCTTGATTCTTGCAAAATTGAGCTTCAATATTGTTAATCACACCCAGAAGTACATCAAGCTTCTTTCTTGCTTGAATGTGCACCTCTAACCAAAAATCATAAAGAAATTGCACAAATCAAGCTTCAATCTTCAACAACATGAGTAGATGTAGGTTTGTAATTCATGAAGAGGGGTGTATTTCCTTTCCAATGAAGATTACGAGGCTGCACAATGAACCTATGGGCTCAAGTTTTGTTTTCTTGTAGTTGAGAGTGCATAACATTTGTTTAAGAAGTATGACCCTCATTCCTCTCACCTCCTCCCTCTGTATTTTTCCAGACTTGGCAATAGCGATAGCGATAAATGAACAAGGGCGGCGAGGAGAACAGGGGATAGAAGGCAATGAAGAAAAGAGGTCGCCATTAGAAAAAGGGGGTTGAGGACAATAATCGCCAGCGGACTTTGGGATCGCCAAAGGCAGTTGTATTTGTGGTGGTCGAAGAGATTATGGATAAAAGAGAGGAAGCGAGAAGAAAGAGATAGAGAAGGAAAGAGAGAGAGAGAGAGAGAGAGAGAGAGAGAGAGAGAGGGGGGCAAAGCATGGTGAGGTAAGTATGAGAGATTTAGGAATTAAAGGGTATTTTCGTCTTTTTGTTCAAAATTGATGGATTAGGGGAATCTTAATATTATAAGTTAAAGTATGAGAGGTTTCTGTAATTATTGTAATCATAGGGGAAGTTCCTGTATTTGTCAGAATTCTCAGGGGAGGTATTTATAATTTATCCAAATATATATTTTAAAAATAAATCACAAAATTTAAATAATGAAAAAATAGTCTCTCTATTCCCATTGTGGAATAAATGTTTGATGAATTGTTAAAAATGGTGGAAGGAGCATACCTAATAGTCTCTCTATTCCCATTATTTTTGTACTTTAATGAATCAAATACAAAATAATTCCCTCTAATAATCTTCCTACTCAATTTCCTATTTAAGGGAGTGAACTTTTGACCCTTTACATTTAGGAACACTTTAATAACTCTTTATAATTAAAAAAATTATTATTTTTTTCTCATCCCTCACATTTTTCTTAAATGGTGGAGGAGAGAAAAGAAAGTTTGGAAAAGTATTTTTAATAAAGAAAAAATATTTTTAAAATATATAGCGAAAAAATAAAAGGTATTGCTCAAAATGATAATTGAAAAGGTGATATCCTAAAATAAGAAAGACACTTCTTAATTAAAATCATAAAAAATAATAATAAAAAAATAATAATAACGATAGTTAGAGATGCTCTAAAATAGTGATTAGTAATGGTAAATGGCCAAAAGTGATATTTCATGGTAAGAATGGTCGAAATTGATGGCAGATAATGATGACCAGCGGTAGGTGGTTGATAAATGAGTGAAAATGAAATAAAATGTTATTTTGAAAATAAATAAAATGGTTAATTATACTTTACCTCTTAATTATTATTGAATTTTACTTTCCCGTTTGTTTTTAAATTATTTTATAAAATGATGAATAAAATAATTATTTCACCTCTAATTTCGTATGATTGGATTTGAATACTACATTTCATATGGAATTGCTAATTCCCTCACTAAAGGATATTTCTAATCCCATGATCATTTGTCCAAACAAGCATCATTCTCATGACCCTACCTCACTACTAATTCGATCTCATCATCAATCACTCAAAATAAACAAGATTTTACATCTCTAAATTATCAAAAATTATAAATAAAAAAAGGGCCCGTTAATGAGGGCTGAAAATGAAACAACAGTTGAAAGATAAGGTAATATTTAATAATAGTTATGGAGGTAAAATGTAATTAATTAACCTAAATAAAAATATCAAAACTTTAAGAGCTTGTTTGGTAATATTTTTATTTTAAAAAGATTGATAAACCATAAATAAAAATTTATTTGATTTCTATTTTCATTTTTTAAAACTTGTAAACGAATTATAAAATTTAAAAGTTGGTTCCACTTGTTTAATTTAATTTTTTATTTTAATTTCATTTTTTCCTCTTTTGCTCACCATTTTGGACTATCACCAATTACTCATCACTATAACTAGCCATTATCGGTGACTTCCTCCGTCAACCACCTTCTCTTATCACCTCCAACCACCTTCCATTAGCAATAATCACTTTTAACTACCATTTCTGACCACTGAAAACTATTTTTAGCCATCACTTCCTGTGATTAGCAATTACCTCTGACCACCACCAACCACCTCTGATCAATGGCCACCACGTTCGGCAATTAACAACTAGCTCTAATCACCATATCCAACTATCGATACCACTTCTCACAACCTCTCTTTTCACTTATTTTTTAAAAAAAAATTAAAAATACTTGTATACCAAATATTGTTTTATTTTCTTTTTTATCCAATATAAACATAAATATGTTTAATGTTCTATAAACTAAAAATAGTAAATTGTAATCTGGTAGAATTTTTATATCCCTGTATTGCTCTAATTTATTTATTTATTCTAATCACAAAGCAATTTGTTTTTAATGTTCAAAAACATAAAATGAAAATGATTCCAAAAATTGTGGATCGTAATTAGGGATGGTCATTTTAATTCAATCTGTGGGCTCACCCATATCCTCTCAAATGGAACAGATTTTACCTGACTTGACACTTACGTGGGGCAGGGGTGAGTTATATTTTGATCATCCGCAACGGGGGTGGGACGAGTGTATCGCCTCCCCCGATCCAAACCCAAACCGATATAATTGATAATATATATATATATATATATATATGTATATTTATAATATAATTAGATATAAGAAATGAAAACTAAAAGAATGTGATTTTGTTTAAATATAAATAAATAATAATCCTAAAAGTCTCACGATTTATATATATATATATATATATATGAAAACAATAAAATTTATTTAGTGTGCTAAAAATTTAAATGATTCTTAATTTTTTTGACTATTTGAAATATGATCGGGCATCCACGGAGGTGGAGATGGAGTTAAAAAATTCCACCGGTAACAGAAGCGAGGGTAAGGTTTATCCGTGGAAACAGGAGCGCAGAATGACAAACCCGCCCCAAACTCACCCACCCGTCATCATCCCAAATCATAATCACTTTACTTAATAATAATAATAATCAATAACACTTCGGATCAAAATCAAGGCCACCTAGGCATATTGGCGGAATTTAAAACTTCCCCCAAACAATACCCAAAAAAAATAAAAAAATAAAAACAATTTAAAAGACTCTTCAATTCCTTCCTCATGTCAGATGACATTTTCCGGGAAAATCACAAACAAAGGGAAGCAAAAAAGAAACGGTTTTTTTATCCCACCAATCTCGCTGATCACTGTACGGAACAAGTGATTCTCTGATCTCCCCATTAATTATACCTTTATTACTCTGTCTTTGTTTTCCTACGTAAGTTCTTCATATCTTTTTGTTTTACAATACTTTATACGTTTGTAATAATCGTGATGTATTGCTTAAGATTACTATTACTGATCTCCTAGAATCTCAAAAAATTGTTTCTTTTTTCTGGGTTTCGATGTGATTGGAGACTAAGAAACGGGTTTGCAATTGTAATCCATACAATGTATATACATGGCATGTATTTGTTTTTACCATGAGGGCCCTAGGTTGTTTGGTTGATGAGAATCTGTAGGAAAACGATAGAAACTAAAAGCGAGATTAAATTTTTGAAAGTTCTTAATCTATGATTTGCAAATACCAAACTGTTTTTCATGTTTTTGGAAACAAAAGCAATGAAAAATTCAAAGACAACCATTGTTTTCCATATCTTTTTCTTTTTTGTGTGAAAATAGTTTTTGAAAATTTAGAAAACAACTTGAAAATGTTTCCTTCAAAAATTTCGGAATTTTTTTTCCTAAAAACTATTTGTCAAACTGATTTTTATCCTCACTTTCCTTTGTTTTTTCTGTTTTCGATAATAGAAAACATAAAATGAAAACAATCATTTTCAAGTTTTCGTGCGTTCGGAAACAAAAATGAATTAAAATTTCGGAGACAAACCATTGTTTCCATTTCCTTTTCTTCTTTGTCCGAAACAATTTTCAGAAAGTTTGAAAACAACTTGAAAGCGCTTCCTAAAAAAAATTGTTTTTGAGAAAAGTTTGCTAAGAAACAATTTTAGAAAACAATTTTTCAAATAAATTGTCTGTCATTATGCCAATAATTTGCTTCCTTTAATAGAATTCAGACTTCAAATATAAAACCTATCATTAGATTTTGCTTGCTTTCTACAGTATCATTGCTTTTCAATAACTAGTTTTTTCCTATTGGTCTTATTGGCAAAGAGCAGTGTTTGTTTGCAGAGAAAATTTTATAGAAAAGCATCAATTGGTGCAAGATGAGTCAACAGAATAAGCAGGCAAGCACTTCCACGCCAGCAGACCCTCCATTGAAGCGTAAACGTGGTCGTCCACGCAAGGATGAAAGCCTTGTCCACAAGGAGAAACCAGCAGAATCACCTCAACCCACTCCATCTGATGATGTAAGAACTAATCAACACACTGAATTTGATCCGAGTGATGATATAGACAATGACATGGTCGGCCAGGTGGTTTCTGGTGTCATAGAGGGCTCTTTTGATGCCGGGTATTTCCTTTCTGTACGGACTGGCAACACGGGGACTCTTCTCCGGGGCGTGGTGTTTCAGCCGGGGCTATTCTCTCCCATTACTGCTGCAAATGATGTTGCTCCACAAGCTAAGATGTACCAAAGAAGAGAATTTCCCATCCCGGTCCTCAACTTGCACAGCCAAGTTGACGGTTCTACTTCTATCCCACAACCAGAAAGGAATAATGAGCACCCTGTCCGGTTAGAGAACCAGGCACCTACCATTCCAGCCCTAGTTTTACCTTCCGAGCTCCAATCAGGCTCCCCATCTACACTTGCTAGTCCTAATGCACGAGGCTCCCACGACTACGGGGTATGTGAAGGGTTGGGTGTATCCAGCCATACCCCTGCATCCAAAGAGGCTACGTATGTGGCAAAAAATAAGTCAGATGCTTTTATGGGAGGAAAAACCGTACCAAAGGAGAATTCTGAATTTGGGCTTGAGAAACAATCCACCCCTGATTCAATACCTCTAACAGATAAAAAGGATAGTCCTAGTGCACGAGACTCTAGTTATTGTGGGATTTGGGGAGAATCAAATGTATGCAGTCTTACCCCTGCATACAAAGAGGCTGCTTTTGTGACAAAAAAAGAGTCGGACCCTTTTATGAAAGAAAAAATTGTGTCAGGACAGAATTCTGAGTTTGGGCTCAAGAAACAATCTGCCACTCATAGCAGTCCTGGTCCACGAGACTCTAGTTACTGTGGGATCTGGGGAGGGTCATCCACTTTTATGGGAGAGAAAACCGTGCCAGAGCAGAATTCTGAGTTTGGGCTCAAGAAACAATCCACCCCTCAGACCAATACCTTCCTAAAGATTGATCCAAGAAAAGACTTGCCACAACAACTTTCTGAGTTTGGGCTCGAGAACCAATCTGCCTCTTGGTTGCAGCCAGTTGCTTCATTTCCCAGTGTTAACCAATCTGCCTTTGGTAAGATACCGATGACTGATTACTTGTGCGCTTCCTTGGGAGCGAAAAATGTGCCAAATCACAACTCCGAGTTTGGACTTGATAACCAATTTGCAGTCACTACCAAATCTGCCTCAGTTATGACACCTCTGACTGATTCCATGGGAGGGTTAAAAGACGCACCACAACAAAATTCTGGACCTGCACTTGACAACCAACTGATACCACAACAAAATTCCAAGTTTGGATTTGAGAATGTATCTACGAAACAGGATGAGATAATGCAAGATCTTGAAGATTCAATTCTGCTAGAAAGGCATAACATTGATGGAGAGGGAATGAAAGATGTGAATGTGGTACTAGAAATAGGATCTCAACGGAGTGTTGATATTTGTCATGGTGAGGAAAACATGGATCAGGTGCCTCAAGTTCAACACGAGGCTGTAGATTTTGGGCTCGAGTCAAGTGAGTTGGCTTGTGATGAGCTAAAGAGTGGAAATCCCGAGCTACAACAAACTCCAGCTGGTGCTAAAACCGATACACCACAGATTATGCAGTCAGAGTCTATCAAAGATTCAGGGAGAGATGAAATTACCCAAAATTGAAAACCGGTAATTGATGCTGGTTAATCAACCAGTAACATTTGCCGGGAAAAGGTGCTGCTTTTGAACCTAAGGTAGCAGCCGGAGGAATTCTTTGTTCTGGAAAAGGTTAGTTCTTCTGTTCTAGCCAATGATGTGGATTTTGTTCTTGAAGAATTCCACCACCTACCAGGAATCACAAGAAGAAAAGAAAAGAAAAGAATGAGAAAAAGAAAAGAATTCACAGCTAAAGATAGATAAAGACTTCAGGAAAAACAAGTATGAGCGGAATTCTATACTTTTGAACTTAACTTTCATGTTTCTCTTATTGTTGTTTCAATCATTCAGTTCTTACTGTTTTCTAGTTGTTCACAATGTGTTTGGACAAGTTTCATTCGTTGCTTCATTTTTTTAGCATTATATACTTCATCGTAATCCAATATTTCTTGAATGTTTGGGTAATGTTTACTAAGAAATTGAAGATAAAAGCAATCCTTGGCATTGTTGATTGAGTTTGTACTAACAGCTGCTTATGGCCTTGGATGAAATTGAATGGGAAACAAAGTATGCATGTTGCCAACTCCGGCTAATGAGAATAGGTTTTTGTTGAGTTGAATTTAGTTGAGTTTATATTTACAAAAATTTTAAAAACTGGAAATGAAACTTGTTTGGTATCTTTTTTTGTTTTCAAAAAAATTGTAAATAGTTCACAAATTTTACTAAATTCTTATAATTCAAAAAAAAAAAAAATTACTTATCTGAAAAATAAGTTTTTATTCCTTTCTCCATCTCCCATCTCCTGTGGCTGTCATCTATCGCTCATTACCACCGCTAGCAACCACCTTTAGCTATTGCCACCAACAACCTCCTCCAGTCACCATTTCCTACAGTCAACAAATATTTCTGACTACCACCAACCACATCTGGACATCTTGTTGACAACCACCTCTTGTCACCATTTTCGATCCTCAATAATTCATCCACCACCGCCCACTGACAACCAATGTTGATCACTCCTCACTTGTTTTTCAAACATTTTCAAAATACATCAGCCAAATTTGTTTTTTATTTTCATTTTCCCCACACACACACACACACCCAAAAAGGGTATATGATCCATCTTTTGGTATTTTACAATTTGAGATCCATCAAATTAACCAAAGACTCTCTTTGCCAAAATAGTTAGTCCTCGTAGTTATTTTTTGTCGTGCACTGCATTTCATTTTAAACTCAAAACTAACTAGTGTGTGCGTAGACCATTGGAAAATTATGAGAAATGTGTGGCGGATTAAATTTTGAAGCTAGGATGTGAAATGCATCCGAAAAATGATAGGGTAATGGTATTTTTAAAATTTAGAGCTGTCTTTATGAGTAATTTTTTTGTGTGTTTTAAAATGAATGGCGTCACCAATCCAACCTCATCATCATCTTTGAAAATAAAAATTATGCATTGCTTAATTGGTTGGTATAACATTGTTCTTCCCTGGAACTACGTTAACAGTGGTTCAAAATTGTAATAAAACAGGCTTTAATTTTTTTTCTTTAATTTTGTTGGTCATAAAAAATTTAAAATTTAAAATAAAAAAATTGATTATTTATTCCAAATCTAGATTCAAAACATACAAATTAATTGAATGATAATGTTATTCAAAATTGTATTTCATAAATTCATATACGGAAAAAATCAAATTAAAAATGCAATGAAAATGAAGGGTAAGCATCATCTAACTAATGATATTAGGGTTAGAAAGATACTGTATCAAGATAATTTTGACAGGTTCACACATTTTAACCAGCCAACCAACTGACCCGCCGATTTTTATCACTCGAACTACCCAACCCAACCCGCTAACCTTCTCAAACCGCACAACTGATTTGGGTTGGTGCGGGATGGCAAATTAAAAGAATAAGCATAAAGGTCTAGAACCATGCTGTCAAGAGAATCATGCAATATTTAATACTTCTCATTTACCCAAAAGAAGTCCCATGTGTTACTATCACCAAACTCCAACATTTCTATACTGACATAATTCCCAGCACCAAGCCATAGAAAATAAATGGTAATAAGGTGAGCAAACAGGTATGTATGACTAGGACAAACAGGAAAAAGAAAATTTTGACGGATCAAGAATGAAGTAGCATGCAAGTTACAAAAAAGACAACTCTCAAGTACAGAATCCTCCAAACACTAGGTACAGAAATGAAGTCAACAACCAGTGATTTAGCCAAAGTATGCTACATTATGGGCAAATAGAACTTTCATAGTCTTCCTCTTCACAGATATGACGTCAATCACCATCCACCATCTTTTGCAGCCAAATGAACCAGAAATACACTGCATAATAACATATCGTAACTCAGTTAGGTATACCCGTGCAAAGAGAAACTACATGAGCATACTGCTGTAGCATATAGGCACAAAAAGATTCAGGAATTGATTAATTCATAATTTCACTTGTATCGACAAAGAGCCAACTTATATCTGTATTCTATGATGCATTACTAAATCATAACTGGTAACTACCACCAAACTTCCAATGTTGTGCATGTGTCAGCTCGAGCTAAGAACTGAACAACTGCGGTGGTAGTGGTTTAGGTGGTGATAGGGTGGTGGCATTGATAAAACTGTAGTCTGGAAAACATTTTACACTTTTTAAAGGAGTGGAGAACATTTTCCGCCCAAATAAACTTGTTTTCCATTGACTTTAGTTTTATGTCCTAACCACCAAACAATCAAAAATGCAGAAAATATTTTCCAAAAAATGTTTTCTGCCAAAACAAACAGAGTGAAAAATGTGATTAGAATCATGAGAACTTGGTCGTATGCTAACCCAAAAATAAATATAAAAAAATACTGAAAAGCCTAAGAGCACTCCACTCTGGGTTCACCATCTCCTTCTTTGCCACAAAACAAAAACTGCCCTCATTGCAAAGGAAAACTATAAAGGGAATATCACACCAATATTGGTAATTTCTGAACTCTAAAACTAAACAAAGTTGGATTTAAGCATTGCTTCCAAATGGCTCTAGAAAGGAAGATAGTGTATAATATTAAAACTCTGATCGGTAAGTTTAACCAAGTATTCAAATAATTAAATCAATAAAACAAAAAGTCTAACAGCATCATCTTGTCGAACATTTTAATAATGCAAAAAGAATAATCAAATAGATAAGCTATAGAAATCGACTTGGTCATCACATCTCAAGTATTTAACCACATATTCACATTTTATATTTAGGACTCTTGGGGGTACTTTGTCCTATAACTACACTAGGAAAGAGCACATGACCAAGTAATACCAAAACTGAAAGAAACTTTAAGCATCACTTGAAAGAATAAGTTATTGGCTGCAAAAGAAGCCAAAGGGCACACTTATATATCTTACCTCTACTGCTGCTGGGGGGGTTGCTGATAGTTTCCATATCCAGGATAGTTTCTGTAGTACAGATTGGGATCTTGAGCAGCTGCGGCATATCCATAAGTTTCATATCCAGGTGTATATCCATAATATCCCCCATTCCACTGGCTTGGATCTGGTTGAGACTGAACAAAGCCAACAGACGGAAACTGTATATTTTAATACTACAAGGGAGAAAATGTGAAGTAAATGCAAAGAGCACAAGTTTCTTGGTTTTAGAAGATACGAACCTGTTTGCTTGAAGGACTACGACCCCATGAAAGCCGAATTTTTTGACCACCCAACTGAGTTCCATTTAACATCCTCAGTGCTTCCTCAGCACAATGCCTGCCATCACATATGCATGGAACAGAACAAAGTCTCACACATTAATGTTTAATTCCAATCAAGGAAAATTCGAGGCAGACCTAGCTTACCTGTCAGCAAATTGAACAAACCCACATCGCTTGCCCGCTGGTATTTTCACATGGACTAATTGCCCATATGGGCTGAAAACTTGCCTGAGTTGGTCATCCGAAACACTTTCATTCACACCACCAACAAATATCTGGCCATGCAAATTGTTTTCCACAAGCGTATCAGCCCCCGTCTCCCCAAAAGAAAGAAAATTTGAAAAATTCAAAGAAAGAAAAAAAAAGTACGCACAGTTGTATTATTTGGATCAGCCTCATCCTGAGTTCCTTGTGTATTCTGAAATGAAGCTGCAAATACAAAAAGGCTAAAAAAATGAATTTTCCTTCTACAACTACGTCAGATGCTATGGATCATGTTAAAAAACCATGCAGAAGATTTTCATCCAACATAATTGGTATATTGAAGACATTATCAGAACATCCATAAGCATACAAAAAAAATGGAAAAAGAGAATAAAAGTGCAACACATACAAGCTGACAGAAGATCTGACTGATCACAAAACCAAATGAACACACTATAGCCACTTTGTCAAGATAGTAGCATTCAGGAAAATCTTTTAACAGCAAAAAGATAATGCCAGAATGAAATATGCCATCTTGCAAACAGAATGCCAAGTGGCCATTGCAATAGTTCACTTCTTAGTTCTTAAACACATGTACAGAAAAGAAAAAAGAAAAAAAGGGAAAAAGATAACCACTAAAACCTTATTATAGCATCAAAGCAGTATGCTCAAGAACGTAACAGCATATGTGAACTAAATATAATAGACATAAATATTTTTTTCATTATCGAACACATGTTGACCCACCAAATCACAAAATCTTACAGCCAGAGAGTTTTATAACGTGGATACACAAATTAATTTTTTTTTTTTTTAATAACATACCAAATAAATAAAAAAACCTGCTACTGTATCCAAGTCAAGACAGCTCATTGGCTCGGTAAAAGAAATGAGACGACTACACAACTTCCCTCGCTTGGTTGCTAACATATCTGATCCCCACATCATTAAATCCCTAAGATGTGAGCTCCACGAGTCACGAATAATTGAACATTAACCATTTGTACTGCTTCTAAACCAACTACTACATGCAGGGGGGAAAATGAGCATACAAGACAAAAATTTACACAACATTTGCAGTGAAGAAAAATGTTGAAATTCAGAATGGCACGGGACAATATTTAGTTAAATAAACTATTATAACAAACCAAACCAAACCAAACCAAGCCTTGTGTCCCAATCAAGTGGAGTCGGCTATATGAATCTTTTTTCGACATTCAAGTGGAGTCAGCTAAATAAACCATTGTAAAAAGCTAAAGCATTTCCTAATTTAATGCAGTATCTAAATTGAAAAAGAAAAATTGTCATAGCAGTGTTTCCTTTCGTCTTTAAAAAAATAAAAAGAAAAATCGACAAAGATTTCAAGGGAAAAATAAAGAAGGAACGGAACAATCCAAATGGACTGTACAGACTGAAAAAACAACCTATTCAGGAAGCTGAACTAAATACATACATTCATATTTGTAAGTTGTGACTAAGCCTCCTATATGCAATTCCAAACAAATGGATGAAAATTGACGACTGTGGTACGAAGTCAGCCTTTTCTCAAAGTCAATCAAAATAATAAATAAAAGATAATTTAAGCTTCAGGCAACAACAGGAGGAAATAGGGGACAAATTCAAATCTTAACTCAAAAGCAGATGATACAGGATGTAATGTGCCGAATAGTGTTATCTCTTCTGGAAGACAAATCAAAAATAATTGACAACAACTGGAACGGAAAATGAAATACAACTTTGAATGACTGCTAAATCAAAAAAAGGAACTGGAGAAAGAATTTGAAAATTGTAGCGTAATTGATGCCACAACGAACTGATATAAAGGGCAAAGTAATGACATAAAAAAGAAAACTGACCTAAGTAAGGCCACGCACTATAGGGGTAACCATTTCAGCTGAAATCAGTTCCCAGTCCCTAAACGATAGAGCCACTTGACACCCTGCTTTGAGACAACAATTTTATAAGTTGTTGCAAGTTTTAGCATTCATATATTATTAATGCCCAAAATTTCGAAAGGGAAGCACTGGAAGGAAATTAATTTAAAGCCGGTGCTTTATCCAAGAATCAAGAGCATAACTGAAAGGAACTGAAATCAACAATATTCTTTAGAAGACAAAGACTGCACGTAAAAACATTGGGGAAAAGAAACTATCAAGCACGGGTACTTCACAAATATTGCCATACTCGTACTAGGTACTGGTACTCGTACCGATAGGGCTGCATGCCTACCGAGTACTCGAAATACGTACCAGGTACTTCTTATACATTCTTTGCCAGTTGGGTACTCCATGGATACTTCATGGGTACGAGATGGGTACATCGAGGGTACACCAAGTTATGGGACATTGATAGAGATACGTATAATTTATTTAAGAGTTCTGATTTACTTGAAATTGTAAGATGAAATTGATGCAAGTGAAAATTGAAATTTTAAGTTTTCAAATTTTGCTTAGTTCGCCTTTGGAATGAAGCTTTGTTTTGTAATTTTTCCTATTTAATGGCATTAAAACAGCTTATAATCTTCGCTTTGGTATTAGTAATAGTATTGTTAAACTACGATTTCTCTTTCAGTTTTATAATTTTTTTCTTTTAGTTTTGGTATTGAACTTTGATTTGTGGATTGAATATCAAACTATAAATTATAAAAATAAAAATCAAATTATTGGCGTACCCCAGCCATACCTGTATCTTATTTTTTTTAGGTTTTGTCGTATTGGCATACCCATAACATACCCGTGCCAGTATCCGTACCTGAACCCGTGCGTCATAAACATAACCTACCATACAATTCTAAAGGCAAAATTTGAAAAATCCAACCACGTGATAACATATGCACACAAGATTAAATATTCGTATCCAAATAATAATGCCATCTGAATGCAGAACATTTCAAATGCACTAACAATTATCACAAAAGGCCCCGGAAAGTATGTAACACTATTAAATACACCTTCAGGGTATTGCCAACTTACCCACATTCTTCTTGTTAGCAGCTGGCCCAACACGCATGGGCCTGGTTGAACAGAACTTTCCATTCATCTCGGTTATAGCACGTAATTGTTCACTTTCATCTCCAAACCTGACAAACCCATAGCCCTTCGTCCGTCCGGTCATCCTATCAGTTACAACCTTTGCACCCTTAACTGAGGGATATTGGGACCTGAACGTCTCTTGTAGCATGTAATCTGTAACATCAGATGCCAGGTCTCCAACAAATATGGTGAAGTCAGGCGTACCATCTGAACGCTTTTCACCAGCACCAAACGATGCCCAGTTCAGTCTGTAATTCTGCTCAACATTTGGCATCAAGGTACCATTATATGTTTGTAAAGTTCTTTCTGCAGCAGCACGACTTCCAAACTCAATAAACCCATAACCTTCCGATTGAGCAGTTTGCTTGTTACGGATAACTTTCGCAGTGACCACCTGCACTCACAATTGCACAAACATTCCCAATTAGAATACATGTAGGGAGCGGCAGGTGTCCCTGACATAAATACCTACACAGTTGTCTGCATTTATGCCCTGTACATGCATGCCTATTCACACGATCTGGATAATGATTATTATGATGTATCTTCGTGCATCAAGGCGGGTGCATAGCGCTATGACAAGCATGATGATACATTTACTCATACAGAAAATCAACAGCCTGATTTAAATTTGCATAACAAATTTCAACCATAAATATGCTTTGCACATCGTAAACGTTAAATTCTGCAAAACTAGTTTTAAAAAAAACCATTCGTGACATGTTAACCATTTCTTTTTTGTGAATAATGCCATACAGAACCCACATAATTACAGAAGCATGAATACATCTGTTAAAAACCAAATAACAAGTTGCAAAATAATACTATACAGAACCCCAAAAAATAATGCAGAGCGTTTCTTGTACAACACAACAAAATTTAATGCAAAAAATAGATTTGCTCTTCACTACACCAATCAATTGCATAAGCAACTGCTTTGCTTAAACTTTCTCGCAAACCAATCAATCCCAAATAAAATAAATAAAAACCAAATCTTGCAAAATAATAGAACTAGTATAGACAAAAAAAGGAGCACCACATCACAATGCATCCCCAAAACACCTATGTTTCCAGGTACGTACAGCATAATAAAATTCAATGCAAATAATGGATTTCTCTCCACTACACCAATCAATTGCTTAAACTTTCTCTCAAACCTATCAATCCAAAACATTTATAAAAAATTTAAAACAAAGCATCACAATACATACCTATCAATTGCGTATCAACTGGCAAAACTCTTTCTCAAACTTTACTTCCAATCCGAAACATTTCAAAAAATAATAATATTAAAAATAAAAATAAAAGATAAAAGATAAAAGATAGAATAGAGCAAATGAGAGTTACCTCGCCAATCTGGGCGAAACAGTTGACGAGATATTGTTCATCCATCCAGTACTGGAGATCGCCGATCCAGAGCGTGTGGACCTCGTCGGAGCTGGCCGGGAACTGCGATTGCGCCGCCTGAGACGGTGGTTGCTGCTGGTGATAATACATCGGCGGCTGCGGCTGCGGATGTTGGAAAGGTGGTTGTTGTGGTGGTTGTTGGTGGTGGTGATTGGGCATCATCCATGGCTGTTGTTGCTGTTGGTATTGGAAGTGGCTCTGTTGGTGGGGGACGGTTGGAGGCGCCATTTGTGGAGGAACCAAGGTCGTTCCTGGTTGTTGCATCATCGTCAAGATCCTTACTTTGAAGAAAATGTAGAGATAGAGGGGTTTGGGGGTCTGGAAATCGTAACCCTAGAAATGGATTAGAAGAAGCGTCACCGAGTGGTGCCAGAACAACGAAAGCACAATTTGGACAAAAGCTGTGTCGCCCTGTCTGCTTGAGGGCCATGCTGATATATTTGTTAATCCATGGGGGTTAATATTATTTGTCAAGGAATGAGTTGGGAAATTCTATTTTCACGCGTCACATTATCTGCTTATCTTTTCTCACTCCACTCATTTGATAATTTAATTTTTAAGGTGTCATTTGGAAGCATTTATATTTTTAATTTTTTATTTATATTTATAAAAATTTAAAAAATTCAAATAAAAATTTGTTTGGTAAAATTTTTTATTTATAAATCAATAGTCTCCAGTTTATAAATTTAGCTAAAAAATGAAAATACAAAAAATATGTTTCCATTTTGAGTTTTCAATTTTTTTTTTTTTACCACCCAACACTAGCCACCACCCGCCACAATTTTCTACCATCGTCTTCCGCCACCACCACCACCACCACCACCACCACCACTACCCACCACCCACCACCCACCTGCCATCCACCCGCCACCACTCGCCACTACCATCTACCGCCCGCCACCACCACCACCACCTACTTGCCACCACCACTCACCACCCACCTGCCACCACTACCATCCACCACCTGCCACCACCAGCCATCTGCCACTCACCCGCCACCACCACCCACTACCCGTCACCACCACCCACTACCCAGTACCACCACCACCACCACGATCACCCACAACCCACCTGCCACCACCACCCGCCACCACCACCCACTCGTTACCACCTACCACCCGCCACTGTCACCCAACTACCCACCCACCATCACCACCACCATCCGCCACCTACCCGCCACCACCCAGCCACCTGCCACCACCCGTTACCGTCACCCACCCACCCATCATCACTACCTGCCACCACCCGCCATCCGCCACCCACCTGCCACCACCATCCACCACCCGCCACCATCACCACCACCACCCACTCGTTACCATCCACCACCCGTCATCGTCACCCACCCACCTACCACCACTCGCAATCCGCCACCAACCTGCCACCACCACCCACTCACTACCACTCACCACCTGCTACCGTCACCCATCCATCACCACCACCACCCACCACCTACTCGCCACCACCACCCACCTGCCACCACCACCCACCACTCGCCACCGCCGCCACCACCACCCACTCGTTACCACCCGCCACCATCACCCACCCACCCACCCACTACCACCACCACCCACCATCACCAGCTACCAACCACCCACCGTCACCACTTTCCACCACCGTCTTCTGCCACCACTTGCCACCACTCGCCATTTCTCACTCTTTTTTATATTTTAAATTTTTTTAAAACATTTTGTCAATTACCAAACGCGTTTGTAGTTTATGTTTTTCTAAAAATAAACAAAAGTCAGTTTATAAAATTTTTGTAAATATAAACTGAAAACGTAAACGTTGCCAAACACACCCTAAGTATTTATCTCAATTCATACGCCTCACATTTCAAATATACTCTTTTAATAAAAAATATATACACACCCTTATTTTCTTCATCTTCCAAACTCTAACCCTAGCCAACAACCACCTCCTGGGCACTAATTTACTAAATTAAGTTACATATTTCTTTCTACTTACCTTAAGCATGGCAGTAGGTCACTAAAAAAAAGTCATATCTATTTTATCAAGAAACAAGGTGTTTTTCCTTCTTTTAAACTAACAATGTCCATGTGATTTCTTCGCATAGCCAACAGTCAATACCACATCCCATGCTCCCTTTTTATGCTTATCAATTACCAATCCTTCCATGTGATAATCCAAAATATTGTTTGGCAGACGGTACATAGAACTACAAAGACATATTACGTTAAATATAAAACAGACCCCGTAATATTTTCTTAGACTTCTAAAATGTTTCACAGATAATTGGTTCTATAACTCCATTACTTTCTTATCTTCATTATTTTTAATTGTTGTCAAATGGCTACTGGTAGTAAGTAGTGGCTAGGGTTTTGATTGAGGGTTAGGGTTTTAATTGAAGGAGAAAGGGATATTTTGGTAATTTCATTTAAGACAAAAATGTAATAAAAAAAATTCATTACGTGTGTTGATAGAGAATAACTGGTGTGTGGAAATAGAATTTTCTGAATGAGTTGCCTCTTGCTGGAATTTCAATTTACCACATAGTTAAGGCAAAAAGCATTAAGCGCTTGTTTGAATGATTTAAATAAGTATATTTTTTGATTTTTTATGGAATATGAATTGAATATGGATTGGATTTGAAGTGATGTAATAGTGATGTGATGTGACTTAAATAAAATGATATGACTTAAATAGGATAGTAATTTTTTAACTTTTTACTTTTTTTAAGTTATGACAAATAAGATTTAAATAAAATATTCTTAACTTTAAGAGTTATTAAATGAAAAACTCTCACTAAGAGTATTTGAAAAAAAATTATTGGATCATATATTCATAAATTTTTACCCATAAGAGACGTCCGCTTAAAGATTGTTACTAGCAATAAATCTTAGCTGTCTAGTCCAATTGCAAGTTCAACTAGAGACAAACTAAATTTTGTAAATAATTATTAATATCCAGCCAGTAATGTTTTCCAAAAATAATTATAAATTTTGTAAATAAAAAAATTTCTGAAATATTCCTCTTCAATTTTTGTTAGTAAGAGAGGTACAATATCTTTTTTCTTATTAATAAAGGTCTCTCAATAATATTATTAAAAAAAATTCAGCTCATCATTTGAAAAATTGAAATTTCACTGTGAAAAAAAAAAATTATTTGTGTTATTTGTGAAGAGTTGAAAATTGTAAAAATGTTTAGGAATTTTAATTACTGTAAAATATTATATATGTTTTATCCTAGAAAATCTTAATATCATGAATCTTAAACTAAAAAAAATCTCGTTATAAATATTATTAATTAGAATTATAAAAATAATTAAAATGTGATGTAATAGAAATAAAGTTAATTAAGGGTCCGTTTGGCAACAGCTAAACGGGATTTTTTTGGCTATTTTAGCCACAAAAGACAAAATAGGCTATTTTAGCTACAAAAAATAAAATATTACATCTAACCCATAATCATTACATCATTCTCTCACAAAAAAAGTCAAAAAGTCAAAGAATTTTTCTCAAACTAAACTTTTTAACCTAAACTAAAATAGCCAAAAAAATCAAAAAATTAAAAAATCAACCAATTTTTCAAACGGAGGCTAAATAACTTATTTGAGGTGTCCAAAAGAGGCCATTTGGGGTGTCCCCAAAAAGGCGTCAATTGCCTATAGCTTAGCTCACAAGTTTGCGACAAGTTTGCGACACCTTTATTCGTGATTGATTTGTACAAATTCATTTAAGATCAATTTGTTGCGTAAATAAATTAAATTTAAATATAATTTAAAACTTATTGATTTTCCAGTTAAGTTTAAATAATTTACTATTCAATTCAATAAGTTTATATGATTGTAACCTAGGGGTGGGTGGCCTTCTGGTAAGAGCATGGGAATTAAGCCCCCGAGTCATGAGTTCAAATCCTCCCTAGGTCAATCTCCTGGGCGTAACACAGTTGGTTAGGAGGTTTGATCTCAAGTTGTCTAACCAGCACTTGGTGTGGGTTCAATACTGTCCCGCTATGCGAGTCCTGATTTTAGCGGAGCCTGTCTTGGAAGGTCGGGACAAGTTCCCAGATTATAATCTCCTCGCTCGAAACGGCTAACGGGAACAGCTAATAGGACACCAGCGAGTCCTGAGTTTAGCGGACAAATTCCCAGGTTATAATCTCCTTGCTTGGAACGGCTAACAGGACACCTTAGTGATCTCTACAAAGGGGCGCCGCCTTGGACCTGCGGGAAAGTAGAGAGGATTTTTCTGTTACAAAAAAAAATATATATATATATATATATATGATTGTTAAAATAAAATTTAAAAATAAATTATAAAATAAACAAATTGAGATTGATGACAAAAAATTACAAATTAATATAAAATTATTTAAAATATGCTACATGTGAAAAGGGGAATAAAGTACAAAAAAAAAAAAAAAAAATGAAATTCCCTTTTGAATTATGAAATTATTCCTTCCGTCTCTTCATTTTTTTTTAGTAGAAATAGAAAGCTCTAGACAAAAAGTTCTAAAGTTTGAGCTGATAGTGAAAACAAAATATATATATTAAAAATGTTTGGGAGTTTTAAGGGTGTGGACTTTACAGTGATAGTCATGTTTTGCCTTGTTTTTGTTTTTTTTTAATTTTTTATCACATTATTAGAGTTTAATTAAAATTTAAAAATTCAAAAAATGTATCATTACTTTAAAAAATAAAAAAAAAATAAAAAAAAGCAAAACTGGGTAAGGCCCACCCATTAAAACTCCCTTAAAACTCTTAGTTCAAACTCTCAAACATTTTTTTTTTTTCTCTGCAACTTTGAATTCCATTGGCCACCACCACCGTCATCCCCTCCCTCCTCCATTGTTGGCCTTTTTCCCCAAAATAAACATCTAAAAAATATTTTTTAATTATTTTTGTCAATAAAAATATATTAAATTATATAAAAATAACGATGATTGACCTATAAATTTTAAAAAGTGAACTTGCGGATCAGTAAGTTCTAACTTTATTTTAATTAATACGAAATCTCATTAAATGAGAATTGGTACATTTGCCCATGTAATTTAATGTATTAGTCATATTTAGAAAATACACTGATTACGTTTGGAAAAAATATATATATTAAAGTATTTTTTATTTGTTTTATATTAGTCACTTTTGAAAAATACACTAAGAGCCACATTTGAAAAATATACTAGCCATGTTTCACTTTTGAAATAAGTACACTGAAGATTTTTTTGAAGGTCCTTGCTATTAAAATTTTGTAGTATAAAGGATACTTAATATTTTCATAATCTCTAAGGTCTTTCAATATCGATTCAGAGAAAATTCAACCTAGAGAATTTCTCTGAACTTCCTAAAGATTTTCTCTAGAAAAATTCTCTCTAAAGAAATTCTGGGAATTTCTCTAGACTTTCTAGTGATTTTCTCTCCGTAAAAATTCTAGAATTTCTCTGGACTTTCCAATGATTTTCTCTCCAGTGAAATTAGACTTCCAAGAGAATTTCTCTAAACCTCCCAAAGATATTCTCTCCAGAGAAATTCTTTCTGTGGACTTCCCAGAGAATTTCTCTGTGTTTTTGACCAATTTTCTTTGATTTGCTCATAATTTTCTCTGAACTTCCCAGAGAATTTCTCTGGACCTCCCAAAGATTTTCTCTTCAGAAAAATTCTCTGTGGACTTCCAGAGAATTTCTCTGTATTTTTCACCAATTTTCTTTGGTTTGCTCATAATTTTCTCTATGTTTTTTATCAAACCATAGAAAATTGAACAACTACCATTTTTATTTTGATCAATTTTCTCCAAACTGTAAGACATTCAGACAACAACAACTAAGAAAAAATTGAACATCAAACTTATCAACTAAGAAACACCTCAAAAGCACCAGCTAACAACCAAAGAATATTAGAACTAAATATTACCAACCCTCCAACACCATTGTTGTTTACACACAAATAAGAGTTACACAGAGAGAAATTTACAGATACACAAAAGAATATACCTTCACTGGAATCAGATTTCTCATCAAAACCAAGAGTGAAAATTGAAATTTATTTGGCTTTGTTCACAAATTTCTCTGTATTTGTTCACAATTTTAAACTAAAGAAAATTGTATTAACCAAACCAGAGAAATTTTAGCACAATGATTTTAAACCAAAAAAAATTATTTTAACCAAACCAAAGAAATTTTAGCACAAATTTCTCTGTGTTTGTTCACAATTTTAAACTAGAGAAAATTATTTTAACCAAATCAGAAAAATTTTAGCACAATAATTTACAATATTATTAGAGAAAAAAGCAACCAACTAACAACCAAAGAATATTAGAACTAAATATTACTAACCCTCCAACACCATTGTTATTTACACGGAAAGAAATTTACAAATACACAAAAGAATATACCTTCACTGGAATCAGATTTCTCCTCAAAACCAAGAGTGAAAATTGAAATTTATTTGGCTTTGTTCACAAATTTCTCTGGCTTTGTTCACGGAGAATTTCTCTAGCTTTGTTCACAAATTTCTTTGTATTTGTTCACAATTTTAAACCAAAGAAAATTGTATTAATCAAATCAGAAAAATTTTAGCACAATGATTTTAAACTATAGAAAATTATTTTAACCAAACCAAAGAAATTTTAACACAAATTTCTCTGTGTTTGTTCATAATTTTAAACCAAAGAAAATTGTTTTAACCAAATCAGAAAAATTTTAGCATAATAATTTCAAACCAGAGAAAATTGTTTTAATCAAATTAGAGAAATTTTAGTACAAATTTCTCTATATTTATTCACAATTTTAAATCAAAGAAAATTATTCTAATCAAACCAGAAAAATTGCCCCTCATTTACTTCGATGAGTCTAGTGTTCCGATCATGGTGTCAATCAATGTATAATCAGAATTGAGAAAAACTTGATCTTAGATAGATTATTAGAGAGAGATAGAAGAGAAAAACCCACCACTCAAATATTCTTGTCTTTGACCATGTCCATGTTTACATCTCCTTGTTTAATGGCATCAAAATCACTAACCTTTCTCTTCCTAGAATGCATCTTGACATAGACAGCAAGAGAATGATTGTTACACAGAGAGGGGAAAGAAAAACCCACCACACAAATATCCTTGTCTTTGGCCCCGTTTGGTAAAGTTGTGGAAAAGTGATTATAGCTTATAATTGTGAACACAAGTTGATTTTTGACTTATAAATTAAGCTTCTCCTCCCCCACTCAAAGAATAAATTGATTTTTGACGTACAAAAAGCTATAAGTTGTATTATTAAGCTGAACCAAACACATCAAAATAGTTTAAATTAAGCTAAAAGCTAAAATAAGCTGGAAATAAGCCCTACTAAACAGGGCTTTTGACCATGTCTATGTTTACATCTCTATCTTTAATGGCATCAAAATCACCAACATTTTCTCTTCCTAAGATGCATCTTGACATAGAAATTAAGAAACAGTAAGAGAATGGCAGCATTGAGAACCGAAATAACAAGAGAATGCGAATATATGTATATATTTATATGTGCACGTATATATAGGACGACGATGCAAACACAGTTCCTTCGAGAACGTGAATTTGAGCCATGGATGTTGCAATTTATGTGTTTGAATCAACAAAACTCAAACCCTAACCCTAGTAATTGAAGCAATATGTATATTATATGTATATATATGTGTCTGTGTATAGAGAGAGAGGGGTTTTGGAAATTAGCGACAATAGATGAAGAGAAAGAGAGATGAGGTTTGATATGAAAGAATCAAATTTCTCTCTGATATATGGGTGTAGGGGTTAAGAGATCTTAGACATCACAAAATAATATTGTAGACATTTCCTATTACTAAAAGTAGAAGAGGGACGTTAGACTAATTTTTTCTTTTTTTATTTGTTTTGTACTAGCCACGTTTGGAAAAAATACACTAAGGGCCATATTTGGAAAAAGTAGACTAAGAGCTTTTTTATTTGTTCTGTATTAGTCATGTTTGGAAAATGTAACCCATTAAAAATAAAATAAAATGAACTCAATTTTCAATAAGGAGAAAAAGTGACACAATAATATGTTAGGATCTCGTAGAAAATATTTCTAAATGAATAGCACCTACCGATTAATAAAAAATAAAAGAAGATTTTATGATATATAAATTTCTAAAGTGGGGTTTTTAAGTAATTTTTCCTAAAAATAATCATCTTGTTTGGTTCTGGTTTTCAGAAAACAGTTTTCAAAAAATTCAACTTTTTTATTTTTCGTATTTTAATGTTTTCAATGAATTTTTTTAATATTTTAAGTATTTTTTTTAATTTTTAGACACACCTAACATAAATACACTTAAAAAGTATAACATTTGTGAAAAAAATCTTTAAAAAATACACTATATTTCATAAAAAATCAAAAAGTGCACTTATTTAGTCTTCCCAAACTAGGCCTAAATACTAAGGCCAAGTTTGGAAAGTTTGAGAAAAGTCAAAAAGTCAAAAAGTTACTCAAAAAGTTAAAAAGTTAACACTATTCACCAAAAGTCAACAATTATGGCTGCACAACTCCTAATTCTAATTTTCCTCTACAAATCAATTTTTATAATTTTTTATTACACATTTTTCCATAAAAAGTCAAAAAGTTAACTCAAACATCCATATTTTTTTCCTCAACTTTTTAGTCTAAAAATACAAAAATTACACTTATTAGGACACCCCAAACAACCCCTAAAAACACAAAAAATATGAAAATTCATTATATTTTTCATATTTTTATATATTTATTAATTTTTTAAAATATTTTTTGACAAATATTTTACTATATAGATACATCTAAATAAGGTATATCTAAAAAAGTTTTTAAAAAATTGTTTAAAATTTAAAAAATACTCACTAAAAATAAAAAAAAAATACAAAAAACAAAAAAACTCAATTTTTGAAAAAACTGAAATCAAATACACTGATTCAGTAAAAGTTTTTAATTTTTTAAGTAAATTGAAACCAATTTTTAAGTAAACTCAATTTTTAAAAAACTGAATTCAGAAAATTGAAACCAAACACACATTGAGTTTTTAATTTTTTTTCAGTAACAAGTTTTCTTAAAAATTCGAAACCAAATTATTAAAACTTAACCAAGAAAAAAATTTCAACAGTGCTGGACTACCGAGTTGGCTGGTTGTGTCCATTTTTAGCAATACCATTGCGCATGCTGCGTCAGTATCTTTTATGCTATGTCAACCACAACATTTGTTATGTTATCCCATTTGATAAATCTCATCCTTATTAAAAAGTCCATTATAACCACTTTAAAAAAAAAATCCAAAAAAAACATTTGTCAAAAAACTAATTTATTTTTTAAAAAATTATTTCTAACTAATACAATAACTTCTTTTTTTTTTTGTTTTTTGTGTGTGTTTGTTTGTTAGTGTTTATTTTTAAAGTTGAGGTTAACTAATTTATCGAAAAAACTAATTTATTTTTTAAAAAAATTATTTTTAACTAATACAATAACTTGTGTGTGTGTGTGTGTGTGTGTGTGTGTGTGTGTGTGTGTGTGTGTTTGTTTGGTGGTGTTTATTTTTAAAGTTGAGGTTAATATTTTCACTCCGTAAAAAATGAGGGATCTGGTTGGTTATTGAAATTAGCTAGATATCTCACCATCAAGACTGGCTTACATATTTCCAGTATAGCATTAAATTACATTTTCATATGTAAGGATATCAGGTGCTGCTTATTTTCTTCTTTTGAAGTAATTTATTTTTAATTATTAGAGTCTTACATAAATTAAAATAATGTCTTTAATTAAGACTATTACTTCTACGACTAATAATACTAAGATTACCACTCTTTTAGAATTATGTATTTTTATCTTATATTTGGAATATCTAGATTAGGAGAGAGATTAGTTAAATCTAAATTGAGATCCACTCAATTACATTATTTGATTAAGGTAAATTATATGATCTTATTTTTATTTAAAATTAAAAAAAAAATCATTATAACGGTTGACATAATTTTTTACAATTATTAGACGACATAATAGAGATCTTTTATTATAACTATGTAAGATCAAATGAAAGAAGGGTTTTTTTTTAAGGTCCCTCGTATTAAGATTTTATAGCATAAAGGACATCTAATATTTTTATAATGTCTAAGGTCCCTCAATTTGATCCAAAGAAAATTGGTCCGAACAAAATTAGTTCAGAGAAAATTGGTCCAGAGAAAATTAATCCAGAGAAAATTAGTCCAGAGAAAATTCACGTCACAGAGAAAATTGGTCCAAAGAAATTTTAAAAATTTCTCCAGACAACGTAGCAACCCTTTCTACAAGCAACCTTTGCTCGTGCTGGAAATCCAGAGAAAGTTGGAAAAGAAGAGGTTGCCAAATTTCTCTGGACAACATTGAGGACTAGTTCAATCCAAACCAGAGAATTTCTCTGGATCAACCCAGAGAAATTCAGTTCATTCAGTTCAAACCATAGAATTTCTTTAGGCCAATCCAGAGAAAATTCAGTTTAAACCCAAGAATTTCTCTGGACCAACCCAGAGAAATTTCAGTTGAAACAAGAAAATTTCTCTTCACCAATCCAGAGAAATTTCAGTTCAAAGCAGAGAGAGAAAATCATTTCATTGAGTGAATAAGCAACAAATAGTAACCTATATATATATTAAACAAATTTCTCTGAGTTTATTTTTTTGAAATTTCACTGACTTGTCTCAATAAATTTCACTGGGTTTGATCCTCTTCCTCAAAACCTCATTGCCCCATTTCAATCATCAGCTTATCCGGATCAATCACCGATTCCTTCTTTCCAATGGCTTGCCGTTACGAAATGGAGGTGAACGTGACATCGGCGAAGGATCTAAAGAATGTGAACTGGCGTTACGGGAGACTGAAACCATATGCCGTGGTGTGGGTTGAGCCCAACAACAAATGCTCCACCAGGGTCGTCAGCGCAGCAAGGGGACTAAGTCAGATCGGCGAAGCTCAGCCGTCGCCGTGAATCGCCGTCGTCTCAGTTGTACTAAATCTGCACCAGATCTTCATCTACAACAAAATATCTCGCAACTTTGCATTCGCCGCCTCCTCCAGCGGCTTGGGGTCACAAGAACTGTCGGAGCATAAACATAAGCCACAAAATTTGCAACCTCTCAAACAATCACTACATGTGCAAAAATGTCAGAACATAATGTTAATAACCCATTAGACCAGTACGTTTTCCCACAATAATCAAATTCATTATGCAATGAAAGAAACTAAATAAATTAAAGATTAAACTATAAAATAAATATAAAAAATAAAAAAGTAGTAGAGATCTAATTCGGACTGACCTGCGTGAGTGCCTGCATCAGCAGCACGCTTGAGCCATTTCTTCTTCAGGATGAAACTAGTGCCTATGAACAAGCTCGAACCCACAGCTAGTATCAAACCTTTCGCATTGTCCAAAATCCCCATCTCTATCTCTCTCTCTCTCTCTCTCTCGCAACACATAGCCTTGTGTGTATCAATTGAATCGTGTGTCAATCGATGACCGAGATGAGGACAAATCTAGATTTCCTGCCAAGAGAACTCGAACTGTTGAGCCTTTTTTAATCTTCCCTTCCCTCCAAGAACGAGTGTTAACAAAGAGTAAAATTTCTCTGATATATGTTTAGGGACCTTAGATATCAAAAAATAATTTTGTGAATCTCTTTCATTACGAAAAGTAGGAGAGGAACCCTAGACTAATTTTATATAATGATTTTATTTCTATTTTCGAATTGTCGTGATTCTATCCCAAGATATCTTAATCCCAAAAATACATAGCCTAAAAGTGGAAAGAGAAAATTTAGGAACAGAGAAAAAATATAGGAATAGTGAATTTGCAACTTCATATACCAGATTTGCAGATTTTTTTGTATTTATAAATATTTGAAGGTTATTTTTGTCATTTCATCATTGAATCTCTACCTCAGCAACCTCACCTTTACCATTTCCCCAAGATAGATACCAGTTGTTCTTCAATAGCTCTGAAGAGCCAATCATCAATTAAACATTACTCTCCAACTTGGCCTATAAATATACAAAACCCAACTCTCTTTTCTATCTCCTTCATTCAACCAACCAATCCCCATCTCTCCCAGCCTCCAAATTTTCTCTCTCATTTTCTTTTCCCTGAAAATCAATAATGGACCTCCCAACATTTCATCAATCTTCATGGCCTTCTCTGTTCACCTCTCCCTTTCTCCTCCCCTATAGCTTCATCCCTGAAAACTATGTCCACTGGACTGAAACCCCTGAATCTCACATCTACTTGGCTGACCTCCCTGGTATGTTTTCGCTTTCGTTTTTTGTTTTCTGTTTTTCGGAACAGAGTGCTCTGTTTTCCATTGGTCATATGAACATGTGTTTTTTGTTTTTGTTTTTTTTGCCAAAACAGAGTGCTCTGTTTCCTATTGTTCATATGAACATATGTTTTTCTTTTTTGTTTTTTCCAAAACAGAGTCCTCTGTTTCCAATTGTTCATATGAGCATGTGTTTTTTGTTTTTGTTTTTGTTTTTCCCAAAACAGAGTTTTCTGTTTCCTATTGTTCATATGAACATGTACATATGGAAAATGTTATAGAAATTAGCAATTCTTGTACTATGATTCTCCTTGATTTCAAGGGACAAAAATAAAATAAACAAAATTGGCTATCTAAGTCAAAAATATTTTGACTATTTGGTTTCATTTTATTTAGTTGACGATGAAGAACAAAATAATATGTTTGTTTCTACTTTTTAGTCTTTCTAATCTAAAGATATCTAAAAAGTACTAAAAAATAAAAAAAAGCAATTTTTTTTGGTCATTTGTCAAATTCATTAGATTTTTTTAGCAACAACATTATTCTAAAAAGTTTTTTTTTTTTTTAAAAAATTTTGTCAAAACCAGTCTCAACTTATGTCACATATAATAATGAAATTTTTGAATTTACTAATAGAGTCCACTTCAATGCAATTTGATAGTGTTACATCAGTTGATAAAGTAGCTTGTTAGAGCATCTCCAACCCACTAGGTATATGATGTTTGTTAGTCAAAATGCCTAATGTGACTCACTTTTTTTAACTCCAATGCACTAGGCATATGATTAGGCATTTTGGCTCATCTCAAATTCACTAGCTACATGTAGCTAGCCTTCAAGACTAGGCAAAATGTATTTAATCATTGAGATTATTTCCCTCAATCTTTGTTGCTGACGTGGCATTCTATGAAGTTAATAATATTTGGATGAATAGCTAAAATAAAGAGCATGGTTGGAGTAGAAACATGAAAAAATTGACAAGCAAAATAAAAGGTATACTTTATAGTAATATTTAGATAGGTAAAATGCCTACTACCATTGGAGATGCTCTTAGATGTATTAGTTTATAGCATTAGGTTGTGCAAATACTGATTAGATTAGATTTCTCATTTTTGGTTGCTATGACAGGTGTGAGGAAAGAGGAGATAAGAGTGGAAGTTGAGGACTCCAAGTACCTCATAATCCAGACCACAGCGGCCGATGAATCGACAGAGCCGGCAAGGAGCTTCTTGAAAAAATTTCGACTACCTGGGATGATTGACGTGAACGGGATCTCAGCCGGGTACGAAGATGGTGTGCTAACGGTGACAGTGCCAAGGTCTTTTGTGAGGAGGGGATTCTATATTGAATCGGCTGACTTGCCGGACCGAGTTGAAGTTTTGGCTAGGGCTGCTTGATTTTAAAACATTGGCTTTAATGTTGTACGGTTTAAGGGCTGCTAGATTTTGAAACATTGGCCTTTAATGTTGTAGGGTTTAATTTGATTTGATTTTAATTAGAAAGTCTAGGCATTGGTGGTGGATGAATTCATTTGGGGATTTTTGCTTCTTGATTTTATTCTACAAATTGTTGAATCTAAATGAATGATGACTTGCTATGCTATGTTTGGTTAAGTATATTCCAAGTTATCTTTTATTTGTACATGTCTTTCCAATCATCTTTCATTGTGATGTTTGATCATGTGTAAAAGGGTGTAATTTTGTTATATAGTTTCTATATATCATGTTTGGACATAACAGATAATTCACTTAATGTATTTGGCTTCTTTTTTTTTCATTTGTTAATACTAATAGTACTATGTAGATGTAGACACATGTTTCCTAATATTATAAGACTACCTAATAATTTTAAGTTGAATAATATTAATTGTGATTTTCAGTTTTGTTCTAAAGAGGGATTAATTATGGCCTAATCTAATTATGATAAATAACTCTTTTTTTTGAAGGCAATATTATATAAACTTACAAATCTTTAGAGCATCTCCAACAATCTTCACATTCTCACTTTTATTTTATTTTATTTTAAGGAATCAAACATAAAAGAATTCCCTTCAATCTCCCTACTTAACTCCCTGTTTAAATGAATGAGCATTCGGCTCCCTAAATCCTATAATTAAAAAATTATTCTTTTTCTCAAATGATGGGAAAAAGAGAAGAAGTTTGGAGAATATTTTTAATAAAAATAATTAAGAAAAAATATTTTTTAAATATTTGAAACATATAAAGAAGAAAATATAAAATATTGTTCGATATGATAGTTACCTAGAATAGGGAAGACAAATTTTAGCTAAAATTTGAGAAAAAATTGTGGAGGATGCTTTTACAAATTCTATTTGAGATGTCATCTAATAATAGAATTTTAAAATTAGAAATAAAGCTCATTTCAATAATATGATATATGCCACATCAATTAGTAATGAAGAGTATAAAATTTGTAAGATTGTAGTTCTTGCATATGTGGGATCTAGTTATGTTCTACTGAAATTATTTAAATCGTTTATTTTGTATAACTTTTTGAATAAAGCCATTTATCCAAAACATAGATTGATTAAATATTGGTAATCACATGATTATGCCACATTTGTCTTAGTTCAAATTTTTAAGACAAATGTGATGTGATCATACAGTTCTCAATGTCTATTAAATTTAATTTTTTGCACAAATAATATATTCTACAAAATAAACGATTTGAATTATATTGATGGATCGACTATAATGACACTGGCAGTAGGGTTTGTTGTGCCTTGTTCACAACAGGATCCCAAATCCAAAATACAGCGCAATCCCGACTCCAAAATTTGTTATTTTTTGTATAGAATTCTACGATATGTTTGTGTGGAAGGAAAACATTTAAAATATTTTGTAAAAAGTATTTTTCATATAAATTGGCATTTGGTACAATAGAAAACAAAAATCAAGGGATAACCTTTTTTAAAAAATTTATTTATAGTTGATGAAAAACAAAACTATTTGGGCTTAAAATATTTTTTACTTTTAAAATACCAAATTTTTTTCCGGATTATCAATATCATAATACTACCAATGCTACTCTCATGTCCACCACCACACTATCATTGCCACCATCACCCCATCTCCGCCCCACCATGACAGTACCACCTCCACCTCTACTTTCGTTCCACCACCGTTATCATCAATCATAAACACCTCTACTTTCGTCCCACCACCGCCATCGTCAAACATAAAAAAATATATTTTTTCTAGAAAATAAATTTTTTTTAAATCTTAAAAATATTTTCCATTTTAATGTTTTGTCCAAACAAGTGGAGCCTTACTTTTTAAATTCAGTAAATAAAGGGTTCTGGTAACAAATACTGACACTTGTTAAGAATACATTAAATACGGTTAACCACCTCCACTATCATAGAAAAGAGTAAAGACTATAAATATGTTTTGTTAGAAACCAAATTATCATTTTTTTTTCTTCTAATTCTTTCTATTTTAAAATTATACACTTTTCATAACCAAATTATATGGTGTAAAAAAAAATAAAGAACATATATTTGTCGTGATTTTTTATTTTTATTTTTGTAATTTTTATATGTACTTTATTTTGCAACAATCATAAAAAATATATATGCCCTTTATTTTTTTCATTATGTTTTTTTAATTTTTATAGAAAATATAAAAAATTATATGCCGTTTATTTTTTTTTAGATTCATTTTTTTACACTATATAATTTAATTATGATTGAAAATAGAGGACATTTAAAATTAAAAAAAAACTAGGAAATATTATTTAAAAATAAAGACAATTACTTTTGCAATAATTTTTTTTTAAAAAAAAAAACTCTATTACGAAAAGTATAGAATTTTAAAATAAAAAGAATTAAAGAAATGTGTAATTTAGTCTCTAGCAAAACATAATTATAGTCATTACACTTTTTCTATAATAACAGAGGTGATTAACCATAGTGAGGTCCACATGTGATGTGATATGTGTGCTTATATATTTTTTTCCTTCAGCCATATTATTAGAGCTCTCTTTAGAGTTCCAAAATTAAAGTTGTCGTGCTATTGAAACGGCACCGTTTTTTTTTGTTTTTTTTAGTGAGGATTACATTAATTCTTATTTTATTATAACAAAACAATGAAGCTGCTGCCGTTATACATTTTTTTATTAAAAAAAATTTAAAACTATAAAATGCGTAACATTACCACAAAAATACATAACATTGTTATAAAAATATGTAATATTACTACAAAAATACATAACATTGCTATAAAAGAATATTTATGAATTACAAATTATCGTAACTCTTCAAAAAAAATTATATAATATTTAGACGAAAATACATAACATATGCAAAAAAAAAAAATACATAATAAAGTAATTTTCTTATAATATACAATTGTGTTTCTCAGTCCATTCACAGAGAACAAACCAAATCATTATACTTGTTGAACTCACTAACACACTGTATAAAATAAAACACGAAGTATATACACATACATATACATATATATAGATACACATATCAATTTGTTAAACAATAATGATCCATAATTTTGGTGGAAGGACGGTGAAGCGAAGATAGAGAACACCGTCTCATTTGTTTGAGAGAAGTTAAAAACGTATAAAAATTATATTAAAAAAAATAAAATTAGCTTTTCTATTTTATGTAAAGTGGTGACCTTTTGCTTGAGAAGGTTGACGACAACGACTTGATTGTTTTGTTATAATAAAATAAAAATTAATGTAATTCTCAAAAAAAAAAAAAAAAAAAAAAACAACATCAAGCGCTTGCAGGCACAGCAAGGAGGGAAAGACCACAGTAACCCCTCATCCTCCCTTTTATTGTTGTAACAGTATTTAATGCATCCTTACATCCTTGATAACAAAACCCATAAATAAAAATATGCATTGATGGAACTGTTGAAATCTATGCTACATCATGCTTTTTCTGGGCTTTCAAACACATTCAGCCAAGTTTAGGTTGAAGCGAAAAAGTTATTTAAAAAATTAAAAAATTATTATTATTTATTAAAAGTTAAAAAGTATGATTTGATAATTTTTTATTTTAATTTTTTTATATATTAATTTATATAATTTTTTAATATATATTTTTTTATAAAAAGTTAATCTAAACGATCATATTTTTTTTCTTAATTTTTTAATCTAAAAAATTAAAAAGTGTACTCATTTAAGACTTCCCGAACAACCCCTCAGTGGTGTTTTGAGAAAATAACAAAATATTAAATTTTTGAAATTTTAAATTTTAAATTTTTAAATTTTTTTTGTATAAAAAAATAAAGAGATAATACGACTCAAAAAAACATAAAAAATTGCTTGTTTTCACTTTTTAAAAAACACTTTTCAGAAAATTCTACTTTTTTATTTTTCGCGTTTTTTTGTTTTTACTGAATTTTTTTAATATTTTAAGCAATTTTTTTACTTTTTAGACACACCTAACATAAATACACCTAAAAAGTAAAAAAATTACAAAAAAAATCTTTTAAAAATTCACAAAATATCAAAAATATAAAAAAAATACAAGAATTTGGTACATTTTTTGTATTTTTATGTATTTATTAATTTTTTAAAATATTTTTTCAAAATTTTTTTACTTTTTAGATACATCTAAGTAAGGTGCATCTAAAAAAGTAAAAAAAAAGTTTAAAATTTAAAAAATATTTACTAAAAACAAAAAAACACGAAAACCAAAAAAGTCAATTTTCAAAAAACTTAAAAATGTTTTGAAAAGTTGGTAAAAAATTGACTTTTGACTTTTTACCAAGCTTTTTAGCTTTTTGAAAAGTGATTTGGGAAGTTGGTAAAAAGCTGGCTTTTGACTTTTTAGTTTAATATTTGTTTATGATGTCAAATCAAATTAAAATGATCAAAATACCCTTACTCAACATAAGAAACTTATTTTTTTTATTTTTTTGTCATAAGCCTCAATTTGTAATTTCACACTTGCGTTTTTATAATTTTCCAAATCAATTTTATTGCGTTTTTGGACTTTGGATAAAAAACGTGACTTTTTATTTTAGTTCCCAAAATATCACTTAATTCAGAAAACTTAAACCAAACACACGGAATGTTTCCAAAACACCCCAATAGTGGAGTGGAACCAACTAAACTTTAAAGAATAAAGAAAAGGGTAAAATGATAGAAATATTAAATTTTCTATTAAATAAATGATCAAACATCTCATATGATATGAAATCCATAAAAGTATAAGTTCACGCCCATATGAGACATGTAATCATTTATTTGATAAAAAATTTAGAATCTATAATAGTTTTCTAAAGAAAAACTCTGATAAAAAAATTGCAATTATTTATTTATTTATTTATTTTTGATGATCTAGAGATCAGAGACTCTTTCTGTGATTGGCAGTAGATGTGGTGGGTGGTCAATATTTGAACTGCCAAACAGGCCCTTGGATTGGGGTTGGGGTGGTGGATATTTTTGGGACGTGGAACCTATCTCCTTTGTTTTCCGCCCATCCAACTGTGTTCGAGTGAGAAATTTGTCAAAAAATAAAAATAAAAAATATTTATATTTTATTTAATTTTATATATATCTTTATTTTAAATTTTTCTTCAAATCCCTCAATTAAATACAAGTCTAAAAAATGATTTTTTATGTAACCCACATGTCACATTTTTGGGATAATATGGTCTCACAATTTTATTTAGTAATTGATATTGGGTTGTTTGGGATGATCTAAGGCCAAGTTTGGCATACTCAAAATAATCCATCTTTTTATCTTTTTTCATCACATCACCTCTCTACTTTTCTGTACATCTTTTCGTAAAAAGACAAAAAGTGTACTTATTTAGGTCATCCCAAACAACCCCCAAATAAGTGCACTTTTGACTTTTTATGAAATATGGATTGAATTTAAAGGAATGTGTTAGAGAGGTGATGTGACTAAAATAGGATAGTGACTTTTTGACTTTTTCCAAACATGTCAAACTAGTAGTTAAATTTAAGATCGATGTAATTAAATACTGAATATTTTATATTAAGCAAAAAAATAAATTTTCAAGTCATATTTTAATTACATATTAATTAAGAAGTGTTTTAGGAAAATAGTTAAAAGTAATATTTTGACTTTTCTTAACCTTTTTATGAGATGAAAATAAATTAAAAGTTAAAAAATAACTTTTAACCAACTTCTCAAAATAGCCTTAATGCTTCAAAAAGTACTCATATCAATTGACATACTTGCTGAACAATTACTCCAACTTTTGGTTGAAAAAGTAAAAGGTGGACTATCGATTCGGTTGAATTAATAATCTTTTGTGTGAAATAACTTAATTTTATGAGAGGTGTGGGGGGTAGAAATAAACACATTAAATTCATTTTCAAATTTGCTATTAAAATGACCAAATCGACATTCAAGTATGCATCATTTATTTCTTTCATTTTTTTAAGCATGTTACGTTTTTTTTATTTTTATTTTAAATACGTATAAACTAATATTGTAATATATAATAATATCTTTTATTAGCAAAATAGTAAAAGGAAATACACTACTAATGTTCAAGAGAAAAACAATATATAATATATATTTTAATTTTTTTAAAAATGTTGAATTTTTTTAAACATATATAAATTAATCTCATGGCATATAATAATTTTCTCTCATTTTATTTATTTTTTTTACATTAGCAAAATCACAAATGAAAATATTCTTTTAATATTGTATTTAAATAAAATTAAAAGTGATTTTAATAAATTTAAATAAAATAAAATAAAATAACTTTAAATCTAGCATAATCGCCTTTTGAGAAGTTTATCATTTTTTTAATTTATTAATTAGTATGAGAGTCACGACATTTTCAGACATTTAAAGCGTCGCGACAAAATCACCAAAATAATTTCTCCACGTGAAGATAAATTTTGTGGGCCGCGACTGCAAATTTTTAAACTTGGGTTAGGGTGTTTTAAAAAAATGTATTTTTTATTTTTTTTATGAAAAGATGTACAGAAAAGTAAAGAGGTGATGTGATGAAAAAAAGATAAAAAGATAAAAAGATGGATTATATAGGTTATGCCAAACCTAGCCTTAGAAAAGAACACTTTGACTACAATGTAAAATAAATAAATCAATCAATAGAAAATAATCATTTCTCCTGCCTTCGGATAATTTTAAAATAGATAAATTATAAATAAATTTCCTAAAATTTATTTATTTATTTATTTATTTTTGATCGGCAAATGTTAGTTGTTAGTTGTTAGATTAGCACCTATGCGAGAAGATCTCCTCACCCTTGGCAAAGTATATAAGTGTTTGCACTCTCTTAATTCAACTTCCTAAGGAGAATTGAACACATGACCAAAATTTACTTAGAGTGTAGATTGTTTTCTATAATTTTTTTTAAAAAAATGACTAATAAATCTTATATTTTAAACTTGTAATTTATACGGGGGTGTTTGGGAAGTGTTTTTTTTTGGCTAAAAAAACACTAAAAGACAAAATTGGTTAAAAAAAAAAAAAAATCCAGACAAAATGTTACATCAAATTCATAATTATTTCACTTTTTTCTCACAAACATCACATCCAACTATAAAAAAAAACAACTATCTTCTCAAATAAAAAATTTTTAACCTTCTAAAATAATCAAAAACTAAAAAAAAATCTACTAAAATAACAATGAGAGAGTAATTTATAAGTAAATTGGGTCGAACTGGGTAAATAGGTCGCAGTAAAAAGGGCCAAGTGAGAGGACCTTGCAATTAGCTCGGCCCAAATGTGCTTGTGGTTACCACGGTCGGTATGGTGTAATTAGCGCAGTCATACCATTCTGAGCCAAGATGATTTGGGCTGTCCTCAGGACCTTGCTCTTGATTAGCTCGGTCCAAAGCTTGCTATGGTTAGCTCGGCCTCAACAAGCGAAACCGAGGTACAAACAATGAAGAGAAGAACCAAGCTAGTTAGAGCTCGGTCATTTCTGTCACTTTAGCATAGCCATGTTAGCTCGGTCGTTTTGTCATACTATCGAGGTAAAACCATCTCACTTGGTTTAAGCAGTGAAGGGGTGTTGAAGGATAAGCATTATCTTTCAGGAGTATGATTCTTAGGAGGACTCTACATGGAGGAATAAGAGTCCTACTAGGATTGTGCCACACGAAACTTATAAAGAGCTCACAACATAACATATATAGAGGTAACACAACTTTGATTCTCGAATACACAGAGCTTTTGTCTATTTGTCTATTTTACTGACTTAGGTATTGGAAAGGTATCCGGCACACACCCGCCGGCTAACTCACGTTTATGTTTTCAGGGAGTAAAACAACGACATTTGGAGGAGCACAGACTTGATTAACAGGATTATACGAGAACATTATTTCTTGCTCGTACAAACAACTTCCCAAACACCCACATAGTCCCACATTTTGTCTTGTAATCCATTTAGACATTTTTTATATGTAATGACTCATTTATCCACCATATTTGAGTGTCACACTTAAAAAAAGAATACTAATGAGTTTTTTAATGTCACATCATACCCGTTACATTAAAGTATCATATTTGAGAAAAGTATACTAAAGAGTTTTTAATTTTTTACAATGCCATATTATACTCGCCACATTAGAGTGTCACGTGTCACGTTTGAAAAAAGTATATTAATGAATTTTTAGTTTTTTTTTAGTGTCACGTCATATCTGTCACGTTGTCACATTTGAAAAAAAAATACACTAATGAATTTTTTTTTTAATGTCACATTATACTCATCACGTTGTCATATTTGAAAAAAGTACACTAATAAATTTTTAATTTTTTTGGAGTATCACATTATACCCGTCTCGTTGTCACATTTGAGCCATGTTGTCACATTCAGAAAAAATACACTAATAAGTTTTTAATTTTTTTGGAGTGTCACATCATACCTGTCACATTGTTACATTTGAAAGAAGTATACTATGGAATTTTTTTGGAGTGTCACATTATATCTGCCACATTATCACATATGGAAAAAAAAAATTATACGAAGGAGTTTTTCTTTTTTTTTAATAAAAAATTTAGAGTGTCACATCATACCCCGTCACGTTGTTACATTTGAGAAAAGTATATTAAGAAATTTTTAGTTTTTTTAGTGTGTTACATCATACCTGTCACGTTGGAGTGTCACAATAATACTTGCCACCTTAGAGTGTCACATCGTACCTATCATATTAATAAAATGGTATAGTCATCCACCAAAATACTACCAAAATAAAAAATAGGATCATATGAAAAGAAACTTTCTACTGATACGACTTAACAGATCAATAAAAAAAACTTGAGACTAATTAGAGTATTTGTTTGTGAGATGGGATTTATTAATAAATATCCCTTTAAAAAATTATAAATATTTTCTTGTCAAAAAAATGTATTGAACAGAATTAATTGAAAAAAATAAAATTAGTAATTACTCTCCTATATAATGATATTACTTGAATTATTAATTAAAATAAATTTCCGAGATCATAAAAAATTATTAATTAACTTAATGATTTATTAATAAAAAGAATTATATGTTATGAAATTAAAAACTTTAAGAATAAAATGTAATTTCTAAAAACAAACTTTAAAAATTATATTTGTTATTTACCATTTAAAAATTTATATTTAGACTTCCCTCCATTTTTTAGACTTAAAAAAACTTGACGCGGTGTCTGCCCATCGTGGTATTATTCGAATTTTTATTTTATAATACTCTTTATATATATAATTTATGAAAATAAATTAAATCAATTTAATAATCGTAATATTTTTATTTTAGTAAATAAAAACGATAAGACATCTAATAAACATAATAAAACAAAAATATTACTATTATCGAATTGATTTGTTTTATTTAAATAATATATGTTAAGAGTCTTACCAAATAAACTATTCATATACTTTAAATATTAATTTGAAAGAAGTCTAACTTTAAAATGAATCATACCCATGTTATGTTCCGCTCAAGTGGTAAAGATGGTCTTCTTTATTGGACTCAATTTTTAGTCTCAAATCTCATCTTTCCTTGTATATAATTTTTTATTTTAAATATAAATAGAAATATATTTAAAAAATTCAAAATATAAGACTTGGTTTGAAAGGGTTTTTTTTTTAAGCTCCCTAATAATAACAATTTTCTGCATAAAGGACATTAAAAAATGTAATACTGTCTCAGGTCCCTAACCAAAATACCCACGCATTTTATCAATTTCTTGGACCAAAATACCCTACGTCTGTTCATCTTCAGACGAGTTGATTTTTTTGACCTGAATGGTGCAATTTCAATGCGTGTTTAAACCTTTTCAATCTCAATTTTTATCATTTCTGGTTGTAGGAATGAGAGATGATTCAAAAGAATTTGTGTTGGAATTGTTCAATGCTCTGAGCAGACGACGAAGGTTGAATGTTGACAAGATCAGCAGAGATGAGCTTTACGAGTATTGGTCTCAAATCACTAATCAGAGCTTCGATTCTCGACTCCAGATCTTCTTCGACATGTATGCATTATTACTTTTTCTTTTCAAAAAAATTTAATAGATGTATATATATGATACATACATATATATATATATATATATATACAATCAGTTGCTTACTGTCTTGACTAGTATATATATGATAATTGATCAATTAAGACCATTTGCAACCATAATCAAACAGTCACTCTTAGTTATCTTATCTATGGTTGCAAACATATATATATATATGATACATACATATATATATATATATACAATGTCAGCACATATATATATATATATCCAGTGTTGAATATAACATCTTCAGGTTCAAAATTTCTCTGAGTGTTGAATATAATATCTTTTGATTTTTTGGGTTTAGTAGAATTGGAGTTGTTTCTGGAAAAGCAATATTTGGACCCCTACTTGAAGAATATTGGAAAAAGAAGCTTGAGGAAGAGGCAGCAGTAGATGAAGGCTTAAAGTGATCTAGAGAAATTTGAATTTTCTCTGGATTCAACCCAGAGAAATTCATACCATTAAGTTTAAAGAAAATCTATCACAAACTCATAGAAGAACTATTAATTTGTTTGTGCAGGAAATTATAATTGAATCAGCAGCAGCAAAACCAATGACAAATTAATCAAATCAGAGTTTTATTGTTCCAGAGAAATTCTGGACCAGAGAAATTTGAATTTTCTCTGGGTTGAATCCAGAGAAATTCCTTGGAAGTCCAGAATTTCTTTGCTTCCAACTGATGATGGGTTGCTTTCCTTCCAACTGTCAAAATTGAACTGCTTTCTGTGCATTTGGGGCTTCTTATTGAAGCTTCTTGTGTTCTTGTTTTTGTAATTTTCTCTGGCTTGCTACATTTGTGTTTCTCTATTGTGTAATTTTATCTGGTATGTTTATGTTTCTTCATTATTTTCTCAAGCAAATTATCTGTGGCTTACTACTCTATTGGTGTGGCTAATTTTCTCTGGCATTTATAATTTTCTCTGGCCAAATTACTTTTCTTACTTGTGTGTCTAATTTTCTCTGGCAGCATTTATAATTTTCTCTGGCCACATTATGTTTATGTCTTGTGTCTAATTTTCTCTGGCATATTTATTTTGTTCAATGCTCCATTTCCTCAAAATTTCTCTGTTGTGTAATTTTCTCTGTCATGTTTATGTTGTTACCTTGTAATTTTCTCTGTTGTGTAATCATTGCTACCTTGTAATTTTCTCTGGGATTTAATGTTTATGTTTTCATTCTATAGAAATGACAAAACGCAGAAGCAACACAACCCCAGAAACCCCAAAAAAGAAACCAAAAGTCTCTGTGTCTGCGTCTTATGATCTTAGATCAAAACGCAGTAGCAGCACCAGAACACCACAAAAAAAAACAAGGCCAAGTTGAAGAAGCAATAAGCATCAAGATCAAGACACCAACTTCAAGGGTGATTTTCACTCAACTACAAGCTTAACATTTTCTCTGTCATTTTCATTGGATTATAATAACAAACCTACGATTTTCTCTATACTACAAAGAAAAGTCCACAAACATGAATAGTGCAAAAAAAAAAAAATGAAAAGTGCAAAGAAAACATATCAGAAAACTTTGAAAAGTGCAAACATATAAAAACACATAAAAACACAACATATAAGTCCAGAGAAATTTGTAATACTTATCATTTGTAATACAATCATATGATTTTCTCTGGACTACAAAGAAAAGTCCAGAGAAATTTGTGAATTTATATTCACTTTCAATATAACAAAAACAAAAACACATTAACATCAAGAGACAAAAATATATTAAACACAAGCACATAAAAAAATCACAGAGAAGATCTGTTATGTTCACAAAACATTCAATTCAAAAAATTTAAAAAAAAAAAAACAAAACACTTACTACTCTATTGCTACGTCTGTAAATTTCTCTGCCCACTTACAATTTTCTCTGTGATTTTCACTGCACTACAAGCTTACAATTTTCTCTGTGATTTGAGTTCAATTATAGTAACAAACCTGTAATTTTCTCTGCACTACACAAAAAATGCAAAGTGAACAAAAAACAGAGCACAAAAACGCAGAAAAACAGAGCACCAAAAAGCAACTCATAACCATGTTGACAGAGAATGAAAAAGCAACTCCAAAAATCAAAATCAACTCCATCGAAAATTCATCAATAACAAATAATGAAAAATTAACTTCAAAATCAAAAACAACAACACTGAGTTCGTCTCTCTCACATTTATCAAAACTAAAAACAAAAACCTAATTCAACACCTACACGATCAAATCAAATCAAAAATTGAAAACTTATCTAATTCAACTCCACATGAAATCAAATCAAACACAATGAACCAGATTTCAACTCCTACACGATCGATCAACACCTACAAACAACGAACATGATTTCAATTCGTACAGGATTTCAACACCTACAAACAACGAATAGGATTTCAACACCTACAAAAACCCTAGAAAATCTCCACAAAAATCTGAATCGTTAAGTTCATCCTCACGTAATCTCCCACAAAATATCAATATGATCTTTAGCTGCCAAATTGAAAACAACGTATATTATAAACAAGGGTAAGACAGGTATTTTACACTCTAAAATAACATTGAGGGACCTTAGGCTACAAAAGAACACATTGTGGACCTAATCCATTACTAAAAGTTGGATAGGGACCTTAAACCGATTTTCCCGGTTTGAAAACATCCCAAATAAGTTATTTATTGATTTATTAATTTATTTCCATCTCATCACCTATTTATTTTTTTACATATTTTTCATAATAAATAAAAAATAAATTATGTCCAAAACAAAACCAATACTAAAGTGAGTGTTTGGGAAGTGAGTTTTTTTCTAGGTTTTTTTAGTTGTAAGATATTATTGGAGAAATTTTTTTTTGTGTTTGGGAAGATAGTTAGATTTTTTTGTGGTTGGATGTGATGTTTGTGAGAGAAAAAGTGAAATAATTATAGGGTTTGATGTGATATTTTGTTTGGATTTGTTTTTTTGGTTTTGTAACCAATTTTTCTTTTAGGGAAGAAAAAACAAAACAAAAAAAAAACCCAAAAAAATTGTTTCCAAACACTGCCAAAGTTGCAAGCTGCTAAATTGGATAAAAAAATATCTTATGAATGAAGCATTAGAATATCTCTAACGGTTTAGCTTTTTTTCATTAAATTTGAGTAAAAATTTTATTTAATATCAAGTATTTCAATGGAAGATTTTGTACTTTTATCAAAATACCGATCGGCCGGATGGACGACTAGGCCGATATTTGGCCGAACCTCCCAGTGTATTTTTTTTTACAAATTTTTACTTAGGGGTGGTCATCTAAGTCGAGAGACATCTGGGAGGATATTTGGTGTTAAAAATTTAACGATTATAAATAGTGATTTGATGAAAACTCCCAACATCTTTAATTTGATACAAGAAAAAAAAAATCATATTCTCAATTTAATATTTATTTGATGAGACTATTATAATAAAAAAAAATACTTTTTTTTATTAAATTTAAAATTAATAATGGAATGATGAACCATTGAAAATGGTCTTAGAACTGTGACCGTGTCTTAATTGGACCCGCAAGGCAATTGGCCATGCTGACTGCATGTGCTCGTGAGTTTCTCTCCTCTAAAAACTGATATTAACCACCGCCATCTACAATTTGTCTATTTAGGAATAATGTGGAAAATAAAAATTACATACAAGTGAGAGTTAGGAAAAAAAAATTATAAATTTATGAGAATCTAACTGCATTTAAGATGAGTGTAAATAAAAAATTGTAGAGTTATACGTGCCACTTGCACCCCTCTATTTGTTAGTATTTTTTTTTTTCTTAACTCCTACCTGCATTTTGTTTTCCCTTTAGAAAAAACGTATAGAGACAGTTTGATGATTATAATAAAATAAAATATAAATTTTGTTAATTTAAATTATAATATTTTAATTTATTTTAAATTTAAATTATCAATGTATTTGTGTTTAATAAAATGGACCAAAAAAAGATAGATATTATATTCAATAAACGTATATATAAAATGTCTAAAATAATATTTTTTATTGAATTTAATAAAAATAGATAAATAATTTAGATTGAAAATAAATAAAAATTTTTGAATTTAAATTAATAAAATAAAAAATATATATCTATTATAAGGGTCAAATCGTGAAATTTTTTTTTTGATAATTTTTACTTTTATTAATTTATACATTAGGTCTACAAATCCAAAAAATTGACAAAAAATCTACATGGTCCATTTGAAATTCTGGTTTGATTTATGGTTTTATATGAACATAATGTTAGGTTTTTATAATTGGTAATCTCGTTTGACAAAATTTGTTGTAATTTTATTCGTTCTTTGTTTCAGTGAGCCTGTGAGTGTTTAGATTCGAATCCAACTCGAATTGTGCTTGTGTAGAGGAATTTGTGCTGACATTCCGTGTTTTGAACATTTCTTATTTGCCACTTCGCTCACTATGTACGGGACTTGAACGATCATTTGTATACTCGAGCGGTGAAGTAATACATCCAATATTTGAGTTTGCATTCAAAATTTATGGAAAACTCGTTTTACCGTTCGAGCGGTGGATGTTACACTTGAGCGGTTGGCTTATAAGTTTTGCACCACCTTTACTCACACCGTTCAAGCGGCTTTCGCGGTTTTGTTTGTTATAAAGTGTGTTGTTGCTCGTTTTAGGGTTTAACCCGTCTAAATTATCAGAGAGGATAAAAATACAAATACATTGGATGCTGTTTTTATAGAGTCCGGATCCTCTCCAGCCAAAGCCTCCGGCCCTTCCTCCAGTCAAGGGCCACGATTTGGCCACGTCGCTTAAATGAAGGTCTACGGCTCAGATGCAAAAAAATAATAATAATAATAAAAAATTGAATTTCTTTCATTCAACCCAGCCACAAAGCTTCGAACAATACAGCCACACAGCCACAATTTTTTTTTGAATTTCTTCAGCTTTGGTGAACGGCGACGGCATCTCGTGACATCGACGACGGCGAATCCAAGTCAGCGGCGAACATCGGTGGGCTCTCCCTCTCTCCCTCTGTCTTACTCCGAAGATTTGGACTGTGATTTAAGCCGCGAACCATAGTTAAAGGTTAAAAAAAAAAATTATTGTTTCCCCCAAATAATCTCTTGTCCCTTTCCTGTCCCTCACCAGAGATGAAAGAAATCTGAGATGGAGAGACCACCATTTTAGGTTGAAATGTTTAGTGAAATTGAAAAAATCTGAGATGGTTGTTTTCTGGGATTAAAATTTTCTCATCCCTTTAGGTTAAAATGTCTCGTCCTTTGACCACCATTTTAGGTTAAAATGTTTAGTAAAATGTTCTCTTGTGAGTTATATAGTTTTGCTGGGATTAAAATAGTTGTTTATCTAAGAGCCACTGTGATGCCCCAATTTTAAAGCAAGTTAGTTTTGCTGGGATTAAAGTGGTTGTTTATCTAAGAGCCACTGTGATGTCCCAATTCTTCTTTGATTTGTTTGTTAATTTTTTTTTTATTATCATTTTGATTGATGACTTAATTTGTGATTTTTTTTATTATCATTATGTTTAAATAAATGTGTATATTGTTCATTGAAGGGCGTTTTTTATATTCTATTGATTCAGCAGTGCCAATGTGGTTGTTCATGTGCAAACAGAAACATCCACAATGGAGACAAAACTCATAAGCTGCTATATTATGTGTTCACGTGCAAACTCATTTATTGTTCTATTAACTAAAAAAGAATAGTTTGTTTCATTCTCTCTTCAAAACTAACAGTATTTGATTTGCTTGATGGTGTGAAAACTCTGCTTAATTAATGATATGTTAAATTCATTACTTTATAATAATAAAGTAGTTCCTATTAGGTGTGTGCAAAACTACGATGACCATAGGAAAACTAAAGGAGAGTGGAGGGAGAAGAATGAGTATTAACAGAGCTTAACTCCATTTCATCATTTCAAATATTAAGAATTTCAGTCCATATTTCAACACAACTGATAGGTCACACCTCTTTTTGCTTGTTTCATTGTTATCTTTACGGGTCTTTCAAGAGATCTAAATACATTATATTTTCTTCCACATTTTTGCTTGGACTTTTCCACAAAACAACAAATCAATATATGCTGTCAGTTTTTTCCTATTTAAGAAATTTATTGTCATGTTTTCAACATCCAAGGTTGCAACTCAAATTTATTGTTCTATTAACTAAAAAAGAATAGTATTGTTTGGTAAGAGTTCATGAACTCAAACATTTATACTTTTGTAGTGTATAACATTTATACTTTTGTGGTGTAAACAAATTTCCGTAAGAGATGTCTTCATGTGCTTTGTTATTTGATAATTTTTTGTAGGTCAATGTCAATGTCAAGCACAAATGCAAGTATGGACAACATGCATGAAGTTAGATTCGACAACCGCACTTGTCGATGTGGCAAAAAAGCTATGGTTAAAATTTCTCAGTCAATGGATAATCCAAATTGCCTTTATTTTGTATGCCCCAATTCACCGAATGGTTGTAAGTTCTTTGAGTGGTGGATCCCTCCACATATGCAGCATAATTTGAAGGTGGTCAAGAATGATATTCTTGAAGAACGCATGGAAGTCTTGTCTACTCTTAGAGAAGTAATTATCGTGTATGTAATGTAAGGTAGAATGAGTATGACTTGTATTGTAGGTTGAATGTGTATGTAATATATGGTGGACCACTACCATTTTGTTCAAGTGGTAATGAATGTAATGGCATTTTTTGTTTGATGAAGTGGCAGTGATTTATTTGCTTAAGAGTTGAATGTAATGGCTTGTGACCTGCTTGTGAATGAGTATGAATGAGTATGATTTATTTACCATACAACAACTAAATTGAACTCCAACGAACAACATCAATGCTAATTAAAATGCATTCATAATGGTAATTAAATACTTCAACAAGTTTTGTGCAACATCAACATCAATATCAATGTTAAATACTTCATTCATAATGGTCCAAAGAACAATTTCACCATTCATGCAAATCTCATCCCAATTAAAATTCATTCATAATAGTCACTACAAAAATTCAACATGAAATTTGAAGTCACTACAAAGCTTCACTACAAAAACATAATAGATGCATAACAAATGGTGTGTTGCTGTTGCACATCAGAGGCATCTCCTATACATGGAATTTGAAGTGCCTTCCATCTCTTCATGGCCATCCAAACCCTGGAAAAAAAAATTTGACAAACAGCAAAAATTCAGCCACCAAAACAGTATTTTAGCAGCACTAAAACTATATTTCAGCAGCACAACATGACAGTATTTCAGCACCAAAAAAATGACCAAAATACAGCAACTCAACAACACAAATTCAGCACCAAAAAGAACATTTCAGCAGCACAAAATCAGCACCAAAAAGAACATTTCAGCAGCACAAAATCAGCACCAAGATAGGCTTGATCTCCCATACTTTCCACGCAAAGATGAGTAAATCCAAAAATAAATAGACTTTACCAAACACCTGGGGGGGTGGGGGAGATTAATTTGACATGCAAAATGAAGTTTAAGGCTTTCTACTGCCACAAAAAATTTCAGTGACTTTAAAATGCCAACAATCAGATGCAAGCATGGATTTCTACTTGCTTTCTATAAGATGTCAAGAGTACCATTCAATCTAACCAAAAAATAACACATGGAAAAAGAAGAAAACAAGTGCACATGACGGAATAGTTACTTAAGAAAGTAAAGTGAACAATGCATGGAAAGACAAGAAAATTCAAAAACAAACTTGTGTTGTTTAGGTTTATTCTTCAAAATAGAAGGCATAAAAATGAATATGTGCAAACTCTTTTGACAGCAGAATGAATTGGGTATACTTGACATGCCTACAGATTCACTTGTTATGAGCACACAATTTAAAATAGAACAACTAGTCTCCAAAGCCTCAAGAAGAAATTTGAATGCAGACAATATTAGTGATTATTATTTTTTTGGGGTAAAAATGTTCTGTTTCCTCTTGTTTGCTAAATATCATGTACATGCTTTAGGAAAGAATATGTGTACTTCTAAATTGTTTCAAGTTCAAAAAATTAGTACAGGTGGAAAATTCTGACAAATATAGAAGCTAATAAAAGCTTAGAATCTCAAAAGATGCTAAAAAAAAATAACTATAATAAACTGAGGATAAAATTACCTCCATAAGAGAACGTAACTGGCAAACCACCAAAAGTTATTTGAACATGGCAGATTTGAACATGGCAGGTTATTTGCGGAAAAACGCTTTGAACATGGCAAGGAAAAATGCTTTGAACATGGTAGATTATATGGGGAAAAATTAAGGAAAAAAAATATTACCTTCAGTTTGATGACGAAGTGCAGCTCTGGTTCGCGGAGTCGCCGGAGCTTGGTTCACCGTCGATGTTCGCCGCCGACTTCGATTCTGCGCCGATCATTGTCGATGTTCGCCATGGACTTCGCCAATCGTCCTTCGCCAGAGCTTCGAAGAGGGAGGGAAAACGGACTCGTGAATGGGAGGGAAGTTGCTGCTGGGTTGAATGAAAGAAATTCAATTTTTTTTTTTTTTTTTTTTTTTTTTTGCATCTGAGCCGTTGATCTTCACTTAAGCGACGTGGCCAAACTGTGGCCCTTGACCGGAGGAATGGTCGGAGGCTTTGGTTGGAGAGGATCCGGACTCGTTTTTATATGGGTTTCTTTGATGTATAGAAAGTGATTGATTGATCAACGAACTATAGTGTCAAACATCAATAGTTGATTTTGTTCTTTTATTCACATAAAGAGAGATGTGTTCACCTGTAGATTTCAGGAAACTTGGGCTTGCAGCTTTGGTGGATTTTGGCGTGACTTATTGTCGTAGATTCAACATCGGCGTTGTGGATTCAATATTGGACAAAGCAATTTCGTGGTGAAGACGGTGTTGGAAGAAACACAATGGGTTTGGTTCAATTCGGGTATAGATTCATTAGGTAATTGAGGATACTCGTGTGTAATTCCTTTTTATCTTTTTAGGATATTGTTTTGTGATTTTTTTATCACAATTGGAGGTGTTCCAATTATAATTTTTTTCACGTTAAATCGTTATATTAATTTGTCGTTGATTGTCTGATTAAGATTGATATTTATTATTTTGAATTGAAACATAATCGCGAATCAATAACACGAGAATTTTTAGATTCTTTACATAATTTTTTGTATTGTATTTTGCATTAATTATATCAAGTTTTTCAAGTTTTGTATCGTTTTATTTCTCTCATGTATGAAAAATGAACCTATATGCATTGATTTATTTAACTATAAAAATTGTACAAATATCTCTTTCTAAAGGTGGTTTGGAAGAGTAAAAACGATACATTTTTATAATTGAATTAATAAATATATATATGTTTTTAAAAGAGGGATAAAATTAACAGTTGAGATAGCGTTGGTGTAATGTATCCTAGTATTTTGTATAAAATAATCTAGAATTTTGTGAATTTTTTATTTTAAATTAAAATACCTATTTTTGTAATTTATAATTTAAAAACTATGACTAACACCATTTTTATGATTTTGCTGAAACATAATTTTATTTAACGGTCCAGCTTGTCTTTAGTTGGAGATTAAGACTGGACCGTCCAGTCTAGCATGTGGGTTTATTTTTTAGTCCCGTTTCGATAATATGAACTATTCGATATGTAGAATTCATCAAGTACTAATATCTATTTGGTCAGATCAATTTTGTATAAAAAAAATGAACGGTAAAACAATAAATTGTTGATAGAAATCTGATCTGATCAAATAACTATCGATATCCGATCAATATGATATTTTACAAGAGTATAATAATCAACCCATTATATATATTGAACGGTTCAAATTAGGGGTGGGCGCGGGTCGGTTGCGGCCACGGAACCTCCAATCTGCCATTCGTCCGCCAAATTGGCGGATTGGAGAAAATCAATCCGCATCCGTCTGCCAATCCGGCGGATGTGGATTGAGCGGTTTGGCGGATGGATGCGAATCGGTTTGGCGGTTTAAGATTTTATAAATTTTTAACATAATTCAACTTGTGCACTTTCTCAAAAAAAAAAAAAAGAGAAAAAGAAAAAGTATTACAGTCAATGACTTAAAAAACTATTACAATTACTGTATGTCTCATCCAAAAAAAGAAAGTTTGAAACTTTAGAATATCACAATCACTGCATGACTCATCCACATATTACAATCACAGTATGATTCATCCACATAAAGTATTACAATATTTGGTTCTTAAAATATAATAGCAATTCAAACCACCAAAACCATGAACAGGGCAGTAGTAGAGATTGTATGTCTCTGTATTGTGACATCTATATATGTTTTTGAAAACAAAAACCAACTAGCATATATCATATTTTCTATTTATTATTTTTAGAGTCAAATTCAAAAACCAAAAAATATAGATAAATAATACGTTTATTTTTTTCAATTCAACAAATATATTCAAGTTGAAAACTTTTTTTCAACAGAATATTTAAACTCTTTTTCAATTGAAAACACAAACAAAATATTTAAACAAATTGAAAACATAAAGTCTTATAAATTATTAGGGGTACTCGCGGTTAGGCGGTTCGGTTGTGGCCAAAAGAATCTCAAATCCGCCATCCGTCTGCCAAATTGGCGGATTGGAGAAAATCAATCCGCAACCGTCCGCTCGTCATCACGCATCCGTCCAAAATGCGGCGGATTGGTTCGGTTCGGTCGGTTTTGGAGGATCGGTGTATCCGCTGCTCACCCCTAATTTTTATATAGTAAAATTCATACTTAATCTCAACCACACATTAGTTTTCTAAATCAATTCATCACTCAAACTATTTACTATTCTTTTAAGTAATATTCACTTTTTTAAAACTCATCCAAATAATACTCTGATCGAGCTCTTCATCATCCTTGTTGTTGTCATGTTCACTACTAGGGATGGTAATTTGAACCCGGCCCGACGAGGACCCCCCAACCCCGATTAGAGTGATTTTTCCTCGAAAAATACTTCCGACGGGCCGGGGATGATATTAGAAAATGAATCCTTGATGATTTTCGAGTCGGGACGATGATACATTTCTTAGCCTTATTTCTGGCCCGTTCCAAGCCTCGACCCCTATCCCGTTTCCCCCGCAAAGTAAAATTACGATTATACCTCTGTCTATATATATGTGTGTGCCTCTATTTTGTTGACTCACTTTAGGGTTTGGTTGACAGACCCTCACACACGGCTGTTGCTCCCTCACACACGACTTCGTGTGAGAAAAATAAAGATAATGGTAGATAGACACTTACATTTGGTTGTTGCTCCCTCACACACAGCTTCGCATGAGAAAAATAGAGAGGATGGAGAGAGAGAATGAGAGAGAGAAGAGAGCCACCATGGACCTCACCTCGCCCTCTTCACAGCGCCGCTTCTCTATCGACTCCTTCGCCGATCTCCTCCGCCGCTTCTCTACCGACTCCTTCCCGACCCATTCCATTTTTCTTTATTCCTCTCTTTCACTCTCTTTCTCTATGTGTTTTATATATATACATATTATAGATTGCGGCTCAAATCTATGAGATCTACGATCATGATGATCTGTTGTTGTTGATTTTTTTTTTTGATCTGTTGTTGATTTTTTTTTTTTTTTGATCTATTGTTGTTTTTTTGTTGATCTGTTGTTGTTGATCTCTCTCTTTTGCCATGTTGATTTGTTTTTTTTTAATCCTCCGTACAGTTTCAAAGTAGTTTTCAAAAAAAAAAAAAGGGTCAAGGATTTTTCGAGGTCAAGGAAACCTAATCACTGTTAGGGGACGGAGACGGCAGGTGATGGGTTCCTCGCCGAGATCAAGGGCGGGGATAGGAACAAGGGCAGGGACGGGAACGAGGAATTTTGTATCTTCGGGGATTGGGGACGGGAAGTGTAATCCCCGGCCCCGGCGTGACCCATTGCCATTCCTACTCACCACCTCCACTAATCACTATGCAACTCTGGTATAGTTTTTTATATTTGCAAATTTAGAAAAACAATGTTGGGGAAATGAAAAGGTACCGTTGGAGTTTTAAAGATTTAAAAAAAAAAGTGTGGTTTTAGTTTTTCTTATTCCATATATGGGTGATTAATTTTTTTTTTAAATCCATAAATTATGGAAGAGTGTTCATTATTTAAAATTTTATTTATTGACGGGCAAGTCAATTAAATATTTTTAATTTTTTACAAATAAAAAAATTTGAAAAAATTGTTTAAAAAATTTTAAAAAAAGTTGCCAAATTATAAAGAACAATATAAGACACCATATTCTATTAAAAAACTCATAACTATATTATCAATTTACATATATAAAAAATAATAATAACAACAATATAAAAAATACACAAACGTCCACCAAAAAAATAAAAATAAAACTTCAAATTAACTCTCAAAACAAAGATAGTTAAACACACATACATACATATATATATATATATATATATATTATCAATTTAGTTGGGAAAAAAAAAAGTCATATAGAGAAAAAAAAATACTCACACAAAAATAGAAATTTACAAAAAAAAAGAAGAAACAAATAAATTTGAAATAAGTTTGGACTATTGACAAAAAGAGATACTAATCTTTGCATCATTACATTTGGAGAGGAGTTGGCCGAACTGAAAAAAAGATCAAATATTGACTATTCTAAAGAGAGAATTGTATTGAATTTTTAATTTGATTGGGTTTTTAAAATTTTAGGATTTATATTATTTTCGAAAAAGATGAGAGTGACTTACTATATTATTTTGAATTTTGAAATTTAAAATCAAAGATAATTAGTACTTTTATTGTTTCTTTATTTGAATTGTTTTGATCAATATTATTTTTGAAAAGAGTGAGGGTAACTTATCATATTGTTTTGAATTTTAAAATTCAAAATCATAGATAATTAGAGTTTTTTTTTTTTTTTTTTTGACTTAAGGAACTAACCAGTAGAGTTTTTTTTACTTTTTATTTTTATTATTATTTCTTTAAAAATTAACAAATTAACAAAATTAGTTTGGGAGTTTGAAACTTCCACAATTGATGTTCTTAAAAAAGTTCCTTTTCCTTATATATATATATATAGATTTATGTTTTATATGATTGATTTTTGTTTCCATGAACTTATTGTTGGGTTTGTGATGTTTTCTTCCCCTCTCGGTTACTGTTTTGTTAGAATATGGTTGATGGGTGTTTTGAGAAATAGGTTCAAAGTTAATTTTAAAATTTTTAAATTTTTTTTTTATAAAATTGTGTAAAAAAAACAAATAGATAGTATAACCCAAAAAAATTAAAAATTAAAAATTAATAATTTAACTTTTAATTAACTTGACAAAATAAGCCAAAAATCAAGGATGTGTAGGGGCAATGTGGGAGCATAGAGGTGTCGGAATAATTTGTTATTTTTAGATGGAGATGGTAATGATAAGGTATAAGAGACATAAAAATTAATTAGCAATGAAAGTGGAAAAAAGTAAAACCACAAAAAATTATATATATATATATATATATAAGAAGCTCTTTCTTCATCATGGCTCATCTTTTTTTTCTTTTTTGTATTTTTATTTTGAATAATTTACTATTTATGGCCTATATTTTGAATAAGAAGCTCTTCTTCATAATGCCTTTTCGTAATTACACAAACATTCTTGATCAATTACGAAATAGGTTTTTTTTTGTAATTATGCAAATATTTTTGATCAATTATAAAACATAAATATTTTATTTTTGAACAAATTACAAATACAATCATAAAGCTTATTTAAAATTTGAATTTGTCCTACAATACTATAAATTACCACTATTGTTTGTTATAAATTTTAATTCAACACAATACTCAAGGGAAAAAATATATTTTCCTATGCAATAATAAATTATTAAAATTGTTTATTGAAAAATATTTCTCATATCATGAAAAATTGTTAATTGACTTAATGATTTATTTATTAACAAAATGGTTAACTGAAAAATATTTTTCATATCATTAAAAATTGTTAATTTACTTAACGATTTACTTATGAATAAAATTGATCATATGTTATACAAGTATGATTTATATATTAATAAAATTAATCATTTGTATATATATATATATATATGTATTTTATTCTGCTTCTTGATTAGTTCAGTAACTTATCTCAGTAGTTTTTTTTAGATAGGAGAATTATCTTAGTATTTGTTTTATATTTATCTGTTAAGAAAAGTTGCACACCATAATTTTGTTTTTTTTTTAGTAAATTCGGAAGAAATGTTAAAACTCATAAATTCATCCAAAATGATATAGTAATGGAATTGGAGTTGATATCATTGAGTGTATTTAGTTAGAGATGAACTAATTTTGATCACTTAAATTCTTGTTAAGTAAATAAATTAAATTTAAATATTTTTTAAATATGTTACTTTAATTAAAATTAATTGGAGATCCTTTCAAAACACAATATATTTAAAATTGACTAAAGCCCCTGTCTAAAAAAAAATTGAATAAAGCTGTAAGTGTTCTTAGAGCACTAGCTAATAAGAACATAAGTGGTACTCCAATTCTATCCAATGTGATCTCTGTAATTACAAAGAACAAATGCAGAAAAAACTAGATGGGTACGAGAGGTTTGACAATTATTTTATAATTATATTTTTACTTTGTAAAACAAATTTAAAATTTATTAAAAAAATCATATTTTTTATTTGCTAGAAAATTAAATTAATATTTGTTAATTGTAAATTGTTTTAGCCTGAAAAAATATAATATTATTAACTTATTTAGCCAAAAATAAAATTTTCTAGATGCCTTGGGCTTACCTCTAATTCATGATTTAGACTGAAGGATATTTTTCAAGTCTATGGGACCCATCATAAGTTTTATTTTGATAAACCATTCATTTTGTAGAGATCTTTATACATATCGTTTACAAAAAAATTAATTGTATGATAATATATATGGAGAAAATTATTTTATATAATTGATTCTATTTGTAGCAACACTTCTTTTAGCTTTTCAAAATTTAACATAAAAATGTCAAGTTTCACTAATTCAATCAATAAAATACAAATTAAAACATATCACTATGCATGCTGCAGCACCCACAAGTTTTCCACACCCATCAGTTATCTATGGAAGTTTGAAGATTGGTTGCTATTTGGAAGGACCATGAGCATTTGGGTCCACACACACACACTGTCTATGCCTCTGTCAGCAAATTAAAATCACAAAAATTATAAAAACAGGCATTACCTGTAGTACTACTACTGTACAAAATGAAAATTTTCATAAAAATTTCATCAACATCCACACCTGTCAGGTTCCTTTATTGTGTTGCTCAAGCATTGAAAGTTTTATTCTATTTTTTCATATATATATCTATATATATATATGAAGAGAGTGAGTGTGATGGAGAAATTGGGAAACCAGGAAGACAAAAATCAACATATACATTAAACTTTAGACAGCAAAAAATGAGTATTTCCCACTTCTTATGGAAGCAACATACACCATGTTTATTTGGGTGGACATGAGCTTGGGATTGGACTAATAGTTCAATAAAATTATTAATCCGATATTTGGTTAAACAATTGAAGTACGGATTAATTATTTTAAACTTGACTATTAGTTAAGATAGGATACATAATCTAACGAATTCGTAATCTTAGGACTATTAGTCATAGGAATGCTAATCCAGTCTGCCCAAACAAACATGGCCATAAGGTGTTATCTCAAGACTATTACCAACTCATATCTGCCAATAAATAAGTTGCGATAGAAATGATAGTTCATCCATAATCAAAACATGTGACACAAATGTGCACGTCTTTTTCTAAGCTTCCATTATTTCATAGCCCTGTGTTATCAATTGTACATGGTCCATGGAGGGACCAGGTATTTACCTTCAAAGTAATTCGAACGCAAAATTATCCAAAAATGTCTCTGTCAGACAGTGGCCCCACCTTTATCTGTTTTTTAATCTTTTCATTAAATTATTGTCTGACCTGGACTTTTCTGGATGGTGTTCTGAAGCTCGGAGTATGGTTCCACTACCAAAGCATATGAAGCTAGCTTACCCAATTGCCAAATTCAAACATGCAAACATGCCCCCATTAAACACATTGGTACCCACCCAAAACAAAAAAACACATTGGTCGCATCATCCAAACAACAAAACAAAAAAACAACACACATTGGGTCCTAAAGGATTATGTCATCTCCCCCTTGCATAGCCAAAAATAACAAAAACAAAATAAACACACCAATAAATGCAAGCAGACAACTTGTTAGGAGAACCTAATCTAACATAACTCTTTTGTGGTACATTGGAGGGAATGAGAATTGAACTCGTGACCTCTTACTCAGGTACACGAGCTCTGGCCATTGGGTGAGTCCTAATGGGTTGGGCTTTAATGAAATGGGGTATTAGGACTATCTCTATAAAGGGACTATACTATTTATTATTGTTAGAAATTAGACGCTTATGTGGCATGACCCTTTCAACCTTTTGAACCTTATCTATATAAGTTTGAATTTGAATTCAAAACTTACTTGGATAACCACTCAAGATATCTATATCTATCATACCAACTGATATGGATAGATGAGATATTATCGTATATATCTAATATGATATGGGATATGGGTGATTAAGAGAAAAATATGTCGTATGTTTTTTCTATATACTGACTCTCTCCCAAAATACAACGATCAAGAGCCATTTTGCACTGTGACTTGTGTGGGTGATATTCATTCTGTAATATCACTCCATTGCTGGGTTGATTGATCAGATTCAGGAAGCACGTGATTTACCCACGAGATCCTTCAATTCAGACTCTGCAGAAAAAAGGTATGACCGTAATTTTTCATCTCCTGCGTTTTACCTTAGATTTACAATAATGCAATATTTCTTTCTAGTAACTCAGTATCCGGACTATTGGAACGACTAATTTGGGATAATTCCCACTGTCTAGGGGCTCAATTAAAAGCCCCGTATGGACTGGTCCTAATAAATTATTTACACTTCGAAGAGTTTTAACTTGAGACCATGCAAATAATTGATCATTGATTACATTACATCCAAGGTTTCAAAAAGCAGTATTACGTAACGATTGTGGTGATAAATGTTACTCGTTACAACTACTTTTGCAATATATGACAAAAATTCACGTGTAATGGCCGTTTCGGTGTTACGTATCGGCCGTAGCGATACCGTAATGGCCTGTTACACACCATTACAATATTCTGAATATCTTCGTTCCCCCCTCTCCCAAAAAAAAAAAAATAATAAAATCTTATAAAACAAGAACAAATATTCAAGTGATCAAAACCCAAAGGAAAAACCTTGTATGAATTTTTTTTCTTTATAATTTTTTAAAAATTTTGATTTCACTACATTAGTATGTAAAATAAAAAAAAATATAAACAGTTATTGTATTTATTTTTATAATCATTTCATTTAATTTTTAATTGTAAATATTTTTTATTTTATTACTATAATGTGTTGTCTAAAAAATGTCTTTAAAAAAAATCAGTAGCTCAAAAATAATTTTTACTTATGGCACAATTTTTATTTTTATAATCATCTCATTTAGTACTTAATTGTAAATAATTTTATTTAGTTAGGTATAAAATGCTAAAAAAATGTCTTTTAAAAAAAAATTATTAGTTCAAAAATAATTTTTGTTTATGGCACAATATATATATTTTTATAATCATTTCATTTAATAATTATAAATATTTTTTATTTAGTTAGTTCAGGTATTGGTCAAATTTTTTTTATAGACATTTAAAATTAATTATTTTTAAAATCATTAACTATTATAATATAATATAAAAAGCTCTTTTTATAGTAATTTAAAAATATGAAATATATTAGATTATATTTAAAAACTAACAAAAATTTATCAAAATCTATTTTAAACCCTAATTATGTGATTTTGAAAAAAAAAAATATGCGTATCTGTAAATTTTTTCAAATTGTGTGGAAAATTAAAAAATTCATGATTTCGGTTACCACAACCGTTATGCTATAGCCTTTACAATCTGCAACCACAACCGTTCCACCGCAACCGTTATGGCGACAACAACTGCTTTTCGAAACCATGATTACATCCCTACAATGCGGAAACCCTCATGACAAAATATGTATATTATAAAAAAATAAAATAAAAAAAGAGCAAACAAACAACAACAGCAGCATATTCATCCAAACTTAAAGATAGAGAATTTACAGGAAGGGGGAAAAAAATCCACACAACTCACAACAACTGTCATTCATTGTTCTCTATCTACATCTCACAGCTGAAACTTCAAAGCAAACAAGCATTTTCAAGTCTCCAACATCAACCACCAAAGCCAACACCACTAGGATATGCTAACAAAATCATATTTCAAATACAAAAATAAAAAACAACATGCTATTTACATCTACCACACAAACGTGTCACGCGAAAAGCAGGAAGAGTACCTTTTCCTATCGACCATCAATTGAAGTAAACGACTCCGCGAATCCAGTAGGCTTTGATGGTATACTACTCTGTTGGGAAAAATTACTCACATTACATAATTTCACATTGCATATCGCAAAATTATGAGATGAACAAAACAAACCTTCAATCCCAGGAAAAATAACATGCTGAATAAAATACAGATAAAATATAAAATGGTTAAAGGAAGCAAACCGAAGCCTGTGTGATACCACAGTCTCCTTAAAATAGATTCGTCACCTCACCGTTGGGTGCTGGAGGTACGCCGACGTCTACTTCCCAGGATACGACGGTTTTTACTAGCTACAACAGAAGCACCTTCTGATTAGCTTAGCGAACGGACAATGGCAGCACTCTCTCTCAGGAAGAAAATTATAGGAGAAGTAGACTGACAGTGTATGGATGTCAAGGAAAAATTTTATATCTCTTTTCAAGGAATAGGGCCTCCTTTTATACACCATAGGGGACAGGGGAGGAGCCTCTAGCCATCAAGGCTGGCAACTAATGCTAGTAAAACTGCCCAATCAATTTTGTAAAATTGATGAGCCTTAAATGTGTGAGTTATATACACATTTATGAGGCAATTTCTTATTCAACCATTTTTCTCCAACAATCTCCCACATGAATAAAAATTGACCGAATACAGCAAACGCTCAACGTTTATCAACAAAGACTCGGAAAGAGAGAGAGCACATAGACTAACCCTGCATCAGAAAAGGTAGCTGTTGGCCTTGAACCTTTCGTAGTGAAAGCCTATCGGATTTACTGGCTGACCAGTGAACGCGATGTCTTGAACTATTCTGCCGTTTATGTAAACCGAGACAATAGACCTCACACAGGAGTTAGTCCAACCATTGTTCTTGTTCTCACTGGTGTGTCCGGTATGGCCCTGGAACACTAGCCTGGTTCTGTGAGTGTTTTTAAAGAATTCGGCCTTAGCAATTCTTAAAGAAGCGGCCCCACTTCGCACTCACATAGGTGACCTAGATACGGTATTTCATTACACCACATCACTAAGGTCATTAAAAGCATTAACTTAACCTTCCACCCCCACAGCACATCATTGTATAAAGGAATGGGCAAGAGGATTTACCTCTTCAGTGACTCACCCGTTACACGAAGTTAAGTTGTCCCTTTGAACCTAGATCTTGGGATCTCCAGTCAACTAGGTTGGGTTTTCCGTTTCGGTAACCTTTACTAAAGGCCTTAACCCCATTCCTCTTGACGACTTTTCTACTAACTCTCGAGTTAATCCTTTGGTCAGCAGATCCGCAATGTTGTCTTTAGACTTGACATAGTCTAGAGAGACAACTCCATTTAAGAGTAGTTGTCGTATGGAATTATGTCTACGACGGATATGTCTAGACTTTTCATTATACATATTACTCTGTGCCCGACCAATCGCTGATTGGCTATCGCAATGAATACTGATAGCTGGCACAGGTTTCGGCCAACGTGGAATATCCTCAACAAACTAGCGAAGCCATTCAGCTTCTTCAGTAGCTTTATCTAAAGCAATAACCTCAGATTCCATCGTTGATCTCGAGATACACGTTTGCTTGGCAAATTTCCAAGACACGGCTGCCCCTCCGAGGGTAAACACATAACCACTAGTGGATTTAGAATCTTTTATATCAGATATCCAATTTGCGTCACTATACCCTTCTAGTACCGCTGGGTATCTGGTACAATGCAGCCCATAATCCAGGGTGTAACGGATATACCCCAACACCCGCATAATGCCCTTCCAATGAGTAGCATTAGGATTACTCGTGTATTTACTCAGCCTACTAACAGCGTAGACGATATCCAGCCTTGTACAACTCATCAGATACATCAAACTCCCAATGACCAGAGAATATTCTAGTTGAGAGACACTCTCACCATTATTCTTGGTCAAATATAGACTTAAGTCTACCGGTGTCCTAAACATACTTGTATCTGACTTTCCAAATTTCTCAAGTATCTTATTAACATAATGAGCTTGAGAAAGTACAATACCACCAGATGTTCTGGTGATCTTAACACCCAGAATGACATCTGCAAGGCCCATATCCTTCATGTCAAACTTAGAGTTTAACAATCTTTTGGTAGCTTTAATCATTTCATCATTGCTACCAACAATGAGTATGTTATCAACGTATAGACACAAAATGACATAACCTTTGTCAGTGTCTTTAACATATACGCACTTATCACACTCATTGATTCGAAACTCATTTGACAACATAGCATTGTCAAACTTCTCATGCCATTGTTTGGGAGCTTGCTTCAAACCATACAATGACTTGACAAGCTTACAGACTTTCTTACTTTTTCCTGGAGCTGAAAACCCCTCGGGTTGCTCCATGTAGATTTCTTCATCTAAATCTCCATTTAAGAAAGCTGTCTTTACATCCATCTGATGTATTTCTAAACCACTTAAAGCTGCTATTACAATCACCATGCGAATGGATGTAATCCTTGTCACAGGTGAATACGTATCAAAGTAATCCAGGCTTTCTCGCTGTCTGTATCCTTTAATAACTAGCCGAGCTTTATATTTGTCAATTGACCCATCCGCTTTTATCTTTCTTCGAAAGATCCACTTACTCCCCAAGGCCTTACTGCCTGGGGGTAAATCAACCAACTCCCAAGTATGGTTCTGTAAGATGGAGTCAATCTCACTCTTAATTGCTTCTTTTCATAAAGGGCTTTCAGGTCAAGCCACAGCTTCATGGAACGTTCGAGGTTCTCCCTCTAACATATAAGTCAAGAAGTCTGGACCAAAAGACTTTGTGGTTCTAGCCCTTTTACTCCTTCTTGGCTCATCTACTTCATCAGCTTGATCATCTACTTGATTAGTTATTTGATCAGCTGTTTGATCATCCATGTGATCATCTATGTGATCGTCTTCGTGATCATCTATTTCTTTCATGGAACTCGGAACCCTGTCTTGGGGACGACACGAAAATACATCTTCAAAGAAAGATGCACTTCTAGATTCCATGATAGTATTCTTGTGTATATCTGAAATATCAGACTTGTGCACAAGAAATCTATATGCACTACTATTTTGTGCATAACCAATGAAAATACAGTCCACGGTTTTCGGACCTATCCTAACCCGCTTGGGTGTAGGTACCGTCACTTTTGCAAGACACCCCCACATTCGTAGATATTTATATGAAGGCTTGTGACCTTTCCACAACTCATATGGAGTCTTGTCCACTTTCTTCCGTAGTATTCTATTAAGAATATAATTCGCGGAGAGAATTGCTTCCCCCCATAAGTTCTGTGGCAACCCAGAACTTATCAACATTGCATTCATCATCTCTTTCAGCGTCCTGTTCTTCTGCTCAGTAACACCATTTGACTGAGGCGAATAAGGCGCTGTGGTTTGGTGAATAATCCCAAATTGAGCACAAGTCTCGGCAAACGGGGATTCATACTCACCACCACGATCACTTTTCAATGCCTTGATTTTCCGGCTTAATTAATTCTCAACTTCATTCTTAAAAAGAATAAATTTATCAATAGCCTCGTCTTTGCTTTTAAGCAAATACACATAATAGGATTTAGTGCAATCATCAACAAAAGTGATGAAGTACTTGTTGCCACCACGTGATTGTACAACTTTCAAGTCACACACATCACTATGCACTAAACCCAAAGGCTGGGTACTTCTTTTAATAGAATGAAAAGAAGACCTTGTCAATTTTGCTTCTACACAAGTTTCACACTTGTGTTGTGGACTAATCTTGAAAGATGGTATGTGATCTAACTTGATTAATCTACGTAAAGAGTCAAAATTTACATGACCCAATCTACCATGCCATAAATTAGGAGACTCAAGCATATAAGCAGAAGAAGAAGCTTTCTCATTAATCTTAGGGATAAGTATCATTACATTCAATTTAAACATGCCACCTGACATATATCCCTTCCCCACATAGACCCGCCCTTGGTCAACACGACCTTGTCTGATTCAAACACCATACGGAAGCCATGCTTGCTTAGGAGAGACCTCGAGACAAGGTTCTTACGAATGTCCGGCACAAAAAGGACATCGTTCAAAGTCAGTTCTTTTCCTGAAATCATCTTTAGGATCACCTTACCTTTACCCTCAACAGCTGAGGTTGCAGAGTTTTCCGTTCGAAAGTTGTGAACATTCTCTTCTCTACACAAATAAGGCGAGTGGCCCCAGTGTCCACCCACCACTCCCTCGGGTTTGACCCCACCATGTTCACTTCTGACACAACGGCTGACAGATGCATGTCGTCCACATCGTGTGACAATTCCTCCATTTCAGCCATATGTGCCCGATTTTTGTGTTGGGGAGGGTTTTTCCTGTAGGGCTTCTTCTTCAGACAATCAACTGTCCGATGCCCGTCACTTCCACAATTGAAGCATTTGTCATCAAACCTAAAAGTAGGCTCCTTTGGCTTGTAGACTGGCCTTTTGGAGATTCCTCCTCTAGCCCCCAACTTTGAGCTTTTGCCTGTCGGTGGTTTTTTCCTCGCCCCCCAGGACTCGCCATGCTCAACCATGTTGGCTTTGACAGTGGAGGTACTCCCTCCTTTCTTCATGTTGTCCTCTTCAATCCGAAGCCTGACAACGAGCTCTTCGACTGTCATCTCCTTTCGTTTGTGCTTCAAGTAGTTCTTGAAGTCTTTCTAGCCGTTAGGCAGCTTCTCAATCAAAGCAGCTGCCTGGAATGACTCACTTAGGACCATCCGTTCTATATGTATCTCATGCAGAATCACTTGGAACTCTTGGACTTGACTCAGGATAGTTTTAGAGTCCACCATCTTGAAGTCTAGGAACCGGCCGACGATAAATTTCTTTACCCCAGCATCCTCGTTCTTGTACTTTTTGTCCAAGGCATTCCACAACTCCTTAGCCGATTTCTTGGCATAGAACACGTTCAAAAATGGATCCGCCAAGCTGTTCAGAATGTAATTCCGGCATAAGAAGTCTGCTTGTTTCCAACCGTCCAGAGCCATGAGCTTTTGTTTATCTTGCTCATTCTTCTCTACGGCTGGTACATCTTCACTCAGAAACCTCGCAAGGCTTAGAGTAGTCAAATAAAACAGCATCTTCTGCTGCCATCTCTTGAAATTCACTCCCGTGAACTTCTCCGGGCGCTCGTGATGATTGAGCGGTCCTCCCAGAACAGCCGAAGTAACAACAGGAGGATTGACCACAGAGGTCACAACAGGGGTTGGCAAGCCAGTTGCCCCGGGGTTCGGATCTCCACCAACATTAACAGCAGCAGTAGCAACATCAGAGACAGTTGCCATTTCTGAAAAATTACAGCAGAATTTTCACTATTCTGTATTTCCAGAAATCAAACTTAACACTAGAAAATCCCACAATTGGAAATTTAATTCAAAACTTGTCTCACCACGCAATCTAGAATCGAACATGGTCAGGAAAGTTTTCAGGAAGACTAGAGGAGTCACACCGGTCCCACTTAAAACCCAATTAACCTTAGACAAAACTTTCAAGAGCATGTTGACTCTTAGTCCATGGGAAACAACTTTAAGAATTAAATTTTTCAAGGGATGAACTAGGTTAAACACACCAAGTTCCAAACTGTACAAGCAATTACAACAAAATTGCTACAACAATTACAAGCAAACAAAACGTGCTTTACATATTGGTGAATAACCACAAATGAACACTCAAGCAAACAATTGCTTCAAATATTTAGTCCAAATTGATCCTTTTTCCCATTTCCATAGGTATTCCTGCAATAAAAAGTTAGCAGCAAAATACAACAAAACCTCCCTCAGCTTTTCTTTGCTTTTGACAAAATAGTAATTGAAGGGGAGGGTACTAGCAAACAAACTAATAAATAACTGTAAGTAAAGATTAAAACCAACCCTTAAGTTACACATCTAGAATTTAAACTAAAAAAAAATTGTAAAAAATTAATTACATAATAAACATATAATTAACTATGTAAGTTACAGACCTAAATTAAATATAATTAAACCATATTTTAAATTGGTAAAGGTTACATATGAATTTATGGTACACTAAACATGTAATTAATTGAGGCAAGTTACAAACATTTTATAACTCCAAAATACTTAAATCACATTACTAGGCAAGAATTACAAATGACATGATTAACATGCAAATAATTCTAGAGAAATTAACATGAATTTAAATATAGGCAAGTTATAAACTTTACAACTCCACACCTAAATTAAAGATTAATAGGTACAAGTTACATGAAAATTTACTACCTAATAAACATGCTAGAAATGTAAATTACACTAAAAATTAAACCCGAATGCACATGTAATTTATATTGTAAACTACAAGCATGTGAACTATAAGCATGTAAATCTAGAAATACAAGGCATGAACCGATACACCATAAATTAATAAATTAATTGGAAAATACAGTGAATTAATGTTGCACCAATGGAACTCTTCTTCCCTATTGATAACAGTGGCCTATTCCATGCCATGGGAAGACCAAACAGTAGCATACACAAAATGGCAAAATCAAAAGCTTAACCCTGTGTACATGCATCTAATAAACCAATTAACTCACTAGTACTACCAGTGGCCAATTACATGCAAAATTATTACACACACCTATGAATCTATTAATCTAATTCTATGATAAACGTCGAATCTATTTTAAGCTTGTTGGGAAAAACTACTCACATTACATAATTTCACATTGCATATCGCAAAATTATGAGATGAACAAAACAAACCTTCAATCCCAAGAAAAATAACATGCTGAATAAAATACAAATAAAATATAAAATGGTTAAAAGAAGCAAACCGAAGCCTGTGTGATACCACAGTCTCCTTAAAATAGATTCGCCGGCTCACCGTTGGGTGCTGGAGGTACGCCGGCGTCTACTTCCCAGGATACGACGGTTTTTACCAGCTACAACAGAAGCACCTTCTGATTAGCTTAGCGAACGGACAACGACAGCACTCTCTTTCAGGAAGAAAATTATAGGAGAAGTAGACTGACAGTGTATGGATGTCAAGAAAAAATTCCATATCTCTTTTCAAGGAATAGGACCTCCTTTTATACACCATGGGGGAGAGGGGAGGAGCCTCTAGCCATCAAGGCTGGCAACTAATGTTAGTAAAACTGCCCAATCAATTTTGTAAAACTGATGAGCCTTAAATGTGTGAGTTATATACACATTTATGAGGCAATTTCTTATTCAACCATTTTTCTCCAGCATACTCTTGGTGTCCTCTAGGTCCAAACAAGAAATGTCCTTTCCTTCGCTTCTTGCCAGCCCTTCACCATTTGGTTTAGTGGGAGACTGTAATCAATACCATAATACTCCTCTGTGTCATCATCTAGTGGTTTCCATTTCTCGACAAGGGGGCTCAGGACCTTCACAGCGTGGCCCATATCAGGTCGTTGGTTTGGCTCTCTTGCAGTGCAGTGACCAGCAAGTTCTGCAATGACGGAGATGGTATCGAATGTTTCTTGTCTGACATCGAGAGATGGGTCAATGGCGGTCATGAGCTTGCCTTTAGTTGATTTGATTTTCAAGAACCATGAAGCTAAGTATTGGTTTTCCTCGGGTTTGTCCTCGTCAAGTGCCGTCAATCCAGTTAATAGCTCCATTAAAACAACACCAAAACTGAAGACATCGGCTTTGGTCGTAATTTTACCCATAACTTCACCAATTGAAATGTCACAGACAGAGTCGGTATGATTTTAAACTGTAACTCCAGCATATACCAGAATGAAAAATGAACGCATCTCAGACATCATTGCCTATTCACTTCTGATAACTATTTCAATGTTTAAATTTATCAATGGAGTCCTTTGGAAAAAAATGGAAGCTATGTCAGAAAATGATGTTTAAATTATGGCTTTTTGTTATTTCAACCAAATCTGAAAATGATCTTGTGTGGAGAAATTCAATGAATCTTGAATTACTCAATTGAAAATATGATGAATTTCCAAATTGAAATGCAATGTAAAAAGTTGGAATGGGGTCACTCAAATTCAAAAAGCATCCAAACAAAATGTAAAATTTATCAATGGAGCCATATGTTAAAATTTTGAATTTTTACTATTTCAACAAAATCTAAAAGTGATCATATGTGAAGAAATTCAGTGAATCTTGAATTACTAAATTAAAGATGATGAATTTCCACATCGAAATGCAATGCAATGCAAAATTTGAAATGGGTCAGTCAATTTCAAAAGGCATCGAAATAGGACTAGGAAAAATGATCACAAATTCATTTAGGTTGTGTTTGGATCTCGGATTTGGAAACGGAAAGGAAAAATGAAGTAAAAATGACAAAAACTTAGCTTATATTTTATTTACATTTCCCTCTCGTTTTTCCTTTTCCTTTCCAAATCCCTCCTCAAATCCATATCCAAACACACCCTTAGTGTTTTCTTAGCCAAACACTGTTCATGACTTCAAACTTTGGGTCAAGCCTCAAATTCTTCTCTAGGTCAAAATTTCATCTACAAGGTAATGACAATTCTAACTAGCAACTCACGGGAGTTTTTGTAAATATTAATAGTTAGGCTTTCAGATGTTTATAATCACTACGTACTACATAGGGAAAAGAATGTAATACAGAGAGCTTACCAACATATTCTGGTGCCAGGTATCCAAAAGTCCCTGCAAGCTTGGTTACCACACACTTCTCGCCATCAGGAACGAGTTTCACTAATCCAAAATCTGAAACTTTTGCTCTAAAATCATCTCCGAGTAAGATATTCGAAGACTTAAGATCTCGATGTACAAAGCTCTGATGAGCAAGACTATGAAGATACTCCATCCCTCTAGCCACATCCAAGGCAATATTCAGCCTTCTCTTCCATAATAAAGGTTCCAAATTCAAGCTCTTCCAGTGGAAAAGGTGCTTGCTGAGAGCTCCTTGAGGCATATACTCGTAAACTAAAATTCTCTCGTTGCCTTCAATCGAATACCCAAGAAGAGATACCAAATGACGGTGGCAAACCTTTGAAAGAACGGCTATTTCAGCTTGAAACTCATCCAAAGCTTTGCTGCTAATCACACCAGCTTCCATTCTTTTCACTGCTATCTTTGTTCCATCATCCAACTCTCCTTTGTAAACTACTCCAAAACCACCGCGGCCAAGCTCATTTTCAGGGGCAAAATTCTTAGTCACATTCCGAAGAACTTTAACTGATATGACCAAGTTTCCAGACTCAATGATACGAGACTCACCTATTCCACTACTGTTTCTGCTCCCAAGACCACTTTCCATAGAAACACTTCCATTGGTATTTTTCGCAACTACAATCTTAACCATTTTATCTACGTTGGAAGGGTCACTAGGGTGAATCACAAAGGAAGTTGGAGCTTCAAAGGCATTCTTTCTTTTCTTACAAAAATAAACCGCCAAAGGAACAATGAAAAAGACAACCAGGGCTGCAAAACTTGCAATAGGGACCACAATCACAACTAGTTTAGACGTTTTGGATCTTTGCTCTTAAGTTGATTGGTTAGGAATAAAGGGATTAAGCGGTGAAAAATGGTCATCAATAGGGGATTGCGAACCCCCAGATGGCGAGTTGTTTCTTAGCCAAGGGGTTTCTTCGGACTGATTAGAGTTTAATAGAGGATTGTCAAATAAGACAAGTTTGACAGAGCCACTAAATTTTGGCAATGGAGCAGAAAGCACTACAAGAAATATGACTTTTGACGACGTTTATTTAACGGCATTTTATTAAACGCCACATTTTATAATATTTAACGACGTTTTTTAAACGTCGCTTTTTGTTTAAATCAAAACGGCACCGTTTCATTAACTAAAGGCGTTTGAAAACGCCTTCGAATGTCCTATATCTCTCCCTCGGCGAGCGGGTGAATATCAAATATAATAGCCCTAATCTCTCAGTCTCTCACCCTCTCGTTCACTCTCTCGCTCTCCTTCATCTCTCGCTGTAGCCCTAATCGAAGTTCTCTCTCTCAATTTCGATTTCGAAATCTATGTTTGGGTGATTCTTTCTCAATTTCGAAGCTTATTTTGAATCTCAGAATAATTGTTAAAGCCTTTGTAAACCCTTATTTTGAATCCTCACGCCTTCAAATCTCGCCTCTCTCTCAACGCTCTCTAAACCCTTATCATTCTCATGATGTTGCTCCAGAACGGTGTCATGTTTCAGAGCGATTTCGATTTTGAAGCTCCACAGCCACCACCGGCGACTTAGCGACCACCATCGCCGAGCGATTTCGATTTCGAAGCTCCAGAGCGGTGTCTCTCTCTCTCTCTAGATCTCTCTTCATCTTTGAGATTCAGAGATTCAGATCGGTCTCAGTGATTTCATCTTAGAGCGATTTTGAAGCTCCAGCGAGGTATCGATTTCTCTCTCTCTCTCTCTCTCTCTCTCTCTCAAGCCCTTCCTTCCTGTCTCTCTCAATTTCTCAATTTGGTATTTATTTGCTTGGAAACCTGTTCAATTTCTTCTTTTGCTTGCTTTGTCATTCTTCCTTAATATGTTGTTTTTAGCAAATTTTATGTCATTCCTAGATAGTTGGCCCTTGTTTCTGTGTCATTCCTGTAATTGAATGATGAAATTCTAGGAGTTTCATATCTTACAAAGCCATAAGATATGTATCTGTTCAAAATGCAAAGTTTAGTTTGCTTATCCCTCCATGGCTTCTGGTTAGTTCAAGTGTTCTTTGCGTAGTTTTTGTAGTACTTGGACTCTAGGTATTAAAGGCATTGTTATGCACATTCCCCTAGTGTTAGCGTTCTTTTTCATATATGAATTGTAGAGACTGTTGGTCACTGCTGCATCTACAAATTTTTAGGATGATGCTCTTCAATCTTTTTGTTCTTTTAAGGTTCTAAATTATACATTCTGTTTTTAAGCTTATATTGACTTTCTTATGCATTTGATATGCTTTGCAATCCTGCAATTCTTAGGTATCTTGCTTGTGCATTTCCTGGAGTAGCTGATCACTGGTGAGAATTGTTGCTTCTTTTTTGCAATTAGTTTGCCTATAAGGACCTGTGTTATAGCATTGAAATGACAATTCTAGTTGGGCCAAATGATTCTATTGAAATGAGAATTGTAGAAGCTTAAATTTGTTCACTTTAATTTGCACAAATCCCTCCCAGAAATCTGTTGTTGTGTGTACAATATAACATGAGTCTACCATTTGATCAACATATAGGCTATAGTTTGAAAACATCACAATACAAGCTTGTTGTAATACTTTAACTTGAATTGCACGTACCCTTCTTTTTTTCTTTTTTTTTTTTGGGAGGGAGGGTGAAAGTTGGTGGGTTTTGTTAATTGTGTGATATTGATTGTCTTGTTGTAAGGAGGAATTTTTGGGTATTGGGTCATAGACCCACCCATGGTTTTGATGGCTGAAACTGTTGTGTTGATATGATTGATACATTCCTACAGTTCAAGCAGCACTGCCTCGCCTTTTAGGAGCTGTTGCTTCTCCTGGAGTTGCTGCTCGTGAAAATCGCCGTCAGTGTCTCAAGGTAATTGTAACACGTCATACCAATGAAAATCTTACCTGATAAATTGAATTAATTGTATCCCATAGGTTTTGCGATTATGGCTTGAGAGGAAAATCTTACCTGAGTCTCTTCTTCGCCAATATATGGATGACATTGGAGTTTCAAATGACGACGCATCTGCTGGATTTTTCCTTCGGCGTCCGTCTCGAGCTGAGCGTGCTGTAGATGATCTAATTAGAGATATGGAAGGCATGCTTGCTGATGAATATGGGAGGTCTGATGCTTCTTAATTGCTATTCTTATTTGAATAATTTTTGCTTTTACTTTCTTTTAGTACTTAAATATGATGTTTTGTCACGATGGGAACTGTTAAACATAGTCATTGGTTGTCTATCTATTGTTTCTGCTGGATATCAAGAGAATGAGTTAGTAAAGTAGTAATCATGTTTAATGCTAATCAATTTGTCGCATGCATTCACTTATTCACTTATAGTTATTTTGACTCATAAAACTTTGTATTGTCATTATTCTCAATGTATTCAACAATTTAGTGTATAAAAACTTTAGAAGAAAGTTACTACGTCCATTCACATAACTGGATTGGCTGAATGGAAGCGACTGTACCTTTCTAATGATGGAGACCAAGTTGTCAAATAATGTGTCATGTTGCGTGCCCTTTCTTATTTTATTTTTTATTTTATTTTTTTTGTATTGCATATCATAATTCTTTTACATCTTGAAAATTGGTAAACATGGATAGGCAACCTTACATTTATCATTAGAGTGAAGCATTAAGCAATCTTTATTTACCTTGAAAATTGCTCTGGGTCTAGTAGGCTATACATACACTTTTTGATATCATTGTTTCATAAATATTGAAGCTTCTTTTACCAATCTGTTTTGCTTTGAACATGAAAGCTTATAAGGATAGAGATGGAGATTTGAATGTACTCCAGAAGACGCCAAACTTTGCATCTTTTTTTTTTTTTTTTTTTGATTAAGCCCCAAAACTAGTTTTTTGTTCAATTAAGCTGTCCATCTTTCCCAACACACCAACCCTTCATCACCCAATGTTGCACCTAGATTTTTAGCTAATAGTGCAATTTGACAATTGAATCCTTACTTTGATTATTGATCTTTGAGCTATTTTAATTCAGTAGATTGTGAGTTGATGGAATTTCTAGGTTGATTATTGATCTTTGAGCTAGTAATTCCAACTGCTAGAGGACCGGGGAATTTGATGGGATAACTAATTTGCGATATGGTTAAGTATTTAAAATGATTGAAGATAACAGTATTACTAACCTCAGTTGGTTAAAAATATTTTAGCATATAGTATTACTAGCCTCTACACCAAGGTCACATAGACCAACTACAGTCATTGCCATGATATTACACAAGGTTCTGAATGAGGTAATCTCTAAACATCTAATCACATTTTAGCTAACATCTAGTGTTCTTTGCGTCTTTGTATGAAAAAAGGAAAAAGAAAGTGAAGTATAGGTTCCTTGTTAGTGGAACTGTCGTTGATTGCATTGGTTATTATTGATATGGGAAATTTCCTAGGTCCTTATGCAACACTCATCTGGTAGTGATTGACTGAATGAAACGTACATCGATTACATTTTTTTTTCCCCTTCTTTTTTGCCCACAATGGTCCTCATTTTGATTGGGTGTGTAAAACATTTAATTGAATGTGAATATTGGTGGTTGCTTGTGTTAATTAGTTAAGAGTACTGTTTTTTCTCGGAGGAAAATCTTGTTACTTGCATCTTTGAATGTCTTATCAACATGCTGGTCTCCCTCCTGTTGGATAGAGATTATGTTTCAAGGTTATACTACAGTTTTGGAGCTGAAGTCTGTTTTGGTTTGGTCATTTTTTGTCATATTTATGGGTAAAACTATGGACTTAAGTTGTTCTAACTTCTGAGTTCTACGTTCTTGGTGTGCTGCATTGATATCTCTCTTTATGTCTTTAGATAGTTCTGAAAATCAGTACCATCCTTGAATACTAAAACAGAAGGATGTCTTTAGATAGTTCTGAAAATCAGTACCATCTTTGGGGTATCTCTCTTTTCTGTTTTATAAGTTAGACTTGGTCTAGCTTAATCGTGGTCTTTTCTCTTGAGTTTTAAGTATTCAAGGATGGTACTGATTGGGGTCATTGTTGATAGTTCTATTATGTGATCTTCTTATTTGATTTTCAAGTCCTATTTACAAAGCAAGCAAATGCCTTCCGTTTAATAACTAGTGGCTTAATTGTGCTATGTATTGTTTTGCAGGGAGAGTTCCAACACTACAAGAGGGAAATAGAATGGAAAATATATTTAGTTTTCCATGGTCGAAAGATAGTCCTATTGTTCTTGGTATGCGTCATGTAGATAGCACAACCTGCTGCAGCTCTACATTTATAGATCCCTTGATTTTAAACTGAATTTTGTTATGACTATTGAGCAGGACCGAGATTTAAGGATGCATTCCAAGACCCAAATTCATACCTGTAGACACCCCATTTTTGACCGACCTTAAGACTCAGACGTCACCGATTGAGCGCTTGGTGATGTTGCATAATGTGCTTGTTCAGAAGCTTCAGAGTTGTGGCCGTGAGCCCTGCCTCCGGACTTCCGAACCCTCTTCTGTGCCTTGTCTCGGTTTGCGAACCAGACTCGGTTTTCTCGGTTTCTTTTCCTGAGGGGAGGGAGAGGTCTAGTAGACCATCTCTCAATGTCCGTAGGCTACATTTGGTGGCCGTAGGCCATTTTTCCCATTTCGGAGTCCGGTTCCCAGTTTTCGGAGCCGTCAGGCCGTGTGCCTCGGTTCGGGACCGCTTAACCATCTCCTATTGCTCTGATTTTTGGCATACATCTTATTTTCTCCCTTTTGAGGGACACTGGGGGCTGAGAAACCCACTTCAAGGTCGAATGCCACTTTCGGTGCTTAACAGCCCATTTTCGGGACTCCGAACTGCGTGTTTTGGCCCCGGAACGTTCGTTTTGCAACGGTTTTCGTTCATTTTTGGCAGGTACCTCTGTTTTATCACGAGGAAGGTCACTGAAGGGTGGGAGGCCAGCAATTGTTGCAGCAGCCAGTTATCTCTCCTCCGGAGCCTCCCGGCGCCCGTTTTTCCAACTTCCAGGCTAATGTTGAACACCTTGGAGTTAGTGTTGCCAACTTTCAACCACATATCTGTGATCTACACATTTGGGAGGCCCCTAAAAGTTCATGGCCGGCCACTATTTTTGATCAATCGGCCACTTCTCCTAACCGAGACCTTTTCTTGAGGGAGCTTGACCCTTTTGGCCTTTTTTTTTTAGCTTCTCCAAGAAGCTTGACCTTTTTTAGCTTCTCCAAAAAGCTTGACCCCTCTTTTAGCTTCTCCAAGAAGCTTGACCTTTTTGTTTAGCTTCTCCAAGAAGCTTGAACCTTTTGACCCTTTTTTAAAACATCTCCAAGAAGCTTGACCCTTTTGAACCTTTTTGTTTAGCTTCTCCAAGAAGCTTGAACCTTTTGACCCTTTTGGCTAGCTTCTCCAAGAAGCTTGAACCTCTTGACCCTTTTTGCCTAGCTTCTCCAAGAAGCTTGGCCTTTTTGCTCCAAGCTTCTAAGAGAAGCTTGGCCCTTTTGGTCAAAGCTTCCAAGAGAAGCTTTGCCCCTTTGGTTTCTCTATATAAAGAGAACCTCTCCTCCCCTTTAGGAGGCTAGAAAATTGGTTCTTCAAGCCTCAAGAGACAAATCCTCCTCCATCTCTCTCATTTTCCTAAAAAGCTTCAAGTCCTACACCACCATTTACACTACAACACCAAGCTCTACCACCACCACTCCATTCCAAGAGCAAGGAGAGGAATTCCAGAAGCTAAGAGGCGACAAAGTTGGCCCAAGAAGCAACAAAAGAATTGATCTTCAAGGGTAAGTCCACTTTCCCTCTTTTGAGCTCATTTTTGCAACATTTCTTAGCCTTTCTTTCTTGCACATTTGAGCTCCGACCAAAACTGGAAAGATCATTATTTTGAGCTCATTTTCATGTCTCATTAAGGGCTCAACCCTGTTTGAGCCCTCCATGTTGCACTTGCTTCAATGTCCTCCTTAAATACCGTTTTCTTGCATGCTTTGGAAGCCCATTATGCTTCCATTTTTGGACGATTTGCAGGCCTAGAGATAGTCTTATTTTGACCTTCTTAACATGTTTCATTAAGGGTCTTTGGCCATTTGTGGAATATTTTGCATACCTCATGTTATAGCCTCTTTTGAGCCTTATTTTGCATTGCATTTCTAGCATGTTTTTATACTGTTTTGGCCATTTTACAGTTCTGGAAATATGCTTATTTTTTGTCCCTCTTCAATGTTGTAGAAGGGAATTTTTCAGTTTGGGCATTGTATATACCACTTGCCTCTTTGGCCATCTTTTGGCCCGTTTTCTTGCATAAAAGCTTAGCCATATCTATGTTTGTTTTTGAGGATTTTACAGTTCTGTAAATGTGCATATTTTTGGCCCCTCTTCAATATTGTAGAAGGGCCCGAACCTGTTCGAGGACAGTAGCTATGAGTTACTTCTTAATCTCATGTTTATTCCCCATTTTTGCATGCTTGTTTTGCCCTGTTTTTGTCCACTGTTTGGCCATGCTATAAACTAGTAAAATGCTAATTTTGGGGCTGCCTTGCTCATGTCTTTACATTCCATGTCCATATTGTGCACACATTGCATAGCTATAGGCCATTTCAGGTGCCTAAATTCGTATTTCGGGACTATTCCATGCATTTGGTGTCATTTCGCCTCATTTCAGGACTGTTTTACCCCATATTTCATTGCTGAAAATCCATTACCATGTTTGCATACCATTTCCCATGTCATTACATCGCATTCTATCATCGCCTCGGTTTGCGTGCCCATGTGCACGCATTTCGAGGCACTTCATTTTCATTCACCGGCATCCTATGTGAGTGTGGCTGAGGCTCGCTCATGTTGGTATAAGCCCATATCAGATTTCCATGTCATTTGCATTGCGTATGCAATTGCCTCGGTTTGCGTGCCCGTGTGCACGCATTTCGAGGCACTTCATTTTCGTCCACCGACATCCTATGTGAGTGTGGCTGAGGCTCTCTCATGTTGGTATAAGCCCATATCAGATTTCCATGTCATTTGCATTGCGTATGCCATTGCCTCGGTTTGCGTGCCCGTGTGCACGCATTTCGAGGCACTTCATTTTCGTCCACCGGCATCCTATGTGAGTGTGGCTGAGGCTCTCTCATGTTGGTATAAGCCCATATCAGATTTCCATGTCATTTGCATTGCGTATGCCATTGCCTCGGTTTGCGTGCCCGTGTGCACGCATTTCGAGGCACTTCATTTTCATTCACCGGCATCCTATGTGAGTGTGGCTGAGGCTCGCTCATGTTGGTATAAGCCCATATCATGTTTCCATGTCATTGCATTGCATTCCGCCATTGCCTCGGTTTGCGTGCATGTGTGCACGCATTTCGAGGCACCTTCTTTTTATCCGCCGGCATCCTATGTGAGTGTGGCTGAGGCTCACTCATGTTGGTATAAGCCCATTTGTCATTTCATCACATTTTATCATTGCCTCGGTTTGCGTGCCCGTGTGCACGCATTTCGAGGCACTTCATTTTCATCAACCAGCTTCTTATGTGAGTGTGGCTGAGGTTCACTCATGATTAGTATAAGTCCATGTTACATTTTCCACTCCATTTTCATTACATTCTGCCAATCGCCTCGATTTGCGTGCCCGTGTGCACGCACTTCGAGGCATCTCATTTTCATAGCATTTTATCATCGCCTCGGTTTGCGTGCCCGCGTGCACGCATTTCGAGACACATCATATCATTGTCTCGGTTTGCGTGCCCGCGTGCACGCATTTCGAGACACACATCATCGCCTCGGTTTGCGTGCCCGCGTGCACGCATTTCGAGACACATCATATCATTACCTCGGTTCGCGTGCCCGCGTGCACGCATTTCGAGACACATATCATCGCCTCGGTTTGCGTGCCCGCTTGCACATATTTCGAGGCACCTCATTTTCATAGCATTGAGTATGTTAGGATTATATATTAGTTGCATTTCATGCATATCATGCATATTGCATCATGTCCGGAATAGGAGTTAGCCCGGGCACGGGAAACGAGGTACATTTCGTACTCCGAGTGACGGAATGTGTCTTAATTCCCCAGTCACCGACACTCCGGATTATCCATGATGGAGTTAGGTTTTAGCTGTAGTTCCATGTGCATTCATCCTATATTGAGTTGCGCATTTCGATTCCTCGGCCATCATGCCTCGGTATGCGTGATTGGTGGCACGAAGATCGAGACATGCATATATCTGTGCAGATACATTGCTATGCCCCTTTCCTGCTCTCTGTTGCAGCAAAACAAAGAATCAACAACCTTTTGGGACTTGGCACGCATTTCAAGAACAGGTGTAAACAGAGGCTAATTGGGGCATTCCGGTGGATTTCCGCGCAAGACAACCCGGATATGCATCATCCATCAGAAGCAAGGCAGTCCCTGGCTTGCACGCCAGTTTTATTTGCTTTCTTAGCTAATTCATTAATTAATTAGAACTTTGTAATATTTCGGACTGTAATATTCTTTTATTCGGGACTGTAATATTCGGACTGTATATTTATTCGGACCCCCTGAGTGAGGGCACAACTGTAATAAGTGTGTGTGAGTGTGATGTATGTCTTCCAACCCCACGTCTTTCTCCCTTTTATTTATCCGCTTTTGATGGTTAGATTAGGGCATGTTTAAATTAGCATACAGTATGACAGCATGTTTTCATTCATTCATCTGTATTGCATGCACCGGGCTCGGCGCACCATACTAACTGCATCGTACTTTCAATTCCGAGTTGAATACATGGTAGTTGTAGCATCTCATATACCATCTTAGAATAGCCGAGCCTACTATAGTTGCATTTTTGCATGTGTTGCATTAGGCATTTCTGTATACTTAGGATCATGCATGATTTCTAATATAGTTTCTATTTTGGCTTGGAGTACTCGGTGAGTTTTATGCTTTAGCATCCTTGCATGCGTGTGAGTGTTGCCATGAATAGCATGCTTACCATGAGGCTATGTGCTTATGTGATATAACTGCCTGAATGCCTGTGGGTGAAGGTTGGGTTATCTGAATTGGAGTAAATCATCAAATGTTTCAAGCCTACCTGCGGGTAGCAAACCATTCTCAAAAACAAGCATGAAATGTTTTGTTCCAATTCGGGCGACCCGGTCTATACTTGTATGCTGTGCGCATCACATAGTAACCTAGGCTAATAACCGGTATAAGAACTCACAATGTTTTCAAAAATTGATATCATGGTTAGTAGAGGCCGGTCTATGACCGGGCGAGCGAGGGTGCTCACGAAGTGACCTTCCCCAATCGTACCCAAGTTCCCGAGCCGAGGCAACTTTGGTGATGACGGACACGTGGCCTTTTGGCACCGAGTCAGGGTTTCCTAAATTTCCCAAAATAAAATATTTAGGTGGCGACTCTGTATCTGGCAAAGCAGTCCATGTTTGGCACTTCTTTCAAAAAATCAGTTTTCCTAAAACGATTTGCCGAATTTGGACTCTTTGGTTCAGATTTAGAACCGTGACTGCGGAAAGTCGAGTTCGAGCTGTAGCGAGGTCCCCCCGCGGCCCTGTTACAATACCTTGCCATAGAGCCCATCTTTGAGGTATCGTGTCCTTTTTAGGGGTGATATCTCACAAGCTGGGAACTCACTCTCTGTTTCTCTCATGTGCGTTCTTTTCAATTACCTTCCCTCTTCTCACACATGATTTCACGTTCTTCTCTTTATATATATTTCTTTGACTTTTACAGAAAGAGAAGTATATAGTAACATACAACCCTTCAAAGGGAAATATATATGCATTGCTCAAGGACAAAGCAAAATCAAATGACATTTTGAAAGCAGCTTTCCATGTGAGAATCTCAATTCTTTGTGTTATATTGCCAGTAATTTAGTATACTTGTGTAAGATGATTTTACCTTGAATTACAGGCTCATGTGCTTCTGCATATCATTCACTAATCAAATCAGAATCAGCCTCCTTATAGGAAGCATCGAGAAACTGATCATTCAGTGTTTATGCGTTCTATTACCGATCTTCAATCTCATATTACTGAATCTTGTAAGATGGTCTCAGCTTTATATGGGCCTTTCAAGACCAAAGCTACAGAACAGGTAGGATGAATTTTTATAACTTGATTTTTTTTTTTCATATTTAATCAATATTGACTCTCGTTAGCTAAAATGTGTAAGTTTGCCCTGTAATTTTGCTTAATGAATGAAGATTAGTTATGAATTATATAAAAACAAACTGAGAGGTTAGGAAGATAAGATACATAATTGTCCATTCTAAAAGGTTTATCCGTGTTATCATCTGCTAGCACGCGATTTGTGATCCAGTTTGTACGATCCGAAATATGGGGCCTGCACTAAATTGGTGATGAGAGTTATTGTTTCTTTCACTCTATGTTGCTAATATAAAAAATTGACAAACTGAACATTTAGACTTTAAATTTTGGGAAAAATGTTAACCATACATAACTCAAGAAACTCAAGAGAATAGTGCAAACAGGAAGCAAATTGTGTTGTGGCCTTGACATGGTCAACTCATGTTAGGTATTTTCTGCTTGGTACTTTTGAAGGACTTATCCGCAAACAGAGAATGGATTTTCATTGTTTTCTGTCTTTAGGTATTTAGCAAATGTTAACCATACATAACTCAAGTATTAGTTTCTGTCTTTAGGTATTTTGGCTTGAAAAGATCAAACAGAGAATGGATTTTCATTGTTTTAAGTATTCACCACTGGATATTCTAATCAATCTGTCTCTACCTTTACAGCTGGGAGCCCCGTTCGTATCACAAATAAGAACTTCATTGACTATCTCTTCGTGCAGAGTTTGGAGGTTGCCATACAATATGATTTGCCAATGCAGATACACACTGGGTAATGCGTTTACGATTGTTAAGTGGTTTCATTTGATGTGTTTCCTTGCTGAGACATTTGGAAGAAGAAAATAACAACTTGGAATGCTTTTAGAAGTTTGGTATGGGCTAGATGTTTCAAGATATCAACTTATTTCTTTTTCACCTGTCCTATTGTGATAGATCAAACAGAGAATTAAGGCAAATCTGTTTTCTCTTTTTGTAGTGCTTGTTTGACTTTGACTCTTTATTGACTACATTTTTTTGTTCATTCTTTCCTCGCATCAGTTTTGGAGATAAAGATTTGGATTTAAGACTCTCCAATCCCTTGCATCTCCACACCCTTCTTGAGGACAAGAGATTCTCTAAGTGTCGCTTAGTACTTTTACATGCATCCTACCCATTTTCAAAGGAAGCATCATATCTAGCCTCCGTTTATTCTCAGGTAAGATATTGAAGATTACAATGAACAATACGTTGGGATGTCTTTCTTTGATGTTAAACTTGCTAGTTCTCTAACAAAGCAATGCATTCAATCTTTAGGTTTACCTTGATTTAGTAAAGAAATCTCATAAAAAGATAAAGAAAATTACAAAACTGGCAAAATCTGGCACAATAAATTTCTCAAGTTTAGAGGTCATAATTAAACATTTTTACCCTTTTGTATTGAACTTAGATTAATTTGTTTAAAATCATAAGGTGGACGGAAGGTAGAGGATAATAATAGCAGAATGCGAACTGTAGGAGGACGTGCTGCAATACTCAAGGCTCTTTTGAATTTCCTTCCAATTTTTATTCATTCCTGTTTAAATTCTATAAGGGTCAAGGCTTTTTCAAGAACCTAAAAATAACTAACTAGATAACTCTTTATAAGAATCCATCTGCTTCTGACTCACTCCCACATTAAATAAAAATTCAAAGTTATTTATTTTGGGTGGGCATCCATTTATGTGATCTTTATTTGACAATTCGGGCTTTTAGATTGTGTCACAATGTCCTATAAATGAACTGTGCTTTTTTTTGTGTGCGCGCGCGCACGTGCACAGGCCTGGGATTGGCCTGATTTGTCCTATGTTTATTAATTTCAGAGAATGCAAAAAAGTTCTTTCTTAATTTTCATTAACCCATATTGGCACTGCCAACTGCAGAAACCTTTGAAACTACTTTTATTGCATTATTTTGAAACCAATTATAAGAGATACAAGGACCTCCAAAACCCTTCTCTAGAATGGTACTTTGGTAAATGCAGTCATCAATTTTGCTTTAGAGGATGTTGTGTCTAGGTGTTTGAATCTAGTGGAGTCCTCTTTATTCTCCTCCACCAGAGGAGGTAATTTGTTGTTTTTCTTGGTGAGGCATTTATGTGGATAGTCTCTTGAAAAAGAGACAAAAAGGAATGGATATGATATGTGGGATGCCAATGTTATTCTGTAAAAGTATAGAAACAAACCGTGGCCCAAACCTGATTTTTATGGATATATTGCTTCTGTTAGTGTCATCACATGTCTTTGCAAGTTGAGATTCATAGCTGAAGAGTAAATATGTCCCACCCATATGTTATTTCAGATTATCCAAAGCATTTCTCATTGAGCACCTCTTGATTCTAGAATTGAACAGTAAAAGTAAGTGTTTTTTATGTTTCTGTTTTTGGTCCTTTATCACTCACAATGAACTCTTTCTCCTACAGGTTCTTTTGGGGTTCTCTGCCCTTGTTGGTGCTAGTGCTTGGGTGGATCTACTGGTGCGTCTAAAGTATCATTTTTACTTTAATAATTGATAGATGAGTTTGCTTTTTAATTATTAATTTTTAACTTACAATAAGCTGCACTAAACTGGCTAGACTCAAAACCCACATAATAGCTTGATTAAGATGAAACCAAACTTGGGGATTACATTAAGTGAGTAGATTTGTTTTGCAAAGTGATGGCAAGGCTTTTGTGAGTCACTTCTAATGAATTTTAAATTTATACATTTTAAATTTTGATAATTTTTTTGAGTAATTTTTTTGAATAAGTAGCATTTCTAATTTACTGGCTTTTAGCTAATAATTTCACAAGGAACCCAATAACATGATTTCATATGAATTATTTTACCTGATAAACTAAGATCATAATAACTATCCTTAATAGTCCAAAGTAATGATGAACCATATTACATACACAGTAATTATGTTCCCTAATCCTCATTAATATATTAGTAAGAGTAATAATTATGTTTCTAAACCCTTTAAAGATGTTACTTATACCAAAGAAGGTATGTTTGTTCAGATTGCTTTTCAAGTACTAGTGAAGGCATTGGTTAGCATGGATCCAGGTGATGACACGGAGTTCCACGGAGTTTCTAAAGAAACAATTTCAAGAATTCATGGCTGGTCTCATGTCTTTACCAATTAACATACCTAGAAGTAGACTCCACAAGTCATTACAGGCAAGTTAATTATATAGTCACATTAATTTCTTTATTTTTCTTATTTTACACTATTATGAGAAATTAATAATAAATTCGAAGATGGGTTGTTTCAGGCAAAGAAGAAAATGTTTCAGGCAAAGAGGGAATATGATGAAGTTTTTTTTATTTGTTCTTGTTCTTTTACTTTTCCCTCCCTCTAATTCTTTTTATCTTGTTTAATTAGATTATAGCGTACTGTATGGTTTCAAATGTATCATCTGTTGCATATAGTTTAGGCTCATCTTTGGATATAGTTGGAAGACAAGTGGTATTTTTAATATTATAAGCCATATTAGTGTGCTTTCTATTCCTTTTTAATTTTTTTTGGGCAAATTACACTTCTTGACCATTTTCATTTTAATTGATGTATTTAAAGTCTGAATTGTTTCTATTCTTAGGTATGCAATGCATTGTTTCTTATTTTTAATTTTGTTTTCAAGTTTAGTTTATTTATTATTTTAATAAACATCAATTATTAGTTCTTGATAATTGTTTGACAGGTATTTTTCAAGCTTAGTTTATTTATTATTTTAATACACATCAATTATTAGTTCTTGATAATTGTTTGACAGGTATTTTTTTTATTCAACCATATAAAATTAGCACAATTTTAAAATTTTAAAAAAAAAGGCTATGGCAACGTTTAAAAAACGTCAACATATCCCATCCCAACGACTAGATTTTTAAAATGTATGAATGTCTATGACGGCGTTTTCAAAAACGTCGCTAAATGTCATAGTGACGTCATAGCCAGCTAGGAAAGGACATTAAAAACGCCGCCTATAGTAATATAACGACGTTTTTCAAACGCCATAAAGTTATAGCGACGGCCGCGTCATCGGCGTTCGGTACTAAACGTCACAAAAAGAAATAGCGGCATTTTTAGTGCTTTTAGCGGCATTTTTTAAACGCCGCTAAAAGTGAATTTTCTAGCAGTGAGTTGGGTTCTAACTTCTATGCTTTTTTTATTTTATTTTATAAATATGTTCAATTTTCTTTGGTTTGGTGAAAACAAGGACAGAAAATTATGAATAAATCAGAGAAATTTTGAACCAGAGAAAATTAGTCAAAAACAGAAAAATTTGTGAGCAAAATTTTAACCTAGAGAAATTTTCTAGCACAGAGAAAATTTAAAAAATTGAGCAAACGAGAGAAATTTTGATTCAGAGAAATTTCAAAACAGAGACAAATTTCAGACAAATTTCTCTAGATCAAAATTTCTCTAGAAAAATCTTGAGGGACCTCAACCACTATGCAAATATTACATGTTCTTTATCCTATAAACTTAATACCAAATACCTTAAAAAAATTGCCCAAAAATAAAAATATAAGCAAAAATGTTGTAGAGTTACATAATTAATTTTAATTATATTTGGATTTAAATTGAGTGTCCTCCTTATACATTACAACAAAATCAAACACATAAATTAAAATAATTGAAGAAAATAATATGATGAAAAATAAATGGGATTGAACAAAAATCTTCTTCAAACTCTTGGTCTCTTTGAAACCACTTTGAGTTTGAGGGGGGACCATTAGTAAATATAATAGTAAATATATCTTTTATATATATTATATAGTAGCATGTATTATTTTCATAATAGGATAAATAAGATAAGCGGGGAAAAAAGCAAATTAAATAAAACTCTAATAATAGAAAAATTGAGAGTAAAATATATTTTTTTATTTTAATAATTAGATTTGATTTATTAAAAAAAATTCAAGTTCAAATTTAGCAATATATATAAAAATAAGATAATTGTGAGAGAAAAAAAATAAATTAAATCAAACTCTAATAATAGAAGAATTGAGAGTAAAATATTTCGTTTACGTTTTTAATAATTAGATTTGAAACATTTTAAATTAAAGTTTATCATATCTTTTTTAGTATATATGCATATCCATATCCTTCTTATTTCAAATTTTACCTTTTTTCATAAAAAATAAATTTTTATTAGAAATTAGAAAAAATGAAAAGGAAGATTTATAAGACTGCCAAGTAAGAAAGATAATAATAGACGAATTGAGAATAAAATATTTCATTTATTGTTTTAATAATTAGATTTGAAATATTTTAAATTAGAATGTATTATATCTTTTTGAGTTCTATATGCACTAGTATAATACCTGTGCTATGCACGGGTTAAAATAAATAACTAAAATTATTTTTAAAATTAAATTATAACAAAAACTTTATTTATAATATAAAATAAAATTTATTTAATATGAATTAGTTCCCATATAATAATTATATTTACGATAAAATATAAATATATTTCGTCTTGATGAATTTCGTAATTTTTGTTTTTCAATTTACCAATTATCTCATATCTATTATGTAAAACAGTACTGGTAGGAAGCCCAAAAATCTGTGGCTCGAATGGCTTGAAACTGCCAAAACGACGCAAAACGACGTCGTTTTGACAGTTTCGAGCCATTTGAACCACACATTTTGTGGCCCTCAAACATTATTCTATGTCAAATCAATTACCTTATCAATAAATCAAAATTGAAGAATAAATAAAAAATAGAAAAAAATATAGAGTATCAGTGACCCCAATCTTCAACCCACTCCTCAAATAAGATTTCAATAATTTCGATCCTGCTAGGTTGCTAGTTATAACCTCTAAAACAGTCTTATTAAATATTAGTTAATTATATTTACTAATATTTTAGAGGTTAGACCAATTGAACATTTTACAAACCCTAGAGCCATTTTCTTAATTTGAACTCCATATAGATCATTTTTAATTTTTGATTTTTTATATTTTTAATTGTTTTATATTAAAAAAATTTAGAACTAATATACTACACAAATAAATTAAACTGAATATGTATATAAAACAATTTAACTCTAGCCCATAGGCTTAGAGTATTTGAATGAAGATGTGTTAGACCATTTCAATGGCTAGTACCTAAATCTCAATATTTATTTAGTGCGTAAATTGAGCCAAAATGATTACTTGACTTATAGTTAGCATGGTTCAAATTAGGCCTGTAAATGGATCGGATTCGGATCGGATCTGTCAAAATCCGAATCCGATCCGATTATGTCAAACCCGAATCCGATCCGAATCCGTTTAGTCTATATCCGATTATAGATATCCGAATCCGCTGATTTCGGATATCCGATCCGATAATCCGATCCGATCCATTTATTTATTTATTGAGCTACAATTTTATATAATTTGATTTTTTTTTCATTTTGTGTTTTTTTTCATTCAAATTGAGAATACTCGGATTGGATTATCGGGTTATCGGGTCGGGTCAAATTTTTGCAAATTCAATCCATTTAATAAACGGATTAAACGGATTCGGATTATCGGATTATCGGATCGGAGTTTTTTGTAAACGGATTCGGATTATCGGATCGGATTCGGATCGGATTCGGGTTAAATCCGATCCATTGACAGCCCTAGTTCAAATAAAAGGTAATGCATGTACTATATGTGAATTTATAAAAAAAATTTCTCATTTGTTAATAAATTTATGCATAATCCACATTTCAAATAAGAATTTTATAAATTTTTAAGAGTTAATCACAAACTTTAAAAAATAAAATAAAATAAAAATAAACATGATACATTATAAATATGTATGAAATAACTTTATTAATAAACCATTTTTATTAAAAAAATTCTATACTTAATCAAATAGTTCTTCTAGCATTTGAAAATTTAATATTTATGAGAAAATTTAATATTTTCAAATACTCCAAACATTTTTCACATTTAAAATTTATGAATAAATTTATGTAATTTTAAAATTTTATACTTTATTAAAACTTCTAGCATTACAAAATCAATAATTAAGTTTTATCAAATATGCTTTAAATCTAATCATCAACCCATTTTTTAAACAAAATTTTCTCATTCAAAATTTTACCAAATATTTATTTAAGAAAACTATCCACATATTAGTGCACCATGTTTACGATCATTATTAAGCTTATGCAACTTAGGCCCTAATCTAAATGCACCTTGTATTTTTTAAATTTTGTTTAATGTTTGGCATGACACATAAAATGGTTATAAATTATAAGTAAAATTTTAAATTATTACCTTAAAATAAATTGTAAATTTATTTGGTGCAATATAACTTTTGATAATCTATGAAACATTTTTATTGTGTAAATATACATAATGTCTCAAAAGTTATTACCAAGACGAAAGATATGAAACTCTTATATTCATATGTATTTAAGGATTTCAAATATTTCAAATAAGTTTTAAAAAAAGGAGTTACAAATTGTAATTTAAAATTACAACCAAATAAACTATCACACAATAAAATGTAATATAATATAATATAAAAATATAATAAGTATAACATTATTTAAGAAAAAGTGCACCAACTATAAAATCTGAAAATTAAAAGCAAACCTTATAAAAATTTTGAAATATGAAATCATGAAAATTACAAAACATAAATGCATAAATAATATTATAACCATATGTATCACCCAAAAGAAGAAGAAACTTCCAATAAAAATTTGTTAATAGATATGCAAATTTTCTCAATAGCCTTTATTATCCATATTTATGTACTTGATAAATATAGATTTTAAACCGTTGAACCTCGACCAAAGATATTGGAGATTTATTTTATAAAATACACTTAGATTAAATAAACATGCAATAAATTTTTAGAAATTAACATAATTGTTAGATGCATAATAGAAATAAGGATGCGGAGGCTAAAGATTAGAAATTGATCTTTATAAAAAAACCATAAACTTACAATGAAAAAATTTATCAATTGAATTCTTCACAATTATTCCATCACTAACAATTACAACATTTGATGAACACCGACTCTAAGTTGACTCGATTCCAATAAGTGCAAGAGAGAAGATTTATGGGAGATGCGAATTACTTTTCACAATTTGTGATACACAATTTTAAATTTTTAAAATTGATTTAGTCTTCTTTCTTTTTAAAAGTCATAAATAAAGAGAAAATTAGATTTTTTTTAATAGTTATATGGCACACTTTCAAATTTTAAAATGGGTTAGTATACTTTCCTTCGAAATTTCATAAATCATTAGATAGCTATATTTTTATTGTTGAGAAAGTGATACCCAATAGATTTTTTTTTTAATTTTTTAATAATAAATAAAAATTAATTAAGAAACTTAGTATGTGCGTTTGGAAATAAATAAATAAATAAATAATTTTAAAAGCTTACTATATTGAATTTTGAAAGGAGCATTATTATAAATTTTGAAAAAGATTTCTATATTAGTTATAGCATAGATAATGTGACCATTTGAAAAATTTTATAAATTTTAGATTCTGTTGAATTGTTTATCATATAAAGAAAAGGTTTTATAATTTTTAGAAAGACCATTTTCTTTTCTTTATATATATATAGATAGATATCCATATCTTTTTTTATTTCAAATTTTACTTTTTTTTTCATAAAAAATAAAAAAAAATTTAGAAATTAGGAAAAATGGAAAAGAAGATTTCTAAGACTGTCAAATAAGAAAATAATAATAAAAGAATTTAGAGTAAAACATTTCATTTATTTTTTTACTAATTAAATTTGAAATTAGTATTTATTATATCTTTTTGAGTTCTATATGTATATCCATATTTCAAATTCTACTTTTTTTTTCATAAAAAAAAATAATTTTATTAGAAATTAGGAAAAATGGAAGGGAATATTTATAAGGCTGCCAAGTAGGAAAGATAATCTCAACTTTGAGAGTTTAGAAACATCGAAAACTATACTACATTTGTAAATATATATAGTACAGATTTTCGTTCATTCTATTAAAAATACATTCCTTATATTATAAAAAGATATACAATATTATTAAATATTCAAAATAAAAATACACTAATGTTAAATATGATATTTTCCTTTTTTTATTGACTCGTCTTCATTGCCTATATATACATATTGCAATAGCTAATCCGTACATATAAGCAACCCCTTTCTCATACAACAAAGAGAGACAAAACAATGGCAACAGGATTCAAGGTTTTGATCTCCCGTATCATCTCATCCTTCCAATTCTACCGCTCCAAAAACCCTTCCAACATCTCAGAAAATCCTGTCCCTTCATTCCTCCAACTCTCCCAAAACCCCATCTTCATTGATTGCCCGCCGGTGACCCCACCCTTTTCAAACCCCACTACTCCTCCTTCAAGCATCACATGTCCTCCATCTTCTCATCCGTCAGCTGTGGGTTCGGAGCTCGGCACATAGTACACCTCTGAAGACGACCTCACTGAATCACTAGAATTCAAGTGGGGCGAGACGCCGCATTGCGAAATCTACAACTCCTCCATCTCCGGCGATTCCGACAACGACCTCTTCTCTCCTCCTCCGCCACACATGGTGGCAAAGAAAAAACAACGGAGCAAAAAAAAGAAAGCGACGACACGACACCGTATCATCACTTCCTCGACCGACAGTGAGTTGTTTGGTGATGAGAGAGACGGGGAAGAAGAAGGGATCGTAACGCTAGTTTCGTTTTCACGAAATCACAAGAAGAGGATGAAGGGAGCGAAATGCAATGTTTCAAAAGGAGGAAAGGTGTGGTCACCGAAGATTGAGTCGCCGGTGAGGTTGTCGGGGTTAAAGAAGCTGATACCGTCGTTTGAGGCAAAGGGAAAAGTGAAGGAGAGCTTCGCGGCGGTGAAGAAATCAAAAGACCCGTATGAGGATTTCAAGAGATCGATGATGAAGATGATATTAGAGAAGCAAATGTTTGACGTGAGAGATTTGGAGCAGCTGTTGGTGTGTTTTTTCTTGCTGAATTCGCGTCATCGTTACGGGGTTATTGTAGAGGCTTTTACTGACATTTGGGAGACATTGTTTTTTAATACTAGTTGAATTTCCGCTCATCATCATTGAGTTTCTTTCAATGTTCTTTGAAGTTTTTGATAATTGTTAAAAGAAAAGATTGAAAAACAAATTTACTAGCTTTGTGTTATTAATTATTAGAATCTATGATTACTAATGTGCTGATGGGAATGAATTTGGTCATGCATGCTCTCTGTTCCTTTTGTTTGTTTGCTTTTTCTTTTTTTTTTTCCTTGTTTTTTGTGATCTAAAATATTTGACTTAAAAATGGGTCTCTTTTTGTTTGTGGTGGGATTTAGGAATTTAATATAATAGACCTGAAATTTTAAATGTTCAAATACAAAATCCCACTCCAAACAAAAAAAGACCCATTTTTAAGTCAAATATTTTAGATCACAAAAAATAAGAAAGAAAGAAAAAGCAAACAAAAGAAAAAGGGAGCATGCATGACCAAATTCATCACCATCAACACATTAGTAATCATAGATTCTAATAATTAATAACACAAAAACCAGTAAATTTATTTTTTAATCTTTCATTTTAACAATTATCAAGAGCTTCAAAGAACATTGAACGAAACTCGATGATGAGTGGAAATTAACTAGTACTACAAAACAATGTCTCCCAAATGTCAGTAAAAGCCTTGTAATGATTATGCGAATTCAGTGAGAAAAAACACTCCAACAGCTGCTCCAAATCTCTCACCTCAAACATTTGCTTCTCTAATATCATCTCCATCATTGATCTCTTGAAATTCTCATACGAGTCCTTTGATTTCTTCACCATCGTGAAGCTCTTCTTCACTTTTCCCTCCGCCGCAAACAACGGTATCAACTTCTTCAACCCCGACAACCTCCCTAGTGACTCAATCTCCGACGACCACACATTTCCTCCTTTCGAAATGTTGCATTTCGCTCGCTTCATTCTCTTCTTGTGATTTTGTGAAAACGAAACTAGCGTTACGATCCCTTCTTCTTCCTCGTCTCTCTCGTCGCCAAACAACCTACTTTCGGTTGAGGAAGGGCTGATACGATGCCATGTCATCGCTTTCTTTTTTTTGCTCTGTCATTTCTTCTTCGCCGCCGTGTGCAACGGAGGAGGATGAGGGAAGAGGTCGTTGTCGGAATCGCCAAAGATGGAGGAGTTGTAGATTTCGCGACACGGCGTCTCATCCCACTTGAATTCCGATGATTCGGTGAGTTCATCTTCAAAGGTGTACTGTGTACCAAACCCACAGCCGACGGATGAGAAGATGGACATGTGGTGCTTGAAGGAGGAGCGGTGGGGTTTGAAAAGGGGTAGGGTCACCGACAGGCAGTCAATGAAGACGGAGTTTGGAGAGAGTTGAAGGAATGAAGGGACAGGATTTTCTAGGAAGTTGGAAGGGTTTTTAGAGCGGCAGAATTGGAATGATGAGATGATTCGAGAGATCAAAACCTTGAATCCTTTTGACGTTGTTTTGTCTCTCTTCGTTGTATGAGAAAGTGGTTATTTACATGTACGGATTAGCTATTCCAATATGTATTCATAGGCAATGAAGATGACTCAACAAGAAAGGAAAATATCATATTAAATATTTAATATTATTGTGTATTTTTATTTTAAATATTTAATATTATTGTATATCTTTATATAATATAAAGAATGTAGTTTTCAATAAAATGAAAGAAAACCTATACTATATACTATCTATATATATACAAATGTAGTATAGTTTTCGATGTTTCTAAATTCTCAAACTTGGTCTCATTCAAAGTTGAGATTATCTTTCCTAGCAGCCTTATAAATATTCCTTTCCATTTTTCCTAATTTCTATTGTAAATTATTTTTTTATGAAAAAAAAGTAAAATTTAAAAGAAAAAAGATATTGATATACATATAGAACTCAAAAAGATATGATAAATTCTAATTTCAAATATTTTAAATCTAATTATTAAAAAAATAAATGAGATATTTTGGTTGATATAACGTTGGCCAATCTTCCCCTACTTAAGTTCATTCACAAAGTTCTTTTAGGGATTTTAACACTTTTGTTTCTTGCTGTGTGTGAAAGCCTACAAAAAGGTTTATCAGACAAGTTCTGAAAGTCAGTTCAAAGTCGCTTTGCTTCTCTCTCTCTCCCTCTCTCTCTCTGCGGGAATTGAGAGCATTAAAAGCACAAATATCAGCCTCTTGAGACTGGGGACACAAAAAATGTTATCAGGACTCATTAGGCATTGCCATTTGTTGATGAGAGGCTGATTCCAACGTCAATTTTGCTTCCTACTCGGTGGCCTCATCCCCAAACCAACGAAAAAGTCATATACCTTCCCTTACAGCAAATCCATACATATATCCATTCATGTGTATATATTCATATTTTGTGGGGTAGTGAATTAAATTTAAGCCCTTGACTATTCATTGTATTTGAAGTCCGTACGTTAATCACATTTTCATTGCTTCACTTCACCCATTCTTGATCAATTTTTGAATCAATCGTTACGGACAATGAGCCCAAATGTTGCAGGACAGAAGGCCACATGGCCCCATTTGTTTGGAATTATAGGAAAAGGATTGGGATTGATACTAAGGTTAGACCCACTATATGGGATGTTTGTTTTGAGAGATGGAAAGAAGACTCATAATCCCTTAGTATTAGGATAGGCCTTGAAAGGGGAATTGGGATGGAAAAGGTAGAAGTGGTGTTAGAAAAATAGTCCTAAGGACTAGAAATTTTTATTTTTTTTTAATTTTTTACATGTTGGGAATTTTTTTTTTTTTTTTGAACATTAATGTTTAATGTTTTTGCATTTTTTTATTTTAATTATTTTACATAAAAATAATTTAACAATCCCTATACTAACAACTATCATCAAAACAAACACAATTTTACTTAATCCCCTCACTATCAATCCCCTTACTATGAATCCCTTCCATTCTATTTCTGAAAACAAACGGGGTTGATAATTGAAATGGTTGCTGAAAAGAAAACCAGGAAAGGAAAGAGAAACCTATGATATATTTGTTAACAACTCGCTACAGATTTATCTATTAAAACAAATAAATTCTATTTACAGTCGAAAAATATCAGTCCATTCCTCTATTCAACCAGGGGTTTTAAATACCGGCAGTTATGTATTGTATGGGCCATTAAGTAACAGGATTTTGAACTTCTGATACCATTATTTACTAATATATCGACCACTACTGTCCAATTTCGACCACTACGCCGATGTTTATACATGTCCCTATGCTCTTGTTTAAATCTATGCTCCTGACCCTACATGCTAATAACCAAAACCCACCACAATTCCATTTATCCTGCGGAACTATTAAATTTACAGGTTTCTTTTTAACCTGTAAAAGTGCAATAGAAAATCATGTGCCACATAAATAAGGAAATTGATTGACCACAAACAAATAGAACAGAAGGAAGTAGACTTACTGGGAAGGTTTCTTAGTACAAGTACACTTTTAGATTGTCAGCTTTCACTGATTAGAGTGTTTAGTCGATCAACTGCAGACTGTATTTTGTGCCTTTCTTCAAGGACCATGTTGTCTTCCTCAGATGACTGCATTATGATCATATGGAAGAGAATTAACTTACATGTGCACGGAAACACAACTGATGACTAGTTGCTAAAAGCATAAAAATGGTGTTGGGCTATTTAGTCACTAGCTGTTCAAAGATAGAACTGATGTGCTGCAACAGTGCAAAAATCAGATTTAATTTAGTAAGAAAAGAAAATAACTCCAATAATTGTAGGCAGTGTGAGCATGTTAATTAACCAAACAGTGTAACATTTTAAGTACTTACCCTAAGAATGAAGCTCCTTTGGGAAATCTATGTTTTGGACATGCTCAGGAACTACTGCTTTTGTTAGAGAATGAAATTTAGCAGAGGGAGGAAACTGGCAAACAAGGAAGTAGTGATTACATCAAGCAGTGACTACCCTTGTAAATATACTGACAATCATGCTCCACTAAAATCTCAATAACCTTTATTTTCTAGTTTCTTAAAAGTTCAACTCAACTGGACAAAACTTGATCCCTGTTTACTAGGGTTGGAAACATAAAATTGTCTCCTCTAATTGGATCCATACATAGCCATAAACTCAAGTAAGTTCAAACGTCTGTGTCCTTTATCTTGACATCAATCCATGCCTCATTTGGCCTACTTCCTTCTAAACTTTCAATTTAGATAAAATTACTCTTTTGTGACTTTGCACCAGTTGGGCTTCTTGCACACAATAATACCATCTTCATCGGCTTTACCTAAATTGATATTCAACTGGTGCCAGTTTTAACTTCCTACAGATGCATTCACTTCTTATTCCATCATCTCTTTTAACACCTTTGACTCATCTTAACATCTTCATTTCAACAATTACTCAATTTTTCAAACATATTTCTTAACTATCCAACTTATATTCTAAGAAGCACAGACACAACCCAACATGATAATTTTCAAAAAATGCAAGACACAAAACGTGAAGGATATGCACAAAATATATGATTTTATATATTTATTACATGTCATATATAAAAATATATCATCCAAATATAATAAAAATGCAAAATAATACTAATTTATTATAAATCTACATTTTTTTTGGAACAAACATTACTGTTTTTCTTTTATCATTAGATCTTAAATTAATTTGCTCAAATTTATAATTAGTTTAATGTGTTTTAAGCGAGAGCATGTTTCCCCCAAGTGTCCGAAGTGTGTTTGGGTCTACAAAAATTAAAATAATTAAATAAAAATTAATATAACACGTTTGGACAAGTTTCTGTCAGGAAGTGTTTAAGCGAGAGCATGTTTCCCCCAAGTGTCCGAAGTGTGTTTGGATCTACAAAAATTAAAATAATTAAATAAAAATTAATATAACATGTTTGGACAAGTGTCTGTCAGGAAGTGTCCAATGACTGTGAGTGTCCAACATGGATCCAATACAGATAAGACATGAACATGCTAGTCCATGCTTCTTAACTTATATCATATTAAGCAGTCATTTGATTTCATTGTAGCTAATAAATATACATTTTTATCATCAACAAGGCATGCTGCTGTCACTACATAAGGGTCTACAAGTATAGAAATAGGAAACATCAAATGAATTCTGGAAACAAACCTTCCAATCTTGGATTATTATATTATAGATAAAGTTCTAGACTATATAATTTTATTGTCCTTGAAATAGAAACATATACACAAAGCTCAGTTCACTATAAAAAACAAAATGATCAAATTTTGGATAATGTTTTGTTGCCTTAAAATGAAAGATAAACTTTAAAGGTAAATAGGACGACAATGATGTCTCTTGCTTTAGGTGCAAAATCATACCTGTACCACGAGTATACTCTGTAAAATGAAGTCAATATCTGTCTTGCATGATGAAAGAATTTTCCAGACTTTAACATCCTTATGCATCAGTAGGACAACAGAAACAATTGCAGTTATCCTACTCTTTTCAGTTACCAAAGATCCCATCTTCCTTAAAACAAGATTGAGTAGTTTGTTGCTCCTATAAAACAAGATATAGCAAGGCAGGAAATAATAATGTCTTGTGCTTCTAAGGACTGGGATGCGGGATTCATCATCATCTTCTGGAAAGCACTGCATCAGAAGTAGAAAGATTCAATATTAAGTGGGTATTGTGACAAAAAGTAGAGGCCAAAGAAGTAGCATGATAAAACATTAAAACATCTCCCGAAGATATACATGCCCATAGCTTTTGCTTGGGCCCATGGAGCACCAAGGACCTAATTAGAAAATAAACTACAAAAACTAACCATGATCTTTTTTTTTGGTTGCAAAGTTTCAATCAAAAATATGCTGGAACAATTCAAATGTTAAAACCTATCACCTACTTCACTCACTTAAACCTACTCCACTAAACCTAACCCACTACACCACTACCACCTCACCTACTCCACTAAACCTAACCCACTACACCACTACCACCTCCACTTCACCTACTCCTTACCTACTACACACTCACCCTCTTCTATATATAGGAATCATGAATCATTGTAATAAATATCAATCAAATATCAATCAATAATATACATCAATTTTTCTAACATGGTATCAGAGCAAGGTTAAGCTCTTGGTATTCTTCGCCTTCCGGCGGGCGGCAACTTTGCCTTGACCGCCCGCCGGACCTCAACCAATTTGAGACCTCCATCAACTCGCAAGATCTCTCTCATACTTTCTCTTTCTAGAACAAGCCATGGCTCGAAACCATGCGGGTTGAAGCCAGATCTGTCATCAACTTTAACATGGTATCTGATCAGCTTTATCATGCAGCTCCAGATGGTGAAGCATCGTTACAGCACTCAACATTAGAGCTGTTGGGTTTGCCAGATTCTTTCCAGCAATATCAGGTGCAGAACCATGCACAGCCTCAGCAAGAGCAATGCCTCCCTCACCAATATTGCAGCTTGGTGTTAAGCCCAAGCCTCCAATCAACCCAGCACAAAGGCCACTGATAATGTCACCATACAGATTAGGCATCACTAGAAGGTCAAAAAGAGCTGGATTTTTCACAAGCATCATACAGCAGTTGTCAATAACAACTTCCTCATATGTTATGTCAGGATACTTCTCGGCAACTTCGCGACAACACTTAAGAAAGAGACCGTCAGTTTTCTGCATGATGTTGGCTTTGTGGATTGCAGACACTCTCTCTCTACCATGGGCCTTAGCATAGTGAAAGGCATATTCAGCCACCCTCTTTTCCTTTCTTTTTCTCCACTAGCCGACATACACCTGCATAAAGAGCCCCTTTTCTTTTTTTCTTTTTTTTTTTATTTATTTAATCCACCCCACTCCACTTTCTCTTATTTTAATATATCTCTATCTATATATATCTATGTTTCTTTTAATCTATTGCACAGCCCATTCTTATTAGTCTTATTATTATTCTTATTATTATTATTTTTTTGTTTCTTTTTTTATTTTTGCACAACCACAAAAACAAAAAAAAAAACAACCAGGCATAAGACGACCTTGCACACCACACTCCTTTTATTCATGTCGGGACTCCCCCCGTTCACCATTTTACATCAAAAAAAAAAAAAAAAAAAAAAAAAAACACAAACAAAACCACCACACCCACAGTGGGATTTTTTCTTCTCTACTCAGCCGCCGGTCTTTTCTTCTTGCCTCCGTCCTGGGTGGTCCTTGCCGGTGTTGCCTCCGTGCTTCCTAGACCACCAAGCAAGTTGCCTCCTCCCTGCTCCTCCACTACAGCATATGGTGGACCTCCAAATCGGAACATCACGGTGGCCTTCCGCTTCAGCTCCTTGTTTTCTGCCTTTAGCACACTTATCTCTGCTCGCGCATCCTTATACATGCGTTGGAGCAAAGCCAGCTGGGAGTTTAACTGTTGCACCTCATTTGTCCTGCTCTGCAGCCGGTGCGACAAGTTTGTGACCGCAGTCATGGTTTCCACACATGACTTCAAAGTATACTGATTGGCCTCAATATCAGTTTGCACCGCCATTTTTTGCTCCACCGACCGCATCGGAAAGTTCAACGGAGCAAAACCAGAGGTGTTTGGTTGAGGTTCACTGGCCACCGCACCAGTTATTTCTCTTGTGGGCTCGTTCAGTTCTGGAAAGAGCGTGAGCAGACCACGGGAAGAGGAGGCCATGTTTTGGGTAGCTGGACGGGAAGAAGAGGCCATGTTGCTGAGTGTTTCAGAGACGGGTTGGTTACAGAGTATTACAGAGTTTCTCTCTCAGCACAAGGAACTCTCTTTCTCAGCAACACGAAGGATTTTTCAGAGGTTTCTCTCAGTTTTTCTCTGCCTCAGCCTCTGCCTTCGTCTTGGTTATATAGCCAAGGCGGCCACGCGCATCGCGCGCCTCTTGACGCCCGACAAACTGGCACGCCTTTTCATGGCACATCTTTTGATAAAGTGGACACGCCTTTTGATGGCATGTCTTTTGATGGCACGCCTTTTTATGAATTGGGCACACCTTTTGAGGGTGCAACTTTTTATGGGTCCGACAAGACTCTGTAAACTGTCCCGACATTGATTCCGGTTAGCTCCTTCATGGGTCCGACAAGACTCTGTAAACTGTCCCGACATTGATTCCGGTTAGCTCCTTTATGGGTCCGACAAGACTCTGTAAACTGTCCCGACATTAATTCCGGTTAGCTCCTTTATGAGTCCGACAAGACTCTGTAAACTGTCCCGACATTGATTCCGGTTAGCTCCTTTATGGGTCCGACAAGACTCTGTAAACTGTCCCGACATTGATTCCGGTTAGTTTCTACAAGGGTCCAGCAAGACTCTGTAAACTGTCACAACAACTGTCACAACATTGTCTGCTACAACGGTCCGACATGACCCCATAAACTGTCTTCTACATCGGTCTGACACCCCCATACAGTGTCCTCTACAACGTTATGACACCCCCATACCGTGTCCTCTACAACGTTATGACACCACCATCCAGTGTCTTCACCAATGGTCTGACACGACCATACAGTGTCACCTATCCTCTTTTATTTTTATGTATTTTCTTGTTTTGTAACTCTCTCCAAACTCAAGTTGGTTAGTTCCTATCCCCCTTGAGTTTGCGGGGGGCTGTTAAAACCTATCACCTACTTCACTCACTTAAACCTACTCCACTAAACCTAACCCACTACACCACTACCACCTCACCTACTCCACTAAACCTAACCCACTACACCACTACCACCTCCACTTCACCTACTCCTTACCTACTACACACTCACCCTCTTCTATATATAGGAATCATGAATCATTGTAATAAATATCAATCAAATATCAATCAATAATATACATCAATTTTTCTAACAAAAACCAACCACCAAAAAAATGTGGAAAATATTTTGAGGATTCTTTACATCTGGAAAACCAATGCCAGTAATTGATGAATGACAAATAAATATTATACTAGCATATGTTGGTCCAGGGGCATGGAGGAGGCTTGGTAACCAAAAAATGGTTGTTAGCTCTAGGACAGAAGGTCACCACCACTTTTTTCAGAGTAAGACCGGTTAAACAAAATGCCTTGGCAACATGGCTCTATATGGAGTTTTCTCGATTGAGCCAGTTTTTGTGTTCTACGTGCTACAATGTTGAAAAATCTGTAACATACTCACAGGTTAAAGCTTGAATAACCTTCAACAAGGGTTGTATCCAAAACCAATGTAGGAATTAGAGAACATATACGATGAGAAACCTCAATGGAACTTTGCAAAATAGACAGTCAGTCACTTTTTGATCAACAAAAGCAGTGTCTCTTGATAGCATATGCAACAGTGACCAGGCCCAGATGATTATTTACGAAACCTCTAGTCTCCATATAGTCTTTGTACACATTTTCTCAAAGTTAAGGAATTTAGTTCTTGCAATCTGTCCCACCAAATGGTGGCTATAGCTATAGGAAGACTTGGTTACATAGACAGGTCAGTGAATAATGGCCTTGTTGCTCTGATGGAGAGAGGAATCTATGATTCACTTTTTGGGAAATTGTAACAAATAATTTCAATAAAATATTTCAATTTCTTAATTTACTATGTTCAATTCAATTCTATGTATACTTCTATCCATATCATAATTGAATGTACATAAATGGCTGTACTGGTGCTCTTATTTGAAATAACAACTATTCTACGACGTTTTAAGTGGTGCTAATGATTTAACGTTTATCTTCCTAGAGTTTCAAGGACTGCTACTACTTGTTAAATTAGGCTTGGAATGAACAGAGAAAAGGTAATCTGGAGGTAAAATTATTTTCTGGTTTTTTCTTTTTTCCACCCTTGGGTGGAGAGAAGGAACCATTCTAAATTGCTAGAATCTTAAATAATAAAGGTGTTCATGAAAACCAACACTGCCAGCTAAATTAGACAGAATTAGTAATTTGATATGATGAGACAATCCACAATGCTCATTGTAATCTTTATAAATTGATTGCAACAAAAGTTCAAGGAGAATAATTACTTACAGACACAACATCAATTAAGTATCCTGGAAGGAAATTGCTTAGATTGATAATACTCTGTTGAGAAAACTCGTGGGTCTAGCATCAAGTGTGACAAGCATCCTGAGCAGAGCACATAAATTGTCTAAAGCTGGGTTCAGTGTCTGAAATAAATAAATAAATAAAGGGGATGGGGCTACAGTAAGAAGTTTACTTTTGCAGGCACATCAACAGTAACAGAAATAAATAATAATAATAATCAATGGAATCAGCGAAATGAGGAAGAAATAATACAATATAGAGTCTAAAAACGTAGTAAACAACAGATAATGAGACGAGGGTGATTGAGTCAACTCACTATCTGGTCAAGAACTACTTTCTCTAGTATCTGGAAAAGAAGACAATAATCACCCATCTGTAACAAGCAAGAGCAGACGGCACGAGTGATTGACTTAGAAATTCCACAATTTGAGATCTCATCATTCTCCAACATAGGACAACTCTTTTCTGCATAACACAAGCCAGGCGTCATACTAAATATAACCAACTCATTAATTGAAGATCTATTTCAGAAGCAAAAAAATTCTCTCTTAAAAGAAATTATAAATAGTGATATTGGTAGATGGAGAAACAGGAAAGCATATTTTTCTTCTCCTGATAGAGAAGACAGTCATGAAGTTTCAACCACATTAGACATACAATAACTTTGCTTATAACCATAGACAACTGACAGAAAATCTTGTTTGCATGGAGGAGCTCAATATTTATAAGCAAACTCAAGGTCGAGTTCATTTTCTCTGTCGGTTTAGCATTTACTATTTATTGTATTTTTAATTAGAGGTTAATTAAATGTTTTTTAATTTATTTCCTTTTTCTTAGGGATTCTAGTTTCCTGTTTTTATTAGGGTTTCAAGCTTATAAATATTAAGTTTTTTGGCATTGCATTTTTCAACTTTGGAATAATATTGTGTTTAATGCTTTGGTCGTTGTATGAGGGTTGTGGCCCTTCAGCTCTTCCCCTCTCTTCTTTCTTGTCTTTCCCTATGATGTGTTACATCACACAGACAGTAACTTTATTGGTTTTGCGTTCTTTGGTGTGTTAACACTGAAGATTCTATTAGAACACAGAATGCCTCAGTATTAAACAAAATAAGAGCAAACAACTAGGGCCTTCTTATTTAGGAATTTTGAAGCTCCATTTAAAGATAAATTAAGTGAAGAAAATTGGAGAGAAAGGAGAAAAAACGAGTTTAAAAATAACATTCGAGTCACCAGGCTTCATCACAGGAAAACAATCTCATATTCTTCAAGGTGTTATCACTTAGAAATACAAGGAAATAAGTTGTGTCGAAATGGGAAAGATAAAAGTTTATGATATAACTAGAGATTATGTGAAGACTCCACAGGAACATGGAATTAAAATTTTAAGAAAAAATCTAGAGCACAAAATTAGCAATCTCTGCTTATATGGTGGAGATTGTTGATATATGGTGCCATCAGTTGTAAGTAATAAAGAGCTTGAGACGAATGATTACTCATCAGAAAATATAAACATCCCACCAAGAGATTACCCTCTCATCCAAAACTACTGCTTCTGTCACAAAATTACCAAATTACCATTTAGTAACAACACAAAACTGGCAAGGGAACAATGCCTTCTACCAACAGAAAATTTTATCAAATTGAATTCATGCTTACAGCAGGCAACAGAACCCATATATGAGAGATATCACTGAAAAAATAACTGGGTGACAAGTAAATGTATCCAACTTACCAGCATAAACTTTGAAGCATGAGAGTAAGGTGACAAAGAAACTAATGTGGTCGGCAATTTGAATATGTCCAGCTTTATAGGACGAATGCAGAACCTCTATGATTCGAAATATTATAATTGGTTCCAAACCATCATCTGGAATAAATTGGGAAGTAAGATGATTAGACAAAGAATAAATAAATAAACACGCTCAACAGAAAAACAATGACATAGTTTTAGCCATCTTAAAGTGCCAATTTTTTAAGTTGCATTGCTATGAACAATAAATATATTGCCTAACTTGGATTTTGCCTCACCAACATCAATTTATTAAATAAAAGCAGATAACCTTGCTAGTAGAGTATAACACATTTAGTATTCACCTGTTTTTCAGCTTACTCCATGGGCACATTTACCCTTAAAATGAGAGAAACACTTTTCAGTTGTAAATGCGGTGTTTTAGTGCTACACAAACCTTTCAATAAATGGGTTGTTGATGTATTTAAAAAATAAAGCCACTTGCAGTTAAAATAATGGAAATTAAAACATGTACAGCATAAGTTGACACATACAGGATGAGTCTAAGCCATTATTTGCTGTCAGTACTGAAACCACACATCATACACCCAGCATCAAAATGACAGAAATGGAACAACATTAACTTGTCAATGCATCTAAGATAATCCATAATGAAATTCATCATGGTGTTTGAAACAACAGATGTACTCACATAAGCAGCACCAAGCTAATGACTTGAGCAGAAGGGAGTCCACATGAGAGAAATAATAAAGGCAACAGATAGAAAACTCCTGAGCATCTCTATTGAGTTTAACAAAAGGACCATAAGATATATTTCCTGCAACACCAAAAGTCACCAAGAAGTTAACTAAAAGTTCTCTAATCTGCATATACAAGTATATTTGGCCAATATAAAATTTTCAGACTTAATTCTCACTTTCACCCATGCAATTACAGTAAAATTCTGCCAATGAGTCCTGCATGTTGTCATACTCCTGTGCAAAGAAAGTGTTTGCAACAGCACATTGTCCCAGCCGAAGTAGAAGACTCAGTACACTCTGCAACAAGCATTGCAACCACTCAGGGAAAAAATACCCATGTGACAATTGGATATGAAAACTAGTGTCTGGGAAGCTAAGATTCTAATGTCATCATCTCCAATTTCTAGAGAAGATTTTAAACAAACACTTGTTAGATAAAGTAAATGCATACCCTGGAACGTAATGGGTGTTTATCATCTAACATGATTAGCAGCAGAGGAAGCTCTCTCATCCAAGTAATCTGATAGTCTAACAATTCTGGATCACTTGCATCTAGCTGCTTCAAGCCTTGTCTCTGTGATTTGCATCAAAAAATTGGATTTTGGAGTTGAAAGTAGGAAAGAACAAAGAAGAAGGAAAAAAAATTACTGTCTACATGAGAACAGCCAAATGAGTTTGTCTTGTCCACCAAAGAATGTCAAAAGAAATCAACATAGATACAAAGACACAGACTTGTGATGTTTGTACGCAAACAGCCAAAGGCTTTACAAGAATGTAAAACGTGGATAACTGTAGACAATACCATAAAATATCAAATATCAAATACCAAATTACAAGTATAGAGCACATTGTAGAACTATAAAACCAAGAGCTTACCGGAACCAGCATTTCTTCAATTGCAGAAAGGCAAGCCCATTTCAGTGAAGACTCTAGATTGCAACTTTTGAAAGTCTCTGTAAAAGCCTGCAATTGAAGTACCAACCATTCAAAATTACAATTATAAAATTCATAATTTTTTCAGGAACTCCAACATCTTAGAGAAAAGATCTAGAAGTACAGGATCACCAAAGTTCTTAAACAGATGCCATCATCAAAAGAAAAGAAAAAAATTTGAGATGAGAAATGGCTAAGAATAGCCCCTAGTACCCAACTTATTTGAGAGAAAATAATGCAAACCTGTAGAATACGAGACTTCCAAAAACCCACTACTTGGAATACAAGTTTCGGAATAAAAGGAATTAGTGAAAGTATGTGCTTTTCATGGATTGCTTTACCAGACTGTGCGCCACTGCATATCTGCAATTAACAAATACCAAGTTACCTTGAATTACTGAAAGAAAAAATCATCCCAAAAATCTCTTTAGTATAGAGACCAGATGCCAGAAAGGCAAAAAGAAGAGTAAGATTTAAAGCCTTGAATTAGTAGCACCCACTCCACATCCACCACAAAACAGATGATATAAATTGACAGATCATATTAGATGTAGGCTGGCCTCGATCTGGGAACCAATCATTCAACAAGCACCCTCTCTATTGAGACCAGCTTGCATTAAGATGGTTGACAGGTGGTTCAGTGTTGAGCAATCAGACTACGTAAGATTATGGCATGGAGTCTGTGATCATTAGATTGCGATAAGGACACGAGCATATAGGTAATTTCATATGAGACATTTGTGACATTGCACAAGAAAATTTTGGTTTAATTTTGACTATTGTATATGTTGTCTTTAAGTTAGAAAGTGTTTGGGATAATCTAATTAAGTATACTGATTGACTTTTTACGAAAAAACATGAAATGAGTTGGATTTGAAGTGATGTGGTAGAGAGGTGATGTGACCCAAATAGGATAATGTGCTAAAATAGCTATTTTAGCACATGCCAAACACTCCCTTAGTCTCATTACTTAAGTTAGTTCATGTTAGAATTTACCAATTTACTCCTCCACCTACCATCTCCACTAGCACCCACTTCACCTACCACCTCCACTATCTCCACTAGCACCCACTTCACCTACCACCTCCACTACACTACACCTACTACCACCTTCTCTTCTATATATAGGAGTTGTAATACATAACACAATATCAAACAATCTTGTAATACATCAATCAATAATATACATCAATATCTTTTACATGGTATCAGAGCAAGGTTAACAACTTAGTAATTCCGCTTCACCGGCGGGCGGCAGCCTCGCCTTGGCCGCCCGCCGGACCTCTACACATACCTTCCATCCGCTGCCACGAAAACCCTTAACCCAGAAGCTACATCACCGAAGCCCATGTCTCTCTCTGCCATGAAATTTCAGGCACACCGTTCAAACCACTGAGATTCTCGCTCTGCAATTTCGCTTCGTTTCCGATGGGTAACGTTTTAAGGAAACTCAGCATGTGCGTCACCCGCGACGATGGAGTTCGCCGGAGAAAAGACATGTCCCTCGTCATCTCCGACCCCATCGCCGATCTGGGTCACTCCTTCTGCTACGTCAGACCCGACCCAACCCGTATCTCTTCCTCCAACGTCCACTCCGAAGACACCACCACCACTTTCCGCTCCATCTCCGGCGCCTCTGTTAGTGCCAACACTTCCACCCCTCTCCCCACAAATCATTAGAAAACAGAAACACAAAAAAAAAAAAAAAAAAAAAAAAAAAAAAGCAAACCAGCACCGCTACTCTCTGTTTTTTCAAAAGCAAAACTGTTTTCAATCTCTCTCCTCTCAACAATGGCAGCTAGTCCCTCTTCTCTCTCATCGTCCCCTCACTGTTCTCTCCCACTCAACCGCTCTATCTCTCCCTGTTTTCATCGAACCTCGTTGAACCTTGCTTTCTTCAACAACGACCCTCCGAGTCCGAGGCTCGTTTCGGTTCGTGCCCAGAACCAAAGTTCCGAATCTGGGTCGGGGCCCAAGATGGCCTCGCATTTGGATGGAACAGAAGCTTCGTCGTCTTCTTCGGCCATTGATTTCCTCACATTGTGCCATCGTCTTAAGACCACAAAGCGGAAGGGATGGGTCACTCACGGAATAGAGAGTCCAAGTTCTGGTATTTTCTGAGGGAGCTTAAGAAGGTGACGCCAAGCAGCACTATTCAGTGTGGTATCACGGTACTCCTTGTACATGTGGTGATACCCAGATGTACCCTGAGATGGCTTCCCCCCACTCTCTCTCTCAACTTTCTTTTTCTTTTTTTATTATTTTCCTTCAAAAGACTTTTGGCCAAGACATATCTGAACCATTCCACCATCTTTTTTCTTTTTCATTCTTTCCACTCAAATTTTTTTTTATTATTTTACTTCCTCTTTTGAAACAAAAACAACACGGCACACAACTTGCTTTGTCCCCCTTCTTTTCCTTTCTTTTATTTTATTTAAACAAAAAAAAAAAAAAAAAAAAAAAAAAATTACACATTTGCACAACACACCCTATTTTATTTATCTCCGGGATCGACCCCGATCACCATTTTACATAAAAAAAAAAAAAAAAAAAAAAAAAAAAAAAAAATCCACAGGCGGGATTTTTCTTCTCTACTCTGCTGCAGGTCTCTTCTTCTTGCCTCCGTCCTGGGCGGTCCTTGACGGTGTTGCTTCCGTGTTTCCCGCTCCACTAGGCACGATCACTACTCCCTGCTCCTCCACTGCAGCATATGGCGGCCCTCCAAATCGGAACATCACGGTGGCCTTCCGCTTCAACTCCTTGTTTTCTGCCTTTAGCACACTGATCTCTGCTCGCGCATCCTTATACATGCGTTGGAGCAGAGCCAGCTGGGAGTTTAAATGCTGCACCTCATTTGTTCTACTCTGCAGCCGGTTCGACAAATTTGTGACCGCCGTCATGCTTTCCACACATGCCTTCAAAGTATACTGATTGGCCTCCACATCCGACAGCCCTGCCATTCTTTGCTCCACAGACCGCATCGGAAAGTTCAACGGAGTATACCCAGCGGTGTTTGGTTGAGGTTCACTGGCCACCGCACCAGTTCTCTCTCCTGTGGACTCGTTGAGGTCGGGAAAGAGGGTGAGCAGCCCGCGGGAAGACGAAGCCATTTTTTCTGGGCAACAGAGTGTTATAGAGAGTGTTACAGAGTTTCTTCTCAGCAAAACCTCTCTTTCTAAGCAGAATGAAGAATTTTTCAGAGATTTCTCTCAGTTTTTCTGTCTCAGTTTCTGCCTCCTCCGCTTCGGTTTATAAAGACCATGACACAGAGGCAGCCACGCGCATCGCGCGCCTTTTGACGCCGACAACCTGGCACGCCTTTTCATGGCACGCCTTTTGATGGCACACCTTTTGATGAGTTGGGCACGCCTTTTGATGGCACGCCTTTTGACAAAATTGGGCACACCTTTTGAGGGTGCCACTTTTACAAGGGTCCGACAAGACTCTATAAACTGTCCCGACATTTGATACCGGTTAGCTTTTTCAAGGGTCCGATAAGACTCTGTAAACTGTCCCGACATTGATTCCGGTTAGCTCCTTTATGGGTCCGACAAGACTCTGTAAACTGTCCCGACATAGATTCCGGTTAGTTTCTACAAGGGTCCGACAAGACTCTGTAAACTGTCCCGACATTGATTCCGGTTAGTTTCTACAAGGGTCCAGCAAGACCCCATAAAACTGTCTTCTACAACGGTCCGACATGACCCCATAAACTGTCTTCTATAAACGGTCCGACATGACCCCATAAACTGTCTTCTACAACGGTCCGACATGACCCCATAAACTGTCTTCTACAACGGTCCGACATGACCCCATAAACTGTCTTCTACATCGGTCTGACACCCCCATACAGTGTCTTCACCAACGGTCTGACACGACCATACAGTGTCTCCTATCCTTTTTTCTTTTTATGTATTTTCTTGTTTTATTCCTCAGAATTTACCAATTTACTCCTCCACCTACCATCTCCACTAGCACCCACTTCACCTACCACCTCCACTATCTCCACTAGCACCCACTTCACCTACCACCTCCACTACACTACACCTACTACCACCTTCTCTTCTATATATAGGAGTTGTAATACATAACACAATATCAAACAATCTTGTAATACATCAATCAATAATATACATCAATATCTTTTACAGTTCACAATTAGGGTGTTACCGTATTTTCAAATCATGGGCTTAGCTGCTTAGGTGGTTTTTCTTGTTAGTGGTTGCTTGGTTGGGAAGTGTATTTGCTGTTAGTTTAGTATCATTAAAGTTAGTTAGCATATTTTTGCTAATATTTTTTATACGCATAGGCCAAAATCCGGACTACGCCCTTGTGGTTTGGCCATGGGGCACTTTACCTCCCCAATTTTTAAATATATGCAAATTCATCCTCACATGGTTTAGGGCTAAAGTGTTACCATTACAAATTCCATCCAAATTAACAAAAATTGTGACATGAGCCTAATTTGAGAAGGCACAGATCTCTGTTCGTGTGTTGCCCAAGAACCCTAAATTTCATGTTCATAACGTTAAGTTTGAAATTTAGTTGTAAATAACTTGCTCTCACATACCACTTCACCAAAACATTTCGTCTTCATCGTTGTTCATTTGAGGTATGTTGACATAAACAATTTAATTTTATTGGTTGGTAACCTATGGAGCATGGGTACTTTGAAAAACAATGTATCCGTACCGGGTACTTACCAACGTATAGTACTTCGTCTGCATATGTACCGAGTACACGAAACATGTACTCAAATTTTTTCTTCTTAATTTTTGACGTACTCAAACGTACCTTGTATATATACAAGCCATAACATACCTCAATCGAAGCAATATTTTCTTCTATTGCAAAGATAAAATTCATTTCACTAGACTTCTTTTTTATTGTTAATTTTATACTTAGCATGATTTTAAAATTAAGCTATGGTTATAAGTTATTTACTATAATGACATTTAATTTTGGTTTATACCTTTACTTTTGACATTAAATGTTAATTGTAGGTTGAAACTTAACAAATTAAACCATTTAATCAATTTTTTCAAGACTCCAAATCAAAAATAAATATTTTTTTACAAATGTACCAAGCCGTATGTATACCCTATTTTTTTGAGATTTTACTGTATTATGTACACGTATCATACCAGTACTCGTACCCGTGCTTCATAGCTGGTAACATTCAGTTCAATTTTTCTGAAAAATTCCATTGTTGGTTGAATAATTGGTTGGAAATTTCCATAGTTCACTGGAAAAATTCAAGACACTTGCCAAACTAATTGGAATGGAGTCTAGAGCAATGTTTATTAATTTGATGAGCAATGTTTACCTTGCCCTGTATATTCAATGGGCGATGTTGTTAGGGTGGTTCAATCTGCTGCTGCTGCTGCTGCTGGTGGTGATGATTGTGACCCAGTGGAGAGGAAGACACTGTTACAGTGAAGAGGGTATATTACTTATTACCAGGTAACCAACTTTTATTAGCTGCTAGAGAATAGTTTTCTCAATGCGTGGCGATACACAAAAGTGTCACAAAAACAAAAAGTCTCGGCTTGAAATTCCAAGATCACAAAGCCTCTAGCGCAGTTAGCGACATCTCCATGTTCTCAAATTACAGCAAAACAATGACAACTAACATGCAAATTCTCTTTCCACATCGTTGGTTCCAGAGTCTTGAAATAAATAATGAGTATATTAACAACTCATCCACCTGTTTCACTCAACTCCCAATCTTAAATTCATGTGTTGCCGATAAAGGCTTGACAGATTCTACAGAAAAAACCTTCAAAGAACATGAAATTCAATAGTTCAAGTACCATACCTCTTCAGAGAGAGCACATGCAACGAATTCAAGAAATTTTTCTAACAGAGCAGCAGGACATTGCCAATCAGTTGTGTGTAAAAAGATTTCTGTAATTATAATATTGACGGCGAAATATTTATCATCATCCTGTTTCAGAAAATAGAAAGAAAAAAATTTTAATCCATGCTACAATGACAGGGAGTGCAGTTAGAAGAGTTTCTATTGCAAAAATACCAGAGATCCCTAATGAACTACACACCAACTTACCAACTACTCACAATGAGGTGAGGTGTGGACCCTACACGCCATTGTCATCATTGTGAGTAGTTGGATTATGTATAATCTATGAAGAATAGACACCTCTCCTCTCCAAAGATCACATACTAGTGTCCAAAACACATGTCAACTACAGACACTGTCGGACACGCTGGAGGAAGTGTCCCATCTTGTTTTTTTTATCCCCCTTTTTTTCACCGGAGTAGCATATGCACGGCTGATAAGTTTGCTAAAAATAAATATTGGAGATATAATAAATATATAAATATCCAAATATATAACATATATTAAATATATAAAATTATATGTTTTGCATGTGGCCCCCGTGTGTGTGTTATTTAAATTCAAAGGAAAAACTAAAGAGGTAAAAACACTATAGGAGCAATAAAAAACATTATAACATCATGTTTAATACAACCGTACCTTTCCTGAAAGGTGATGTGTTGGGTTGAGGGGGAACAAATCAAATAACTTCTTTAATGACGATGGCATGATAGTTTGACCTCGTATGGTTGCATCCAATCCTTCATAAGGCAGCATAGACACTTGTAGCTCATGCTGACTGTTATCGATCCCATAAGCAAAGAACCTGACTACAAGGTCTATGCTCTGAAGTATAAATAGCATACAATCAAACGATTGCACATCAAGGTGTCGCATAGTATGTATGAACCAATCGAATAAAATCTTGGAAACGACTAAGTAAAACGGGCATAAGGTCCTCTAGTTTCTTTTTGATGACAGAAAATCCTACAAAGCCAAAGATAGCAGCAGGTAGAACATTAAAATAATTATTATCTCACTTTATCAAAAAATAAAAAATCAAAATCATATAAGAAAAATGTAACCCAAAAAGAAAAGTGCAAGGACCATCATGAATTACAGAAAACTTCATGGTGCTGGTCAAGGACCCAGGTAGTCCAAAAAATCATACAGATTCAAACACAGAAACATTAAAATTCAAAGAATAAAATGACCTGAGAAATCTGATGCAGACAGCAGTGGAAGATGCAATGGGGAAAACGTTAAAATTCAAGGTATAATGTTCTTTCACTTACCAGCAGCATGTTTAGGTGTGTCAGGCTCAAAAGCATGTAAAATCCCTTGTGCAGCATCATCCTAATACATAAAAAGATCATTATATACCCAGAGTGTTCTACGATTTTTGTGTTTTGGCTCCGATACCAAAAAGAATGAAAATAATTAATTGGCTTACCTATGAATGAGGTAGAGCCTTGTATTTATAATGAAACAATATTACAAAATAAGAAACAAACAAACTAAGAAACGAACAAAATAGGAAACGAAGATAAAAAAAGTATTAAATCTGTGATTGACACAATCACAGATTTTATACATACTACCATAATTACAATATCACTCTTTCCTAATTCCAACACTACCATAATTATAATATCACTATTTCCTAATTCCAACAGCTACTGATGCAAAATAGTTGACATGCCGGACAGGGGCATAATGATTTACATGCAATTGGCACTACAGTGTCCATTCAAAAAACCATAATAAGAAATTTACTCCAAGTTGTCAAAAGAGGATTATGCCCTAACCAGCCAGGAGTGAAAGATTATAAGGAACTAACAACTCAATTCAAAAGAACTTTTTTAACTATTCGGCCCTGTTTGATTGCTGGATTGGGAGGACAAGAGAGAGAGAGAGAGAGAGAGAGAGAGAGAGAGAGAGAGAGGAAAAAAACATAGGGCCCCCAATTGTCACCTAGTCCATGGTTTGGTTGGCCTTTTGTTGCCTGGGATAAGGCCCCCTGGATTTCTTACTAATTGGGATTGTCTGGATGAGCTTCCAGATTATTCCCCCCTTCACCAAATAGCAAATTATCTGAATTAAGCAGTGAGTTAAGCGCTTAATGCTAATCCCAAGATACAATTATATTTTATAATATCAAAATAGTAAGACATTAAACATTCTATATTATTGGAAAGGAAGTGTGAACAAAAATTCTTAACATCTATTTTAAAAAGGTCATATACACAAATAAATTGGAAGTTTTAAAATTTAGAATACTAAAAATCTAACAAGGGAAGGATTATAGGTATACACATTATTTTTATTTTATCATTGGATCCTAAGTTATTTTCTTCATTCATGCAATAGTATCTAACTTATAGTCACGTGTCCCCAAGTTTCTGAACCATGTCTGGTTCTAAAAAAAAAAAATAATGACGACACGTTTAGACTTGTGTCCAACATGTAGAGAGTGTCCAACGAGTGTCCAATGCGGATGACATGTTCTTGGAAGTGTTAGTGTTCTTGGCCCACGCCTCTTTCCACTAATTTGAATCCTCCCTTCCCAGCATTGTCTTCAATCTTCAGATCGAATGTCGCCCACTCAAATTGAAAGAGAACAGTCCCACAGAGAAACACATCGATACTCACAAACCTATTGCAAGAACGAGGAGTGGTCAAAGGGAAGGCTATTTGTCCTACTTTCTAAACCAGTCCAGTATAGTTCATTCACTAGGACACAAAAACAAGCTACATCTACATTACAATAAAATTGATGCTAGCAAAATATGAAATTCATACGGAAACATCACATTCAAGTTCAGCATCTTAATATCCTAGACTAGAAGTGGTGAGATTCCTCTAAATGTTAATAAACAAGATCAGGCAAAAATATGAAAAATTGACAAAATAAAAGTAGGAAACCAAGGCTAAAAAATGAAAGCTTTGAACAACTTCTTTCAAACGACATTGTGTTACAAATATAAATGAAAATGCACAAATTAAATAGTCCTCTAGGTTGACAGCAAGAAAGTACCTTTTCACATGGTGAATCATTATCTGCCTTACTACTTGGCAACAATAACAAGCAGTGAACTAGCCCTGCAAGAACATTCTTAAGCTTGCCCTTGTCCTGTAAATAGAACTGATTCTTTCGTAATACATCTTCGTAGTTTTGGAAAATCTGTTGATGGCGTATCAAATGAAAAAATCTATTACAAACATGAGCTTCAAATACAAATCAATTGACAAACTAGTTGGACCAGCCACAATATTTGAGTAAAATAATAAACAAGAGGGAGGAAGAGGAAAAACAAAGAAAGAAAGAAACAGAAAGGAAAGGAAAATAAACAAACTAATGGAATCATTACAAACATTACCACCTACAACAGTTGTAATAGCAAGAACAAGTTTCAAAATTAATAAAGGAAAAACCAGTATCTACTTCACCAAATTCACACATAAAGAAACAGCCATAGTATTCTTTTGGGTGAATCAATTAAGTATATGATAAAGAAATATATAGCTCAAGTATTGTTGACTTGAACCTTAAATACTATTTTAATAGAGAAAATCACATAGTTTGGTGTGCCTCAGAGGCAACTACTATCAAGAAATGGAAGAAATAATAAATGCATATGTCAACATCAAGTAATTAATTAACTCACAACTCTAATATTTTACTGAAACAAATAATTTAACTACCTTTTCAGAATATAAGGAAAAGGACGATGGGTAGTACTGAACAACAAGGTCAAAAAATTTGAAAGCCATCAACCGAACATCAATTGCCAAATGTGTCATTGCATTGAAAATATATGCCATCATCAGTGAAATGAAAGGTCCTTGATTGTCCTGCATAAAAAAGGCACAGGATCAGCTACAATGGACAGAGAATCAGCCACTATGGACAATTGAAGAAATCAACAGTAACAATCAAACAATTAGAGGGAATGTCTTCTCAAGATCTGCTCTTGCTAGAGTCAGAAAACCTGCAGATGTAATAAAAGTACAAAACAAACAGAAGCTAAAGGGTTGCAAACCGAGTGAAGGAGTTCAAATTTTGACTTTTGGAAGCGGGCACCCATTTCTGAGTTTTTGCTTCACTAATGCACTCTCCCACACTAAATTCAAGCATCAGCCCAGCTAGTGATGTTTTAACCTTTTCAAAATTTTGTTTAAATTTTTAAACATGAAGAAAAATGGCATATATTTCATAGATTCTCTGGCACTGTGGAATGGCCTGCAAGGAGGGTGCTTTGGTGTTTGGGGGAGGGGTCCAAGAGGGCCCAGTGGACAAAAGTCAGGATTACACACACCAAAATAAGGGGGAGAAAACCTTATACAACCTAATAGTATACTTACTGACTATAAATTTTGGTGCACAGAACATGACCCATTGACCTCTCTAAATCCAAATAAAAAAATCACCATCAAATATGAGCGAAACATCTCACCATGGAGTCCTCCCATAATGTTTTTAATCAGTATACATTCACAACCAAATACAGGACAATAGATATCAAGAACACATACAAATAGTATAAAAGGTTTCCTTAAAAACAGAACGTTAGACAAGAAAGGGTCTTGGGCCACTTGGATGTGTACTGTATGTTTGTTAATGAAATAAATAAATAAAATTCTCTGTTGGCTGTTTTAGACTAAATTAGACACAGAATAAAAACATTATGTATTAACTATTGAACATAGTTTATGAGACCAAGTGCAAGAAGAATTTAGCAAGGAAATACTGAATTAAGGAAATGCCAGACCTGGCATTTACAGCAAAGGAACAAGAATCAAGAATTACCTCTTTACAGGTAGGGAAAATCACTGACTTAAGAAGTTGATATAGTGTTTCCCGAACCAGTTTATCATCATCACTAATGCGTTCACGCAGCTTCTCTATAACGGCAAGTTTATGCAATCTCAACTCTGTTGGGTATTTAAGAAAAATATCCCCAATGCCGATCAAAACATCTTGGAATAAAAAGAGGAAGTCGTGTTAACAAAATGGCCAATCAATATAAAGAACCACAAATTTAAAACAAGTCTCTCAAAGGGGCAGTTATAATAGTGAATTACTTCAAATTCAACTTAACACAGTTAATGACTTAATAAATCACATAATAATACGGCGGATACCTACATGCAAAAATCAAATTAAAGTCATACAAAAACCATCAGTAACACATTGGACAACATGGTAACGCAAATAACAATGGCAATGTAGCAATTTTTATTGCAGACAAATTGTATAATTCACATTATTTAAAAATTATGATAAGTAGTTTTTTCAAGATCACGACAATAATGTTGAACTGAATGAAATTGTAGGGTAGTTATTGTGGTAACTAGAAGCTCTATAGTTTAGATAGGATATCTACTGAATGTAATCTTTCTTGATAATAAAAAAAAGAAAGAAAAATATTTATGTTTTTTTCTTCTTTTTTTGGGGGGGGGGGGGGGGGGGGGGGGGGGGGCTGAGTGAATAACATGCTAGGGGGCAAGGGGACAACCACAGAGCACCAAAAAAGAAGCAAAGCAAGACAAAATGGAAACCATCAAAACAAAAACAAACAAAGCTAGAGGACTGCGTCAGCAACATTCAACTTCACAGCCTTCTGACAGCAATGGGAGCCTCTGCACCAGAAAGGGACCATGAAAAATTGATCCTAGAAGTCCAAGCACCCAAACTCATGCACAGCTTGATTGCTTGTCTAGGCCAATTCTTCTTTGAAGCTAACAGCAGATTAATGTCACCCACCAATAATGGTATCATATCAATAGACCAAAAAGAAAAATATTTCATGTCAAAAAAAGGGATTCTTTTTCAAGCAACCACTTCATGTATAATATCCCATCAAATGAATAGCCTATCAAGAAAATATTTCTTCAACATAATGTAACCAAAATTATATTCTGCCAAGACAATAAGAAATTTCACAGTTTGAAAGAGGCAAGCAAGAATAACATCTCCAAGGAAGGGGGAAGCATCAAGCTTGTGAGAATCAAATGGTTTCAACTTCCAATCCACAAATAGTATAAATTAATAAATCAAACACAATAAACAAAAAATATAAATGGTTTGGCAATGTGCCTACATCCACGAAGATCAAATCCACTATGCACCATAAGACTACAAAGCTCAAAGCCTCCGGGCCAATGAGGGGGGCCTCCACAGGCTCATTACAATAAATCCGATTGAACAGTAAAAAATACAATGCACCCTATGAAGCACGGGCACGGGCACGGGCACGGACACGAGACACAAGACACGGTGATTTCAAAAAAATTAGGATACAACTAGGGCGGGGGACATGGCAAATTTTTTTTTAATTTATTTTTATATAGATTTGCCATGTAGATTAATATTATGTTACCAAATAATCAAAATTACTAAAAACTAACATTAATTCAATATACAAATATATATATATATATATATAAACCACTATATTTAAACAAATTAATAAATTATCTATATTTGGACATGCGTATCCCCGAAGTGTCCCCGGAGTGTCCCCAACAAAAACAGAAAATGTGTGTCCCAACCATGTCCCCAGCGTGTCCCTATGTCCCTGCCATGTTCTCTGCAAAAAAAAAATAATAATAATAATAATAATAAAATTAACGGGACAAGCCATTTGGCATGTCGCATACGTGTCCCCGGCGTGTCTCCGTGTCGGATACCGCTATGGCTCCTATTTTGAAGTATCCATACTTCATAGAATACACCTCATTACAAAAGGTGAGCTTAAGCATTAATATTCATTTCTATTCATTTTTAGGTCCACAGGTACAAAAATCCAACCACTATTATAGCAATCCTTTACACTAGTATAGAGTATTAGATTAATAACAAAATACCTTTTCGGACTTTGGAATTGTGATGAGATGTTTGCTGAAGAAGCTCTTTCAATGTCAAACCTTTTTGCTCACTGCCAAACCCGCCTTTTCTGATGCTACACTCTGCTCAGGAAGGATAATGGCTGCTCATAATCCACAACATAGCGCTTTCTTTAGGAATGTAATTCTTGTTCTTTTCAACAACATTAATTCAACTCAAACTTGTTGGCATTTCACGTAAACAGGAAAAGAAAAGAAAAGGAAAAAAAAAAAAAGGAGTTCAGTTGTTATCTAATATATATATATATATATACTAGATAATTAAGATTTGCTAAAATTGTTGCACTGTTTATCAATTTTTTTCATTTTTCCTTTCAGACATTTGGAACTGGGAATATTACTCTATTCCTCTTATTGGTATAGAATCATCTATCATGTAATTGAAAAATATGCCATGCCACTTCAATTCTATCTAGGAAAGTTCTATCATTTGAACGTTGACATTAAACATAAATGACATGAACTTAAACAACACAGGGAGCAAATATATATTCTATCTATACTATTATGTTCTCTATCTATCTATACTATTATTCAACAATGATTCATCCCCTTTTCCTCCCACCCCTTTGACCCCCTCTATGTATACTAAAGTTGGTGTTGACATCTCATTTTTTGGATTTTACCAAAATACCCCTATATCAGTAGTTACATGGCCAGCAATGCACTAAATTCAGGGTTTTTTCTTCTTTTTTTTTTCTTCCAAATCTCTCAACTTTTGATTTTTCCAAATTCATTTCAATTCTCATATTTTGAATTCAATCATACAGTTTATAATCTTATTTTTCTGAAACAGAATGATCATATGCACAGTCACTTCTAGTATGTATGTATGTATCTATATACATATATATAAAGCATTTGAAGTATATGTTTGGTTTGAGTTTGGGAGATGAGTTTTAGAGATAAAAAGTACGAAAAGTTGTTTGGTTTGGTTTTTTTCAAAAGATGTTTTGAAAAATTATTTTGAGAGAGAGTTTTGGAAAAAGTGATTGATTTGATGTGTGAAAGAGAGATTTGTTTGGAAAACTATAAACCAAACAAGTTTTGGAAAATTTTTTTGAAAAAATTTATTTGGTTTGATTACTTTTGAAAACTTATTCGTAGAGAATTTTTCCCAAAAATTTTTGGAAACACAAACCAAACAAGGCCTTTACCTTTGGATTTGATTTCAGTGTTTGTAGCATTTTTTGGCGGCGGGAATTTCCGACCAATCTTTCGTTTTATTTTCTACGAAATAAAAAATAAAAAATCAATAAATACAGTAAAAAAAATTAAAAATCAATTTTTAAAAATTTTAAAAAAAAACTCAAAATAAAGAAATTACTTTGAAGTCGACACCGCGCTGTTGCTGCTTCTTTCGGGGAGCCTTAGGCCTCACCATTTTGCACTGTAATTAAAACCCACATGAAAACACAAGCAAACTACATTAGCACTACAAGACTACAACAATATTATAATCTCACCATTCTGTTTGATTGCCAGGAAAATAGTGGAAGGGAAAGAAAATAAAACAGAAAATAATTACAGATATCGCAGGGCGAGGAAGAAAAGCGGAGAAGAATAAGAGAGAAAGCGTTGGCAATTGATTACAGTGCTTGGATGACTTATTTAAACTATTCTTCTTTCCTCTTTGTCTTTCCGTAAGGTTAGGGCTTTTTTGCTGTGATCTAGTAGGCCCATTAGGGTTTTTGGTTCAATCGAGCTGAACTCGGTCATGTTTGGTTTATCCACATGAAACGCTTGGGCTTAACCTTCAGTCCTCAAAAGATCCTGAGGCCTATCATGGTTTCGCTATACTATTTTTTTTTTTTAGCTATGATAAAAAAATTAGTTATGGCATTATTTTACTTATAACTCATGTTATATTTAGTTGTAGTTTTTTTTTTTTTTTTTTTTTACTCAAAAAATTGAAGGCTCCATTTGGTGGAGCTCTCAAACTGTAGTTCTACCCATTAGTTTGAACATGGTGTTTGTTTATAACTTTCAAAAATTAATTTTACACTCATTTTTGAAAACACTGTCGAAGGTGGAAAAATTTGGGCTAACCGGTCGTCCCCCGAACATCCAGTCGGTTGACCGGAACGGTGCACAAATTTATTTGTTTTTTAAAAAAATTGCCACCTTTTATTTTTTATATTTAAAATAAAAAAAATAAGAATTTTTTTTAAAAAAAATTATGAACTTTGAATAGAATTTTGAGTTGTGTATTTGGTTATAAGTTATAAGTTTTTGTATCAAATATTATATGTCACATCAAAAATTTCACACTCAATTCAAAACTCTTTTCAAGACTCATTTACTAAACAAATTTTTCACACTCAAATCATAATTTCAAAACTCACAAACTCAAAATACAACTCTATTCTCAAATCATATTTAAAAAACTCTACCAAACGCTACCGAAGTTATTCTATTTTTCTTTTTAATTATAAGGTGTATATGGTAAACACCTTTTAAATAATGATATGAACCGTTTGTTTTGTATGACATTTTTATACTCTCCCGTCCTGAAATATTAGTCCATTTTGAATAATATAACTCTTTTTGGCAATACGATTATTGCATTCCAAAAATAACTTTCCAAAACTACCATTTGATAGTAAAATTATTACACTTCAAATAATGTTAATAAATTTAAAAGAAAGACAAAATAAAAAATTCATATTATTTTAGTCCTTACTTTTTGAAAAAGAACTAATACATTGGGACAATGAAAAATTGAACAAGTGACTAATATTTTGGGACGGAGAGAGTATGTCGTTTATAAAAAATAAAAAAATAAATCAATTTGATAATTTTAACTTATTCATTTTATCAAATTTATTTTTAAAAAAATAAACGACAAGCTTGTTTTTTAAAATATACTATCTTTTATTTTTTAAAGACATAATAAAATGAAAATATTAAGAGATTTGTCATTAAAAAAAAAAATCACTTATATTGTTCTACTAGCACAATTACCCGTGCTATGCATGAGTATAAATAAATATTCAAAAATTAAATAATAATCTAAAAAATTAACTAGAATATTTAGTAAAAATAATTTAGAATCAATTAAATTTTATTCATTTTTATCACAATTATATATAAGAGAATTTTTTTTTATTCTTATGTCATTAATTGTGTACTCTAAGTTCTTAATAACAAATACATGTCATAATTTAATTGGTAAAAATTAAAAAATAAATCACAAAAATTATATTTATAATAAAATATAAATACATTTCGTCTTATGTGTTTCGTAAATTTAATTTATCATATGATAGTGGTAAATTACATTTGTCAATATATTAATTTTTTCATATTTTGTTAAGTCTAAAAATTAGTCTAACATCAAAATTATAATTTATCTTATATTATAAGATTTACGTAAAAATTAGAATTCACCTGTGATATTAAATTTATGCTTAATATTAGATTTACACCAACTTGTACTTCGCCTAATCATTAAAAAATTATCTTTGTCTATTCCCAACTTATATGAATCATTTGACCTATCTATTTATTAAATTATTAAATAGATATTTGTAAGTATTTTTTATAATAATTAAAATTTTGAACTTGGTTTTAAAAAACTATATATTTATGTTTAAAACAATTAAATGAATAGTAATATATATTTATGGATGAAAAAATTATCTAAGACAGATCCACCTTAAATTGTAAGTCATATTCTAGTCCTAATAAATTTAAATTTTATCATAGCTTATCAATTCATGACTGGTATATCAAATTTGGGATATTTTAACATTGGATTAAATACTAAAACGTAACTAAGAAAATTTAACCCTGGTTTGGCTATCATTTTGGGGCTAAAAAAACACAAAATAACAAAATAGGCTCAATAAGCTAATAAAATAAAATATCACATCCAACCTATAATCATTACACTTTTTATCTCACAAAAGTCGAAATAGCCAATAAAATCCAAACCAAACGAGGCTAAAAAAGTTAAGCTAAAAAAGTCTCAACACAAAAAATTAACTATATTAGCTATGGGTGGGCGCGGGTTGGTTGCGACTACGGAACCTCCAATCCGCCATCCGTCTGCCATTTTGGCCAATTGGAGAAAATCAATCTGCATCCGTCCGCCATTCCGGCGGATGTGGATTGAGCAGATTAGCGGTTTGGCGGATGGATGCGAATCGATTTGGCAGTTTAAAATTTTATAAATTTTCAACATAATTCAACTTGTGCACTTCCTTTAAAAAAATAAACAAATAAATAAATATTTCAGTCAATGACTTAAAAAAATATTACAATCAATGTATACCTCATCCAAAGAAATAAAGTTTGAATTATAGAATGTCACAATCACTGCATGCCTCATCCACATATTACAATCAGAGCATGATTCATCCATATAAAGTATTATAATATGTGGTTCGCAAAATATAAAAATAATTTAAACCTTAAAGAATGTGCTTAAGTGACACTAATATCGTTAAGCTACAATTACTTAGTAAAATATTTTTCTTGGTTGCGAACCAAGATTAGTTTGAGTTAAAGTTAGTCATTTAAACTAATGAAACTATTACTTATCCAAGCTAATTAGGTGCTACAACACAAGAGAGAAGGTTGGAGAATGATGGAGATTGTATGTCTTTGTATTATTAAATCTATATATGTTTTTGAAAACAAAAACCAATCAGCATATATCATATTTTCTATTTATTATTTTTAGAGTTAGATTTAAAAACTAAAAAATATAGATAAATAATACGTTTATTTTTTTCAATTCAAAAAATATATTAAAGTTGAAAACTTATTTTCAACAGAATATTTAAACTCTTTTTCAATTGAAACACACAAACAAAATATTTAAACAAATTGAAAATACAAAGTCTTATAAATTAATAGGGGTGCTCGCGGTTTGGTGGTTCGGTTGCGGCCAAAGAAATTTCAAATCCGCCATCCGTTCGCCAAATTGGCGGATTGGAGAAAATCAATCCGCAACCATCCGCTCGTCATCACGCATCCATCCAAAATGCGGTGGATCAGATCGGATCGGTCGATTTTGATGGATCAATATATCCGCTTCTCACCCTTAATTCAAATTATTAAAAAAAAAACCAAAAATAAACTTACAAATTAGATTAAATGGACCAATCTTAATCTCCAATAGAAGACAAACTGAACCCTTTATTTAGGCTTGGTTTGGGTACCAAAAAAAAGTAAAAAGTTAAAAAATCAAAAAATTACTAAAAAAGATAAAAAATTATCACTATTCATCTAAAAAAATATTAAAAAATTAATTTTACACTATCTTCTTTTCAAACAACTTTGACAAAAATTAATTTTACACTATCTTCTTTTCAAACAACTTTGACGGCAGAGCAGTGGAGGTAACATTTGGGAAAAATTACACTTATTTAGGTGTACAAATAGCACGGCACTGTTCGGCCCATGGGGGCCTATCACGGGTCATTTTTTAATAATCTGAACCGTGCAATGTGTATAACTCATCGAGTACTATTTGTATGTAAAAAATTGCATCGATTGGATATCGGTAACTATATGATCAAATCAGTTAAAATTTATAAATTGAATGGTGTTATAGTTAACAATTGAAAACAAACTTATCCGATCAGATAGTTATCGATATCCAATCAATGTTATTTTTTACAAGAATATACTACTCGACGAGTTCTACATATTGACGGTTTCGATTAGCAAAACGGGACCCATGGTGGCCCCCACAGTACCTCCAATTCAATGCCCGAAAAGCAAAGAATCATTCCCCCAGCCTCTACACTGCCAACTATGTCCCTAAATTCAGCCAATCTATTCTATCTAATCTTCTCCTATACACTAATTTATATAATTTTTTAATACACATTTTTTTATAAAAAATTTAAAAATTATCCCAAATAATTATTTTTTTTCTTTAATTTTTTACTCCATAAAATTAAAAAAATATACTTATTTAAGATACCCAAACAACCTCTCCTATCTTTTCACCCCTTTGCACAATTTTTGGCACAGCGCATGAAATTGGGATCCTCCCATTCATTTCGGTCCTTCATTCCCTCATTGCAGGACCTTCGGACCCACTTCGAGGCCCAATTTTGATAATCCGAATCGTTCATATTTTTAAATTTATTCAACATATCATACCTGTAAAAAATCAAGTTGATCGAATATCATAAAGTATGTGTTCGGAAAACTGTTTATTAAAAAATAGTTTGTAGTCCCAATTTTCTGAACGCATACTTTCTGGTATTCGATCAACTTGATTTTTTACAGGTATAATATACTAAATAAATCTAAAAATATGAACGGTTCGGATTATCAAAACTGAGCCTCAAAATGGACCCGAAGACTCCTGCCAGGAGGGAATTAAGGAGGGAGCTCAAGGAGGGGATCTGGACTCCAAGGCATGAGTTCAAACGGAATGACATCAGACTACACGACAAATGCTAATTACAGTGTCACGTGGATAGAAACTACTCCATCAATCAAACAAAATAAATGATGTCGTTAAAAAAAAAATCAAACAAGGCTATGTTTAATTTGTGTTTGAGAGATGTGTTTTAAAAATAAAAAGTATGAAAAGTTGTTTGGTTTGATTTTTTTTAAAAGATGTTTTGAAAAATTATTTTGAGAGAGAGTTTTGAAAAAAGTGATTGATTTGATGTGTGTGAGAGAGAGATTTGTTTGGAAAACTTGTTTAGTTTATAAGTTTTGAGAAATTTTTTTGGAAAAATTTGTTTGGTTTGATTACTTTTAAAAACTTATTTGTAGAGAAAATTTCCCAAAATTTTTTCAGAAATACAAACCAAACGAACCCAATAAATGCCAAATCAAATTTGTTATCCTCTTGTTCAAAAAAAAAAAAAAATAAATAAATAAATAATTTTTTTTTTTTTTGGTTACCCTCTTCACAGCATGGTAAAGTTATTGGTTAGTTCAAGCTTAATTTGTAAAAGTTGTGGGATTTATAATTTTGTTTTAAGTAAATGAAGGGTATGAGAAGATATAAGGAGTAGTGATTAGTTTGAGACATAGATACGTAGTGTCTCAAGTCCACCTAATAATTTTATTTTAATTTTTTTAAAATAAAATTATTTATATTGATTTTCAGTTTCTAAAAATATTTTCTTAAGTTTTTTATTTATATTTTTATATTTTTAATAATTTTTTAAAAATATATTCATTAATCTTTTTTTAATTTTTAGATCTACTTAATCTTAATATACTTAAAAAATAAAAAATAAAATTATTCAAAAATCTGTAAAAAAAAATTTATTGAATATTACAAAATACGAAAATGTATTGAATTTTTATAATTTTTTTGTATTGGGTGATTTTTTTAAAAATAATTACAAGTATTATACTGTTTAAATGTATTTAGATTAGATATATTTAAAAATAAAAAAAAATAAGAAAAATATTAAAAAATTTCACATTAAAAATAAATTGTTTGGTTTGTATTTGAGAAACATGTTTGAGATAAAAAGTACGAAAATTTATTTGGTTTGGTTTTTTTTCAAAAGATGTTTTGAAAAATTATTTTGAGAGAGAGTTTTGAAAAAAGTGATTGATTTGATGTGTATGAGAGAGATTTGCTTGGAAAATTTGCAAACCAAACAAGTTTTGGAAAAAAAATTTGAAAAAATTTGTTTGGTTTGATTACTTTTGAAAACTTATTTGTAGATAATTTTTCTTAAAATTTTTTGAGAAACACAAACCAAATAAGGCCAAAATATTCAGGCTTATTTTGGGAAGATGGTAAAAAGTGACGTTTTGGCTTTTAACCAAGCTTTTGGCTTTTTTAGACAAATGATTTGGGAAGTTGGTACAAAAGTGACTTTTGACTTTTTTTATTAATTTTTGTTTATGATGTCAAATCATAATAAAATGACCAAATTACCCTAATTTATTTAAAATATTTACGACTTCACCTATGTAACACATTTTGACCCATGAGGGTAAAATTGTAATTTCACCATTGGCTAAAAACCAACTTCCTAAATGAAAAAAAGACAAACAAGCCAACTTTTAACTTTTGCTACAAATGAAAAAAAGTAATTTTTAGCCAACTTTCCAAAATAGCCCTCAATTTTGTCAAAGTTGACTTAACCAAACAATGGTGATTTGTGTTTAGACTTTTAACATTTTATAGCACTTTTTTATTAGTCTGCTCAAAATGAAAGTGAGTCTTACATCATGTGATCATGCATGATTAAAAAAATAGGTGAGATGTAACCGGAATATAATTATATATTTTTTTTCTTTCGTTTTTTTTTTTTTTTTTTTTTTTTGTAAATTTATAAATTAAACACAACCTTAATAAAAAATAATTATATTAATAGACCCATGACATTCATTCAAAATTTTATATCTATTTTCAAGACATATATTTACGCCACGTTTGATAATTGATTATTTTAATTAATTTTTTAAATCTATCTATCTATACTATATATGTAATCAAATGTAGTGATTTTGTCAAAAATCTGTAAATATTTATTCTTAAATTCTCATAATTTTAAAATTATCTCTTTCCTACGTGGCAACCCTTTTTTATTGTCTTTCGTGTTTTCTATTTTCCTCCATTTTCTATTTGTTTGATTAATTAAAATGAAAATTAATTTAATGGCTTATGGATAAAGATTTGAATTTCAAAATTCCTCCATATAGATAAACATATAAAAACTGATAAATAATTTTGAAAATTAATTTCATGGTATACAGATAAAGATAAAAATTAAATACTTAATTTCATAACTTATAGATAATTTAAAATTTCTTCCCATAAATAAGCATATAAAAATTGATAAAAAATTTATAAAAATTAATTTCATGGCCTACTGATAAAAATAAAGGTTAAAAAATTGACTTAAAAAAGATTACTCATGTTTTTTGCCCTTCACTTTGTACTTTAATTAATTTCATTATAAAATAAACATATAAAAAAATCATAAATAATTTATGGAAATTTATTTCATGACATTTAGATAAAGATAAAAAATTTAAAAATTATTTGAAAAATAATAATTTCATGACTTATAGATAAATAAACATATAAGAATTGATAAATAATTTATAAAAATTAATTCCATGGTCTACAGATAAAGATAAAGATTAACTAATTGATTTACAAAAAAAAATTAAAATAATAAAATTTAGATAAATATATGATTTGTTAATCCATATCTATCAAAAACATATCTATCTAAATCTTTATTTTGGTTTACTTATATTTTTTTTCTCCTTTTATCACATATTATCTTTTTTTATTTTGAATTTTTTATCTTGTGAAATACTCTTATCTATAACTTCTTATCTCCTCTTAACCTAATCCTCATAATTTTTATTATTTGTTATTATCTACCAAGTGATAAAGATATATATAAAAAAAGAATGGTTGGCTATGAATAAGAAGAGTATTAATAATTAAATAATGAAAGCTGTATGGGAGAAGGCAATACAAAAATCTCACAAAATTATTTTCCGTCACTATATTTATCCAAGGTAATAATTTGATATTCTTTCTTTTAATTTTTAAAAATAGTTTACATTAGATCATTGCTATGTGTTTTTTCTTTTTCTTTCTTTTTATTTTTTTTATAAGATTGTCATTTGTTATAGTATTTTTTCAATCCCATCTCTACATTTTCTCTTTGAAATTTCTATTTTTTTAATAATAAAGTTTAGAACTAATTTCTTATCAAATTTGTTTTCTTGGTGCTTATTTTATTGAAAGATTGAGACAAGTAAAACTTTCATATGATATATGAAATTAATTAATATAATACAAAGATGGTAGAAAAATACTACATATTTGTTGATATCTCTCTTTTATTATTAGTTGATTTATTAGATTACATTATCAATTTAGAGCCCATATGATTTAATTCAATGTCCATGACTTTAGTTATATTCGACCATTTTGTTGTTGAGTAACCTATATAATTTTTTTTTTTTTGGTATATAATGATTAAAGCTATCATTTGTTATATTTCTTCAAATATAATTCAAATAATTTTTCATCATTTTTTTTTATAAATAAAATGGATTAAACTATTTTCTTATATAATTTTTATAATCCTACGAAATTCTTATCTTGATTTTTTTTTTTTAAATATTGTAGAAACTATGCAAGTATTATTCAAGTTATGGAGAATGATTACTTACAAATTATAATTAAAAGTTGAGATTTATTCATAATTTGGTCCCACAATAATAATATAAATCATTGATTTAAAATAAGTAAATTTATGATAACTTATACAATTTATTTCTTTTAATGCTTTGTTTTTGTTTTTGTTTTGTTTTGTTTTTTTTCTGTTTTTTTTGCATGACACTATAGTCTGATACAAATTATTTATGTTAGCAAGTGATTGTAATACTATTATCCTAACAATCTTTATAATTAACAATTTTTTATGTATATCAAATTTTTATTGTGAAATTTTGTAGATTAATTATTGTTAACATCAACCAAGATGGCCTAACATCATGGCTTGCTGCTGTTAAAATATAATTCAAGATTACAATAATTTATATATCATACAAAATGTATATAGTTTATTTTTCCGTGCGCTAATTTTTTATTGAAAGACATGTAAAGATAGATAGAGTGATATAATAACTCATAATGATTTTTTAAAATATATGTTATTATGTTTGAGATTATAGTAATAGGGTCATCACATTCATTCAAAAATTCATATCTATTTTCAAGACATATATTTACGCCACGTTTGATCATTTGATTATTTTAGTTGATTTTTCGACTTTCTACTAAAATACATGTAAAAGTAGATAGAGTGATATAACCATTTACAATGACTTTTTAAAATATTATGTTATTATGTTTGAAAAAAGTATATTAAATTTTTTTTAGTGTGTTACTTGGAAGATTATACTTGGTAAAAACACAATAAATAATTTTTGTGTATTACATTGATTGGAATATCATGTTTGGAAAATTATACTAAGAGGGTTTTTTAGTGTGTTATATTAGAGTGTTATGTTTTGAAAAATCACAGTAAGGAGTTTTTGTGTGTTACATCGATTAGAGTGTTATATTTAGAAAAAGTACACTAAAGAGTTTTTTAGTGTGGTACATTGAAGTGTTACGTCTGGAAAAAATATGCTAAGAATTTTTTTTAAAGTGTTATGTTTAGTAATTTAGTGTGGTACATTGAAGTGTTACGTTTGGAAAAAATATGCTGAGAATTTTTTTTAAAGTGTTACGTTTAGTAATTTCAACATTATAATAAAATCAATATTTTTTCCTCAACACATAAGTCACACGTGTTTATATTTTGCCGTTTATGTAATTCACAATAAAATGAGACCTTTGGGTCTATAGAATAAAAATGATGACCAAACAGTTCATAAGATCACTACTTGACATTTATTAGTGTTTCACAAAAAAAATAATAATAATAATAATAATTGCGATGAAGATCAAAAAATAAAAATAAAATCTACAGATACAAGGACCGGTCGGCCCAGACTGAACCATAAAAATCATATCTAAGCCCATTAACGAACTTTTGTTTTGGTGGACTGAGGTTGGGCCGAAAATGTAAGCGTGGGCTTGCCCAACGGGCTTGGATTTGTAACTCATTTAATTCAGGAAGGCTCATGGACGAACTATCAGGTAAGTTTCTTTTGAGTAGTCTGTCTCCAACACAAATAGAATGGTCCAACTTCAATACCCAGGCCCAAATCAGCTCAAATACAATTGGGGTCAGCTAAACTTGCTTGGGTTGGGTTGCAGCTCTTTGGGTCAAATTATATATGGTTAAAGAGGATAAAAAAAATCATTCACTCGTTTTAATTTTTGAAAATTAATTTTTTTATTTTTCATATATATATATATTTTATTTTTAGTGAATATTTTCATAATTTTAAATAATTTTTTTTCTAGATGCACCTTACTTGAATGTATATAAAAAGTAAGATATTTGTAAAAAAAATATTTTAAAAAATTAATAAATACACAAGAATATGAAAAATATACTGAATTTTTATACTTTTTTTTATATTTTTGGTATTTATTGATTATTTTTACAAATATTATATTTTTTAAGTGTATTTATGTGAGGTGTATCTAAAAATTAAAAAATTGCTTACAACATTTAAAAAATTCAGTAAAAATAAAAAAACACGGAAAACAAAAAGTTTTTAATTTTTTAAAAAGTGAATTCAGAAAACTCAAACCAAATAGATTTTATTTAAACCTTTTTATTGTTTGTTTTCTAACTGGCCTAGTTGAGTAAATTCTAAAAATCTAAAAGTTAAAAAAAGGATTCTCTAAAAAAAAGTTGACAAGAAAATTACTATAAAAACCAATTTCAAACACCTTGTTTAAACTTCTCACTAGTTTAGAAAGAAGACTTACGGTTTGTTCGGATAATTGGATCCATCAAATTTTCATGGGTAGATATTCTATAAAAATAACAATCACATGGTGATAATCTTAATTATAAAATTGAGAACCATTATATATTAGTTTTTTCAACTTTTTATATCACCAAATCATATGATAATTTATTATTTTGCTTTCATTAATTCTTGGTAATTATCTCCAAATAAAAGAACTAATCATAAATATTGATGTAAAAAGTGATATAAAATAGTTATAAAAAATCAGGGATATGTTAACATTTCTCTATAAAATTCTATCACAATTCTCCTAAACTGTTAAAAAATATTTTTAAACTTTTAAAAATTACATATAGTCTCTCAAAAGATAAAATTTGAAAAAATTACCCAAAAATCTCATTTGGGAAAATATTATTCCATTTAGTCCTGAAAATTTTCTTTCAAACCAATTAGTCTTTTTATTTATGGTATATTGTGGAGTTTATTTGTTTACCCTTGAGTGTGATTTTGATTGTGATTTTTTCGTGATGTTTGGGTGAGTTGGTTATGGTATGGTGTTAGTTTTTCAAATTTTTGTCGAGGATTGTGTGGAGTAATTTGTGGAGTTAGTGATATTTAGCCATTTGATGTGGGAGGGCTGATGTGGAATCATGATGTTGTTGTTGGTTGTTATTATTTATTTATTTTTGATTTTGTGACTGATGTTTAGGTGGGTTTATTAAAGTATAATGTTATGTGCCTAATTTTTATTGTTTGGGTTGAGTAGAGTGATTTTTGGGGTTGATGTTGTTGCCATTTAATACCACACTACATGTGGGATACTTCCCAACATGGATGTGAATGTAATCACACACAACCAAACATGAACGTAGTGCATACTTCATATTAACTATGAGCTGAATAATTAAAAAAAATACCAACACATTAACACTACCACCCGCACATGACCGACTAAATACATGAACATACGTGGTGTAAATGTTATTGCAAAACCCACTAAATACATGAACACTAATTCCATTTTGTGGTGTCATGTGTTTAGTAGGTCATGAGTGTTCCATATGTGGTATGATGTTACTGCCAACGTTTACTAATAGATACATTGTGCAAATGTTATTACAAAACATTTTCATAAATCAAACTTTATACGGTTGTAATCACATTACATGGATATCGTACATTGCAACAATGCGACACCTATCAACTGTACAACATACATACGCTATTTTCAAATGTTCAACTCAACTCAACTAACTACACTAATATTCTACAAGCCTAAGGCAAATAATTTCATCACTCATCCAACGATTGTTGCCTACACGTCACATGACCTATATGACATTGTAATTACATATATGCAATTCCGACAACATCAAAATACGCCATTGTCACCCGCTCCCCACGCACCCCGCTTTCATACCACGGTCACATTCAAAACACACATACATAATGGGAATGCAAGCACAATATTACCAACATAATTACATCAGCGGTCGTACCGACAAAATTGGAATGTTGTGTTTTACCCATTAACATCACACGCACAAAAGAATACAAACATCACATTGAATGTGCACACTCACACACCAATCAACATACACCTAACATATCCAATTTGGCTAACTACACCTATGAACACTATCACGAAGACAAAAAAAACTCTCATAGTCATACAAAGAATCTTCAACTCCTGTTACATTACGTGTTTCTCCGACCAGCAAGATATGCTTATATGTTCCCCATATACGACATCACAAAATGGAATGCAATGCACAATAACGCAACCTTCAAACCAATACATACATCAACCCCCCAATAATACTTATCATCATGTGTTCCTATAACAATCTCTGGCGTCGATATTGTGTAGTCGTATTCACCACTAATGCATGGACGAAATGGTTATCATATACAACGTCACGAACACCGCAAAGTATTACTATAAAGGGGGTTTTTGGAGGTACGCTATGTTAATTTGAGGGATTAACATCAACATTACCAAACAGAACACAAATCTCAAAAATCACGTCAATGAATCGTTGCAACATCGGAATCAAAATCCAAAGCCTTTCATCTTTACCGTCATAGTTCCGATCACACAGGAAGGACAACAACAGAACAATACCTTTCGTTGTTGGACACTTTAGTAATTTTAACGTCAACACAAACCCATATTTGCCCTCATTATTTCAAACCTGCATGCATAAATCTTGGGCTATAAAGTCTTTAACATTGAAATAGGACCTATCAGTCTTAAAAAAAAAAACACACATAGGACTGAATGGTTTAACATTTCAAAATTTGGGATTTAATGGTACTTTACTCATAAAATTATGTAAAAATGATAAGTGTTTTTTTATTTTTTTTATTAGTTTGACCAAATTAATTTTTAGTTTTTATTTTTTATTTTTTTTCTAAAACAAGTTTCTACAAACCAAACCAATCATGGCCAATGATTCATCCCTTAATTTTGCTCTCCAATTCCACTTCCAATGATTTGGGAAGTAGGTTAAAAGTTGATTTTTTGAATTTTTTAAAAAATAATATGTAAAAAAAGTAGTGAGGTGATGTGACCTCAAAAAACCAAAAAGTCAACAAAAATTGCTTTTAACCGAGTTGCCAAAACAAGCCTAAGAAAACTAAAGATGAGAGAGAGAGAGAGAGAGAGAGCAATGTAAGACTGCTTCACATGGAGGTGGGCCATGTCATTGGAGGTGAAATTGGAGGGTAAAATTAAGAGATGTAGTGCCACTCTTATCTATTATTAGTTGAACACACTGCCAATATAAAATACTCAAAATGCATAATAATTACTCCTAAAATGAATCTTTTAGAACAATATTACCTACACATAATTAATTGCACAATCAAAATTTATTTAACATGTACCTTTTAGAGTTGAATTTAAATCGTACCTTATTTTTCTTAATATATTTATATATATAGATTTTGTGCATATACCTTAGGGTTATTTACATGAATGCTTTAAATTATTGAGCAGCATCATTTTGATTTCTTAAATTATAAAAAATGTACAAATGCATTCCCCTTTAAACTATTGATAAGTATCATTTTGACCCCAAACCCATGGTTGTGTTGAGGTAAGCAGCGAATTGATGTCATACACGTCCCCCAGGATGAGTTTCATGCATAACTCCTTCAAATAGCGGCATCGGGGTCCACGAAAGAATGATGTTACAAGATAGTTTGTTGCTGAAACTCAAAGCATTTTTCTCTTTTCATGAATTTGGAAAGAAGATACAAAAGAGGAATGTAAAGGATGTGGTGGTTAGGGAAGGAGGAGGAAAGCTAGCAATTTTATCATTCAAATCAAACTAACAAATGAAGGAAGAAAGAGATAGAATGAAGAAATGGATCTATGAATAGAATGATCAAGTATCTGAATAGGAAGAAACGAAATTTATAGACCAAGAGAGATGTGTCTGGCTTACTTATGTGGGTGTCCCTCTAAATCTTTGGAGTCTTAAAACCTTCAGAGATATTGGTAATATATAGGGCAAAGTAGTCCAGTATGATGAAGATACAATTGCGTGCAAGCACTTGATGTTTGGCAAAGCAAGGATTATCACAAAAACTATGGAATCTATCAATACGGTAGTTAATCCAGTAGGTAGTGTGAGGAATTATCAAGTGTGAGTGTATGAAGTGCCAGTAATAAACATCTGCTAATGTAACGACGATTACAGCTGTTAGAAAAATGAAGTCATAGAATCCAATTTGCAATATGAGGTTGATCAATTGTCCAAAATCAGGAAACAAGAGGATGAGGCACAGAAGGTGGCAGATGATACTGGAGATGACGGTGGGGTTGAAGTTGAAGGTGGTAAATCTGCAGAAGAGGAAGAGGATGATGAAGTAGCAAAAATGGATGACGTGTTAATTAATAGAACTCACACAATAGAAGGTATGTTAGATGACGTGGAGGAAAACAATAATTGTATGGCTGCTTCAGGTGTCCAAGAAACTGAGTGTGCTCTACGAAATTCAAACGGTGGGGGCTGTAATAATGCAAAAGGAGTGGTGCAGGTGGGCTGCTCAAGAATAGTGGAGAATGGGGAAGTTTAAGGGATAGATGGTCATGTTTGCACATTTGGATTTATGAATAGTCTGAATGGGTCGGAGTGTGGTAGGCCAAATATTAATTTAGAAGTTGTGTTAAATGGAGCCCAAATGGAGCCCAAATTGAGCCTATGAATAATGGGCCAAGATGGGTGGTTAATTCAAATTTGAGTGGTTGTAGGGCCTAGTCCCAAGTTTTGTCTTAGTGGGGAACTTAGCCTATAAGAATCAACACTAGAGGGCTAACCCATCGCAGAGGGTTACTTTTAGAACAAAAAGGAATGATGATTTAAAGATGAAAGAAGCTGAACAGAGGCAAGGAAGAAGGAAGTAATGGTGCACGATCAAACCAGAAGGGGCTGTTATTCAGTAATTATTTAAAAAATGAGGCGATTCTTAGAGCGGCAGCAGCAACCATATCCTTATCAGAGTCTCAAAGTACCAATTCAAATAAAAGAAGAAAGCTACTACAGGAAGCTCAAGCTACGGTTGAGATGGGGAAAATATTAGGGATAAACTGTGAAGGGAAGGAAGATGACGTGGTGAAAAGAATAGTTGAGTTGGAGGGGAAAGATTTGGATAGAGTTGAAGGGAGGGGTGCACTAGCTTAAGCTGTTGGCAAAAAAGAGGAGGTTAGGAGCTATGCTATAGGTTTTTGATGAAGACCATGTCATGGAACGTTAGGGGTCTTAGAAGACCTAAAAAAAGGAGTAAAATTAAAGCGTTGGTGAGGGAAAGAAAAATAGATGTGCTGTTGCTTCAAGAGATGAAAAGAGACAGTGCTGATGTAAAGTTCATGAAATTGCTATAACCATTAGAGGAAATGGGTTGGGTGGAGGTTGATGCAGGAGGAAGTGCTGGTGGCCTTCTGTGCATTTGGAATACACAAATTTTTGAGTTGATTGAATGTTGCAGTGCAAGGAATTTTATACTGCTTTCAGGTCCTCTCTTCTTAAGCTTTTAATTATGTTATTTGCAATATATATGCTCCGAATGATGTATTGAAGATGAGCCAACTATGAGGGAGTCTTATAAATATTAAATTGTCATATCTTAATCCTTGGTATCTGGGAGATGATTTTAATGAGATTAGATTTATGAGTGAAACGAAGGGTTGTTCAAGGTGGGATAGGGGAATGGGAGATTTTAATAATTTCATTGATATTTTGGAGTTAACTGATTTACCTATGCAAGAAATATTATTCACATGGTGTAATGTAATGGATGGGGAGAGGTAGAGTAGGATTGACAGGTTTTTACTAGACCCTGCTTGGCTGGAGAGGTATAAGCTTAAACAATGGGGATTATCTAGAGGCCTTTCTGATCATTGCCCAGTTCTGTTAATGGAAGATGTGAGGGATTGGGGACCAAAACCTTTTAGGTTTATTAATACATGGACATTTCACCCCCAATTTAAGAATGAAGTGGAAAAGGTTTGGGAGGAGACCTAAATTCTAGGATAGGCTAGTTACAGAATTATGCATAAATTGAGAAGCTTGAGGGCACATCTGCGAAGGTGGAACCTGAAGGTATTCGGTAATATTGATGATCAACTTAACAAAGCTGAAGCTGAGTTACATGAGTGGGACTTAAAAGCTGAATCTAGATCCTTGGTGGAATCAGAAGTGCAATGATGAAGAGAGCTTAGAAGTCAAGTTTGGAATCTCAGTAGAAGCAAGGAGAGGATGTGGCTGTAGAAGTCTAGAATGTCTTGGGCACAAAATGGTAATAAGAGTACTAGACTATTTCATTCGATGGCAAGTAACAGGCAGGGGAAGAATTTATTGGACTCTATGAAGACAAATGTGGTGTTATGGTTGAAGAACCTAGTATGGTCAGATAAGTAGTGGAGAATTACTTTAAAATACTGTTTGCTGAAAGTTGGAAGAATAGGTCTAAATTGTCAAGTCCTTTTTCATATATCAGCCTTGCGGATTCCAAAGATGTATTAGAGTCAGACTTTAGTAAAGTTGAAATTTGGGCAGCCATTAAAGATTGGGATGGAAACAAGGCCCCTGGGCCAGATGGTTTCAATCTTTCTTGCATACAAAAGTGTTGGCTTATAATGAAAGGTGAGTTCATTAAGTTGTTCGAAGAGTTTCACATAAATGGGAAGTTGGCTAAAAGGTAAATAGCTTTTTCATTACTTTGATTCCTTAAAAAGAGTACCCCATAGACTTGCATGAGTTCAGACCTATTAGCTTGGTTACCTCAATTTACAAAGTGTTGGCTAAAGTGCTATCTAGAAGGCTAAGACAAGTGCTACCTAAACTCATAGGAGAAGTTCAAACTGTTTTCCTTGGTGGTCGATGTATTCTAGATGGGGTTTTAATTGCAAATGAGGTGGTTGATTGATGGAAGAAGGTAAAAAGAAAAGGAATCATCCTTAAACTGGATTTTGAGAAGGCATATGACTCCGTTAATTGGGAGTTTTTTATGTCAATGATGGAAAACTTTGGGTTTGGTGCAAAATGGGTGGGGTGGATTAAGTCGTGCATTTCTATATCAAGAATATTAGTGCTTGTAAATGGATCACCTACAACAGAATTTTCTTATCAAAAAGGCCTCAAGCAAGGTGATCCACTCTCTCCCTTGCTGTTTAATATAGTGGCTGAAGGTTTAAATATTCTATTAGAGAGAGAAAAAGAAAAGGGGCTGATCAGAGGAGCTTCAGTCGATTATAAGGAGTTGAAAGTGTCTTATTTACAATTTGCAGATGACACCATTATTTTTTGTGAAGCCAATTGGGATGAAATCATTATGATTAAAATTTTTTTGAGATGTTTCGAAGTTATGTCAAGTCTAAAGATTAATTTTTATAAAAGTATTGTTTGTGGAATTGGTGTGGAATAGCGGTTAGTCAAGGAGTTTGGTAAAAAGCTCAATTGCCTCAGTCAAAAATTACCTCTTACATATCTTGGTTTACCTTTAGGGGCAAACCCAAGGAGAAAAAGTACATGGCAACAGTGGTGGAGAAGGTTAAGAAGAAATTAACATCTTGGAAGATGAGGTTCTTGTCATTTGCATGTAGATTAATCCTAATTTAATCTGTCTTGTTAAGTCTACCAGTGTATTTTCTATCCATCTTAAAAATGCCTGTTGGTGTTGCTAGAGTAATTGATAGGATTCAATCTAACTTCTTGTGGGGAGGGTTTGAAATTAGACGGAAAATTCATCTAGCTAGGTGGAATGAGGTGTGTAAAAGTAAAGATTAAGGGGGGTTGGGAGTGAAAAGTCTTATTGCTGTTAATGTCTGTCTGATGTTAAAATGGTGGTGGAGATATGGTAGAGAGCATAAGTCATTATGGAAACAAGTGATCTGTAGTAGATATAGTGGTTCTAGAGAAATGTGGATCCAAACACCAGTGGAAGATGACAGGGTATCTAAGGCGTGGAAGGATATTGTATCATTAGCCTCATCAAATATTAGTATGGTTGAGTTCTTCCTTCAAAATTTCAAAATTATCATAGGAAATGGGGAGAGGATTCAGTTTTGGACGGATAAGTGGTTCGATAATATCAGTCTTGAGAATGAATTCCCTAGATTGTTCAGTCTGTCAACTAAGAGGGAAGGCTTATTGTAGATTTTCTATCAAAATAAAGGTCAGGACAATGATTGGCAATTGGTATTTAGAAGATCACTCTTAGCTTGGGAAGAGGAGGAGGTTAAAAGGCTAAATGTATTATTGTCAAAAGCACCTAATCTGAATCAAATGACTGAGGATACCTGTACATGGATGGCTAATAATTCTGGTGTATTCTCTGTGGCTTTAGCATGGAAAAGGTTAGAGTCAATTAATGGGCCTATGCTTAGCATTTCAAAGTTTCTGTGGAGAAACTCTGCTCTTCCAAAGGCTAAGTTTTTCAGTTGGTTAGTTTGGAGAGGGAGAATAAGGACTGCAGATTTTATGCACAGAATTGGAGCTCTAACAGCCAATGTCAGCTCTTTATGTGTGTTTTGCAGTGCAGAGGTGGAATCAATTAATCATGTGCTGCTTTTATGTCCATTGGTCTGGAAATTATGGTCTAAAATGGTAAATTGGTGGGAGATTAAGTGGGTAACTCCAGGTTAAGTGGATGTGTTGTTGCAATGGTGGTTTGGTATGAAATTTAGAAAGCAGGAGTTGGATATTTGGAAGGTTGTTCCTTTGGCCATGTTATGGTTTGTATGGAAACTAATGAATGATTGCTTGTTTAATAATGACAGTGCTGATCTTACTGAGATGGTGGAGCTATTAAAAGTTAGAGTTGCTCAATGGGTGAAATCAAATTGTAAAGGAATAAATTACTCAGTGCATGATACTGTGGCAAACTTGAAGCAGGTGAAAGGTTGTTTGGCATAAGAGGTCTATTGGAATATGAAGATGATATGAGGATGCAAATCTGTATGCTGCTCTGGTGATGTCAAATTGTTTTTGCTGTTATTGGAAACTAACTGTTTTGGTGTTGGTGCAAAGGTGTATCAGGTGGTTGTTGTATTTGCTGTGTTGTTCTGTTTTCTTCTTTGCTGCTGCTATGGATTGCTGTTGATCTGTATGGGCAGTGATCATTTTGAGTTTTGGTTGCTGGTGCTGATATTCTCTGTTGTTGGCTTGATTTTGCTGATATGGCTTGCTTATGATCTATGTGGACAGTGATCTTTTGGAGTTGGCTACTGGAATTGGTGTTCTTTGTTGTTGTCCTGTTTTCTGGATGGTTGGTAGTTTGGGTTGCACTTCTGTAGTAGTTTTTGTTAGTTTTTACTAAGGTGAGGTTGGTTTTGGTGTTTCAGGTTGGTTCCTCACCAACTCTTGATGGCGTGCTAACATATGATTGGGCGGTCTTATAGGTGCCAACCTAGTTGGGATTGATTTGATTCGTTATGATACTTTTTGCACTCATCTTTCTTTTTTCTTTTATTGATGTAATAATGTTTCATCAATAAAGTTCTTTTTCTTTTGCTGATAAAAAAAGAGTATTATTTTGACCCCCTTAAATTATAAAAACGTACAAATAGACTCTTTTAAAACTATTGATAAGTATCACTTTGACCTTTTAAATTATAAAAAGCATACAAATTGACCCCTAAATTATAAAAGCGTACAGATGGACTCTTTTTAAACTATTAATAAGTATTACTTTGGCCTCCTAAATTATAAAAACGTAGAAATGAACCCCTTTTAAACTATTGCCAAGTATCATTTTAACCCCCTGAATTATAAAACCATACAAATAGACCTCTTAAACTATTACACGTACTAATTAGACCTCCTAATAAAAGGGTAAAAGTGAAACACATCAATAGTTTAGGGGTTCTTGCTTTTATAATTTAGGGAGTAAAGCGATACTTTTCAATAGTTTAAGCGATCTATTTGTATGTTTGTATAGTTCAAAGGATCAAAATGGTACTTTATGCCTTATATATTATGGGAAATTCTATTTCAACACACCTAATTAACTCAAGGCAAATATTTTCTCAATGCACACACTTATTAATTTGATTATTAATTAAAATTCTCAATCTAAATCCTTAAAATTACAATTACATCCTTCACATGGTACACACACTTTATTTGCAAATCCACACATTTTTATTGACCCTAATTCACATTTGTAGTTCGACCCACAAAAGTGAAGACCAAACTGACTTTCGTTCTAGTACAAAAAAAAAAAAAAAAAAAAATTAACTTTCGTTCAAATGGGAAAAAAAAAAAGTCTTTGAACTTTCCGCACCTCAATTGAAAACTTTGAAGACCTCCATTGAACCTCCACTAAAAGCCATTGAAAACCCTTGTTTAAGGTAATAAATCTTTGCATTTTATCATTTTGTTATTACATCGTTGGCTAACAATTATAATTGGGCATATCGAAAAGGGTCTCTATTGCTTGACGCCACATTGCCATAGATCTTGATAACATTGTAGAAATCTTCACTGTAACTTCTTCTTTCAAGTTTGATTCTTTCCATGATATCTTCAATCCCATCAAAGTTCTTGGCTAGAGCGAGCTTGTTGACGATCACAGTATAGAGAGCTTCATTTGGTCGATAGTCCTTGCGATTTGAGAGTTGGGTTAAGAGAGAGAGTGTTGAATTGGGATTTTTGAGAGTTTGGAAAAGCTAGAGAATCTCATTGGAGCTTTACCAGTCTTTGTGGTTGAGAATGATGGGATTATTTACTTTGCTTATTTTTGGTTTTCCAAAAACACTTTTTAGAAAATTTTACTTTTTTGTTTTCTATGTTTTTTTGTTTTTATTGTTTTTTTAATATCTTAAGTAATTTTTAAAATTTTTAGACATACCTAACATAAATACGCATAAAAATATATTTTTTGTGAAAAAAAATCTTTTAAAAATTCACTAAATACCAAAAAAATGAGAATTCAGTATATTTTTCGTATTTTTATGTATTTATAATTTTTAAAAATATTTTTTCACAATTTTTTTACACATTGGAATCTGGAAAATTCAATCCAAACATACACATCGGAATCTGGAGATGCCCCAGATGAAGAAACAAAGTGATAATAATAGAAAAATTAGAGTTTAATTTTTTTAATTCAAAAAGTGTATATTGAGATTTTTTTTATTCTTAAATAATGTGTACAGAGAATTTTTTTTATATAACATTATGAGTGCTTCTGGATGTCTGGTCATTCCTACTCAGAATATAATTAAGTGTGTTTGGTTTGAGTTTTTTGGATTAAATTTTTTAAAAATTGAGTTTTTTGATTTCGTGTTTTTTTTTAGTGAATATTTTTAAAATTTTAAATATATATTTTTTATTTTTTTAGATACACCTTACTTAGATGTATCTAAAAAGTAAAAATTTATGAAAAAATGTTTTAAAAAATTAATAAATACATAAAAATATAAAAAATGTATTGAATTATCATATTTATATATATATATATATATTTTGTATTTAGTGAATTTTTAAAATGTTTTTTTCACATTTTTTTATTTTTAAGTATATTTATGTTAAGGCCTCGTTTGGGAACAGGCTAATTTAGTAACTTTTTGGCTATTTGGCTAAAAAAGTAGGTAAAAAAAACTTATATGTTTGGGATGACTTTTTAGCTAATTACGAAAAGATGTGCAAAAAGTAGAGAGAAAAGAGAATCTTTGACTTTTTGGTATGAGTTGTTGGTTTTTTGGCTAAAAGGGTAACTTTTTGGCTTTTTGGCTAAAAAAGTAAGTCCCCAAACGGGTCCTAAGTATGTCTACAAATTAAAAAAATTACTTAAAATATTAAAAAAATTTAGTAAAAACAAAAAAATAAAATTTTTTAAAAGTGTTTTTGAAAATTTTTAACCAAACAAAGTAATTGTATTTCACTCAACTAAGAGGTTATTTGAGATATTTTAAATAAGTGCATTTTTTGAAATATAAATAGGATATAAAGAAGTAATACGACTTAAATAAAATGATATGATTTAAATAGAATAACGACTTCTTGACTTTTTTAGAAGAGTACAAATAAGACCTAATTATTTCCCAGATATCAATCACTCTTTATTACCCATGTTTGCTCTCTCCTCACGTGCCAAGCACCACTCTCACCAAATTACCGCCATTTTCTCTCTCCTTTTTCCCATTTTCGAATTCAAAAAACCACACTCCTCCCCTTTTACAGAACACTCTCAAAAGTGTTGCAAGAAAACATTTTCAAAAAACAGAGAGAGAGAGAGAGAGAGTGAGATCGATCTCACTCACAGACCATGGAAGCGAAACAACAACACTCTCCAAACCCTCCTTCTTCCTCATCATCACTTCTCAGAGACATCTCCAATTTCAAAACCCCCAAACACCCTTCCCAAAACCCTAATCTCCACTCTCCACACCTCCAATTCTTCACCGCCTCCAAACAAACCCCTCGCTCCTCTTCCATTCTCCGTCGCCACCGCCCTTCTCTCGCTTCTTCCTCGGCTCGATCCAAAGTCTCCCGCAGACTCAAAGAATTCGAGCTCGAACAGTGTAAATCGGCACGAAAAGCCCAAATCGACAAAGAAAAATCACTTAAATCGCTTGCAAAATCGCTCACCGTATGGCTCAATTTCTTGCTTCAGAACCCAGTTTCCTGCGGTTGCGATTTGTCGAAAATGACTGGTCAATGCGGGTTTGAGGAATCGGATGTGAAGTTGGTGTCTGGGAATGGGAAGAGGGAGAGCAGTCGAGGTGGTGGGGTTGAAGTGGATACTCCGTGGCGGTGCCCCAAGAGGCAGAGGGATTTGGGTTGGCGTGGCGTGGCGAGAGAAGAGAGCACGGTGTTTTCGAATTCGAAGCTTTTGGCTTTGCAATCCTCGTTGCGGGATGTTTGTAGTTTTGACGATTTGAAAGAGCGAATGAAGGCTTACTTGAGCTTGGGTAGTTGTAAAGAAATTTTCAATGTGATGACTCAAGTAACAAAGGTCTGGTTTTGAATTTGTCGTAATAATTATTTTCTCATTGTATGATTGTTTCAAATGTATGTTTACATATGTTGGTGTAGTTTAAGTTTGTATGGATCTAGTTTATGCTGATTAATGTTCTGAAGAATGCATTTTTTAAGCAATATTTCATGCTAGAGTTGGATTTTGCTCATCTCTCAACCAACTTTTGAGTAGTGATCAGTATTTTTTTATTTTAAATCAGAATTTGTATTTCTGGATGTCTTGTTTGTTAGCGTTAGGCTATCTCCAACCCTTACTATATTTCTACTAAAATCGAGTAGAAGTTTGAGTAAAAAACTTCATTTGATATGAACTCAAATTTGAGTGAAATTGCCAAGTGTCAAGTTTTTAGTGGATGCTAGGGGTTCGAGTGGAGGAGAATTTGGGTAAAAGCATCTATATGTCAAGTTTTGATTGGATAGAAATTTGAGTAAAGGAAATGGGTCTCCCTTGATTGGAGTCAAAATTTCAGTAAAACTCAATTTGGTATAGGTTGGAGTAAAGGAGTGGAGTGGATTTTAGTGCCTTTTTTATTCAAATTTAAGTCTAAGGCAAGATTTGGTTGAGCCTTGGAGATGCTGTTAGACATTAATTATCAACTTACTAATAGTTGTTATTTTCTTTATTGGAATCATTGATAGTGTGTAGTTGCAAGTTTGTATGTACTTGCAGATTTGACTTAAAATTAGCTACAGCGTTGCTAATAATGGTTTTTGAATGTTTTAATATAAATATCTGTTAGAATTTGTTCAAAGCATTTGATTATATTATTGTTTTACTATTCAGAATATAGATGAAGGAAGATTGAAAATGAAGCCACACTGCCCTATTGTAACTGATGTTGGGTTGAAGGAGAAGGCCTCGAGAATCCTTATGTGTTATAACCCAATTTGGCTCCGGATTGGGTTATATATTATTTTTGGTGGTGATTCATTATTGTCGGATGAGGACATAAATTCTGAAAAGGAAATTGCATTCTTGAAGATGGTTATCGAGAAGCAGTTTTTTTCTCATGCTGGTCTAGCTAGAGTTTATGCTTATAACAAGTTGGTTGAGGGTTTATATAGACCAGGTTACTTTGAGGCCTTGGGGAATGTTATATTGAAGAGATTTTTGTTGCTTGTTCTTGTACTTGATAGAGCTAAATCTCAAAGCTGTCTTCCTATCAAGTATGGCATTGATGGATTGGATGGGGGTTCTCCTCTGCTATTTACTTTGCAACCTAACATTAAATCGAGTTGTCAATTGATCCATGGTAATTAAAAAAGTATTATTCCTCATATCATTTTTGGTTTGGTATGTTTTCATTCTTTCTTTGTTAAGAGTGTGGGTTGACTTTTTTCTGTTTTGATTCAAATTAGATTTCTTATCATCGGATGTGATGCATGGAGAGGGTAATGTTCTTGCTCATCTAGTGATTGTAGGGTACAAAGTATCTTACTTACAGGTAAGCTCTAAGCAGCTCAAACTGTGCATATAATTCTTATTTTCTTGCGTGCATGTGTATGTGCTTTTGGTTGTTGCCAATTTCAAATCTCATTTTGTACTTTCGATTACATGGTTTTGGCCTCTATGGCTATTTTAAAAATTGAAAATTAGGCATTAACTTAATTTAGAATCCACATTGCAGAGTTTTTGATTTCATAAAAGAGTAATTTGCCAAAACAATGTTGTTATGGTCCAGAGTCCTTTCAATGAGTATGACTTCAGGGTGAAAGAATTGTTTGAAGATCTTCAAGATGGGGTGCGGCTTTGTAGAGCCATTCAGCTCTTGCAACATGACGCTTCCATTCTCATGGTTAGCCTATTTTCCAAAAAAAAAAAAACGATAGGTATCAATTATTCTTAGCTGGATATACTGTAACTGGTGACCTTGTTGCTCAATGTTACGGACAGAAAATGTTGGTTCCATCAGATACCCGTAAGAAGAATGTGGTGAATTGTGGCGTTGCCCTTCAACATCTGAAACAGGCTGGTGTGCCATTATTTGATGGAGATGGATCGATGATTGTAGCAGAAGACATTGTTAGTGGAGATAAGGAACTCACACTTTCGTTACTTTGGAACATCTTTGTTCATTTGCAGGTATGCTCGCAATCTTGTCACTCTTAATATTTCAGAATGCCTCAAAACATGATATTGCGGTTTCTACTGCATTGAACCTGAACATATAATTGGGTTTTGGCATTTTGAATTAGAAAATTATGTAGTGCAGTATGCTTTTCTCTTTGGGTTTTCCAAATTTATTTTGTACTAGTCTGATTTTTTTTTTCCAATGTTGGATGTACACTGAAAATTATCTTTCTGGCACTAGGTTTTGTAGTTGCTAAAAATAGGAGTGATAATTGTTGTACTTGTTCATCAGCCCTGTTATTTAATCTGCAGCTGCCACTTCTAATCAACAAAACGCTTATATTGGAGGAAATTTCCAGAATCCAAGGAGTCAATGCGGTATGCTTCAATTTGGATAGCTGTTTTATTTTTATTTTATTTTATTTTTATAATTTCTAATTGGTAGGTTAAGAAGAATACCCATCAAGGAGGTACTTAGAAGATGTACTTCCAGTAGTGGAAGACCAACCTAGCCTCTTAATTTAAAGAAATGTTGCTGTGTAATAAAACTATATATATATATATTTTTTGCTTGTTGGTTTTTAATGTAATAAAATCCATTTCCGAAATTAATTTTGAGCTCTTACAGTTCTTGATATTTTACAGGAACACTTGAACAATTCCACTCTTTTGGACATGCTTCTCAATTGGATCCAGGTACCAAAGTTCTCCAGTGAATTAACTTGCTGTTCTTTGTTAACTAATTGAATGCTATATTCTTATGATTCATCTATTACCAACTTTATTGCTCATCTAGTTGTCAATTATTTCCTTTCTACTTTCTTTATTTTCTTCTTTAAAATTTTTCCAAATTGGGACCATAAAGTGCAATTCATTTTTCTTTAGTAAATCCATCTAAGAGTTTGGGAAGTCTTTTTAAAACACTGTTCTCTCTTCTCTTTTGTCTTCCTCTTTCTAATCATCAAATATGCAATAACATTTTAAGAAAGGGCTGCATGGGGAGAACTGAGTTGTAGGTCTGCCTGTGCATGCTTCTGTATTTTGCCGTAATTTATTGCTACCAAATCAAAAAGAGTGAGCAAAATGAGAGCAGTGAAATGCATCCCATTCTTTTACTCTCTCTCTCTCTCTCTCTATATATATATATATATATTCATATAGACAGATATATTCATTTACCTGTGTAAGGTCTCTTGTCACTGTTTTTATCGTACATCTTCCACTCGGGCTTGTTACAAGATTACTTCTACACACACTCTAATCTACCCTTACTCTACCCCTCTCTTGGGATGAGGAAACCCTACTTTTCAACAAGAGAGTCTTTCCTGTGAGTTAAACTCTGATGTACCAACAACCCCCTCTCTAGGGCACACGTTTTTACAACTATCACGCCAACGGTAGTTGGTTTTTGGATTGTTCATACTCTTCGTTCTCTGAGATTTTATGTTCTCCTAATATCCATTTTTATCTTCAGGTGACAAATTTCCTTACTATGTTTGCAGGCGATATGTAAAAGTTACGATTTCAAGGTTGATAATTTTGCTTCACTGGTAGATGGAAAAGCCATGTGGTGCTTGCTTGATTATTACTTCCGGAAGGAACTTAATTGTTCATGTTCTCTTAAGGTGGTTACCATATTCCTTTTCATTAATTCTAAAGTTTTCGTTTTTCCCATTTCGTTGTCATTTTATTTGTGCTATGCTGACAGGATATTAGGGAAACAAGTGGAGAAACATCAATTATGTCAGTTAGTGATTATACAGATGCTGTTCACAACTTCATATTATCACAGAAATTGACTACATTGTTGGGAAATTTTCCGGAGGTATGAATTTGTTGATTGCTGTATATTTGAGAACGGAAGGAAAAGCATGAAAAACTATAAGCCAAGTTTTTTGCCGGCGTGTTGTTTCTATGAATTACTGAACGGATACTTCATCAAATGCAGCATGCTAATGTGTCATTTCAATGTATTACATTGTCTCCTACAGGTTCTGCAAGTCAGCGACATACTTGAACATAATGGTCCATGTAACAGTCAAAGTGTGATTATTTTGTTGGTTTTCCTCTCATTCCAGCTACTTGTCAGGAAAAACACGGTAATGTGAAAATCTAAGTGCCTAGAAACAACTAAGTCCTGTTATTGCCACACTTGAGAAATATACATATAACTCATTTTGACTTCTTACCAGGAGCAATTGAATTTTCATAAACTCTTGGGTTTTACTTGTCAAAGTCCAGAGAGGAGACGTTTAAGTATGGACCAGTGCTTTGCTCATTCTGAAGCAATACTAAATCAAGAAGATAGACATGTGTACAACACTGAAGGTTTCAATTTTTATTTCAATGGGAGTTTGGAAGTTACTTTTGTACGTCATTTCATTGAATATATTGGTCCAATTTTAAATTTATATAACCTATGCAACTGATTATCTGAAAGTTTGAGCTGTTAAGAAATGGGAAAATATGGGCCTAATTACTTACTCCAACAACCAACAAGCCTCCACTCCCCCCTCCAAAATATGTGAGAAGCTTCACATGAAGAACAGCACAATAGAAACATTGTATAGAATGAAGTCTAACATTGTATATACAAGTTCTCACAATCTCCCCATAAAATGGGAGACTAAAAGTACAAGAGACTTGAACCTACAGCCTCCCCAAATCAAAGGTCTAATATGATGTTAGGTTACTAGTTATCCCAAAAGCTTAAGATATTGAGATGAGGAGCCAACAATGGATATCAAGATCTAGCAATTATATCTAGGCATTAATCTTACAGTTGCATGGCCTTAGTTTTGGCAAGCAGATAGTTATCTTAACTTTTATATCACTCATGGAAGGCTTGTAAATTTTTTAAATCACTTTCAATAAAAGCCATTCATAAAGTGTGGGTCAGATTGAGAACCCTAGGAAAAAAAAGGCTGTGTTTGGTAGAGTTTTTTAAAATTAATTCCACTCTTACATTCTAATGCTATGTTTGGTTTAAGTTTTCAAATTATGATTCCAAATAAATTTCAGAATATGTCTTGAAAACATGTTTGGTAAACCGGACAGTTTTGGAATTTTTGGTCTACCTGGTCATCCGTCCGGACATCCGAGAGGATATCCAGCCGGTTGACCGGAACAATACCTTTTTTTTTTTTCAATTGCCAATCGCCACCTGTTATTTGGGAAAAAAAAAAAAAATTCAATGTGTTTGGTTTGAGTTTTGTGGATTAAGTTTTTTGAAAACTAACTTTTTTGGTTTTTGTGTTTTTTTGTTTTTAGTGAATATTTTTTAAATTTTAAACATTTTTTTTTTACTTTTTTAGATGCATCTTACTTAGATGTATCTAAAAAGTAAAAAATTTGTGAAAAAATATTTTAAAAAATTAATAAATACATAAAAATACAAAAAATGTACTGAATTTTTGTATTTTTTTTTGTATTTTTGGTATTTAGTAAATTTTTAAAAGATTTTTTTTACAATGTTTTTACTTTTTAGGTGTATTTATGTTATGTGTGTCTAAAAAGTAAAAAAATTGCTTAAAATATTAAAAAAATTCATTAAAAACAAAAAAACACAGAAAATAAGAAAGTAGAATTTTCTGAAAAGTGTTTTTTGAAAAGTGAAAACAAGCAAGGTGATTTGTTTTTGATATTTTTTAAATATAGAAATTATTTTTTTAGACCAAAATTACAAATTATTTTTTTGAATTGAACTTTAAAAAGAGTTTGGTTATGAGTTTTGAATAGAATTTTCAATAGAGTTTTGAGTTATGTGTTTAGTTATGAGTTATAAGTTTTTCAATTAAGTTTTGAAAACTCTTTTCAAAACTCATAACCAAACAGCTTTTCTCATTTCGTATGTTATATCAAAAATTCAAAACTCTATTCAAAACTCATAATCAAACAAATTTTCTCTTTTCAAATTATAATTTCAAAACTCACAAACTCAAAATACAACTCTATCCTCTAATCTTAATTTTAAAACTCTACCAAACGTTACCAAAGTATTCCAGTAAAGATGCATGAAGTCATTTTGTGCTTTTAGGTAGATGTGATTGGCTATTTTAGTTCAATAGTAGATGATTATTGGTTAACTCTTCCTAATATTTACATTGCACTTTCAAGCTGTTATATTTATATATAACAACGTGTATTATGTGATACAAGCTTTCTGACTCAGCAGGATTGTAAATGATGGATGATATCTTTTTGGAACAGTCAATATTGGACTGCCCCCATCTTTGCTTTCTTTTTTTCTTCCTATGGGGTTCATGCTTACGAATTTTGTCAATGTTATAAGAAAGTAAACTTTCTCATTGATTAGTTCTATACAATGGTTTGACTGTTTATTTACTTTCTCCTTTACTGTTCCTCATTTCATTAAGGTGGCATGAGAAATTTTAAGGCCATCATGGCTTGGTGGCAAGACATGGCTATGCGGAACAAAAGATTTAATTTGCGACCGGGTACTCCTCCTTTGCAATTTTTATCAACTAGAAGAAGCAGCAGTACAATGCAACGAGGTAATCTCTTTGAACTTTGAACCCTTTCTAGGCTTTTTTTTTTTTTTTTTTTTTTTTGGGTCCGGAATTGGGGGAGATGGTGGTTATCTTGATGCCTCTTTCTAATTAGTTTGAATTTTGTTGATGTTTCACTAACTCTATTCCTAAAGGAATCTAAATGCAAATTTCACATCAAATTGTTGGTGATTAGTAGAATTTTAAAAAAATTATATATATATTGATTGTAATGGTCACTTAAAATAATTTTTTTCTCCTTTTGTTTTCTGTTGGAAAATCTAAAGAAGTTGAGTTATCAATTAGACTAAAGATACAAGTGCTCTAACCAATTTGGACTCTCATTTCTAACTACAACTTAATTTATGTTCTTATAACACATTGTTCACTGGTTAAAATTGGGTATGATATAAACAAGGTTAAATTGACATTTTGAATAATTTATTTCTGACATCATCCTAAACTGTTAAGTCAACCAATGCTAGTGTCTAGACTAATGGAGGGGGCAACATGTAATGCGACAATTAAACCCAAGGAGGGGAATGTAATTTCCAGAAGGTTAGGGGTACTAATGTAATGGGAAAAAACCTTAGGGGGTGTTAATGTAATTTACCCTTTTTTTAAATGCATATTCATGTTCTATCACTTTTTGCTCAGAAACATTCTTTTCCTGATGGCTTGTTCCTTATGTGGTGAGTCCAGAAAATGCAGCAAAAATTATTCAGTCTCGCTTTAGACAATCATTGGCACGCAACAACTATTTGCGCATAAAGAATGCGGTTACTTTCTTGCAAACTGTGATTCGGGCTTGGCTGGCTGTCAAGAAGAAATCAGCAATCAATAAATTCTGTACCAGCAGAGTTCAGAAGTTTTCATTTGGTATTGACTATTCTTTACAAATTTATTCACACGCCTTTTGGCATATTCTATCTTGTCTGATCTTTTTGGTTAATCACACAGAAAAGCACAAGCAATCAGACGTTTTGGGCAGATATATCACCTACATGGTTGACAGGCACAATTTTGTTAAGTTGAAAAGGTTTGCAACAATCATTGAGCATGCCACGAGGGCTTGGATTTCTCGAAGACATCATGGTGGCAGCATATTAACTCAAGATATGTCTACTCATGATGTTGTTAATGCTGCCATTGTTGTTCAGAAGTGCATTCGTGGATCGACAGTAAGGTCAATATACTTTCAGAGGGTTTCTCAGCTAGAGAAAGTTTCTCATGCATGTGAAGAAACTGAAGTTAATGATTGTCAAATAAAGGCAGCATCTACTATTCAGCTTGCTTGGAAAAAGTTTCTTGTGCACAAATCTCTCTGCCTTCAGAACTTATCTGCAACTAAAATTCAGACTTGTTATCGTGGTTGGTTGATGAGAAAGAGTTTTGTGATTCAGAATTTATCTGCAACTAAAATTCAGAGTTGCTATCGTGGTTGGTTGATGAGAAAGAGGTTTATTATGATTCAGAAGCATATTAAGGCAGCATTTAATATTCAGCTTGCTTGGAAAAAGTTTCTTATGAACAAGGCTCTCCGCCTTCAGAACTTATCTGCAACTAAAATTCAGACTTGTTATCGTGGTTGGTTGATGAGAAAGAGTTTTGCGATTCAGAATTTATCTGCAACTAAAATTCAGAGTTGCTATCGTGGTTGGTTGATGAGAAAGAGGTTTATTATGATTCAGAAGCATATTAAGGCAGCATTTAATATTCAGCTTGCTTGGAAAAAGTTTCTTATGAACAAGGCTCTCCGCCTTCAGAACTTATCTGCAACTAAAATTCAGAGTTGCTATCGTGGTTGGTTCAGGAGAAAGAGTTTTGTGCTTCATAAGCAAGCAGCATTAAAAATTCAAAGTATTTTTCAATGTTTGAGATGCTTGAGGGATTTTCAACAATACAAAATTGCAACTAGGTCAGCAATTATTATTCAATCTCACACACGTGGATGGATTGCTCGAAGAGTTGCTTATCGACTAAATTGTCTCATCGTTGTAATTCAAGTAAGTCTAGTTGTTCTGTAGATAACTTTGACATGTTACTGAAAATTGTTATTGATTAGAGGAAAGTTCTAGCTATCTGAAAATTGCGTGCGAGCGTGTGCGTGTGCGTGTGTGTGTGTGTGTGTCTCTCTCTCTCCTGTGTGTGTTCTGTTATTTTTTATATCTTTATATTATGAACATATATGGAATATTTGGTATGTGTAATTTCTAATCTTGATTCTTTTTGGATGGTAGAAGGTCATTCTAATCTTGAATTTTTGGTTTGTCTTTACCTTTTTTTGGTTAGTCATCTGTATGAATGCAATTTTCCTAACTGAACATGACATAAAATTAATTATGCGATTGTTTGGTTTAATCAATCCAGAGTCATTGCCGTGGCTGGTTAATAAGAAGGGAGATTGTGGTCCAAAAAGAAGCTGTGATAAAGATTCAAAGTGCTTTTCGATGCATTCAGTGCCAGAAGCTTTTTGATTGTTATAGGCATGCTGCAACAGAAATCCAACGGTTTGTCAGGGGACAGATAGCTCGAAGGAGGCTTTTAGGTATCTTTCATGTGCTGCCTATTTGTTTTAGTAACGCTCTCTTTTATTTATGTTTTAGTCTTTGCAAGTGTACTCATGTATGAGATCCCGTTAATGCAGGGGCTTCTTTCCTCCCCAAAACAGATCTAATGGGTTGCATTGTGACTTCAACAGATTGCTTCCAGAATCTTGAATTGGGTATGTTTTTATGCTCCGTTTTGAAGTTGCAAAGATGGTGGAGGGTTGTTTTGATGCATAAATCAAGATCAAAGTCAGCAATCATAATCCAATCTCATATTCGAGGGTGGATTGCCAGGCAAGAAGCTACTAGAGTAAGGCATTGTATTATTGTAATCCAAGTAAGACACATCTCTCTTTTGTTATCCTATTCTTTCCTAAATGCTCCTGTAATGGTATTGATAAAGTGAAGCCATCAATGCATGCGCTAATTTTTTATTATATCTTTTTAATTTATTTTTTTTGGTTTGGCCTTTTTGATGTGGTAGTCATACTGGAAAGGTTACCTTGCACGGAAAGCTTCAAGAGGGCAGCTACTTGATTTACGCCTGAGATTGCACAAGTCTGCTGCAAATGTGGATGATAGCATGCGCATTATAAACAGACTCCTGGTGGCACTTTCTGATCTATTGAGTATGAAAAGCGTCAGTGGCATTCTTCATACCTGTGCAACTTTGGGTGAGCATTTTATATCATTATTATAGAAGTCATTGGACACTCATAGAATCGTGTCAAATACTTTTCGTACTCAATAGATCAGAAAGTGCCACCAGGAAAAGATTGCAGGAATTTTTTGTTGTTCTAACCATTTTCTTTGTGTGTTGTTTTTCATTGGATGTACAAACTAGAAAATTTGATGTTAGTTGGAGGAGATTTTGAGAAGTTACAATATTTTTAATAATGAGCTGATATTGCATTATCTTAGATAATAGGACTTACAATTTAATTCCCTCATGATTTATCCTCATAATTTTTTTTTGTCCATCTTTATATTCTTGAGATATGCTAAGTTACTCTTCCTCTCTCTACTAGAACCATTCATTATTTCCTTTTGAGTTCTTGGTAAAATGTTATGTCGTTTTAGTTATTGCACGTTGATGTCCTCTAGCACCCGGATGCTATTGTTTTTCTTAAAGCTGGGTATCAGGGTAATGGGGGTAGGGGCTATTTTTACATTTTTACACGAGTCTACAAAACTCTGAAAATACTAAATTTTTTAATGCATTTATTCTTGTTCATTATTAGTTTTATTAACTTGTGAGTAAGTTCTTTCCGCTTGTCATGTGTAAATTTTTGATTTTTTTTCTTTCTTACATGGTGATGGTGCCTTGTTGGTCAATGCTAAAGTATCACAAACACTTCTAGGGAGGAGCCGTGTTTGTATTAGACACTTATTGGACACTCATAGAATCGTGTCAAATACTTCTTTAACGTGTTCTAATTTAAAAAAATGATATTTCATGATTTTAGTTATTCTAATGATACTTCATTAACACTTATTGGATTCCCTAAAAGCTCATGTCGTGGATCTCTTAACAATTACAATGTCTACCATTATTGGGATTGAAACTTAATGAAACAATTCTGAAGATGTATGCTAATCATGTTCATGATGACTTCTAAAACAAAATTCACTGTGATTAGAACAATTACAGGAAGGTCATTTGTCATGTATTTAAAAACATTTTAATTTGTGAAATGTTGAAGCAATGATGGTGAACTTGTTCTACAGATATGGCGACAAAACATTCACAAAAATGTTGTGAAAAACTTGTGGAAGCCGGGGCAGTTGACACGTTACTGAAGCTCATTCGCTCAGTCAGTCGAAGTATACCCGATCAAGAGGTTCTAAAACATGCACTGTCTACTCTAAGAAATCTTGCTCGATATTCACATTTGACTGAAGTGCTGATTCGTAGTCGTGGATCTGTAGAAACGATTCTTTGGGAGTTGCTAAGGTTTGTCAGAGAAGTTACTTAGAGTGTAGAAGTTTTTTGTGTTTTTGATTTTCATTTGTTGTGTTTTGTACTTTTTTTTTTCAGAAACAAAGAGGAGGGTTATTTCATTGCTTCTGAGCTTTTGAGGAAGATATGTTTGAATCCGAAAGGTGTTGAAGCTGCACGCAACTCGCCAGCTCTCTTGAAGAGGTTACACAATCTTGTTGAGGATCTCACAAGGAAGACAGGCAATGAAAAGAGGTAAGATGTTGGCAACAGAAATTCTGAATATTGTTTTTGTTTGTTTTAGTAAAAAAATGTTGTGTTTTTTGTACAGTGAAAAATGACAGTAAGTAGAAAACGTTTTTCGTGGTCAATAGAAAATAAATTTATTCGGTTGAAAAACGTTTTTCACTTTTGAAACATAAAAATCGTTTTCTGGATTGAAGTGTTACTCATGCCACCACACAACCCCCACACCATTGCCCCATCACTAGCATATTAGTTTCAAAGTTGCAACTAAACATAAAAAAAATGGTTTTAGTTTATGTAAAAAAGTATTTTTTTTTTTTTGGCCGACACAAATAGAGCGTTACTTTGATAAATTATATGCATGTCTATCGTTGTTTCCTTATAATTGTGTAATTAAACTTATTTCTAGTTACTTCTCTGTTTGTTTTGGCAAAACATAAGTCAATGAAAAATATTTTTTATAGTCAATGGAAAACAAACTTATTTGGATTGAAAATGCTTTTCACTTCTGAAAACGTTTCTGGACAAATGTCTTACCAACCCCTACCACTTCCACCACCACTGCCCCGCCACTACACCACCACTACCACCATGGACTAGCACAGTAGTATAAGTTTCAAAAAATATTTTGTATAGAAAAATGTTTTCCGTTGAAACAAATTGAAAGTTACTTTTGATCAAACTTCTAATGCATCTCTAACTTTGTTTGCTTATAATTGTGTAACTAAACTTATTTCTGTCACTTACATCCAGGAATGCTAGGGGTCAGCTTGCAAGAGAGCAGTTGGAGAGAAGATTAAGAGAAGCAGTTGAGCTCCTAAATTTAATTACAAATATATAGGGCAAAGTCCCAACCCTATATTTGGTTCAATGTATATTTTTATAGTCAAGAAATTTAAGTTCTCTTTGAATTGAATTTTTTTGGGGGATCCCAATGTATGTTTGTTTCTTTGGGAATTTGTGATTTCATGATCCTTGTAACCATATTTGTTTCTAGCTAATAGTAATGAAGTTTAAGCTGTCTTTTGTGGTTTTACTTTTTGCTCGCAAGTGATTTGTTTAATTATTCATTAGCTTTTGCTCAAATTATTTCTCTTACTCTCATTTCATTTCAAGGGTCACTCCATTTCAAAGGTAATTTAGTATGATAAAAAATAAAGGACAATAGAATATCTATATATTTGGATAAATTACACATTCCAGTTTGAGAAAAATAGTCAATCTCACATTTGATATAATTATATTAATATTTTTTTAATAAGATTAAATTGATTGAAATTAATATAGATAGTGAGTAGATATTATGTAAATTAAAACCTAAAAAAAAGTATATTTATATTAAAAATATAGGACTAATTATATTGTTTTTTCAAACTTCAAGAAATGTGAATACAATTCCTTATATATTTTTGTGATCAATAAAAAATTACTTTAATTGAATAAAAAAAACCTTTTATAATTTTAAAAGTGAAAAATAATTTCCAAACTAAGGTAGCAACCAACACTACCCTCACCAATACTATCACAATTATTAGCACATTATAACAACCAAATATATAATTTTTTTTTTGTAGAAAATACATATATATATTTTTGCGGAACTTACGATCATGCAATTTTATGACCCCCAAAAAAAAAAATTTACAAACACACCTCTTAAAATTTACTTCAAATACAAATTGCTCTGATAATTTTAAAAATTATATCTAACCTTTTAAAATTTTAAATTTCATAACAAATAGCTCTTTTTATTAATAAATTATTAAGTCAATTAACAATTTTTAATGATGTTAAAATTTTATTTCAATTAATAACTCAGATAATTTCATCATTGTAGAAGAGAATAGTTATAAGTTTCATCTTTTCAATTTAATTTGTTAAATAAAAAATTCTAACAATGGGGTATTCATAATTTTTCAAACAACAAGGGACTTTCTGTATTTTAAGGAATCCTCATGGGGTGTATTTGTAATTTACCCAAAAAAGAAAATAGAACACAATTCAATAGAAAGAATAGAATGGACAATGAGCACAAAGAATTTTAATACCAAAAAAAATATTGAACGCAATACAAGTCCAAAAGGGAAAAAACCACATGAAGTGAGCAGCTTCTAACTATAAGAGGCAAACAAAGAACAAACAATTAGAAATAGACCTCAGCTAATAGAATAAAATCGACAACACAAAGCTAGGACACAAATCAACAAAAGATCCTCACAATCCGAGGGCAAGATTCAGGATCCCCTCGCAAGCATGGCTAGGTCCAAAAGCTAAAAAACCACATGAGGTGAGCTGTAGGCTTGACTCCTTCAATTTGGTCACCGAAAAATCTTCCAAAAGCCTTCGAACAAGGGCAAAACATTGCTGCAGGAAAGACTTAAGTACAATCCTAAGAGGCTGCAAACAATAAATATACAATTGGGGTGAGAATAATATAATGGAATTTGAGCAGACAAGATCATGAGGGAGTAAGGGGAGCACTAGCGTGAATTTCAAAAAATCCAGACTTGAATCCGTTGATTTATCTAGTAACTATTCAAGAAAATTGTAACGAAGATAAGTTCTATCTTTATATGTAAAAAAATGATGTATTATTGATTGATATTTATTGATAGATTACAAGATGCATTAATTACAATTCCTATACAATCTATATATAGAAGAAAATGTGGTAGTAGGTGTAGTGGAGGTGATAGTGGGTTAGGTGAAGTGGAGTGTGTAGTGGAGTAGAGGTAGGTGAAGTGGAGTGTGTAGTGGAGTAGGTGAAGGTAATGTGGTAGTAGGTGTAGTGGAGGTGATAGTGGGTTAGGTGAAGTGGAGTGTGTAGTGGAGTAGAGGTAGGTGAAGTGGAGTGTGTAGTGGAGTAGGTGAAGGTAAAGATGGGAAATTCTAACAGCCCCCCGCAAACTCAAGGAGGAGAGAAACTAACCAACTTGAGTTTGGAGAGAGTAACAAAACAAGAAAATACATAAAAATAAAAAAGGATAGGAGACACTGTATGGTCGTGTCAGACCGTTGGTGAAGACACTGTATGGGGTGTCATAACGTTGTAGAGGACACTGTATGGTGGTGTCAGACCGATGTAGAAGACAGTTTATGGGGTCATGTCGGACCGTTGTAGAAGACAATGTTGTGACAGTTTACGGAGTCTTGCTGGACCCTTGTAGAAACTAACCGGAATCAATGTCGGGACAGTTTACAGAGTCTTGTCGGACCCATAAAGGAGCTAACCGGAATCAATGTCGGGACAGTTTACAGAGTCTTGTCGGACACTTGTAAAAACTAACCGGAATCAATGTCGGGACAGTTTACAGAGTCTTGTCGGACTCTTAAAAAGTTGCACCCTCAAAAGGTGTGCCCAATTTTGTCAAAAGGCGTGCCATCAAAAGGCGTGCCCAATTCATCAAAAGGCGTGCCATCAAAAGGCGTGCCATCAAAAGGCGTGTCCACTTTGTCAAAAGATGTGCCATGAAAAGGCGTGCCAGTTTGTCGGGCGGCAAGAGGCGCGCGATACGCGTGGCTGCCTCGGCTATTTAACCAAGACGAAGGCTGAGGCTGAGGCATACCATTCTGAAACCTCTGAAACCAACCCTTCGCTGAAAAAACTCTGCCTCTGCGGAGAGAGAAACTGTGGAACACTTTGTTGCCATTCTGTCACCAACCCTTCCGAACATTACCAGTCTGAAATTGCTATTTCGCTGAAACACTTAGCAACCCAAAAACATGGCCTCTTCTTCCCGTCCAGCTACCCAGAACCTGCTCACGCTCTTTCCAGAACTGAACGAGCCCACAAGAGAAATAACTGGTGCGGTGGCCAGTGAACCTCAACCAAACACCTCTGGTTTTGCTCCATTGAACTTTCCGATGCGGTCGGTGGAGCAAAAAATGGCGGTGCAAACTGATATTGAGGCTAATCAGTATACTCTGAAGTCATGCGTGGAAACCATGACGGCGGTCACAAATTTGTCGAACCGGCTGCAGAGTAGGACAAATGAGGTGCAGCATTTAAATTCCCAGCTGGCTCTGCTCCAACGCATGTATAAGGATGCGCGAGCAGAGATAAGTGTGCTGAAAGCAGAAAATAAGGAGCTGAAGCGGAAGGCCACTGTGATGTTCCGAAGGGTTGGTGACAGAATGGCAACAAAGTGTTCCACAGTTTCTCTCTCCGCAGAGGCAGAGTTTTTTCAGCGAAGGGTTGGTGTCAGAGGTTTCAGAATGGTATGCCTCAGCCTCAGCCTTCGTCTTGATTGATATTTATTGATAGATTACAAGATGCATTAATTACAATTCCTATACAATCTATATATAGAAGAAAATGTGGTAGTAGGTGTAGTGGAGGTGATAGTGGGTTAGGTGAAGTGGAGTGTGTAGTGGAGTAGAGGTAGGTGAAGTGGAGTGTGTAGTGGAGTAGGTGAAGGTAATGTGGTAGTAGGTGTAGTGGAGGTGATAGTGGGTTAGGTGAAGTGGAGTGTGTAGTGGAGTAGAGGTAGGTGAAGTGGAGTGTGTAGTGGAGTAGGTGAAGGTAAAGATGGGAAATTCTAACAAGAGCAAATCAAGACTACATGCATGGAACAGGAGATGGTAAAATTTTCTTCCTCGCATTGACAGTATGACTAACAGTCAACAACATAGGCAATGCCATTGATGAAAACCCTCACCTTCAACCATAGGCTCCGAGAAAAAGGTCAATCTTATAAATGAGAAGAAATTAGCATTGGAAAGAAATGCTGCTTCCCCTCAACAAGACCTCATCAATTGCTTCCTTAGTATCTGCAACGAAGACAATTCAGCTATATTGTCCGCTTCTCTCTCTCAGCCTCTGCAATCATGACAGATTTAAGAACAGAAAATGCATAGGAAACTATAAAAATTAAGCATACAAAAATTTTGTTATTTGAGATTGCAGAACAAGAGAGAGATTGCTAAGAGCAAGGCTCTCCGGGAGCTTCTCATGTGGGATGCACTTGTCAAATGCACACATGGAGAGTAGCAATGGAGACTCTAAGGATGACCCTCCTGTGTTCTGCACCTTTAGGAGGGCTCTCAACTCAAAGATACAGAATAGGAAAGATGCCTAATACCAAAACGATGGCAAGTATGTGCAAATATAGTTTAATGTTTCCTTCAAAGAAGCTCTATGAGTGAAATTAATGCATGTAGTATTAAGAAAATAGCTAGTACCGATGTAGAATTCTGATACACAGGTGGTATGGACAGCAAGCATGACTCACATGGACGAGAACATCTTCCAGAATGTGTCCTGGGTATGAGTTTGACAGAATCAAAACCCTAGCTATGATTTATTACTTTGTGACACAGTTAACATGGAAGCTATCCTGCATTGAAGATTCGTTCCTGCAGATATCTAATGCTAGTTTCCAATCAGTGAGTACCAATCCATACTGAGCAAAAGAAATATAATGATGCAATTCAAGTCAAGCAGCCTTTCATTGGTTTAAATGAAAAATAAAATGTGTCCATGCTGTTGAATAAGCTTATATGTATCAGTCTAGTGGGAACGGGTAAGCAATTCATCCACATTGCTCATCCAGCTCACCATAACTTTTTGGACTAAAAAGACAGTAGTTTCTCCACAATTAGATGACTTTGATAATCTGCTCCACATTAAAAATTGATCCACATTATTGATTTGTTCTGCCAATCACAATCATTAAAAGAAGAAACAAAGTTTATTAGACAACAATCGGCAGCACAAGCTTGAACAACAATCGGCAGCCCAAGCTTGAACCAGACTAGCAGAATATGTAAGCCCTTTTCTCAACATCTTCTGGCATTGCAAAAATAATATCTGAAGCTCGTTCAAATCCCTGTTCCCACAAGAACTTTTACAGCAGTACCATAATATAATTAGCTCTGGCAATCACAGTTTTATATTGCCAAAATCAAATAAATCTCATTCTAGGTCAAGAAAACTGCCCACATACCTGACTGATTAGGATGGTGAAAATCCTTGAAAGTGTAAAAACTGAAAACTCTGTTGGTCCAACATATCATAGAAAGCAAATAAAATCTAACTGAACAATGATAAAGAACATATCACATTCCCATAGCAATAGTATTAAATTAAGAAATCAAACGTGCAAAAGTAATTACCACATTTTGGTACTTTAGAAGGTTCTTTTCTGCAACTCATGGTACTATTATGAATCTGTGATATCTTCACCCTTCTGCTCTATCTTCTTTTGTAACTAGAGAGAGGATTACCTCCCCCCCCAAAAAAATTACTGTTTCCATTGGGATCTCCTTTGTAGGCCAAAGCCTCAGATTCCTGACAATACTCAAACCAACCTAGTGAGAAGTGTCTATACCAAAGAATACAAAATATGGGTCAATTTCGAAGGTCAAACTCTTTGGTGGCCTAATGGTTCTAATCATGCACGCTGCGAATTGATTCATGCTCAGTAATGGTATGGGACTACTCTTGACAATGAGCATGCACAACCCATTATAAGTGTATCAACTATTAAGTGATTGAAATCAACCAGTGTTAGAATTGGACTTTTAAGCATTATTGATGTCTCGTGTGAAGGCTTCTTATATTTTTATTTGCTACTCTCTCTAAGACTTTCCTTATTAAGAATTTCTAGTGGGATGCGTTAGTTACCTGGGATGATTCTGGTGAAGGCGGTGACAGGACCACGTCGCCAAATCCTTTTCCTTGGAGGTAGGTCCTTTGAGTTTGAAGAAGTGGTTGCAGATCACAGAGGCCACCGCCAATTGTCTATTGTGGAGCGGGAGCAAGGGTTGCAGCGGGAGGTGGTGCTGTCGGGGTTTGAAGTACATTGGACCGCCAGGAAACTGAGGATGGAGTCCCACATGTCCGATCGTCATTCTTTTTCAGGCTGGCTAGAAGGGAAGGGATGAAGCGTGGCAACCTGGCTTCGCGACGAGGACAATGGTGGTTTTTCGGTGCAGATCGTGGTGACGTCAAAAGGCAAAAGGACTCAGATTTACCTTCCTATGTCGGAGTTTGGAGATAGATGGGAGGGGGTAGCACTGGTTATTGAAGGTTTTGCTATAGGGCCGGAAGGGGGGTCGAAGGGAGGTGAGGACAAGGGGGTGATGATCGAGAAAAGGGTTGTTCCAAAGCCTGGGGGAACAATCAGCCCAATTGGCGGAGTTGAGGTGGTGAATGGTGTGGCGGAGGAAGGGTGGTTCCAATATCTGGATAGGGCAATAGTGGGTAAAGTGGGTTTGAAAGGGGACAAGGGGGTGGGTTTTTTAGCCATGACAGAATGGGTCGGTCGTTGGTGGAAGGAGTTCGGGAAAGTGAAAATCCGACCAATCAGGGGCCAAGACTTTTTGTTTGTTCTGCCGACACGACAAGATGACGAGACCTTGCTGCGACAGCAGTGGGTTATTGCTGGCCGTGACCTGAATCTGGTGTGGTGGTCTCCGACAGTGCTGTGTCAGGCGACGGAAGTGTCAGAAGCGCGGCAAATCCACCGGTGATAAGCCCCTTTCAGACTCTACATCATCCAACAAAGATAATAAGGACACCACTGCCTCTCTCTGACCTTCTAAATGGCCAAACACCTCCCTATTCCAGCTTTTCAAATCCTCTTTAAGTAATTTCAGCTTCTGTGCCAACATATAACTAGGCGAGCTTGTAACTGCATAAGTAAACCAACATTCCCACACCATCTCCAAGAAACCATCTGCTTGCAACCATATATTCTCCAAATGAAAAGGCGTAAGGTTACTGCGAAGCCCCCACCATCAAGTAAAAGAGGTCAGTGATGAGACATCGGGTGGGCCAACCGAAACTGAGCCACCTCCGAAAAATGCTCCTCCCAATCACTTCGAGATCAGAAATCGATCAATCCGAGACAGACTCTGCCCATTCGACTAGGTGACTCTTCCTCCTTGAAGCGGTAAGTCAATCAGACGCAATTCATTAATGAAAGAACAGAAACTCCACATAGAGCCCGACTCCCAAGAACTCCCCACCCTCTCACTTGGCCACCTCATCATGTTGAAGTCACCTCCCATACACCAAGGTTCAGACCAACGGAACGCCACAGCCTCCAACTCTGATAGGAACTCTCCTCAATCAACACGTCGTACTGGACCATACACCCCCGTGAACACCCGTTGAAATTGGTCCTCCACACACCGAAATAGATAAGACACTGAAAAACTGCCAAACTCCTCTTCCTTCTCAACAACCCTCGAGTCCCAACAAGTCCCAGCAAAGCAGTACACCACCCGCCGTGCCCATTGCCGGCAAATGTAGCCATTCCACAAACCTACACCCCCCCAAATTTCCCCCACCACCTCTACCTTTAACACCTCCATCTTTGTCTCCTGTAAGCACACCACATCAACTCTTGCCCTACGCAATACTGCCTTCACCGCTAAGCATCCGCCACTGTAACCACTTCTTTACTAGGAGATCCCTTTCGCCACGACGCCTCCACTACTGAGAATAATCGTAAAGCTTCCTCCTCGTGGCCTTCGAATTACAACCCCAGTAGTCGACTAACCTCAACTATGCGTTCTAGCACCCAATCTGAGACCTCCTCAGCTGCAGGTATCCCATTCCTACCCAAGACATTGCTACTCTCAACCTGCATCGGTGTTGGGCCCATCAATCCCTCCTGGTCACCCTTATCCACGGCCAACGGTTGCAAAACTAGAGCCAAATTGTCACAGCCCTCCTCCATTTCTGCTTCAGCCTTGGCACCCCATGACAGAACAACTCCCTGTCCTTCCCACAACTCGTCATCCAGTTGACGACATATCCTTGCCTCGACACCCGATATTGTCGCCATCTGCCCTTCCACAACAACACTACGAGAGCCTTGAAAGAGTCTGCTGCCTTATCGGAAGACCCAAGCCCATGTCTCGCGGACGACCCATCCTACTCCCTCGACGACAAACCCTGCTCCATTCTCACCGACGTCTCGGCCAACGTCCCTGCCTTCGACACGTGCTCCCTCACACTGTTGCACAAGGACTCAAAAATCCGTTGCACTGGGAGATCCGTCTTCGGACCAGCATGTTGAGGAATGGACCTAGACATTAAGAGCTCCAGCCCATCCCCAGAACAGTTAAGCCCAAACTAACACCTTCCCCTACGGGCCTATTATTTTTCCCACCATGACCCATTTGCTTATTTCCTTGACCCACTGGGCCTAACCCCACACGGTGCTTGCCGTGGCCCTTCCACTCCTGAGCTTGCTTTTTTTTAAAAAGCAAACGTTGACCTTGATTTCCCCCAAATCGTTGAAAATCTGGTCTAGCCCTAAATCTCTGAAAATTTGGTATATACCCAAATCTATGCCCATTCTGACGATCACGCATCCAGTCACGCCCATTCTTCTTCATACGCAGTCCACTCGTTGTCCCTCTCGGTGGTGTATCAGCCTCCACTGTCGGCGCACCAAAACCCTATCTGACACGTAATCGGACCACCCCAAGGTCCCCCGGCAGTTCGTCGGTGTCCACAAAACCACCACATCGATCGCCAATAGCTCGGTACATCAAATCGCCGCGAAGATGTATGGGTAAGCCCATCACCTTCACACTCTTGATCAGAGTCAGTCGGCCCTCGACTGAAAGATATTGCCTCTTCCAGCCTGCTAAACGACGTTGAATCCGTTCCACAACCCCTTCCCATACCCTTTGAGCTTTAAACGATGCTCCCAACGGCAAATCCAAATAAGTCACCGGTAAAGTCGACACCTTACAGCCTAACACTACCGCTAACACGGGCAATCCCTCCACATTACCCACTGAAATCAGCTCGGATTTCCTCAAATTCACCCAAAGGCCAGAAACTGCCTCGAAACACAGCAAAACACATCGCAAGTAACCCACCTGTTTCGGCACTGCCCCACAAAAGATTAGTACATCATCTGCATACAGCAAATGGGAAACACATAGAGATGCTCCTGTGAGAGAAGCTATTACAAAGCCCTCCAACAAACCTTCATGAACCGCTCTATCCAGTAATCTGCTCAATGCCTCCATTACTAAAATAAACAATAATGGTGACAAAGGGTCTCCCTGACTAAGACTTCGAAATGTCAGAAAGAAACCCGTTAGTGCCATTAACCAAAATTGACAACTGCACAGTAGAAATACAGAACTGAATCCCTCTACACCAAGTCTCCCCAAAACCCATACGATCCAAAACATACAATAGAAACTCCCACACAAGGTTCTGAAAAGCGGTTGCAGTCGCCGTAACGGTGGCGGTGACGCGGTTGCGGTTGCGGGGTGTAAAGGCCGTAGTGTAACGGTTGCGGTAACCGGAACTGTGAATTTTTTTATTTTTCGTACAATTTTAAAAAAACTTACCGATATGCATATTTTTTTTTCCATGATCATATTTATTGGGTTAAAAATAAATATTGATCAATTTTTATAAACTTTTAAGTATGATCCAATATATTTCATATTTTTAAATCACTATAAATTGAGTTTTTTACATTTTATTTTAATAATTAATGACTTTATGTTATACAAAAATCAATCGCTAACTATTATATATAAGATAAATAATAACAAAAGTAAGAGAATAAATAAGAGCCTAAATACATATATATACATATTTTAACCAAGCCAAATAGATAATGACCACACTTATTATTATTATTATTTTCAAACAATATATAGATAGACACACACAAACAAAATGGTTTAGTGATAACAGCTGAATAGAATAGCATAGGTCTTACAGTTTCAACAAATCAATAACATGATCTTCATCTTCCCTCTTCTCTCTCTCTATCTCTTACTCCTCCATTTTCTCTCTTTCTCCTCCATTTTCTCTCTTTATCTTCCCTCTTCCCTCTTCCCCCATTTTCAGCTTTTTTTTTGTGTGTTTTTTCAAAAGAAACAGTTTGGAACCGTTACATAACGGTGCGTAACAGGCCATTACGGCTGTTACGGCACCGTTACGACCGCTACGGCAGCCGCTACGGCCGACACACCTGTGAATCTCAATCACATTGCAAAAGCGGCCGTAACGGGTGGCGGTAACCGCCAAAACCGTTACGTAACGGCGTTACGTAACGGTTGCGGCCGCTTTTTAAAACCTTGCTCCCACAGCATTGCGGTGGATTAGGAGGCTATGGTGGCATCTTACTTGAGGGGAGGGAAGGGAAGGGAAGGGAAGGGAAGGGAAGGGAAGGGGGTGGTTTGGGATATTTAGTTACGGCGTCAGGTTCATGATTGCGAGGTTGACTAGTTGTTGGAGTTATGGAGTTTCTTATATGGGTTGGGTGTGACTGGGGTGGGACATGATGTTTTGGGGTGGAATGTTGGGGCTAAGGGATGTTTTTCAGTCTTGTCATTCTATTGGAGCATGGTGGGGAAGGTGAGACAGGATTTTCCTTGGAGGAGTGTTTGGGTGCCATGGGTTTCATCTAAGGTGGTTTTCTTTATGTGGACGGCGGCTTTGGGTCAGAATCTTACGCTTGATAACTTGATGCGATGTGGTCATATTCTCGTTAATCGATGTTGTATGTGTTGTGAAGATGCAGAGTCTATGGATCACTTGTTCTTGCATTGTTCTGTGGCGTTCTGTCTGTGGGGTTTTGTTTACTCTCTTTTTGGGATTGGTTAGGTTCAGCCGCGGCAGGTGGTGGATATGTTGTGGAGCTGGCGTGGGGCTCAGTTTGGTCGTGGTCGACGGCGTGTGTGGTATTTGGTTCCTTTTTGTTTGATGTGGTTACTGTGGTTGGAACAGAATAGACGTACGTTTCAGGAGATTCACTGTATCGTTAGTTGGCTTAAGGGTCGCTTACTAGTTGTTTTGTATGGTTGGTTAGAATTGAAAATTGATCTGGATATATTTGGTTTTTTAGAGTTTTTGGATGAGATTATTGGTTAGAGAGTGATTCCCTTTGTTGGGGTTTTGTAATTCTTTGCATCATCTAGATGCTTTTTTAATAAAGGTCACTTGCTCATTTATCCAAAAAAAAAAAGAGAGATCAACCAGAGTTAGATATGAAGATCACAAACAAGGTAGGGGAGCCATTGCACAGTTCTTGAAGCCATAAGCATTTAAGGCACAATAAATTGATGGGATGATCAAACAACACCTAGAGATGTATAGGAAGGATTGTCAGATTGTTAAGTTATGATCTAAAATAATTATAAACCCAATCTTTGAAATGAAAATCACTTTCCTTAGCAGGGAAAAATGACATCAACAAGCAACAAGTACTGATACATGTGCTAAATAAAGGTAGTGGATAGTTTTCTGCTCAGTTCAACAAAAAATTTCTTAGATTAACAGAAACCTCAACATACCTGGAAAAGATTTATCTGAAGCATGTGGTAGCAGCCAACAGTAAATGGGAAGAGAGGCAACTCAATAAAGAACGAGTTTATGTGTCAGGAATTGATTTCAGTCAAACAAATGGAGAGCGTTAAATTATATTATATGAAGGTGCATATTACTAGATTACCCGATATGACATACAGACACAATAAAGAGCAGAGTAAATGTAAATATCAGAGAAGCCTCAAGAACTTCTCCTGTGTTTTTAAGGAAAGTTTTTGAGGATTCCTTTTAACTCCATAAGTTGAATGCTGTTTTCTATTTTTAAATGCCGACTTGTTACTTCCATAGAGTAACCACTAATATAGAATTAATGACAAAAGAAAATACTAAGCATTTTGCTCAATAATAATGATAAATCATCAAAGAGGGCAACTTGTCCTCTTCTTGTTTTCTTTTTATTTATTAATAAATTTACTTTTGTTGCTGATCAAAAACAAGAAAGAAAAAAGAAAAGAAAAGAAAAGAAAAGAAAAGATTCTCTGTTCGTTTCTTAAGGAAAATCCCCAAAGATTTTGATTGACACCCAAAGGGTGGCAAATATGGGTAGTTTTTTCATTCTTCTTCAAGTCCTCCTTGAACTTGAAGTCATTAATTTTTTTTTTTGATCGGCAAATGTCGGTGGTTAGTTGTTAGATTAGCACCTTAGGGGAGTTGAAACTTACATCCATGCACTTTGCAAGAAAATCTTGCCCTCCCATTCCACTCCTAGGAGTGGAACCCAAGACCTCCCCCATAGGAGAGACTTGGTGGACAAAGGGCTAGCCAACTAGGCTAAAGCCCCTTGGTTTGAAGTCATTAATTTAAGCTAATTAATCTTCTTTCATAATAGGATAATTTGGGCTCAAACCTGACTCATTTGGATGATCAATTTTTTGTCAATCCATCAAAATTCAGGCCATTGAAAACAATCATTCATCCTTTCTTACATCTAAGTGTCAGTACGAAACCAGAAAATTTTACCTAACAAGAAAATGGATGAGTTTGAAATGGTATTGGAAGAAATCCAGTGCAAGATTTTTAAACCATATTTGCCATTTTTCTGAAATTAAAATATACCTCCTTTGGCATTCAGACTGAACTTCCAGAAACACATAACAAGCATATTCATTTTCATATCTCCCTACCAGTAATACCCTCGCTCTGAGCTGTCACTTCCTGAAAAAACTCCCCTTCCTCGTGTTGATGCATCGCCAATATTTCACAAATCATTCCAACCAGCACGAGGTCAGACCATCAAAGCAAGAGAATAAGAATTGAAGGTAGGAGCAGTGCAAGTGAGACTGAAATTGGTAAAAGAGAGATCTCTTAATGCAGATCTTCGCTTTCTAGGAATCGGCCTTCTTGTTATTGACCATTGCTTGTATTTGCCGATCATGGGGTTATGCATGTTATGCCTTTCTTTGAAATAACACATCCTACAACACAAAAGAAGTGGTTAAGGTCTAAAACTTAATAGAACACTGCACAAGATAGGGTTTAGCTATTTAGAAAAAACACTCCCCAATCTATCATCTCACTTGACCTGCCAGATATGGTGAATTCTGTAAAATTCCCTTACCTTGGGGAATGTTTTTACTACATAAATAGACCCTATCAAATGTAAATGGAAGTCTTAAAAACTTTATTATGCTTCATTTGTCAAACAATTAAAAGGTGATTGTAGAAAGAAATCAATTCGTACAAGAATAAATAAAGAATTTTGGATAGGTACTAAGGTATCTCTAAATATATATATAATCAAGATGGATGGGCTTAAAACCATTGAATAAGAACCTATTCCAAACGCATAACTAGTCTAACTTTTTTTTTTTTTTTTTTTTTCTCCTTGAACTTTTTCCTCCCTGTTTACCTATTACCCAACACATCCAAATAGGAGTGGAGCGAGAAGGGTTACCTCAAAATTCAAGTTCAATATGCCCTAGGACAGAGGCAACCACAAAACACAATAATAGGCAACAAAAGTAACCAAGCTAGTATACTTGCACTCCCAAAAAAATAATCGTGTCATCTGCATACAATAAATGAAATTGTTAGATATCTCCCTCTCCTCTCCTATCCTATCCACGGTAAGACCGTCCATAAACCCTCCTTGGCTATCCTTGACCTAAATATATGTCAGGAACAGAAGCTGCCCTTCTTATACTCCTACAAATGTCAAGAGAAAACAGTAAGAGAGCATTTCGTCTTAATGGGCAATCAAACCATTGAGATACCAGATTGGATCCACTTCCTCCATCTCTCCCAAAAGCCTGACATTTTTAATATATGTTCTTTCATTTGTGCAATTGACAAAATTATATCTTCCATATGAAAAGCATATGTACATGGGAATACATATTTATCTTTTGAAGACTTCTCCTTGCCACATCTTGCGTCATGGTGGTATCATATCCATTCTAGCATGCTCCATGTCCGTGTCTATGCACTAAGTTCCTTCATGACCATTATATTGGTTGCCTTGGTTTTGTTGGAGATAAGATTATATTGTCAAAAATATCAAAAGATATGGAAGCTATTAGAATATACAGAGATTCCATGATTTATGCTTATTATGATTTTTTGTATCTTTGATTTATTTCAATTTCTTAACTGAAATGATTTGATTGTATCTCGTACTCTATATATATGGTATATCATGTAAACAAGAGTATCAAATTGAGTGAATGAAAGATGTAGCCCTTTAGGGCTTTGTGTGTGTGGATATAGGCCAATATTGGCCGAATCACGTTAAACTTTTGTGTTCTTACTTTTTCTTTTCTCTCCATTTTCTCTCTATATTCAACCATATTGTCTTACTACAAATTCAACTTGGTATCAGAGCCTACTGAACCCTAGGCATGTTTCTCTATGGAGAACTCTCTCACTTCATATTTTTTGTTATCAAGGTTTTTTTGCCCTCTTTCTTGAGTTGATCACTAGTTTATTAATGTGGTAAGCAAAATTCATGATTTTTACTTATTTCAGGGCTGCCGGTGGGTTTAGTAGCATTATTTTGTGATAGTCTGAGTTTTCCGGCTACTTTTCTACCCTTTTAAGGTCCCTGCACCAATTTAGTAAGCACATATTTGGTTCTTTTTTATTTTTGGGCTACTGGTGTGTTCGGTAGCATTCTTTGTGGGATGCCTTTTTTCGGCCTTCCTGTTTGTGGTAATTTGCTATTGTTTCGACTTTGTTACTTTCTCTCTCTCAATTTGTTTCTCTTACTGCCATTATGATTGATTCAATGCACGTTTCTCTGTTGCAAGATGTTGATTCCTTGCTATGTTCGTTGAGGTTGTCATTGAGGGAGTTATTACAATTGTTATTGTTTTTTGGCAACTTCATTGTAGTCATTCATAATGATCATACTATTTTCGAGTTCAAGTTGGATACGTCACTTCAACCGTTCCGTGTTCCAACTTGAGGGGGAATGTTGGAGATAAGATCATATTGTTAAAGATATCAGAAGATATGGAAGATATTAGAATATATAGAGATCCTATGATTCATGCTTATTATGATTTTTTGTATCTTTGATTTATTTCAATTCCTTAACTGAAGGGATTTGATTGTATCTCTCAGTCTATATATATGGTGTATCATGTAAACAAGAGTATCGAGTTAAGTGAATGAAAGATGTAACCCTTAGGGATTTGTGTGTGTGGATGTAGGCCAATATTGGCTAAACAACGTTAAACTTTTGTGTTCTTTCTTTTCTCTTTTTTGTCTCCATTATCTAACCGTATTCAACCTCATTGCCTTGTAACAAAATTCAACTAGTTTTTGTAAATTTTTGTAAATTCTTCACTTGCCTAGAACGGTTCCTAAAGTGCTTTGCATATATATAGTGATCCATGTATCAAACGAGATTGGAATTTTAAAATAGAATTTATATGGAACAATTAACAAAATACTGCAATTGTCTTGTTCATTCCCCTGGCTAGGTTCTTCCTAACATATTTCTCCTTAAGGATGTAGTTATTGTTCAATAAACAATCACCCTCATTTACTATATTCCACTAGGATTACGGGAAAAAGAAAAGGAAAGGAAGAAAAAGAAAAGAAAATAAAAGAAAATTCTCTCACTAATCTAATACACTTTATCTTTATGGCATGAACTTTTTATTTTCCAAAAATACCAAGTGGTATTTCCAAAAAGAATTAGTTGATGTCCAAAGCTCAGCATTTTAGACTATCATGCGGATAGCCTAATATGATTTATACGAGAGCTCCTACATTATTAGCATTTACAAATAACGATACATACAATCAATGCATCGCCAAATACATCTATGATTCTTTAATGCAATAAAAATTGTCAAACCTATGATAAAACAACTAATACTCAAACAACATTCTTATACTTATTATGTACATATAACTATGCGCAGGTTAGACCCCATTTTATGGGGGGTTTTGGAGGGGAAGATTGGGTATAGCCTTTGGCATAATTTGCACAAAGCGGTTGCTGTCATATTCAAATATACAACCTCAAGGTTAGTAGGCTGAGTTTTAACCACTGAACCAATGGACCCATTTTATGTAGATATATATATTGGTGCAAACTCTTTAACATCAGATGGAAAATTGTAGTTTTGTGACTCAAAACCCAATTTTACACCTTCTAATTGCCCATTATCTAGGCTCAGCACCTTAAGAGTATGCCTAGAAAAGGAGAAAATAGAGAACTGTCCACATGGGCTGACAAATTGACCAATAAGCACCACCGTTAATATTGTGTGATTGCTAACATGTTTACATGGGTTTCGTAGAACTCTAATGGCCCTAGCTCCTTTTGATATGAATAATTAGACTTTTTAAATAGGGCTATGTAAGGTCATAACTTTCTAGATTATAGGGGTAAGTTAGTAATTTTTCTTTCCCAAGTGTCCAAGTTAGCAAGGTGTTCGGTTACAGCCTTTGTCAAGTCCTTTTCATGTGTGGAAATAGTTAAGCCTTTATTAGTTTAGAAATCCTTTCTTGAGTAGGATTTTTTCACGACGAAAGTTTCCATTTCGCGGGTTGATTTTGCTTCGATGTAAGTCTGTCTTTTGTATAGCCAAACCAAAGGCGCTAGTCTGTTGGTCAAGAGCCCATACACCGCATTAGGAGGTTAGGTGTTCGGCTGTCTTTCCCCCTTGTATTTATTTGGGGGTTTATCTTGTATGATTGTTGAGTTTGTGGTGTGCTTATAATAATATATTGTTGAACTTTTTTATGTAATTGAATATCCAATATGATGCAAGTCTTGTGATATTTCTAACAAATCTTCTAAATAAAGGACGGAAGGACGGAAGAGAGAGCTCAATTAGCTTAGCTCATATTCATATTCATATCGGAAAGGGTGGAACTTGATCCATTCTTGCTTGCTTATCCTCAATTGACCCCCCCCCCCCCAAAAAAAAAAGGTCTTTTGTATAGCATGGAATTGTTGAAAGGCTTGATATACACCGTTCGGCCCATTTCCTAACAACTTAAGCTTTTTAGACAATTGGTGACTTGACATTTACTAGTAAACTAAATAAAATACATCAACAAATTTCTGTTTTCTATAAGGGGTGAATGAGACACTATTAACTTCTTTTCAGTAGGAAACTCATAATGCCAGTATAATTCTAAGATTTATCACTTCTTAATCTTCCTTTTCTTCCTTATTTTGATTTATGAAACCATTACCAAACAAGGACTTAATAACCATGCTAACCCTCCTAAAACCTTGAATTCATACCAAAGGCCTCAAACTTCGATTCTAGGATTAAATCCCATTTTTCCCCTGTTGTCTAGAAATTAGCAAGCTCTTTCCTTCAATTTGACGTCAAAACAACCTCAAGCAGTCAACCAATTCAAGCCTAAATCCATCCTTGAAGCAAAACATTTACTTCTCAATTATAAACATTTAAAAAACCATACCTAATGTAGCACCCATAGGGAGAAGGTGAAGAGAGATAAGAGAATGAAGAGGGATGAAAGAAAGAGATGGAAACAGAAAAAGGGAAGAAAGAGATGGAGAGAGAAAAAAGGGAAGAAACCGGAAACAAATCCCAAATCAATACCCAAAAATCATAGTTTGATAGAACCATTAAATATAAGCCTATTTATAGCATCCTAGAAAACCCTAATAGTAGCTGCCAAATAAATAAAAAAAACTTCAATAAAATAACACTAAGATAACCAATCTTCAATTTAACTTCAACAAACTCCCTTCCGTTCCCCCATCATATAATATGAAGATAATAACATATTATACATTTTCTATGTTAAAATGTTGGAAAAGAGTGGGACAAAAAGTCCTAACCTCAATTTTTAAAAACCCCAAGTACTGACCAAAAAACTGGAAATTGTTAGAGTTTAGATTCTAAAATGTAAAAGTCTAAAGGAAGGATAAGTAGAATTAGTGTCACAATGAAAGCATCACATATATAAAGCAAAAGATCATTGCTAAATTTGGAAGGGGGGAGGACAAAAAGGGAGATTAAGAACTAGGGTGGTGTCAGCCCACCTCAACTGCACCCATTGGAGGTGGTTTTTCTCATTGGGCTCGAGCAGCCCTTATGATTGTCAGTTCGGACTTCTTTTTTCATCTTAGGACCCTGTGTGTGTACTGTCTGACACAATTTAAGGGGAGAGGACCTTAAATCGATCAGGTAGTCCCTCAAATTTTAAATATATACTTTCTAATTTTAATATTCAGCAACCATTTTATTCTTTTAAGCTAGCAAAGTATCCTAGATGTGTTTCACACATGTACAAGCAATAGATAAGTGTACCATGTGTGCACAAGCATCTGTGGCTTAAATTTTAATTGAAAAAAAAAAAAAAAGAAGAAGAAGAAGAAGAAAAGAATGGACAGATGTATTTTGACATGGGCCAACACATATACAACACATGCCAGTGTTTGGAAAACCAACATATCACCCAACAAAGCATGTCCATGGATCATAATTTAACATTGAGACTGTATGAGCATGGGTAGTTTAAGTAAATGGCCTAGATGGTTAATGCCTGTCCATCATAAGTCAAAACATCTACGATTCTACATTCAATAACTTAGTTTCCTTTTGTGATACAACCCAAGATATAAGTGTCAACACAGCTAATCCAAGTGTAACAAACTGAAACATGGTCGAGGGAGCCACAAAAAGAAACAATTTTGATGGACTTCTTTAAACCATGGAAGAAGTATGTTGATTCAATCCACTCTCTAAGGTGCTATACCAGCAGCAATGCCTCCTTAGTTACAAAATGAAAATCCACTCAATAATCACAAACACTAAGGCGAGTGAGTTATAAGTAAAGACATCAAACATGAAACCAAGCCACAAAAGTAATTACCAATACACTTCACCACTTCCCCCCAATGAAATGTTCAAAAAGGGATTACTGAAATCAAATAAAGCACCTGAGTTTAATATGTATATGGAAAACCAAAACCAAAAAAGTGTAGATTCTTTGCTGTTGGAAAAATTGATTAACAAAGAGAAGCCAAAATGACAAGGATTCCCTAGCAAACAATTAAAGGTGAAACATACTTAAATTCACATAAAACGAACAAAACCTTGTCTCATAAGCACCCCCCAAAAAAAAAAAGAAAAAAAAAAGAGTTTGCAAAATAGGAGTCCTAAAACCATTATAACTCTTAGACATTGAATCAACTATATAGCCACCATGTTAAATCCTTCTTAAGATTGGGCAGTCTTGACCCCCAAAGAAAATTCAGCAGACCCTTCAGGTCATATAGCCCTTCTTCACTAACAAGGGACCATTTAATAACACCATCAACTTCAACCTTGTTTATCTTGCAAGTCACAAACAAATTTAATTCATAACAATTTAAGGTAATGCAATCCCAGATCTCTACTTTCTGAAGTTTCTTGCATTTTAACAGGATATACTTCAAACCAATTTTTTCAATATGACATTCTTCCAATCTCAAAAGTTTCAGTCCCTTGAGATTCTTGGCAATTTCAGGACACAATTGCTGACCTATGAACAAGCCAAACAAGCATAGTACTTCTAGCTTCTTGCAGTTTATGCCTATCACCTCAATGATAGAACCAACGTCACGATTGTCACTGTCACAGTCACTGAACGAAATTGTCATCTCCTCTATCCTACTCCAGCACTGCATTGCCCTTGAAAATCCTGTACGTTCGATATATAACCCACAAGCTATGGAGAGTACTCTAAGCTTGGGTGACCTACAATATGTATAAGTGTAAAAAGCTAATTTTGTTTTCTCATGGACAGTCCAAGTCCTTCACAAATCACCCAGTTCAAATCAGAAACATTTAGAAAAATAATTTCACAAAGAGATTATTTCTCAATCAAATTGAGGGTCCCCTTTTAGCTAAGGACTAATAATAGAAAGAAAATTCTGGAAAAACAGAAATTAACTCATCTATATAATCCACAGGTCAGTTGTTTGACTGTCACCAACTAAAATTAAGTTGCATAACAGCTTACTAGTACACTCTTCACCCATAATTTGACACAAGTTTCACTTTAGTCTCTAAATTTCAATTTGAACAATGTGATCCTTCACTTTAAGTCTAATTTTAATTTGGTCATTCCGTCAAAATTTTTGTTAATTTTGTCTACATGTACACCTTAAAAAAATTGACAAAATTAACAAGTATCCCAAAATTGTTAATATTAACTTCCAATTTAGACAGAAGAACCAAAAATTGAAACTTTAGATAATTGACAAGTATCTCAAAATTGTTGATTTTAACTTTCAATTTAGATAGAATGACCAAATTAAAACTACCACTTAAAAAGTGTGGGATGAAATTGTTCAAATTAAAACTATACCCAGACTAATTTGAACATGTTTTAGCCACAATCTTAACAAAATTGAAATTATACCTTTTTGCAGCATAGACAAGGTGATCATCAGTGACAGTAACAAACTCCGATGGAAACATGATTTTGGTAATTGGGGTAACCCTAACCCTAACACCACCATCTTCATAATCATCATCATCATCATCATCATCATCATTGTCACATGCATAGACATCCATGACACCACGAAGCAATTTCGTGAAATTTATACGAATATTCCAGAAGGACATGCTATGGAGGGCGCGGAGATTGAGGGTGTTCTGCTCTCCTTTTTCGGCGAAGAATCGATCGTAGCACGCACGTCCCCATGATCGGCACACCCAAGCAACGGTTGTCAACAAAAACGCTGGTTCCAATCTGTTGAAGATGTCAAGCATGAGTTTTTGGTCGAGCCTTTCCCATTTTCCAAAACCCTTCTCTTCGATTTTTGCTGCTTTGCCTCCATTGATTCTTCTGTTGCTCTGGCTAGTCTTCCTCATCTTCTCTCTCTCTCTCTCTCTCTCTGTCTCTCTGGGGCGTAAATGGAGGTGGGTTGGTTGTGTTGGTGCTGAGCTGGCGGTGCATTGGTTGTGCATGGTTGCCACTTTTGGTGTGCGTTACGAAATCAAAATGAGGAATCTTAATGGGCTGCAATTTTTTTTACAATGTTGGATGCATTAATTAGTGCACTAATCAATATATCGATTGATAATATGATATATTTTAAAATATTTGTAATTTATATAATGAGTAAAATTAATGATAATATTATAATTAATATTAATACATTAATTAATATATAATTGATATGTGTAGCACTATTAATTTTTTTATTTTAAGATTTAGGGAATATATGAAATAAGGAATTTTATTTAATGGGTTGAAATTTTTATTTTTAAGAATTAGGTAATATATGAAATGAGGAATCTTATTTAATGGGTTGCAATTTTTTTTTTTAAAGATTTATGTAATATATGAAATGAGGAATCTTATTTAATGTGTTGCAATTTTTTTTTTTAAATTTTAAGATTTAGGTAATATATGTTGGTTTTGGCTATGAGGTAAACACGATCGAGGATTTTTATATAAGAGGGTGAATATATACATACATATATATATATATTTTTTAATTTTTTATATATATATATATATATATTTTTATATAAGAGGGTGAATATATCCTCGGTTGTTAAACACGACTGAGGATTTTTATATTTTTTAACCATATATATATATATGGTTAAAAAATTAAAATATATATATATATATATATATATGTATATATTCACCCTCTTATATAAAAATCCTCGGTCATGAGGTAATATAAATAGTATGTTTTTTGAATTTATGGTTAGTTCAAAAAATAGCAACTATAAAATAATTTATATTAAAATGAGGCATCTTGAGTTATTGTGTTTAACAATCTTTTCTGTCATTAAAAATTTCTATGATATAATTGATATTAAAATCTCATGCAATAAATAATTAGCTAATACTTTAATCTATTCTTTATAAACTTGAATTTGTAATTAACACTTTCTTTTATTTATTTTTTTCATTTTTTTTAATGTTATATTTTGATTCTTTGTTAGATAGATATAGAATGACATACACTTAAAATTTTTAATAGAAGAAAACCTTAGAGGAGGCGAGTGTCTATAATATAGAGATAATTTTAGGTAATCATATAATACAAGCAAAAACATTGTTAGTTCATTGAGGCTTAGGGGTGATCATGGATCCGTCCAATTCATTCAACTTGACCGATCTGATCCAACTTGATTAATTTTGGACAAATACATGTCTTTTGACGGATGGATGCGGATGAAAATTTCAAAATTCGCTAATACAGTTCGGATGGCAGATCAACCATCTCGCACCCGCATGAATCTGTTCGGCTCGTAGATGAAATTCAAAACAAAAATAAAAAAAGAATTACTAACAACTAACAACATAGAGTAAAAATAATAAAATACATATTTTTGTGAAGATAGAAAATAATACCTTAAAAATATGCATTTGTGGTGCCACAGCCTATTATAGACAAATAATATATATATTTTCAAATTACTAGTTATTGGAGATTGTAAAAGTAATGAATTATAATTCAAAAAAATGTCCAAAATTTGTAAAGTTTAAATCGCCAAACCGATCACATCCATCAGCCAATTCAAATGGCCCGTTCAATGTATTTTTCAATGAACGTGATAAGTAATTAACTAATACCTTATTCTATTTTTTAGAAACTTGGATTTGTAATGAACACTAGTTATAAGAAATTAATTTCTTTTATTATTTTTTTTTCATTTTTTTTAATGCCATATTTTGATTCTTTGTTTCATAGACATAGGGTGACACACATTTAAAATTTCTAAAAGAAGAAAAACTTAGAGAAGGCGAGTCTCTACAATATGTAGATAATTTTAACCAATTATATAATATGAGATGAGATTCTTTTTAGTCCACTTTATAGATTTGACCGTACGATTGGTCTCGTTGGGCTCACTATGGGTCCCGTTTTGATGATTTGAATCGTTCTATATGCACAGCTCATTAACTACTTCATCCTTTGCAAAAAATCACGTTGATCGGATATCGATAGCCCCTTGATCGGAACACATTTTTGTCAATGGTAAATATGATTTTAAAAATAAATTATTGACAAAAATGTGTTCCGATCAAATCGATATCCGATCAACGTTATTTTTTGCAATGATGAAGTGCTCGACAAGATGTACACATTGAATGGTTCGAATTAGGGGTGAGAGGGTCGGTTTTTGACGGTTTGATTTGCAATTTGGACTCGCTCGCATGTTTGCAGTTTGGGAAAATTGAACCCGCAACAGCTCGCAGTGTGGATTGTGCAGAAAGAGTTCGTGGATGTGTGGATTACAGTTTGTACGGATAGGGTTCGCGGATATGCGGGTGGTTTGTGGATTAGGTTTTTCCTTTAAAATTTTATTTTTGGTCTTGTTTTTTTCCCATTTATTAAATATTCTTTTGGAAATTTTCCCTCATTTTTTAAATATTATTTTGGATCATAAAATCACATATTTCTTATCATGAAACCATTACTTTCCAAATGATTTATCCCTAATAAATTGCAACCTATCTATCTATTTTACTTCTAGAAGAAAACAGACCATAAGTACATGCTAGGATCATGCTAGGATCAGTCAATTGACTCACATTCATTTTGCAGAAAAGGTATAAGCTAAATAATGTATACATATGTAGGCGGGTGAGTGCGGGTGCGGGTAAAACCCGCGACCCACCCGCAACTATAATATTCCCAACATTCATCTAGAGCCAAACACACTTCTAAGTTAAACTCCACTTAAGATATCAAGACCCAACTCCAAACTTGATAGTAGGTTTGACCAAACACCCCATTTCAACTAAAACAAAAAAACATTCATTGACTTCATTCTTCTCTCTCTAACTTCTCTCTACATTCTCTCTCATTTTCCTTTACTTTCTTGGTGGCCAAACACCCCACCTTTGCTCCACCCTTACACCACCACCTTAACCCAACATCTCCACCACGGCGTGCTAGCCATCTTATCTTGTTGGAAAAAGGGTTCGGTTGGCCACTCCTTCACTTTATCCAAAAATAGCACAATAAAAGTACCAACTCTAGATTTTTCTTAATCTTTTGAATAATCAAAACTTGGGGTTTATTTTCTTGATGGATTAGAGGCTTTTAATTGGTAAGAATCTTTCCCTAAAAAGTTTAGTTTAAGGTTTTACATATTTTGAGTTAGAGATGATGAATTTTTTCTATTTTAGATCTATTATGATTTTGGATTTGATTGTTGAGTTTTATACTCTCAATTAGTTTCTATGAATGTTTTAGATGTAGAAAAATGATCAATTTGATGGTTGTTTTGGAGATTGAGATTTGGGTTAATCTAGGTTCGAATGTGATGTAAAAATTGAGAATTTTGGTGTTAGGAAATTTGTATGTTGAAATTGATTTGATGAATGATGGATTGGGTATCTCTATATTCTACAAACGATTTTGGAGGAAGTTTATTAATGATTGAAGTGGTTTTATCTAAGTTGTTGAGTTTATGCAAATGTTAATTTTTGACTTTTGTAGTTTAATTGATGGTGGCATTGTGCATATAAATTGCTTGGATATTTAAAAAAAAAAGTTAATAACTCAAAAATGTACAAAGTTTCGGTGTTGTGGAGATTGGATAAGTTTTTTGTTTGGGTGACTTGAAGTTGGAGGAGTTCTGTAGCTTGGTTTTAGCTCTCATTCCATAACATGTCTTATTTAGGATCAATTTTGTAGATGTTGTTATTTTCATTGAAAGCTTTCCCATAATTTTAGATCTTATTTACTAATTGTTAAGATTGGAGGAAGGCGTGTCTACACCTCTTGGGAATTAACTCGTAGAGTTTCAAATCTACGCTTTTGCTATTTTGGAGGTGAGTATACTTACCATGAAAATTTACCTTATCTCTATCTTTAATACAAAGTTTGAAAATATTTTTGAATTAAAGGAAGTAACACATTTCATCATGATATATGTATAAGAAGAAAATCTATAAATTTATTGAGGTCAAAAGTTGAGTTTAAATAAATATATGATTTCATTTGTATAATGAAGCATTAATTTTTATGAGAATTTATTTAAGTTGAGTCCTTCAAATTTTATGATGATGATGATTGAGTGACAATGAAACGTCATGCGCGAGTATTATTTTTATCGATCATATAACCGAATATAGCCTTTGGGGCCACAAGAGCTGAAATGCTTTGGGGTCTTGGGGATTGAAATGTTTTAAGGACCATAAGTGTCGTTGTACATAAGGGGTACTGGGGACCGAAACATTGTAATGAGAATTGAAGTGCTACGATGACATGAGTTATGTTTCTATGGTTATGTTTTGGGCAATGGTATCGTCACCATCTAAGTCGTGACGTAACATGACCCTAAGGCTATGTAGTGGTTCGTATGATGGACATGAAATCTTAATGTATTGAAAAGTTGTATTTTTGTTTACTTTCCTTATTAAAATGTATTTTTCCTGCATTATGAGATTCTTTGGGAAAATCTTGATAACGATTTATGCATTTTTTTTTTTCAATTTGTATAAATTTTAGTCCAATTAAGCTCTTATGTTTATTATCTTTATTTTGAACCCAATTGGAAGGAGCAAGTTTTATAACTCCATGGGATTGGTATACTCATTGGGCTCTAACTCATTCTTTTTAAATTAATTTTTTTTTCCAGATTCCTAGATTCTTGCGTCGCTCGCCTCAACTTGGAAGATTAGAGTTTTTGGAGGATCAAATATGGACATCTTGTAGTTGAGGTTTTTGCTTAGGGTCACTCTAGAATGTAGTTTTATCCTTTGTTTTTATGAAGGAGGTTGATTGTAAATATTTGCTTTATGAAGTTAGATGTATTGATGGATTCATGAATAGTACGTTTTATCATTGGGTTAGTGGTGCATGGACACTATCTTAGTAGCATGATGATATTTTTGTCTTTGAATGAATTATCTCATATATGTTGGCCAATCGAAAGGTCTTATGCACTGTTGGTGATGTGATATAGGAAGTATACAGGTGATTACTGTGTACAGGTGCTATAGCGTTGAAGTGCGCCCTCTTGGCGGGGTTTGCCTTATCGAGATTGGGTCGTGACAGCAACCCACAAAACAGTAAAATCCTAACACACATCCGACCCTACCAATTATGCGAAACTGTCCAAATAGGTGCCGGTGGTACAAGTTAGGTGATTTTCATGGGTCAGATAACCCTATACCTAGCCCTAGTTCTGATCATCGAAACAAGACTAGTTGTGGGTCTCACAGCCAAACAGTACGGTCCAATCCCCATATAATATAAGCGAAAACGTTGTTGGTTTATTGAGCCTCAAAGTTTTAACTCTATTTTCATAAATTTTTGAATTAAAAATACACATGGTACATTATCATTTGTTCTTTTATTTTTATATTTTAATAAATCATTGATTAATATGGAAAATCTTTTGAATTTATTAATTTATGAACTATTTATGGTATCTATTATTATTACTATCTATATCTATATTCTATATCTATAATTTTAAATTTCAAAATTACTTATATAGAAAGTTAAAAAATGAATTTTAGCCATATCTTTTTGAGAGGGTAATTTATATGTAAATTGGGCCGAGTTGGGTGATGGGCCGTTCTGTGGGCCACAGTAGAAAGAGCTTTGTAGTTAGCCCAGTCCAGAAAGAGATCTGTAGTTAGCCCGGTCCAGAAAGAGCTTTGTAGTTAGCCTGAGCTTTGTAGTTAGCTCGGTCACTACGGTCTGAGTAGTAGCAGGTAGCTCGGTCGTACCACTAAGGACCGGGGTATTTTGGGCTTTACTCAGAACCTTGCTATTGAATAGCTCGGTCTAAGCACGCTGTGGATAGCGCAGTCTCAAGAAGTGAAACTGAGGTACAAGTTGTAAAAGGAAGAGCCGAGCTAGTCAGAACTCGGTCAATTCTGCCAGCTTAGCTATGTTATCTCGGTCGTTTTTGTCATACTACCGAGGTAAAACCATCTCACTTGGTTTGAGCAGTGAGGGGGGTGTTGAAAGATAAGCATTATCTTTCAGGAATATGATTCCTAGGAGGACTCTACATGGATGAGTAAGAGTCCTACTAGGATTGTGCCACGCAGAACTTATAAAAGCTCACAACATCACCTATAGAGAGGTAACACAACTTTGATTCTCGAATACACAGAACTTTTGTCTATTTGTCTATTTTGCTGACTTAGGCATCGGAGAGGTATCCGGCACACACCCGCCGGCTAGCTCACGTTTGTGTTTTCAGGGAGTAAAGCGAAGACGTTTGGAGGAGCGCAGACTTGATCAACAGGATTATACGAGAACAATATTTCTTGCACGTACAATTGGCGCCGTCTGTGGGAAAACCATAAAGAACAAAACTTCTTGATCAAGTTTTTCCTCCCTAATTGGAAGCAATGACGCATAATGAAGATTTGTCGTAGTTCGTCATCGACGGACAAACCCCAGAGAGGTGTGGGAGGCGTGAAGGTTTGCCTTCTATCCCTTCCATGGCAGACTTAGAGCCCCAGCGACAGAACCCCCGGAGGGATGCAAGGGGGAGGCGGACTAACAGCCCCCGTCGCTCTCAATGTCCAGAAAGACAGAGACAGAGGATCGATCCTCAAGTTCTGGAGGATCGCGTAAAGGAGCAAGACGAGTTAATAAGGAAGATGGCGGCGGATATGGAGTCTATAAGACGCCAGATGAAAGGAAAAATGGTGGCGACAGGAGAGGGGCGCAAAGGCAACACGCCCCCTCACCACTCAGAAGATCGTGGTAGGCATACCACCCCATCGCAAGCAGAGAGTAGGAGCCTAAGAACAGTCGACGCTTAGTCAAGAACTCCCAGAACTCGTTACTCCAGGTCTGAGAGAACGAGAACTGAGAGGTCATATACTGAGGGAAGCACTTATCGGCCATCACGCACACACTAGACGTCATCCAGGCAGATGGAGTTGCCTAGATCATCCGATTTGCGAACTGTGCTAGAAGAAAGGGCACGATGGAAGGAAGATTCTAGGGCGCGCAACCCACGCAGAGTTTCAGCCCTTCAGCGGTTGGCTCCTCGGACGCATGGGAGCGTCGAGATAGGAATGCCAATACCGTGCCTTGCTTACGAACCAACAGACAAGGCATTAGCAAGGCTGCAGACCTCGTCATTCGTTCCAGCAATTGAGAACGCACCACTACCTTCGGGCTTTCTTCAGCCCAAATTCACCACGTATGAGGGGAAGACGGACCCCTAGATACACCTAAGCCATTTTCGCCAGGTTATGGCAGTATACCGGCAGAACGAAGCTTTAATGTGCATCTTATTCCTATCTAGCCTTAGCGACCTAGGTTTAACCTGGTTCGAAAGGCTACTAGAAGGTAGCATCGCCTCCTGGGAGCAATTGGTAGAGGCGTTCGTGACAAGATTTAGAACGAATACCAAGACACCGGTGGAGATTGATCAACTACTCTCCATTGACATGGGCGATAAAGAGACGTTGAGATCCTACAACAGTCGTTATTGGGAGACCTTCAACCAGATAGGAGATTGCCCTACAAATCTCGCCATTGCGCAATACAAAAGAGGTCTTCCAATCGAAAATAGGTTGAGGGACTCAATTACTATGACGCCACCCCTTACGATGGAGGCCTTGATGGAGAGAGTGCACCAGCATATACGGGTGGAGGAGGATGGCACCCGTGTTAAAACAAAATCTGGCACAACAGCAATACCAGATAAAAAGACTACGACAAAAGTCAACACGGTAGAACGATCAAGCAGGAATGGGCGAGGCAGACGGACCAACAAAGAGGACTTAGACAAAAGGTGGCTAAGAGTCCGCACTGCCATTACCACGGTGTTCAAAAAACCAATCTATAGAATTCTCAGTGAGATACGCGATGAACCTTTCGTCCGATGGCCAGCTAAGTTGGGAGAAGCACAAAAAGACTACGACGAAGGATCTCGGTGTACCTTCCATAATGAAAAGGGGCACCGTATAGAGAATTGCACGCTGTTGAGACAACACCTGGAGGAGTTAGTGGCAGCTGGGCACTTGGCCAAGTACATAGAAGGAGGGACACAACCAGCCCCCTAGAACCACGATAACCCAGACGGAATGCCAATCGACGTCCCACCTCAAGGCGTGATTAACGTAATACATGGGGTATTCGAGCCTGAGCGAGTATGTGAGCTCAGGGGAATGATCAAGAAGGTTGAGCACTTAAGGGAGGTATTAAGTACACAACCTACCATTAAAAAGGGGAGAACAGAGGCCACGAACGTCATGTCTTTTTTGGATAGAGACTTGGCAAGGATATATTGCCCTCACAATGATGCATTGGTCGTCACTCTCCGCGTCAAGGATTATGATATCAAGCGAATTTTGATTGACTAAGGGAGCTTATGTGAGATAATGTATTACGAAACCTTCAAACAACTGAAACTAAAGGACAAAGACTTGGCACCTACCGTGTCTCCCTTGATCAGATTCAACTCAATGCCAGAGTGGCCAGTTGGTAAGTTAATCCTCCCAGGCAGAGCAGGAAGCATGACGAAACAAGTGGAATTCTGGGTATTGAAAGTCCCTTCCACTTACAACATAATCTTAGGAAGGACATGGCTGCATGCCATGCGATCGGTAGCGTCAACCTACCATCAAGTAATGCGGTTCCCCAACGAAGCCGGAGTAATTGAAGAGGTCTCTGGAGACTAGATCATGTCCAAACAATGCTTCATCACAGTAAATGGCAGCCGAGCTGCCAAAGGGTATGTTCAGATGGTGGAAGAACCTGAGAGCAATGAGCTGTTCGCAGATGTTGGCAAAGCAGCCGAATAGAAGGCGGTGGAAGACTTGGTACAGGTAAGGATAGATGAAAAAGACCCAGAAAAGTTCTTTTTGCTCGGCTCGTCATTGTCCAGTACTGAGAGAATAGAGGTCATGAAATTCTTAACCTCTAACATCGAAGTGTTCGCCTGGACGCCGTATGACATGCCTGGCATTGACCCAAACTTCATCTGTCACCAATTAAATGTCCACCCAACTGCAAGACCAATCATACAGTGCACCCACAGACTAGCACTCCACCACGCCGAGATAGTGGCGGAAGAAGTGGGAAACCTTCTAGAGGCAGGAGCTATCAGAGAAGTGCACTATCCCAAGTGGATATCCAATACTGTGGTGGTGCCAAAGAAGAATGAAAAATGGTGTGTTTGCGTAGACTACAAAACAGTCAACAAGGCATGCCCAAAGGATAGCTTTCCCTTACCACGGATAGACCAACTGGAAGACCTAATAGCAGGACACAATCGACTTAGCTTTCTTGATGCGTATAGAGGTTACCATCAGATTGCTATGTATGAACCAGACTAGGAGGTCACATCTTTTACAACGCCAAGAGGATTGTATTGCTACAAGGTCATGCCCTTTGGCCTAAAAAATGCAGGGGCAACATTCCAGCGGATGGTCACCAAGATATTTGAACCATTGTTAGGCAGAACAATGGCGGCTTACATCGACGACATGGTGGTCAAGAGCAAGGATGAAAAGGACCATCTCAAGGACCTAGATGAAATGTTCGAGATACTGAAGACGAACAAGTTGCGCCTAAATGCATCCAAGTGTGCGTTCGGCGTAGGATCGGGTAAATTCCTAGGCTTCCTGGTGACCAACCGGGGTATAGAAGCAGACCCCTCTCAGATCAAAGCAATTCAGGATCTAGAGAGGCCCAACTCAGTGAAAGAGGTGCAATATCTCACTGGTATGGCAGCTGCACTCAACCGGTTCATAAGTCGGTCGTCAGACAGATGTCGACCATTCTTTCAAGCTCTAAAGGCCAAGTTTGAGTGGAATGAAGAATGCGACCGCGCCCTAGAAAGCCTGAAAGAATACATGTCTTCTCCGCCATTGCTAGTAATCCCAATACCTGGAGAAGAACTTTTTTTGTACCTGGTAGTTTCACAGCACGTCGTCAGCACGGTGTTGGTCAGAGCGGAGGGAATCCAACACCTGCCCATCTTCTATGTCAGCAAGACCTTACTGGGTGCAGAAACCAAGTACTTGCCACTGGAAAAACTGGCCTTAGCCCTGATGATGGCCTCCAGGAAACTGTCACATTACTTCCACGCCCACACCATATCGTCCTCACAGCTTTTCCATTAAAAACTTTGTTTGAGAGGGCAAACTTTTCTGGGTGAATCTTGAAGTGGGCAGTGGAGTTGGGACAGTTTGACATCAAATTTCAACCCAGAACCGCAATAAAAGCCCAAGCTTTGGCGGACTTTGTGGCAATGTTCACACAAAGAAGTTATCACATCTGCCCAGTTGACTTAACCGGCACGATCGATATGGGGATGGAAAGCACCGCAGGAAGTGCACAACTGCTGATACAGGATGCCCAGCCACATCTCAAAACAGACCGGAGTAAAGACCAGCAGGAAGAAGCAAACCATGCTGCACCAAACAAAGACTCATTAACAAGTAAAAACTTGGTACAATCAGATAGTGAGGGACAAACAGTAAGCATGGACTTTGAAGAAACCACCAGCAACACTGGGAACCCTAAGGCATCATCCGATCCCTCCACTTGCTGGAAGCTGTTCGTTGGAGAGATGTGGAAGCTCTTCGTGGATGGAGCGTCCAACAGGCACGGTGCAGGACTTGGCATAGTCCTTATCTCACTAGATGGACTAACAGTGGAACAAGCAGTTAACCTTGGCTTCCCAGCATCAAACAACGAAGTAGAGTATGATGCGTTTCTGGCAGGACTAAAATCAGCACACTACATGAAGGCCATTGAGCTCATGGTCTACAATGACTCATAGCTGGTGGTAAACCAGATTTCAGGCGACTACGAGGCAAAGGATGAAAGGATGGCTAAGTACCAAGAGTTGGTCAGAAAACAGATCATGAAATTTGAAGTAGTACGGATAGAGCAGATTGGCCGAGAAGAAAATAGCAGAACAGATGAGCTAGCAGGCTTTGCCTCAATGGCAGATACATCCATCCCACATCCGTTACTGATTGACTATTTACCAAGACCAAGCATTGAAGAACCCAAAGTAGAAGAGGTATGCTGCGCCGAATTAGGCCCTTCATGGATGGATCCCATTATAATGTTCTTAAAAGACGGCGGCTTACCTGAAGAGAAGAAAGAAGCCAACAAGATTAGAGCAAAGTCGCTGCGATTTTGGCTCTCCCCATCAATGGCCTTGTACAAAAAATCCTTCACAGGACCTTACTTGAAATGCGTCCATCCCAGTAAGGTTAAGGCATTCTTGTTCGAGATATACGAAGGCGTATGCGGAAGCTACCAAGGGGGAAGATCATTGGCCTACAGAGCAATTTCGCAGGGATATTGGTGGCCTTACATGCAAGCGGATTCAGAGAAGTATGTTAAGAAGTGCGAGAAATGTCAGAAGTTCGCACACTAAATACATCAACCAGCCAGAGAACTTCTACCATTAATTAGCCCATGGCCATTCACAATGTGGGGCTTGGGCATAGTAGGACCACTTCCAACGACACCCGGCAACAGAAAGTTCTTTCTTGCAGCGACAGACTACTTCACAAAGTGGGTGGAGGCAGAAGCACTAGCATCAATAAAGGAGAAAGATGTGAAGAAGTTCGTCTGGTAGAATATCATCACTCGGTTCAGCGTACCAAAAGCTCTAATATTTGACAACGGCACTCAGTTCGATGGCAAAATTTTTAGAGAATTTTGTGAAGAATACAAGATAGAATTCTACAATTCTACACCGGCATACCCTCAAGTGAATGGCTAAGCGGAAGCATCAAACAAAGTTGTCTTGGATGGATCGAAGAAAAGGCTGGAAAAATCTAAAGGAAAGTGGGCTGAGGAGCTCCCTCATGTTTTATGGGCTTACCGTACCACACCTCGGCGATCTACTGGAGAAACACCTTTTTCCTTGGCCTATGGCATGGAAGCAGTAATCCCACTGGAAGTTGGCCTCCCCACAATTAGAAGTGAAAATTTTGATCCAGACTTAAATGGAGAAGCCATAGCATTGGAGCTCAACCTTGTAGAAGAAAGAAGAGAAAGAGCACTGGTTCACGTCGCCTCATACCAGCAAGAATTATCCAGAAAGTATAACAAGACAGTACATCCACGACAATTCAAGATTGAAGATTGGGTGCTACGCAAAGTAATGGGAAACACCCTGGTACCAGGAGATGGCAAGTTAGGGCCCAACTGGGAAGGACCTTACAAAGTGGGTGGATTAGTAGGAAAAAGGGGCATACCACTTGGAAGACAAAGACAGCAAAGCCATTCCCAGGCCATGGAACACTGCCAATCTCAAACTATTTTATTTTTAGCTTTTCTTTAAAGTACTTGTAATTTTTCTTTTCCTCAATAAAACAAGTAGTTTTCTTTTCAGCATAATTGTTTTATTCTGTAAAAGTTATTTTAGTGAACTAGGGGCAATAAAATCAGAGTTGGTTGGAATAACTAATTCTGAGCTCTCTTCAGCTAGGATCAGGATCTGGGCTGAAGAGATTGGCTGAAAAAACCAACACTTCTCCTAAGCCGAGGGTAAGGATCCAGGCTGCAGGACGTTTGACTGAAAAAACCAAACACTTCACTCAGAGTTGGCCGGAATAACCAACTTTGAGCTCTCTTCAGCTAGGATTAGGATCTGGGCTAAAGAGGTTGGCTGGAAAAACCAACACTTCTCCTAAGCCGAGGGTAAGGATCTAGGCTGCAGGACGCTTGGCTAGAAAAACCAAACACTTTACTCAAAGTTGGTCGGAATAACCAACTTTGAGCTCTCTTTAGCAAGGATCAAGGCTAAAGAATGGTTGGCTGGAAAAACCAACTTTTAGTACTCTCCAGCTGAGGTAAGGATCCAGGCTGAAGAGTGGTTGGCTGAAAAAACCAACTTTTAGTGCTCTTCAGCCGAGGTAAGGATCAAGGTTGAAGAGTGGTTGGCTGGAAAAACTAACTTTTAGTACTCTTCAGTCGAGATAAGGATCTAGGCTGAAGAGTGGTTAGCTAGAAAAACCAACTTTTAGTACTTTTCAGCCGAGATAAGGATCTAGGCTGAAGAGTGGTTGGCTGGGAAAACTAACTTTTAGTACTCTTCAGCTGAGGTGAGAATCCAGGCTGAAGAGTGGTTGGCTGGAAAAACCAACACTTAGTACTCTTCAGCCGAGATAAGGATCCAGGCTGAAGAGTGGTTGGCTGGAATAAACAAACTTTTAGTGATCTTCAACCGAGGTAAAAACCTAGGCTGAAGAGGTTGGCAGGTATGTCCAGATAGATTTCAAGGTCAAGACCGAGATAGAGACCTCGGCCGGAGAATGTTATATTGCATCAAGTACAAGCATGGAAGTAAACCGAAACAATAGTTGGAACAAAAGAAGGTTTCATTGAAAATTCAAAACAAGTACAAATGGTGGGGCACAACCCGGTTACAGCTTCAGTTTCTTTCCTAAAGCAAAAAGAAGAAAGTACAAGACTAAGCATAGAGGTCATCAAGATCCGCATCCAGTTCAACTCGGAGCCCGGTTTCAGCTGGTAGCTTGGTCGTTAAGTCTTCTACTGATGGCTCCACCCGAGCTGACTGAACAGCGGGATCATTGACGACCGGGGCATTGTTAGGCTCAGTTTCTTCATCATCATCCTCGTTTTGAAGGAATTTTTGTTGAATGGCTTGAGCATACTCCGCCATGTAGCTCGGTATGAAGTGCGGAGGAGGGTTTAGGAAGACCTTGGTGTCAGGACCGTGACCGAGCTGTGCCACTGCCGCTTTCCACCAACACTTGAAGAATAAATCCTTGCTAGCTTCGCACTGCAGGATGTAGGTTGCTTTGCCTTCTTTGTAGCCGCGGTCTTTCGCTTCTTCAATCTTCTTTTCCAACTCAGTTATCTCGGACTTCTTTTTCTCCTCAACTGTGGCAAGCTCACGCAGGTAACGATCCTTCAGCTCGGTCAAAGCTTTTTGCTTCTCCACTCCGGCTGAGTCAATTAAATCGGAGAGGCGGGCGACCTCAGATTGTAGCTCGGTCATTTTTTGTTTGGCCTTGTTTAGCTCGACCGTCTTCTTGTCAGCCTCAGCCACGACTTGCCTTGTTGTTCTGCGTAGCTCTAGCACACGCTTATGTGCAATTTGGTTCTTTTGCATAGCCTGCATAAGGGTGGTAAGCAATCTTGAGTGAGAACCGAGATATCAGATGCACAAAATGGAAAAACAAAGGAAAGAGTACTTACCAGCACCATTGATTTGGTGGCCGAACAGATAGTTTTTAGCTTGGTGAGGTGGGCATGGTGATCCATGTCAGGCGGCAGTCACACGCTCTTAGCCAAGTTGAAGGCCAGCATGTGATCTTTATCTGCCATCATTGAATCTGTTTCCCTGATGGCTCGGTTCTGGTATGTTAGTCTCAGTGCCCAATCAGAAGAGTTAGCTCGGTCTGAGCTCTCACATTGTGGGCTCGGTACTACGGTTGGGGAAAGCACAGGTTCGTCCTCATCGACAAGGCATGGCTCGGTTGTAGAAGACCGAGCGCGCTTGTGAGTCCGAGATGATGAAGGCTGATGGGATAGTAGGGCTACCACGGTCTCTTGTGTTTGACCGGCTTGTGGTACCTCGGGCTGATTTGTCTTGGTGAGGAGGGCTTTTACGGCTCTCTCCTTGGCCATTTCTTATTCAGCAGTTAGTGGGATCAAGTTGATTTGAGACAAGGTTGGATCCGGTTCAGGAGAGGCTTCCAACAAAAAGTCAGTTACCCTGGTCTTTCGTCTACTGTTGTATCTATACATTGGTTCAAAATTCAGTAGCTCGGCCCAACTTCTATTGGGATATCGCAGTGCGGCGCGAAGTATGTTTAAGTTGGGGTAGCTGTACTGGGACTTGAGAAAGTTTAAATCTACATGAAGCAAAAAAGACAACAGTCAGTGCGGTTCAACGTAAGAAAACCGAGGTAAAAGAAAGCATAAAACTAAGCCGAGGTAATTATACTGGCGACTCCTTTATTCCAGTTTATTCGGTCGGCCGGAATCTGGGCTTCTTGGTCTTCGAAGTTCCCAGAAACCCAGAAGAAATCATCGTCGTTTACATCCTTGTCTAGGGTATTCTTTATTATCTTTTCATACCGGCGCCTTATTCTTAAATAGTAAACCCAGCCATCTTCATTTGAACCTATGGAATGTTGGTGGAAGAGCTCAGCTAAACCGAGATTAAGGCCAGCCCGGCGGTTTAGCTCGGCGATGCTATTTATTATGCAGTATGAATTCGTTGAAAGCTGGGTAGGGCAGAGGTTTGTTTGTCTAAGGAATTCGCAAAGAAGAGGCTGTACAGGGAATCTAAGTTCGGTTTCTACAATCGAAAGAAGGGTAAAGGGAACAAAGCCAGGGTTTTCCCAGGGTGTGGTATCTAGTTCGACTAAGGTAAGATGGACGTCGTCAGGGATATGGTAGTCCCTTCGGAACTCGGCCATAGCCCCTGGTGAATTTACCAAAAACCTATATTTACCTATGTGGAATTAAATTATGTATAAATTAGCCTAAGTGTTAGCTCGGTGCTGGAAAGATGTTGGATATCTCGGTCGGACGTTCAAAGGAGTGCCTGGGCAACCTAGTCAGAGTCTGCAAAGTGAAAAAGAAAGGTGTTAAGCACAGATCGTTGGACCGTGCTAAAAGAAACAAAGGCAAGATAAATGAAGTCTTAGCTCGGCTACGTGGGATACTGTCCATTCTTAGCCCGATTTGAGCAAGGGTCTTTAGCCTGGTTGAGCATTTGGGACAGCATTCTTAGTTCGGTTTTGACTAAGGGAGCTGGTTTAGCCCCAAGTTGTGGCTCGATCGGTGGTTAGGGCTTTCTAGTGCGGTATTGGGCAAACTTAAGGCAGTTTGCTAGCTCGGCTAAGTAAAGCAAAAGGTACTTGGACCTATTGAAATTACAGATTCGGCATGAAGTTTTAGTTCGGTCAGTTGAAAAGTTATCTAGTTTGGCTGGGTGCACGCCTAGAAGGTTCCCTAGTTCAGTTAAACCTAAGCCTTGAGTTTGCCCAAACAGGTTTCTAGCTTGGTCACACCACGATTCCAGATTCAAGCATTGTGATTTTTGAATCCAAAGGGTGTGCTTTTAAAAACATGAACCTATGGTTTGGGGGTTTTGCTTTTTCTGTTCTTACCCATAACGTGCTTATATAGAGTATGCTTTGTGACATATATGTGTATATATATATCTATATTATGTGTATTAGCAAAATGAATGGAAAACAAGAGAATATTGAGTTACTTATGGATTGAAGAAGCAAGGATGAAGATCTGAGACCACGAAATGGTGAAGAGGGTGCAAGCTTTGCAGGTACTGAGATTGCAAAAATGGAGGCTTGAGCAAGAAAGAGAGAGAAGGTGAATAGTACAAATGAATGATTCAAAAAGTAGGATTTTTGCTTTATGTAAGACTTTTTAGGCGGGACTGTTCAAACATTGCGAAGTACGAAGACGGCTGGACAGTTGCATTGGGCCAATAAGAGTTTGCCACGTGTCCTTGGAATGAGAAGCTATTTAGTTACAGAGACTGAAGAGACGTTTTGACCGGATAGATTGGTATCCCGGTCTGAATTTAACTCGCTTGAAAGGCTAAAGTTCTTAGCTCAGCTGGTAAAAGATAATCCCTATCATGCTGTGCAGATGGAATTAAGGGGCAATTGAGAGGGTAATTTATATGTAAATTGGGCCGAGCTGGGTGATGGGCCGTTCTGTGGGCCACAATAGAAAGAGCACTGTAGTTAGCCCAGTCCAGAAAGAGCTTTGTAGTTAGCTCGGTCACTACAGTCTGAGTAGTAGCAGTTAGCTTGGTCGTACCACTAAGGACCGGGGTATTTTGGGCTTTTACTCAGAACCTTGCTATTGAATAGCTCGGTCCAAGCACGCTGTGGATAGCGCGGTCTCAAGAAGTGAAACCGAGGTACAAGTTGTAAAAAGAAGAGCCGAGCTAGTCAGAACTCGGTCAATTCTGCCAGCTTAGCTATGTTATCTTGGTCGTTTTTGTCATACTACCGAGGTAAAACCATCTCACTTGGTTTGAGCAGTGAGGGGGGTATTGAAAGATAAGCATTATCTTTCAGAAATATGATTCCTAGGAGGACTCTACATGGAGGAGTAAGAGTCCTACTAGGATTGTGCCACGCGGAACTTATAAAAGCTCACAACATCACCTATGGAGAGGTAACACAACTTTGATTCTCGAATACACAGAACTTTTGTCTATTTGTCTATTTTGCTGACTTAGGCATCGGAGAGGTATCCGGCACACACCCGCCGGCTAGCTCACGTTTGTGTTTTCAGGAAGTAAAGCGATGACGTTTGGAGGAGCGCAGACTTGATCAACAGGATTATACGAGAACAATATTTCTTGCTCCTACACTTTTTATCAAAATCTAAGTCATATCTAATTGAAATTAAAAAAATTTCAAAATAATATTTCAAATGTAATTTTATCCTTATAAAATTTGAACATATTTGTATTTAAAAAATAATAATAAATGTAGCATGAAATATATGTGGCATAAAACTATTGGTCTATCTAGCCATATCTAACTTTAATTTTTTTAAAAAAATGTAACTAGAATTTCAAAACAAAAATTTAACCATATTTAACCCTACAACTAGTTTAAAATTTAGAAGAAATATGGAAATGAAATTTTAATAATAATTTATAAAGGGTTCAAATATACATGTCCTAATCCTATCAAAAAAATATGAAATTAAACTTAAAATTTTAAATATAAAATTTAAATTAATAATTAACACTTCATTTCTCGTAAGCAAGTTTTAAACCAAAAGCATAGCACATGCCCAATCTAAATAAGTATTGGATATTGTTTTCAAACCTAAATATACTTTAATATTAATAGAGTGGACATTAGTTGTACTTTAAGAATAAATATATAAATTTCATAATTAATATTTTAAAATGTTAATAAATATGAAAAAAATTCTATACATATTTCTTATTATATATATATATATATATATATCAATTAAATACAAATAAATAAATAAGTAGACAAGTAACTCACGGGTTATTCTTAGGACAATAATAGTTTAAAAGTCAATCCGAAATCAATTTTTAGGCCATATTTAGTATTTAATGTATTTGTAACACTCTTAAACTAACATATGCTCATTACAACCTAACAAACTATTATATAATTTTAACTAATCATTTACCGAATGTTTACTCATTGATAGATAAATTTTCTTAGCTAGGTCCAAACATAGAATTACAACATGACCCATAGTGTAAGAAGTGAGGTAGTGAGAGATTTCTTGATACATCACTCTACCCGTCTCATTCAAATTATATTTATTAAATATATTTATATAATGTATAATTTAATTTTTTTTAATATAATAGGATTTTGAGTATTTATGAGAGGTATACTTCTAAAACTTTTAAATCAATAGGCTCAAGCTCTATTCTTTTGGAGCTAAAAGGATAATTATATTTTGAAATACCATTTTATCTTTATCTATTTGCCTATTTTTTTCCTTTTCTATCCACGCGCTATCTTATTATTTGTCTATAGATACCTATTTGTCCACCTAATATACTTATTTGTCTATATAATCACGGCCACCACTAAGAACCACCGCCTACTACAACCGGCTACTTTTTCGGCAAACTTTCGCAACTACTTAATAAATCTTAAAAATGAACGATTTGAATTAGTAAAGTTGACCAAAAAAATAGTCCACTAAAATCTAACTACTCTTCCAAATTAGACGATTGACTTAAGAGAATTCAAAACCTATAAATTATTATGAAAAATATACAATATTATTTCTTATTTTTTGGGGAGAATTTCAAAAAATTGGTGTGTATACAAGTAGTTCATGCATAAATTTATGCAATAAAAACTTGTACTGTCATCCATTTGAAGTTATTTTTTCTACCCTCCATTTTTTTTGAAAATTTTCCTATTTTTTATTAGGATAAATTACACTTTACCCGTTATGTTTAGCCACATTTTCACTTTTGCCTTTTAATTCCCCCTCCCATTTTGGCCATTCATATTTCAAGTTTTTTTTCACTTTACTTCTAAAATTAATTTTTGTTAAAAATTAGACAGAAAATGACACATTGATAGTCACGTGGTATAAAAATATTTTATATATGACTAACATTTTTGACATAAGTTTAAACTCTAATATAATAATATATTTTTATATTATTTGATGGTTATTATGATATTTCTGTCTAATTTTGAATATAAATTAACTTTGGAAGTATACTCAGAAAAACTTAAAATATGAAAGACCAATGTGAAGAAAAATAAATTTTAAGGGTCAAAGTGAGAAAATTGCCAAACTTTAAATAAACTTTAATATAATAATAAACTTTAAATCACGATACTATGAAAATGGTTAAATTTAAAAGGACAAAGTGTAATTTAATTTTTTTAAACAGTATCGTCATTTATCCCAACGTCTGTGTAAATTAAAGAGGAAATCACATCACGACGGAGGAGAAATGAAAAATTACAAAACATGAGAGCATTGCAGCTTAGAGTGCAAGTCAAAAATTGTGAGGTGTAATATTTTTTTCTCCAATTTTCACTACACAGTGATTTCCCCAGAATTAATCCCACGCTCTTCATGATTGGTCATTTACTCATTATCAAAAGCTGATAAGTTTATTTCCGATGTAAAAGAAAAAATGATTGAAACCTTCAATTTTAGAAACTCTTATGACCTTCAAAATAATCTAGGCCACTTATGTTTTTGTTTTGTTTTGTTTTGTTTTATTTTTTTGTTTATTTAGATTATTTTAGGGGTCACGAGAATCCTTAAAATTAGGGTCTCAATCATTATTGAAAAAAAAAATAAATTAATGATTGGCTCGTGCAATCCACGGAATACAATCTAGAGTGGCTTTTATGTGACCAACGTGGAAGATTATAAGAAACACTTTGGTAGCGTTTGGTAGAGTTTTTTAAATATAATTTGAGAATATGAATTGTATTTTGAGTTTGTGAGTTTTAGAATTGTGATTTGAGAGTGAAAAATTTGTTTAGTTATGAGTTTTGAAAAGAATTTTTGAATTGAATTTGAAATGAATAATGTGACATATGATAAGTGGCGGAGCCAGAAATTTAATGTAGAAGGGGCACCTATTAATTATAATATCAAAATTTTTATATGACTTTGTTTTGTGGAAGAATAATTATAATTTTCTTCTTGAGGAAGAGATGATTCCAACTTTGATTTTCTTTTGAAATATTTCTCTATGACTGTTTTAAAAAATAAAAATCAAAATAAAAATTTATAATCAAAATCACAAATCCCCACAAATGAAAATCTCCAATTTTAATACAAATCAAAAAAATTTGAATTTAGCGCAAATCACAACAAATAAAATTTCTAGTATACCAATATTATAACAAATGAAAGTTTTAAATAACAAATACTAGAAATTAATATTCCATCTGTCCTAAAATAATGGTCCTTTTGAGGAGTCCAATTTTTTTTGGTAGTACAATTATTGCACTTTAAAAAAATTGATTTTCCAAAATCACCCTTTGATATTACATTTTTTGAGGAATGCCAATGTCATAATTGTATTTTTTATGTTGTTAATGAATTTAAAAGAATGCCAAAATAGGAAATTTATATTATTTTTGTACTTGATTTTTGAAAAGGAAATAATATTTTAGGACAATGGAAAATGGAATAAGAGACTAATTTTTTGGGATAGAGGGAGTATTTTTAATTGTAGCACAAATCAAATCCCTAATTTTAGCACAAACAACAACAAACCAAAATCCCTACTTTTAATATAAATCACCATCAATTAAGATTCATAATTTTAACATATCAAAATCTTTTATTTTAACATAAATAATAACAAATCAAAATTTTTTACAAATCAAAACTTAACAAATAATTATAAATTGATACTCATATTTTTTATTTAAAAATAAAAAATCATAAATAAAGTTACTTGTAAATAATAAAGAAAAGATATCAAGATTGTAGTGTGATTTTAAATCTGTATTGTGTGATTCTAATCTAGTGAATCGCAAGTTGATAAATTATAAAGTAACAAAGAGAGATAAAAAATAAAAATAAATTAAAAAAAAAACCTTGCTACCGTTTTCCCATGAATAAAATAAATAAATAAATAAAAACTAATTAATTGAATTGAAGGTGTGTTAGCATGTTTAAAAATTAGGTGCATGCATGCGTGTGTCAGTAGGTGAAAGTGTGCGGCCAAATGGGCTGCTTTGTATTAGGTATATAAGGGGGTGTAAGCTCAAAAAAAAAAAAAAAAAAAAAAAATGAAAAGTCAGGGGGGCACGTGACCCCTGGTCTCCACATCCCTCCGCCCTACATCTCATAACCAATCACACAACTCAAAATTCTATTTAAAGTTTATAAATTTTTTTTTAAAAAAAAATCTGGAAATATTTTTTATTTAAAATATAAAAATAACAGGTGAAAAAAAAAAAGTACACTGTTTCGGTTAACCAGTCGGATGTCGGGGGAAACGATCGGGTTAGCCAAGTTTTCTCTCCTGGAAAGGGGTTTTCAAAAGTGGGTGTGGAATTAACTTTTGAAACTACAACCAAACACCACGTGCAAACCAAGAGGTGGAATTACAATTCCACAGCTCTTCCAAACAAAGCCTTTTTATTTTATTGGATAAATTACATTTGCCTCTTTATTTTGATTTTTTTTTTTAATTTCACTTTGAACATTTTGTTGTAAACCACAGAGGTGTGTGTAAATTAAATAAATAATAAAATAAAATAATTTAGAAAAATAATTATATAATTAAATTTCAAATTAAATGCTTATAGAAATTAAAGTCGAGGCTTGTGTTGGACACAATTTCCTTAAAGTAGATTTCGCCATCGCTCCGGTGCTTCGAGATTTACCAGCGTCTACTTCCCAGGATGCAACGACTAACACTTGAATTTGCAGCACTATAAAAACAAGTCTAGCGAACCAAAACTCTGTTGTAACTCTTTTTTTTTCTTCCTAAAACTAAATGTAGAACAGATGCAGAGACACAGAGAAGACCAGAGAAAGAAGGACGAAATTATGATGGAAAAATCTGATCAAATGAACTGTTGGAAGCAGGTTTTATATAGGAGAAGAGGTGCCTTTTCGAAACAGTTACCTAATAGGAAAAACCTGTTCACAACAGGAACAGATTTGTTTGGGTGGACCTTTTTAATCTGTTTAGGTATGAACCTTATGAACCTATTAGGTATCTATTTGGGTGAAGGAAAAATTCTAGACCAATTTATTTTGAATTTTGAAACCAAAATTAAAATAAATAAATAGAAGATTCAAATATTTTTGGCCCAAAAAGATAAGTATTGGGTCGGACAAACTCAACCCAACTTCACACTACGCACCTGCGCCCAAGCCCAGGCCCAGCCTGCTCACCCAACCGAACGGACTGTGGTGCGCGTGTATGGTTTTTAATTTTGAGTCCAATGTGTCTAGCCCACTGTATCGATAACTTCACCATTCCACAAACTTGGGTACCCCCTGGGGTCCATCCCAAGTATCCTAAGTATCCTAAGCTAAGGTAAGCATATTTCACAAATGTGTAGGAAATCCACCTAAATCCATTTCCACGAACTCGAAAAAGTGTGTTGAATTCTCATTCATCCGGAAATGGTTTTGAGCAACCAAAATCACAGTTTTATTTACTACGCGACATTAAACATGAACCCAATAAAAAATGTTAAAAATAATGCTTGGGTCCCACCTTAATTAATGCTCAAAGTTATCAACAAATAAGGATTAAACAAAGCCATTTTTCAACAATTCCCCGCATGAATGAAATTCACGATAACGGACATGCAACAAGATGCAGACAAAGAAAGAGTACATTAAGCAGATACACCACGTCGAGATAGGTAGCTTTTGGCTTTGAACCTTCTCTAGCACGCCCAGACTGGCCCTAAGCTCTTTTAGCTTGACCTCTTTTTTCTTGTTATCAGTAATCGCAGCTTGGGCGGTCTTCAGCAATTTGAGCACACGTTGTTGTGCAGCATGGTTCTTTTGCACTACTTGCAATATGGTCAAGTAATACTCAGATAAATTGAGCCAAAGGTTGCAACAGAAAAGAAATATGGAATATGGAGCGAGAGCTTACCATGATAAGCGATTTCGTAGCCGACCGAATGGCCTTTAACTTGGTCATCTATTGGTGCTTTTCCATGTTGGCTGGAAGACACAGGTTTTTGGAGAGGTTGAAGGCTAGTTGATGGTCTTTCTCAGCGGCCATTGAATCGATTACGGTCACAGCGTGGCCTTTGAAGGTTACGGCTGGTGCCCATACCAGGGGGAAGGGGAGGCTACACGGCTAGAGCAACGACCCCTTGGAGAAGGTTGGGTTAGCACCTCAACACCGAGTTGCTAGGTATGCTCTTCATTCACCAAATATTGTTCAGTTGACGAAGTGCGAGGCCTCTTGCTAGGTCGCAATGAGGTAGCCTGGATGGAAGGGAGAGAAATAACGGTGTCGAGAGTTTGATCGGATGGAGGTTGCCCGGCCTGGACCTTGGCGTTGGAGACAGATACCTGCTCAGTGATTAGAGCTCGGACGACTATCCTCTTGGCCATTTCTTATTCTTTAGTAAGGGGAATTAAGTTGACTTGAGGAAGGCTGAGGTCTGGCTCGGGCGAGGACTCCAAAAGAAAGTCAGTCACTTTAGTCTTTCTTTTATCACTGTAGCGGTAGGTTGGTTGAACACCGACCAGTTCGGTCCAGTCTCGGTGTTGGTAGCGTAGCGCGGCTTGGTTCGCGTAAGCATAATTTGATTTAAGCTGGTTCATATATGCAAGAGAAAAAACAAGGGTTAGCGCAGTAGAAGGAGTAAAAACAACAAAGGAGGTAAAACCGGACTATCCTTACCGGCTGTTCCTTTGTTCCAATTGATGTTGTAGCTCGGTATTGGGGTTTCGTTATCTTCAAAATTGCTAGAAACCCAGAGAAAATCGTTATCGTTTAAATCCTTGTCTGGTGTGCACTTGATGATTTTCTCTCGGCCTTTTCTAATTCCAAGGTTATAAACCCAACTGTCATCATTTTAGCCGAGCGAATATTGGTGAAATAACTTGGTCAATCTGAGGTTGAAACCACTGCGACGATTGAGTTCAGCGATGCCATTTATTATTCTGTATGTGTTGGTGGATAATTGGGTGAGGCATAATCTTGTTTGCCTAAGAAATTCGCAGACAAGGGTTGGACGAGGAACCGAAGTCCATCCTTTATGATAGACAAAAGGGTAAAAGAAACGAAGTCGGGCTTTCCTTATGGTGTGGTGTCCAGGTCAGCCAGTGTGAATTGTACGTCGTCGAGAATGTTGTAGTCCCTTCGGAACTCGGCTATGGCACCGGGCGAACTCACCAGGAACCGGTATTTACCCATGGGTGTGGCCTTAATTTGTTAATTATTTGCTTAGCTTCTTAGCTCGGCGTTAGAGTGAATGGTGTGCCCGAGTACCCTAGTCAAGTATGCAAAGTGAAGAACATAAAATGTGTTATGGTCAAGTGGTGACTGGACTAAGGCAACAATACAATTTTTTCATTGGTTTGCTTAAGAGAGTGTGTGTGGTGTGTAGCTCGGCTAAGGAAGGGGCAAGGTTTTAGCCTAGCCCTGACGATGGGCAAGGTTTTAGCTCGGTTCATATTAGGGGTTAGGTGTTGGTTTCATCACGGTCTCTGGTGAGGTTCCTAGCTCAGAGGGATCCACTTAAGGAAAGACTAACAAGCCGTAGCTCATGAATCGCAAACACGTTTTTAGTTCGGTTATGGTGTTATTGTGGATCAAAATCACGGGTTTTGCATGGTTTTTACCCCATTTGCTTGGTGTACGTTTCTAAGCATGAAACTAGAGGGGTATTCCATGGCCCTAATATAGTTTCACAACTATTGTCTATATATATTAGTGGAACAACATTCAATAGTGATATTCTGAATCGTTAATATGGGGTTAAACAAACTAAAAAAAGAAAAGAAAAGCAGAAAACGTGAAGAACAAGATGAGCAACCATGAAAAACACTGGAACGAGAAGGAAATTACTAATATTGGCGGGCAAGTGGATTCCAACTCAGAGGTAGGTGCTCCAGCAACAGAGATGAACGTGAAATGGAAAGGAGATGCTTGGGCTAGAGCTTGAATTAAACAATGGTGGTTCAAATGTTCTGAGAACAAAAGTCAGACGTGGAGACGATGAACAGTGAAAGTGTTTCTCCCACTGCATATAGGTTATAGAGACAAAAAGGCGAGACGATTCAAAGTTTTTGGAACGAGTGCCTGACAGTTGTAATGGGGATACGGGCACAATGGGGCGGAGCCACGTGTACCAAGTGTGTCAGACTGGAGGTTAGACGTGTTGTGCAAGTGAAAAGACTCTCAAAGACTGAGCAATCTGTGGGACAAAGGAAATGTTTTAGTTTCGTTAATTCAGGTATTTCTTAGCTCGGTTATAGGTAAGTAATCCCAGTCATGCGATGCAGATGGAATTAAGGGACAACTGAGAGGGTAATTTGTGTACAAATTGGGCTGAGTTAGGAAAATCTTCTTTGGAAGTTGGGCCGCGTAAATAAGCCGAGATAAAAGCTCGGTCTTGGGCCGAGTAGGCACTATACCGGTCACAAATGTGTTGCTAGGGCTTGGACCTAGCTATCTGAGGATAGACCTTGTGTGGACCAAGATGATTGCCAGTGCAGAGGGCTGAGCTAGGGGTAGTTCGGTAGGGTGCCATCTTGTAGCCAGGGTCATCACGGCTCTGTCAAAGGGAGCATAGAGCCGTGATAGCTCGGTTGACCACAGGGACAGCCGAACTAAAGAGTTTAAACTATCTCACCTGGTTGGTGGTGAGAAGGGTGTTCTAAGGATAAGCATTATACTTTAGCAGTGTAATTCCTAGGAGGACTCTGCTAAGGAGAGTTAAAGTCCTACTGGGATTGTGTCAGGGAGAATCTATAAAAGCTCAAAACAGAACCTATGGACGAGTATTGCAATTCTTACTCTCAAATGCATAGAGCTTATTTTCTATTGTGTACTTGCTAACTTAGGCATTGGAGGGGTTTCTGGCACACACCCGCTGGCTAGCTTATGTGTGCTTTTAGGTAGCAAAGCGATGACGTTCGGAGGAGTGCAAACTTGGTCAACAAGATTATACGAGAAGATTATTTCGTGCTCATACATATTCTATTTGAGAAATATTATTTTTTTATATATAATTATACTTTAATTATTATGATATTCGATAAAAATTATCTCAATATACAAATAAATAAATAAGATAGAATGTGTTTAATTATGTGTGTCGCACGGATCAAATTAATTTCTTTTATATTTTTTATTTTTTTTGTCTATCTTATTGATTTCTTAATATTAATTTATATTTAATTTTTTATTTAGCATGAAATTATTTATTACAAAATATTTATATTTAATTTAAATTTTATATACCTATATACATTATGTATGAATAATTCAAAAATAATATTAAAGAAAAAATCAATACTCTACATAATTAATTTACGTATTTCCTTCTTAATCCAATCACAACATAATTATATTTAATCTTTTAATTTTTTTTTTGGTATAGTTCTATCTCTACATGCTTTTATTTTCCAAATAAATATAAAATTAAGTAATTAAAATCACTTTTAATTTTATATTATTAATTTTCTTTCTAATTTAAATATTATTTGTTATATCAAAATGAGTGTTTATTTTACTACTGTGCTATAATTTAATATATATATATATATATATATATCATATAAAAGTATTATTATGTGTATGAGAACAAAATAATCTTCTCGTATAATCCTGTTGATCAAGTTTGTACTCTTCCAAACGTCGTCGCTTTGCTACCTGAAAACATAAACGTGAGCTAGCTGGCGAGTGTGTGTCAGAAACTCCTCCGATGCCTAAGCAATTAGACAATAGACAATAAGTTTTGTGTATTTGAGAGTAAGAATTACAATACCTGCGCATAGGTCCTGTCATGAGTTTTTATAGTTTCCGCCTAACACAATCCTAGTAAAACTCCAACTCTCCTTAGCAGAATCCTCCTAGGAATCATATTTCCAAGGATAATGCCTATCTTGATAACACCCTACTTACTACCAACCAAGTGAGATGGTTGGCACAACTCCAGTAGGACTCTAACTCTCCTTAGCAGAAACTTCCTAGGAGTCGTATACCCAAGGATAATGCTTATCCTTAGAATACCCTCATCACTGCAAGCCAAGTGAGATGGCCACACCCTTATGCTCGGATATACATTCCTGACCGAGCTGCCTTATCTCGATCCCCTACTGTTTGGGTCGTGTGATCGGAAGCCGATCTACCGAATGGCACCTCGCCGAGCTACACATAGCTTAGCCCTCTCTATTGACAACATCTCAGTCCGATAAAGGACTACCTTCAAATAGCTAGGTCCAGGCCCTAGCAACCCATTTGTGATCGGCCTAGTGTCTTCTTAGCCTAAGACCGAGCTACACCAGCTCTTATCTTAGCCAACTTCCAAGGAAGACTTTTCCTAGCTCGGTTCAATTTGTTCACAAGTTACCCTTTCACTATGACAATTGCATTTTTATAGCACAATAGAACAAAAATTATTAAAAATAAACAAATAATTTAACTAAATTTATTATATATAAATATTCAAGTAATACTTTTATAGAACGATACGGTTAAGATTATTAAAATACATAATTTAATTTAAAATTAAAATTAATATTACAATTTTGTAACACATATCATAATATAAAATATTATTTCATTTATTAAAATTAACTCTATTGTGATTTTATGTCAGACATCATATTTCTAGAAGTGATTTACATACATGTGTATCGTTCAATTTGATATTGATTGATTAAAATAATGAAATTCAATATTTTTTTTTGGTTAAGTTTTTAGAAGATAAATTGACTAATGTCAAATGATAAATAGTGTGGAGTATTATTTAAAAAAATAATGATTCATCGAAAATGATTATGTGTATGCTTCTTGAATAATTTTTAAATTTATAGTATTATTGATAATGCACTTTCATTATGTTCTGTTAGTAAAGATATGCAAAAATAATTTGGCTAAAATAAAAAATTTGCGGTTATTGTAATGTGTTCCATAATTAATCAGAACTCATTTGAGAACTGAAATTATGATTTGAATTTATAATTTTTTATGGATCAATATGAATAACTTTACGATTTTATTGATATAAGTATAAATCCTACCTTTCAATCATTTCACCTTAAGCACTTTTTCCTATAATAAAATACTTAAATATTGTCATATAAAAATAGGGTGAATTATACTAAGGGATCCTATAGTTTGAGATTTGTGTCGCTTTGGTTCATGACTTTTCAATTGTAACACATTTGATCCTGAATTTTGAATCTTGTTCCAAATAAGGACAATTGAAAATACCATTACTTAATTTTAAGGACAAAATCGTCAATTTGATAAAATATAAACTGATTTGACAAAAATAAAAATCAAAAAAATATTTTTAAATTTTTGAAAATTATTTCTTTCCATCAAAGATAAAATTATGTAAAATTAATAATTCTTTTAGACATTTATTTATTTATTTATTTATTTTACCAAATTAATTTTTATTATGTGTTTAAGTGATGATTATGTAATAAGTGGTTGTTTGGATTTTAATGCGTAATTGATATATTTAATACATGAAATATTTTTAGTTTTAGATTTTTTGATTTAATGGATTGGTTTAATAATGATATCCAAATTGTCGCCATATTTGATTTTTGAAAAAACAGAAACTAATTTGATGAAAATAAAAACAACCACCCATTACGTAATCATCAGCAAAGAATCTACACTTTTTTGGTCCAGCTTTGAGGGGGAGTGTTAGAATACAGAATGTTATATTTTTAGGAAATCCCGTGATTTTTATAAATTATGGTTATTTAGAGATTTGATTTTTAAAATTTGATTATATAATTATTTAATTCCTTTTCAATATGTATAAGTGTAAAAAGCTAATTTTGCTTTCTCGTGGGCAGTCCAAGTCCTTCACAAATCACCCAGTTCAAATCACAAACATTTAGAAAAATAAATTCGCAAAGAAATTATTTCTCAATCAAATTGAGGGGGCCCTTTTAGCTAAGGACTAATAATAGAAAGAAATTCGGAAAAAACAGAAATTAACTTATCTATATAATCTACAGATCAGTTGTTTGACTGTCTCCCAAGTAAAATGCATAAGAGCATCTCCAATGATATTAGGCATTTTACCTATCTAAATATTACTATAAAGTATACATTTTATTTTGCCTATCAACGATTTCATGTTTCTGCTCCAACCATGCTCTTTATTTTAGCTATTCATCCAAATACTATTAACTTTATAGAATGCCACGTCAGTAACAAAGATGGTGGGAAATAATCTTAATGATTAAATACATTTTGCCTAGCCTTGAAGGCTAGCTACATGTAGCTAGTGAATGTGAGCTGAGCCAAAATGCCTAAGCATATGCCTAGTGCATTGGAGTTGAAAAAAGTGAGTCACATTAGGCATTTTGACTAACAAGCATCATATGCCTAGTGGGTTGGAGATGCTCTAACAACTTACTAGTACACTCCATTCCATTAAACTGTCATCCATAACAGCTTACTAATTGGGTTAATTACACTTTTCATCCCATAGGTTGACCCAAATTTCACTTGAGTCTCTAAATTTTAATTTGAACAATGTGATCCTTCACTTTAAGTTTAGTTTTAATTTGATCATTCTATCAAAATTATTGTTAATTTTATCCAAGTGTACACCTTAAAAAAATTGACAAAGTCAACAAATATCCCAAAATTATTAATATTAACCTCCAATTTAGATAGAAGAACCAAATTGAAACTTTAGATAATTGACAAGTGTCTCAAAATTATTGATTTTAACTTTTAATTTAGATAGAATAACCAAATTAAAACTAACATTTAAAAAGTGCGGGACCAAATTGTTCAAATTAAAAGTATACCTAAACTAATTTGAACATGTTTTAGCCACAATCTTAACAAAATTGAAATTATACCTTTTTGCAGCATAGACAAGGTGATCATCAGTTACTGTAACAAACTCCGATGGAAACATGATTTTGGTAATTGGGGTAACCCTAACCCTAACACCACCATCTTCATCATCATCATCATCATCATCATCATCATCATCATCATCATCACCACCATCGTCATTGTCACATGCATAGACATCCATGACACCATGAAGCAATTTCGTGAAATTAATACGAACATTCGAGAAGGCCATGCTATGGAGGGTGCGGAGATTGAGGGCGTTCTGCTCTTCTTTTTCGGCGAAGAATCGATCGTAGCACGCACGACCCCATGATCGGCATACCCAAGCAACGGTTGTCAACAAAAATGCTGGTTCCAATCTGTTGAAGACGTCAAGCATGAGTTTTTTGCCGAGGCTTTCCCATTTTCCAAAACATTTCTCTTCGATTTTTGCTGCTTTGCCTCCATTGATTCTTCTCTTGCTCTGGCTAGTCTTCCTCATCTTCACTCTGTGTGTGTGTGTGTGTGTAAATGGAGGTGGGTTGGTTGTGTTGGTGCTGAGTTGGCGGTGCATTGGTTGTGCATGGTTGCCACTTGGGTGGGTATACGTTACGAATCAAAATGAGGAATCTTATAGCTCGTTTGGGATCCCCACTTTGAACTAAAATAGTTATATAAGATAACGTAGGTTATTTTAATTAAATAAGATAAAATGTTATATTTAATTTATAATTATTTCAATTTTTTATTCACAAAATAAAAAAAGTTAAAAAGCCTATCTTAAAAGTGGCTTTTTAGCCCCATGCTAAAATAGCAAAAAACTAGGCTATTTTAGCTCATCCCAAACGAAGACTTAATGGGTTGCAATTTTTTTTAGAGGATTGCTGTTAATACCTACTTAATTTTGTTGGACTCTCCATTCTTTTGAACCCTCATTTTAAATCTTAAATTTTAATAAGATTTCTTTGAACACTATACTAATATCAATTTTACATATATTCATACTATTATCATGCCTAAGTGCACACTTACCTAATTTTGCATACCCTCTTTTCTTATTCTCTTAGTAAACGATGAATGATTGAGAGACGAATTGATTTTCCCTCTCTTCTCCTTCTCTCATAAATGATGGTCTCTTTCTCCTTGTCACCATGAATGAAAGTATCTCAGTCGAAAATCTCGTTAGAAATTTCTTCGATGGTCTCTTTCTTTTTCTTTGAAATAACCTCTAACTCCCCATCACATATTATTTTTTTGTTTATTCAGGGGTAAAACTCTCGATACAGGAGGTTTTAGATGGAAAAATCCTCAGAAAAAACAGAAATTGGAAAATATCCTACAAAAATGAAACCGTTAGATATTCTAGTGTCGAACAAAATGTTTCTGTTCAACATTGTATTACTGAACTAAATATTTCTGTTTAGTATTGTATTATTGAATAGAACCTTAATAGTCGGCAAACCAGTACCAAATAACAAACGACCCAAAATCGTAAATGCAAGATCGATAAACTTACCATTGCAACACTAATCTCATCAGAATTGTTGTCATCTTCCTTAATTGCTCTATAAGTATCAACGAATGGTGAAAACAACCACAATGTGGAAACTTGAAATCTGTAATAAGATTTTTTTCAATGTTAACTGATTTGGAATACCAAACACATTTGAAACCATCGAACAAAACCTTGACTGATTAGGTGGTTTCAAATGTTTTTCATTGACGAAGAATACATGAGTTTAGGATAGTGATGAAGAACACTACGATTAGGGTTTAGATTGGTAAAGAATATGTATAGATGGGGATGGAAGTGGGTGTACAATATTGTAGAGTATCTTTCTAATTGTTTTCATTTGGTGAGTGGGTGTTCCGTTAAAAGTTGCCATTTAATGTAATTTTACTTTAGGATATAATTGTATTTAAAAAAAGGTGAGAATTGGAAGGTCCAAAAAAATTAGGTAGATGCTAATGACAGTACTCTTTTCTTTTTTTTTTTAAAATTTTTAATTTTAAGATTTAGGTAATATATGAAATGAGGAATCTTATTTAAGGAATTTACGTTTAGGTCTTAATATGTGAATTTATTATTCAATAGGTCTTATGATAATTAATGAAGTTTTTATCAAATATTAATAAAAAAGCCACTAATTGTTAATTTTTAGCGACAATTTGAAAATTTTGTTATAAAAATTGTCACTAATTATAAGTTTTAGTGACGGTTTAAAAAAATTGTCACAAAAAAGTCATTAATTTTTAACTTCTAGCAATATTTTGAAAAATTCATCACAAAAAAGTCACTAATTGTAAGTTTTGGAGACAATTTATAAAATTCGTGACAACAAAAGTCACTAATTGTTAATTTTTGGCGATATATGCAAAAAATCATTATAAAAAATTATTTTTAACGACGATTTTACTAGGATTTATTTTCAATAAGACTTGATAGAAATTAATCCCAACTATTAAGACCTATTAATAATTTACCCTCTTATTTTAATGGATTGATTTTTATTTTTATTTTTATAATATTTAGGTAATATAAATACGAAGCCAAGATTTTCCTATAAGGGGGTGAATATATATATATATATAATTATAATATTAATTTTTACTAGTATAATAGGATGGAAATATATATATATATATATATAAATAGCATATTTTTTGTATTTGCAGTTATTTCAAAAAACATTAACTATAAAATAATCTATATATTAAAGTGAGGTATTTTGAGTTGTTGTGCTTGAAAATCTTTCATGTCATTCTATGATATAATTGATATTAAAATCTCATACAATATATTTTTCAATGAATGTGATAAGAAATTAACTAATACCTTATTCTATTCTTTGTAAACTTTGTAACGCCCTCAAAATAAAGAGGATAATCTAACCTATGAGATTCATAAACATAATAGAAAATGTTATACTTTCATTTATCAGAGTTTATATTACAAAAGATATTACATGCATTATGCTTTTATAAATGTTCATTATGAAACTATTACAACATGTAATACTATTGATTACAACAAAATAAATACCTTGCGGGCTTATATCTTTCCAAGATATTACTTGGTTACAACAAAAGAAAAAGTCCTAACTCTATACATATAAAGCCCTCGGCTTGAATTGAAGCATAAATGTAACAAAAACAGAGCCTTCAGCCTCTAGTCTTCCCAAGCTATGTCCTTGGAGGTGGCATATCACCAGTACCTAAAAATGGTTTCCCAAGTAGGGTGAGCGAAAGCCCAGCAAAGATAAATTAACACAATATATGAAATTTAACAAAGATAAAAATGTCAAATAGAAGTTCAACACTCAAGGCCAACTTACATTCTCCCTATTTCCGTTTAATATTGATAATCACATCTTAATCCATTTCCATTCATTCATTTCAAATCAACGAATAAGTGTAGTTCCTTATCATCTAAACAATCCTAAGTAAGACTACAACTCATTCATTCACAATTCAATAACATTCATCATTCAAACACTTCAATCCTCTTGCCATTTTACGGATTCTGGTCCGAGGGAATCGGCACCCATATATATGTATAAGATTTCGGGACTTTCACCCTAAACACTCCAGCCAACTTAATTTTAAATGGAGTTCATCCCCTATCTCCTCCCAAACAATGGAGTACAACCCCTACCTCCTCCCAAACAATAATATATATACAATGTATTTAAAAGCGTTGTCATATACAATGACTATTCAAATCGTATATTCAATGATTTAATCAAACCGTCATATTCAATGACATAATTCAAATGACCAGTTTCAATTCACCTAGTCCTCATACAATTCCTACAACAATCATAGATATTCTTTACCGATAGCCCAAAACAGATATTTTTAAACAGATGTACAATTATCTAACAGATAATTTATCAAGTTTTTCATAGGTGAGTGATTTATCAAATCCAACCACACCATTCATTTACACATTCTCCCAATTTCATATTTCTCATATCAATTTAATTATTTATACAAAATAATTATTCAACACAAATTAGGGCAATTTTTTCCTTTTTTCAAATATTAACCCCAAGGACAAATTTCACCATTTTAACACTAGAGAACTTCATACACAAGGTCCCTTAGCCATTTTTATAGACTAACGTGGAAAACCCCTCTTTCACTTTTGATATTAAACCCTAACTATACCCAAATCCTTCCAAATCCCACAATTTATACAAAATGACAAATACCTAGATTAAAACCCATAACAAGGTGTAGAATATCCCTATCTCAAGTGTAGAAGCTCAAAGGAGATGATGACAAACTTCAAAGATACTCCAAATTCAGTTTTGTTCGGACCAAGAGGAAGCCCGCAAGATGCTTTATCTTTTTATCAAAGGAACTAGGGTTGAGAGATCCCTAAATCAAGGTGTATTTGTAGAGAGATAGAGTATCTTAGAAAGAGAGAGTGCCGGATTAGGGTTCTTAGGAAAAAGAAGATCAAAAGTGATGTAAAATCACCCTGCTGCGAACTGATATATGTGATCTTTACTCGAGCGAAAAGAGTTGTCGCTCGAGCGACCAAACACAACAAGTGACCTCGCTCGAGCGAAGAACTTCATCTTCCCAGAAATGCAGTGTCTGGAAGGAAACTTGAGAACTCTCAAAACTCGCTTGAGCGTAAGAAACCTTGCTCGAGCGAAGAAGCAAATTTCACAAGGCTCGATCGAGCGCAAGAAGACTCGCTCAAGCAAAGAAGCCAAAATCTGGGCAACAACAATCTAGACCAACTAACAACCAACCTGTTCCAAACACGTCCAACATGCTCCAAAACTCAAATTCAAAGAGTTAAAGGAAGAAAACAAGACATGGATACAATACTAAGCCAAGAAACCCAAATTCGAAATATAACAAAGGTCGGGTCAAAACCGAGATAGCTATAAACTTGGATTTGTAATTAACACTTTCTTTTATTGTTTTTTTTTCATTTTTTTTAATGTTATATTTTGATTTTTTGTTTTATAGATGTAGGGTGACATACACTTAAAATTTTAAAAAGAAGAAAAACTTAGAAGAGGTGAGTCTCTATAATATATAGATAATTTTAATTAATTATATAATATAAGCAAAAATGTTGTTGGTTCATTGAGCCTTAGGGGTGATCATGGATCCGTTCAACTTGTTTAACCCGATCGATCCGATCCAACCTGATTGATTTTGGGTAGATATATGTCTTTTGGTAGACGGATGCAGATAAAATATCTCAAAATCCGCTAATACAATTCGGATAGCAGATCGACCATCTCGCACCTGCATGAATCCGATCCGCCCGTAGATGAAGTTCAAAACAAAATAAAAAAGGAATTACTAACAATTAGCAACATAGAGTAGAAATAATAAAATATATATAGTTTTGTGAAAATGAAAAATAATACCTTAAAAATATGCATGCGTGATGTCATGGCCTATTATAGATAACTAATACATATATTTTTTAAATTACTAGTTATTGGAGATTGTAAAAGTAATGAATTATAATTCAAAAAAATGTCCAAAATTTGTAAGTTCAAATCGCCAAACTAGATCACATTTATCCGTCAATTCACACGGCCCGTTCAAAGTATTTTTCAATAGATGTGACAAGTAATTAGTTGGTACTTGTTGCTTGCTGTTCGTGCTCCTTTCGGATACGATAGCCCTACAGTTTAGACTCTTGTAGTTCACAAGTGTAATGTGAAATAGATAAACATAAATGAGTCCAAATCCGACAAATCTTTTAAAAAATCGATTTTGAATGAAAAATGCCAAAAATGGATCGCTTTGCCAGATTACAGAGTCGTCACCTAAATGTTTTTGAGAAATTTAGGAAACCCGCGGCTCGTGCCAAAGGCTACTTATCTGTCATCACCAAAGTGTCTTGGCTCGGGAATTTAGGTATGAGAGGGGAAGGTTATGAATTGAGCATTCCACTCACCCGATCAAAGATTGACCTCTACTAATCATGATGTGATTCTTATTTATAGTATATGCTCTTGTTTCGATTATTAGGCTATCTTTAGTAGGTGATGCACACAAGTATAGATTAATTTGTAAAAGTTGGAACACTTTGATGCTATGTGTGCTTTTAAAAATTTGTTTTGAATATATGCCATTCGAAAAAGTGACCTCATATGTACATTTGATCAAATTATTCCAATTTGAGCAATTAACCTTCATCCACAGGCATCCAAATTGTCACGACCCGCTTCCCGTACCCAAGGGTTAAGCATCGTGATGGCCAGTAGCTGAAGTTAGCTCCGGCCAATTCATAAACAAATTAATAAACGCGAGCAGAAGTAATATTTAAATGAGGGTACCAAAATAATCATTGGAGCTTCTACTTTTATTACAAAATTATACTGACCAAAAAGGCCGATATTTACATAGAAAAATATCATAAAAGCACTGTGTGTGTCTACTCTGCAGCCCCGTGTCTAAGACTTTCCAAAAGCTATTTCTGAATTGCATTGTTTTCTAAAAATTGGTATACAACTATAAGCACATGGCAGAGTGAGAAATATTATACCAAGAGTATAAGTGACACGAAATAACCATGGATAGTTAGTCAGTCTGAACAAATAATCATTTAAGTAGCAAAACTGAGATTATGTAAATATATAACCAAAACCACGGTACTGAACCGAATAGAACAGAGGTCACAGAAGTAACAATCAGAACAGAGATACGGATTCAAGAGGTGGCTCGTACGGATTCTAGAGGTGGCTCCCACAATAGTGTAGCACTTAGCTCCGCACAGCACTTTGCTCCGCACAGAACAGAGGTACGGATTCAAAAGGTGGCTCGTACGGATTCTAGAGGTGGCTCCCACAATAGTGTAGCACTTAGCTCTGTACAGTACTTTGCTCTGCACAGAACAGAGGTCAATAGATTCATAACAACCAGAGGACCAAAAAGTGGTCAAACAGAAGCCAATGGTTATTTAAGTCTCCAAAGGCGTGAGACTCCCGTGGTGGTACTTACAAAACATAATTGTATATAAGGTTATAGCCAAATATTCTTTAAAAATAAAACAAACATATCCATGGGTTTCCTTTTCACAAATAGGATTCAGATAATAATTCACGTAACTGAAATCTTTATAAAACATAACTTTTATTAATATACTAATAAAACATAACTTGTATAAAATAGATTTTGGTAAGTCAAAACATACGTAAAATACATTTTGGTGACTCAAGATATAATATAACTCACCTTAACTTTAATATCTCACTCTTTCTTTCTACTATCAAAGACTCTTTTAACTTCCATCATTTTTTCTTCCTTTCTCTCTTCCTTTTCTTTCTTTCCTTTCCTTCTTTCTTTCTTTTCTTCTTTTTTTCTTTCTCTAGGTGAAACACCTTCTCCCTTTTGTAGGGAGGAGAGAGCGCGTACGTGGCCTCCACGTGACTAGGCGTCGCTTTCCTTCAGATTTAATTTATAATTATATAGATTCATTCTTATCCTTAATTGATACTTAAGATAATTACCTTTTAATCCAATATTTTAATATAATTATATAAATAAATTAATTCCTAATTAAATTACACACTATCGTATACTAACATAAAATTAATTATTTATTTTACTATCACACCCATTATTATTATTATTATTATTATTATTATTTTGACCCCTAAACTTTTAATAATTTTGTTATTTTACCAAATTACACATAATAATATATAATAAATTATATATTTTCTTAACTGTGATTAAATAATATTAGTATAAATTCTATAGAATAATTAAAAATCTGGGTTGTTACAATCTTCTCTCCTTTTAAAATTTCGTCCTCGAAATTTGTCATATGTAAGCTATCCGCTACGCACTCTGATAAATATATATTAGATGATTAATCTGATAGAAAATATTACCTCAAAAAAAAAAAACTTTACCAAAAATAACTCATTGTCTAGTTGTCAAAAATTGTTTTCGGCCAAAATAAGAAATAAGAGGCGACTTTAAAAACTTTTCACTAGTTTTGTTTACGATAAAATAAATAAAAAATAAAATAAAATGAGAACACAATGATAGAATTATATGCAAGAATTGAAAAATTTAGATGAACTTTTCATTGATGGGAAATAGTTTCAAAATTAATATCTTTATAATTTGAACTCACTTTTAAAAAACGTCAAAATAATTTTTTTTTTTGAATACCGAACTGAAAATTATATGTATTTAATTATATTATAATTTTGGTAGGTGCTTGAGCCCGACATCCTCTGTTTCTTGTCCTTCTTTTACTATAACAAATATAAATTATATCTAATATCCTTCACAAATTAGGCACACTAATTTTTTTTTTATTATTTATATATAATCATATAAAATTATAATATAATTAAATTGACGAACAAAATATAATATTTAGGTACCAATTACCCGCTATCTTACTTCTCAAATGTGCGTGTGTCCTATGCTCCAATGATGATTTTTTTTTTTAAAAAAAAATAAACCATTGCTCTGATACCATTTGTCACGACTCGCTCTCCGTACCCAAGGGTTAAGCATCGTGTTGACTAGTAACTGAAGTTACCTCCAGCCAATTCATAACCAAATTAATTCCTAATTAAATTACACTCTACTATCAAAGACTCTTTTAACTTCCATCATTTTTTCTTCCTTTCTCTCTTCCTTTTTCTTTCTTTCCTTCTTTCTTTTCTTTCTTTCATTTCCTTCTTTCTTTATTTTCTTCTTCTTTTTTCCTTTGTCCAGGTGAAACGCCTTCTCCCATTTATAGGGAGGAGAGAGCGCGTACGTGGCCTCGACGTGGCTAGGCATCGCTTTCCCTCAGATTTAATTCATAATTATATAGATTCATTCTTATCCTTAATAGATATTTAAGATAATTACCTTTTGGCCCAATATTTTAATATAATTATATAAATAAATTAATTCCTAATTAAATTACACTCTATCGTATACTAACATAAAATTAATTATTTATTTTACTATCACACCCATTATTATTATTATTATTATTATTATTATTATTATTATTATTATTATTATTATTATTATTATTATTATTATTATTTTGACCCCTAAACTTTTAATAATTATATTATTTTACAAAATTACACATAATAATATATAATAAATTATATATTTTCTTAACTGTGATTAAATAATATTAGTATAAATTCTACAGAATAATTAAAAATCTGGGTTGTTTCACAAATAGATATATCAACTAAACACTTAGCCTCATGGTATATATGCTTTGACATGGCAACTCTAACACTCATGCAATATGTTGAAGCAATGAATGCTCACCTAGTACTCAATTGAGGCAAGCCAAAAAAAAAAAAAAAAAAAGAAGTTAGAAAAACATGCATGATCCTAACAATGCAAATGACTAATGCAACACATGCAAAGATGTAACTACTAGGCTCGGCTACTAGCATGACATATGAATTAATTTGATAGCATACAATTAAGCATGTATTCAAATAAAGAATGTGAAATAACCACAAAGTTAGAATGATGCACTGAGTCCAATACATGCAAGACAAATGGATGCAAATCATGGAAAATGCTAATTCAAAACATGATGCTCTATGCTATCCATCATAAGCGGATAAATAAAAAGGAGAAAGAAATGGGGATTGGAAGACATACACAATATTACAATTCCGTCCTCGTGCAAGAGGGTCCGAATGAATGTCCTAATACTAATTATTACAACACGAAATTAACTCTACTAATTAATTATTACAAATTAGAATTAAACTAACTAATTAATTATAAAAAGACTTAATTAACTAAGTATTTAACCATTACAAGTTCAAAACTAATTAATTAGCTAGGAGCTATGTAAACTAATTAAACTCGAGCGGGGGTTAATGACCCACACGTGCCAATGCGAACATCCTCCCGGAAACACCTCTATTTTGCTGCCCAAACTATTTTGTCTATAGAAAATACTTCTGTTTTTGCCTTAGCTTCTGCTCTGTTTTGCAAGAAAAAGACATTACCTAGCTGAAAAGTGGTGGCCGGCCGGCCACTAATTTTGATACTGCCCTACTGCATCAGAAAAGAAACAGGAGAGAAACAGAGTGTTTCCAGAGGATGTTTATCCTCTCTGCCCCTCTCTATCATGAAATAGATCAAGGCAGGGATATAATCAGTTCACAAATCATCAATGGTCGCAAGGTTATTTCATGATGATCTATGATTCAATTGGACAAAGGCTTAACAAGTAAAAATAAAAGACTAACAAAACCTCCTCCCTATCATGGGATTGATCAAGGGAAGTGGTTGACATTGACTCTTGAAGCATTATCATCACTCAAGAGTATGAAATGTCTCAAGACTCAATAGGTTCAATTAACGTCCGATTAAACCGGACTTGATTTTATTATCTTGTGCCATTTTAGTCCAATTGATTAGCCTATTTTATTACCTTTCCATTATTTAGTCATTTTAGTCCAACAAATGAGAATTAAGTCCACTAATGAATAGAAGTGTCAAATAAGAAGTTGTTTTGGATATGAGAGAGATGTAATGCCTTGGTAATGAACCTCCGAAGAGATTAAACCATTTAGCATGTAAGGTCTCTTTCTCATACTTAAATAGCACCTGTTTGAAACAACTCTTACAAAAAGAGAAAAGCCAAGAAAGGAGGGAGATTGCAGAGGTGATTATGCAAAGTGTGAACACATGTATGAAAAGCATAAAATAAATATTATTAACTTAAATAGGTTGGTGACTAAGGCCTAAACCACCAAACCTATGAGGACTACAACATTACAAGCATATTATACAAAGCATTAATAAACTAAACACCTTAAAATAGTCCTATGAATAGCTAAAACAGTGCTGGAATTGAGTTGAAAAATTCTAGAAAAGCAAGCTAAAATAATGGAGAAATGAGGCTAGTAAACAAGCTTAAGGAAGGGTGGCTAACCCCTCAACTTTTGGGATTTCAAAACCACATTTTAGCCTCTGAAAAACAGTGTTAAAAGATGGAAAAAATTTGAGAAAAAAGTGGGAAACACAAGGGCAAAAGCTTAGAGAATAAGGTTCAAAGAAGGGTGGTTAACCCCTCCACCTTTGATAGCTTTAAGCCACAAGTTTCAGCCATAAAAACAGTCCAAAAATAGTATAAAAATAGTGAGAAAAGAGAAGGAAGAAGTAGTGTAAAGATAGTCAAAGTTATACATCTTAAAGAGGAGTAACTCTCTTGTTCGCAAACCATAAGGTATTCACTCTCAAGGGTTGAAATTTGAGCTCAAGAACCTCAGCAAGAAGAGCCAAATTTTTGGTTTAGGAAGTGTAGAGAGAAAGTGTGTTGGTTGCAAGATAGAGAGGAAGGGTGCTTGGCAAGTTTTTGGGCTTTGATAAATTTTTCTAACATAAAATCAAGAGGGTTGGTCTTGTATATATAGAAAAACATGTGCCTCAGTCGGAAATATCTATATTGAGTCAGCTGGTGTAGTGCATGCACATGAGGGGGGAGGGGGAGACAGCTGGCAGTAAAATATCTTCCTGTTGGGACACTTGGCCAGTCGGCCAAGGACTTGTATAGCCGTCCACAAAAAGTGGCCGGCCAGCCACAAAAAATTACTTTCAAGCCCGACTTCAAATAAGCATATCTCTTTCATTCGGACTTGATTTCAGGTAATTATTGAGTCTAAATTGAAGCCCTAGAAGTCTATTTTCCAATGGTGATAGCCTCACATCTAAATTCTAAGTGTGCAAAGAGATATGCCTAATTTAGTGAAGACTGCTCATTTATATCTTTACGAATTGATGCCCAACCTTTCCCCAAACGAGTTTTCTTCCATCCCCTCCTATTTCCTTCAACTCCAAGCCTACAAATAAGATGTTTTTAAAGATTTTTCAAAGAGTTCACCTCTCTTCCATTTATTTCTAATTTCTCCTTATCCGGTTTACTGAAAAGTGTAATATTTTAAAGAAATGCGAGCCTCGAAACATCATAGAAACATTTAAAAAAATATTTTGAAAAAGAGAGTTTTAAGGTCTAAAATAGTTTTAGTCAAAATGGGGTGTAAGGTTAGGATTAGAAGCTCAAAAATTGAAGCCTTTTGCTGAAGAACTTGAACGATTATACAGCGTCACTTTCATCATTGAGTGTCCAACCTAAGGCGCCCAAGTCTTAAGGCCGATCAAAAATGGGGTGTCTACAGTAACTTATTTTATTTTGTAGAAACTTAGATTTGTAATGAGTAGTAGTTATAAATTAATTTCTTTTATTATTTTTTTCATTTTTTTTAATGTCATATTTTGATTCTTTGTTTCATAGATATAGGGTGACACACATTTAATTTTTTTTTTAAAAAAAAAAACTTAGAAAAGCGAGTCTCTACAATATATAGATAATTTTAACTAATTATGTAGTATGGGATTAGCTTCTCTTCAGTCCACTTTGTGGATTGGATGGTTGGGCCGTGGGGCTCACAATAGGTTTCATTTCAATGATTTGAATCGTTTTAATGTGTACAACTCATCGAGTACTTCATTCCTAGTAAAAAAATTACATTGATCGGATATCGATAGCCTCTTGATTGGAATACATTTTTGTCAATGGTAAATATGATTTTAAAAATAAATTATTGACAAAATTGTGTTCTGATCAAGGGGCTATCGATATTCGATCAATGTGATTTTTTGCAATGATGAAGTGTTCGACGAGCTGTACACATTGAATAGTTCGGATTAAGGGTGCTCGCGGATCAATTTTTGACGGTTCAATTTGTGGTTTGGACTTGCTTGTATGTCTGCAGTTTAAGAAAATTGTCTGCAGTTATAACGCCCTCAAAATAAACCCATAAATCATACATTCAAGACATCCATAAACTTAAGAGGTTAAAACATAATTCCATTTATCAGAGTATTCATTACAAAAGTATTACATGTTGACATCAAAAGTAAATGCCCTATGGGCTTACAACTTTCTAAGCCAACACTTGGTTACAAAAAAAGAGTACTAACTCAAAACACAAAATAAGCCCTTGGCTTGATTTACATGTAATACACAAAATAATCACAAAAAGGAAGCCTTCAGCTTCTACAACCTCCCAAGCTACGTCCTTGGAGGCGGCATACTACCTGTACTTGAAAATGATGTCCCATATAGGGTGAGCCAATGCCTAGTAGAGATATACTAAACCAAGTATGAGAATTAACTAAAACATTAGCATTCGATAAGTGGTTAACACATATACATCAACCTATTATACAATCCAGTTCCATGACAAATAGTCCAGGTTTCATTTCACTTTCCATTACTTTTACAGTTTCGACTCACAAACATGGCTCAGAACCTGGCCAACCAATTCAATGAGACTATGACTCATATTAAAGCATTTCCTTTTTAAATAAGATAGCAACTCATAACAAAACACTTCCATACTTCACAATAGATACACATATTTGCTGTATCAATGTCATGTTAGAACACTTCCATACTTCACAATAGATAAACATATTTGCTGTATCAATGGAGTCCATCCCCTATCTCCTCCCAAATTATATCCGGTTTAGGAGTCCATCCCCCATCTCCTCCCAAACCATGGAGTACATCCCCTATCTCCTCCCATACAATACACATATTTCAAGTATATAAACACTCATCATATACAAGAATCAATTCATACACATATTTGATGTATTATTCCAACCGTCATATTCAATGACCTATTCGATGTGATTAGTTTCAGTTTTCCCTAATCAACATACAGTGTCTACAACAATCAAGACTATCCTCCACCAATAACCCAAAGCAGTTATTTCTAAACAGATAATAAATGCATCAAACAGATATAATATCAACATCTTCCATAGGTGAGTGATTAATTTATCCAATTACACCATTCAATCCCATAATTTCCCAATTTCATTATTCTCAACTCAATTTCATATTTCCACATTTTCCCAAATTAATTATACAAATTAATTTATTACAATAGTTAGGGCATAATTCCCCCTTTCTCAAAATCAATCCTAAGGTTCGATTTCGCCAATCTAACATCAATAATTCCATTTTCCAATGTCTCACATACACATGGGTTTTAATATTTGAAAACCCCCTTTTTTAAAATTACATAACAAACCCTAGCTTTCCCAATATTACTCAACAACACCAACTAATCAAAATGACCAAAGTTTATGTACAAACTCATAAGATGAAGTAGGGTATCCCTACCTCGAAATGGAGAGACCAAAAGAGAGGATGATGCAAACTCGAATTGCTCCAAATCCACTATTTTTCAGATTAAAAGGAAGCCCAAGCCACCTTCTATCTTTCTTACAAAGAGACTTAGGTGGAAACACACTAGAAGTAGATCAAACCTTAGAGAGAAGGTATATAGAGAGAGAGGGACAGTCAGATCTAGGGTTTATATAAGAGGAGATGAAAAAGTGAAGTGTAATCTCGCTGCTGTGTACTGATATACACCAGGCTCGCTCGAGCGAAGGAGTGGTCGCTCGAGCCACCAGACACAAAGGATACTCGCTCGAGCGTAGAAAGCCTTGCTCGAGCCAACAATTCGAAGCTTTAGGTCTGCAACCCAGAAGTACGCTCGAGTGAAGAAAAGCTTGCTCGAGCGAAGAAACCCAAAACATAGACCTCGCTCGCTCGAGCCAAGAAATGCAACTCTCAGGTCCAGAACCAGACGCAGACGCAGGTTCGAGCGCAAGACTTCTCGCTCGAGGGAAGGAACCCTGGCTCGAGTGAAGGATCTAAAACGCAGAGCTCGCTCGAGCGACAAAAACCTCGCTCGAGCGAAGGAGCAAAATTCTGGACAACAACTATTGGTTTAAACTCACAACCAACCTGTAACGAACCTGCCCAATACATCCTAAAACTTGAATATATGGAATTAAAGGGTGACAATAATATATATACAACAACCAACTCCACGGAACCTAAGTCCGGATACAACAACTATAGGGTTCGTGGATGTGCGGGTGGTTTGCAGATTGGGTTTTTCCTTTAAAATTTTATTTTTAGACTTTTTTTTTCCCCCTATTTTTTAAATATTATTTTGGACCATGAAATCACATATTTCTTTTTCCGTCACAGAAAGCGACGACACTACTCTACATGAATCAGGTCAAACGTCGCAATTCCAAGTTCAGTTTCCTTCGAATGAAGATGGTAACTGCTTCGGCACTAGTTGTGGCACTTTTGGCTCAAAATTGTATTTTCTTGGCAGCCAACAGAAAGAGAAAGAATCTTTGGTTTCTTCTTCTTCTTCCGACACAGAAAGAGACGACATTCCTCTACATAAAGCTTCGATTTCTTCAGACACAGAAAGGGAAGACACAGATGTTCTTGAATCTTTTGATTCGGACATAAAAGGGAAAGACACGCCACCTGCCGCACCCAGGTACATGAAATATTATTAAGAAATTATAGAGGCAAAGAAACTAGACACATAGGCCATGTTTGATTCACAAGACTAATAGTGAAGGTATTAATAATCCTATTAAATTATTGTGGTATTCACTATCTAATTAGATTAGTAGGATAAATTATTCTCTTGTCCATTGTTTGATTTACATGAGATAAGAAAACATATGAATGTAGAATTACAACTATATTTATCTTCTTTTCCAATCTTACCCTCCATCAATGTTTCTTCACAATCTTCACTTTATCAAAATTTCTTTATAAACGTGATTTTGAAAACAATTATAAATAAATAAATAAAAGGAAAATTAAAATACAAAATACAAAGGCCATGTCTGGTTTGTTTTTTAATTTTTTCTTAAAAAAAAATATAAACTAATTTGATAAAATAAATATCAAAAAATATTTTTAAATTTTTAAAAATTATTTTTAGCCTTCTAAAATATAAAATTATATAGATTTAATAATAAGTGTTTTAATTTTTTTTTTTTACTTCTTTCACCAAATTAATTTTCAAAACAATTTTGAAACAAGTTTATAAAAACCAAACCAAACATAACACACATCCCCCCCCCCCCACACACAAAATGACACGAAATGGTAATTAAACACATGCAAACATGGCCTAAAAGTACACATGCAAAATTATGTTTGAACATAGATTTGTCTAAACACAGATTATGTTTGATTCACAAATCAGAACCACATGTAACATATTATGTTTTTTTTTTTTGTTTTTTGGTCTACCAATCAACTCAAGTTCAATGTTAAACTAAGAAAAGCAATGTTCACAATAGTTTGTAGAACAGTGATGCGTGTAAGCTAGAAATATAGCATCTCCAATATCTTCTACACAACTAAACTCCCACTTATCAAATACTATTATATATTTTATTGTGTCTAATAAACCACAATCCCCAACATATGTACTCATACGTGCCCTCCCAATAAAAGACATACCCACTCAAATTTGTCAGTATCGGAGAGACTAAAAAAGAAGTCAACTAGCTGAGCATCTTTGACAATGAGAGAACCTACTGTCAACCTTTGAGTTGATGTAAAGGGGAGCTTCAGAAGTTCAGCATTAACACTCCTCCTAGCTTGGGATAAGTCATGTTGATATCCAATTCTCTTAACAATCTCACCCAATCTAGTGTTCGTTTTGTCCAAAAAAGAGTCAAGTGTCTCCGTCATTGTAGTAATATTACTTGCGATTCCTTCAGTAGTCCTGCCTCTTTTTGTTCCTCCCTTGCTAAAGGTAGAAGAGTTAGATGCATTTCCATTTGTAGACATTAAATCTCAAAGTCAGCAAAATCGAATTGCTTAGCTAGAGAACCATCACCCTTCTCCCCCATGGCTTCCTCCACAGTAATTGCTTTAACTGTATCTGCGGGATCTTCAGCTAACTCATTAGTGGCTTTGTCTTTGCCAAAGAGAACAAGCCAATCTTCATAATACGAAAATGACTTGTTTCGCATAGAATTCGCACTTGGTTGTCTCTACACAAGTTCAAAAGAAAGAAAGAACATTCAAGCATGCAACACATAAACAAAAGTATAGGAAGTGAAATGCTTCTTGGACATGTCCTGAAATACAAAGCAAGAGAAAGATTAACTTGTTTAAATTGAAGCAGTGACCAAATTGACTAGTTTGACTAGTTTTATTATATGTTGTTATTTTTCTATTGTACAATACAACTAAAACATGTTAGCTGGTGTAGACACCCCATTTTTGACTGTCCCCAAGACTTGGACGTCACCGTTTGAACACTCAGTGATCATCCATGTTCGTGTTCGTTTTGAGTTCTCGGAGGTCTCGGCTACGCGCCTTGCCTCAGGATCTCTTAACTCGGTTGTCTTGTGCTTGGTTGGACCAAACACTTGTTGGTTTTTTCTTTGGGAGGTAGAGAATGGCTTGTTGGCCATCCCCACGCCTCACCGGCCATGTCTTGAGGCCACCGGCCGTGTCTTCTTGCCACCGGCCATTGGTGATGGCCGGTCGGCACTTTGTGAGGTCGGCTGACTATTTATTTGGCCGATGGACACCTTTTTTGGCCGGTACCACCTTTTTGCCTTTTTCAGGCATTGTGCATGCCAACTGTGCCAGCTGGAGCGCACGGACCTGTCCTCCATACACGTGTATGGAGGAATTACACCATTTGCACCCTTTTGGTCTAGCTTCTTGGGGAAGCTTGGACCTTTGTCTTAGCTTCCTCAAGAAGCTTAGACACCTGTCTCAGCTTCCTAAGGAAGCCTTGGCCCCTTTGCCTTAGCTTCTTTAAGAAGCCTTGACCCCTTTTGTTAGCTTCTCTTGGAAGCTTAAGCCTCCATCTTGCTATATATAAGGAGACCTTCCCTCTCCTTTGAGGGGGTTTAACAAAAACCAGACCTAATACATATAAATCTGATATATACACCTTCTCTCTATATCTCCCTCTCTCTCTTCATTTGTGTGTGTTAGAGAGCCAAAAAGTGTGTTTTGTTCTTAGTTTTGCACTAAGTCACCTAGAATTACACCATACTTCGACTTTGGAGATGTTGAGGGTTTGTTCTTGAAGTTTTGAGCTGGTTTTGATCAGAAGAAGGCGGCTGGACTTGCTATTCTTGAAGTGTTCTTCAAGGGTAACACTATTGCTTTATTTTTCCCAATCTTGCACTAGCTTTTAACCCCCTTTGCATGCTGTTTTGAGCTTTGTGTATAACATATAAAAGTTCTATTTTTTTGTGTTTAAGACACTTCATTAAAGTCATTTTGGTGTTGGGGGCCGACCTCCCCCTCTTAGGCCTTGTTTGGCCCTTTTTGTGCTCTCCTTGTTAAGCCTTGAATACCTTTGTACATTGGCCTTCTCACCACTGAAATCCAGAGGATTTTCAGTGGTGAAGAAGAGGTTTTGAGATCTTTCATAGGGGAGGGACACCCCTCTCCCTTTGTGTCTTATTTGTTCATGTTTTTGGCTCACAAGGGTAGCATGCATGCTTAAGTTGTTTTTGGCTCCATTTCAGAGGTTTTTGGGTGTTATATGGTCACATTATATCTCCGTCTTTGGTCGGATTTATGGCCCCTTGCATGCGCAATGTACTCGCCTTGCATTCTTCTATTTTGCCTAGAAGGGTACCATGCATTTAGGCCTCCATGCTTGTATGTTCTAGCTTGACTTCATGAAGCTTTTGGTCATATTTCATCATGCTTGAGGTCTGTTGGATACTGATTTGATCATGTTTTCCATGTTTGGTATAGCCTCTGCATTTTGGCTTGTAAGCCTTGAGTGTGTGGGTCACTAGCACGCTTAGCTTAGCTTATTCTCATGATTTGGCATCATTGGAGATCATATTTCAGTCCATAATCCATGCTTGTATGCTTGCATTCATCATTCCTTCCATGCCTTGAAGAGGTGTCCTTTTGTGCCTTGAAATGAAGCATTGTGCGTGCCTATGTGTTTGAGGCTTTGGGTTGCCATATCAGTGGGTTTTGGGGCTCATTTGTGCATGATAAAACTCTGTTTTGCCATGCCATGTTTGCTTAGGGTAGGTGTTGAGTAATGCCCTCTTTTGTGGCCTTGAATGCCTTCCATCTCGCATCCATTTCCTAGCATGTTTTGGCATCATCCTTCGCATGCTTTTCAGAGTTTAACATGAGTGTTTAATGCCCCATATTTATCACCTTTAAGTGTCCTTGAAAGTTGCCCCTTCTATGCTTAGGTGATAGGCCTTGGTATGTGCGTGCTTGCATGCATGATTTGTGTCCTTATGCATCATCTATGGCCACTGTTTTGGGGCATGCCTGAGGCCTCCCATTTTTGTTTAAGTCCACCATTGCATGTTTTGACACGTTGCATTACTTGGGTCTCATGTTTGCATTGTATCATCTTTGCATGTTTGCATTGTTGCTTAGCTAGTTGCACATCATGTTTGCATCGCATGTTTGGCACATTGCATACTTGCATTATAGGTCACATTACATTTGGCATGTTTTGGTACTTTAGCCTCATGTGCATACTTGAGTCACATCTCACACATGCATTGCATTTTTGCTTGGTTTGGGGTGTCAAACCAAGCATGAGGAATGAGGCGTGTTCGTACTTAAAGTGACGAAACACGTCTCACTCTTCGGTCGCCGATCCCCTTGATCTCAGCATGATAGGGCGTTAGCACTCATTTGTTTCGTTGCATGCATTTACATTGAGTTGCAAACTTGGTGCCTTTGGCCACCATGCATTGAAGTACGTGATTGGTGGCCCGAGTACCGAGGGCCATACTCCATTGAGTCTATAGCATGATTGGGAGAGTGGCCATGCACACATTGCTTTGAAAATTTCATACCATGCACTGTCTATCCTTTGCTGCTGTCAAAACAGGGCTCTGCAAGAAGAAATGGCTGGTCGACCACTTTTTGTGCCCACCGGCTATCATTGTCCAGCCGATGACACAAGATTTGGCCGATAATCCCATTCCCATGGCCAGTGGCATTTTGTTCTGGCCGGTGGAAATCCAAAACACTCAGGAGGAAGTTCAAAGCAGTTCTGGAAACTTTTATATCTTTCAGAGGAGCAAGGCAGTGTAAACAGAGGCAACAGTGGCATGGTACCGGGTTTCCGGGCGCGGCAAATCGAGCATGCATCATCCCATCATTCCTAGGCGGGGCTGCGGCCACCTTCTTTTTGTAATTAATTTGTTGATTAATTAGAAGTTTTGTAATTAATTAAATAGTTAGTCAACTAGTTAATTAGTTAAATCTGTATTATTTATTCGGACTCTCCGAGTGAGGGCAATTGTGTATTAAGTGTGCGTGAGTGTGTGTATGTCTTCCAACACCACGTCTTTCTTCCCTTTTATTTACTAGCTTACGATGGTTAGTTTAGGGCATGTCTTGATTAGCATACTCATGATAGCATGCTTGCATTCATTCATCAGTATTGCATGCACCGGGCTCGGCGCATCATGCTAACTACATAGTATTTCAAATCTAACTTGAATACATGTTACTTGTTGCATTTCACATGCCATCCTAGGATTAGCCGAGCCTATTCTAGATTGCATTTTGCCTGTGATGCATTAGCCATTTAACATGGACTTGGATCATACGTTTGATTGCTAACATGTTTTCTGTTTTGGCTTGGAGTACTCGGTAAGCATTTATGTTTTAGCATCCTTGCATGAGTGTAAGTGTTAACATGATAGCATGCTTACCATGTGGCTATATGCTTATGTGATATATCTACCTGAATGCCTGTGGGTGAAGGTTGGATTGCTTAAGTTGGAACAACTCGTCGAAATCCATGTTTTAGCCTACTTGCGGGTAACAAATTTCAAACCGATTTCCAAACAAACGGATATGTGATGCTTTGTTTCAAATTAGGCGATCTAGTCTATACTTTTGTGCTGTGCGCATCACATAGTAAATCTAGGCTAATAACCGGAATAAGAACGCATAATGTTTTCAAAACAATATATCATGGTTAGTAGAGGCCGATCTTCGGATCGGGCGAGAGGGGGTGCTCATAGCTGACCTTCCCCAATCGTACCCAAGTTCCCGAGCCAAGGCAACTCTGGTGATGACGGACATGTGGCCTTAGGCAAATGAGTCAAGGTTTCCTAAATTCTCCCAAAATAAAATATTTAGGTGGCGACTCTGTATCTGGTAAAGCAGTCCATGTTTGGCACTTCTTTACAAAAATATGTTTTCCAAAACGATTTGCCGGATTTGGACTCTTTGGTTCAGATTAAGAGCCGTGACAATTTGAGTCCGAACTGTAGTAAGCCCAAATGAACAAATTGGGATTTCCCTCCTGGGACATTCGAGGGCGTCCACAGTTGGGTTTATCAATTTGTGGTAATAACCACAAAGGCACCACCTTTTATTCTAATCTCCTAATGGGCTTCAACATTATTTTCACTCTTTAAACCATGAGGAAGATTACTAAACAGATCAACAAGACCTCTTTCAATTAAAGGTAAGCTAAATGAGATCAAATTGAAATGAAGATGAATGGGATATCTAGTAGTTATGATGAGATGAACACTAAAAAATAGAAGAAAAAACTTACCTGAAACAAAGTTCTCCCAAACATCATCACTGTCAACAAGAACCATCTTCTCAGTGTCATCCAATCCAAACGCGCTAAGCTTAGTTTTTTCATACAAAAGGCATAGTGTTTCCTCCAAATTTTTATCTTTGACTCAATGTGAGGACAAGGACGAAGGTCACTTCCAGGAAAAGCCATGACTATTCTCTTTTCAAGTTCACCATAAAACCCCGACTTAAATTGCCCATTGTCATCCTTCCATTTAAGATTATTACACAAATCTCTCATTGCACTTTTGAGAAACAGCTCCTCCCACTTCATCCAAATCCTATGACTTCTAATTGAACCAGCATCTGCCTTCCCCTTACTTTTCTTTGGAGAACGACTGGTAGCAACATTGTCCATGCCTATAATAATGATGCACAACACATATTATTGATTTAATAGCTCATTCTAATATACAAAATACAAGTATGGAAGACAAGGTAGAAATAACAAAAGAGCGAATAAAATTATAATTGAAAGGATTGTCAAACGAGATTAACACTTACAAAAACCTAACACAAATTACAAAAGCTAGAGTCGTTGTTATGATATTCAAACAATTGAATTTTACTTACCCAACATAAACACCTCATACAAACTTGCACTACTTCCCTTCTAAACAGAGTCATCCATCTTCACAATTATAATGGAATTGTTCTACACATACTTTCTTCTTCTTCTGTTGGATTGGAATTGGCATTCAAATAAATTGTATATATATAAACAAATTACACATAATAATCACAACACCCTCAAATAAAAAAATAAAATAAAATAACTAGAATGATTCCTTCTTTAGTACTGCCATACATAATAGGATTTTCTACTTAATTTTCTTATCACTACACACAAAGGTAGTTGGATCAGATAAGTGAATAACATAGAAACGATCAAATAAGTGAAGGCCTAGCTCTTGTTGCTTCAAAATAATCAATGGCTGATCTCATATAACTATCTGTAACTAACTTAACTACCTCTTGTACTAGTCCCACAATAGAGGACAGTGGCTTCTCCACTAGCTTATGGTTTTCCATGAAATAAGATTAAAACAAATAAAGTTGATTAGCTTGAAAAATAAATCCATCTCAACTATGTAAGATTTTCATTTCATATTTTGCAATTATGAAAATAGACAAGATTAACTATGGAGGATTTCCACAAACTCCTTTATTTGCTTTCCATTCATTAAACATTATGTTTGCCAATGTATCCCTCCAATCACTCCATTGATTTGATGGCTTTATTGTATTGATGAACTCTTTTTCTAAATCAGGTTGAGGTATAAAAGTGTTGTTTAACTCGAACTCAAATGGATCCACCAACATTTCACGTTTGATGAGGTTGTGGAGAAGGCAACATGTAGTAATAATAGGACCTTGGGTCTTGATTGGTAATATGAAGCAGTTCTCAGTATTGCCCACCTAATCTTGAGTAACCCAAAACACCTCTCAATAATGTTAGGAGCAGCGGAGTGCTCCATGTTGAAAAACTCCTCAGGATTCACTAGGATACCCCCTTCTCTCCATGTAGAGAGGTGATAGCGTTGCCCTCTATATGGCGCTAGAAAACCCTCCCCATTAGTGTAACGCGCATTTACATGATTATAGAAACCTGGAAACAAGCATGGGTTTCATATGTATAAGTACTTTAAAAATTGGGCAATTAAGATTACATCAATCAACTATATAGATTCTTACCGGTCGGCACCTTCAAACCATTTGGTCTATTCACAGCATCTCTAAGTAACCCTAGAATCTGAAGCTGACCTTTCCCATCCAGGCAACACATAAATGAATTGCATGTCTTGGGAGCAAACACCCAAGACATTAGTAGCAATTTTACCCTTCCGTGTTCCATATCTTGGCTTATCTATTGTAGGGATACGAACCCTAACATAAGTTCCATCTAGAGCTCCAAGACAATTATACCAAAGATCAAAATAAAATAAGGTTATTCATTTTGAACATGTTAGTGTTTGCCCAAAATCAAAATGAAATTAAACTATGTAATACCTGAAAACACCTCCATCTATCATTTGTGCAATTTGTAGTTATTGGCTCTGGTGTCTTAAGTAAGACACCTCGTAGGCGTAAAATAGCCTTAAGGACATCGTTGAAGTACTGACTAACTGTTTGCCTAGATTGCATGAAATTGAACTTGATGTTGCGATTCTTATAGTCGTGTGCAATCACATTTAAGAACATTGCAACTTTCACCTCTAAGAGGACATATTTGGAATCAGATAATCCCGCACTTTGGACAAGTGCACAAAGACACATGAAGGTATGCCTATTCACTCGGAGTTGTTCATGACAATCAATATCGCTATCTTTCACCAATCTATTCAAATAGTCTAATTATGCTTGGAAGGGATGTGGTGACCTTTTCATATCCAACCTAGATTAATACCTCTCCAAGGCAACATGTAGTACAATAATGTACACACCACATACATAGTTAATAGATGACACAACTTCTTAGAGGGCTACAAATGCTTCAAATAGGTCCATCGTACTGTCCGAGCATTTATTATTGTCCATCTACAAATGCTTCAACTAACACATCAGATCTAGTTAGTGTAAGAGATTAGAACAACATCTAGTTTTGATGGTTACTGAAACAGCTTCTTCACAAACATATCTAATACAGGAACACAAATGCATAGTAATTAGCGAGCGAGCGAGAGAGAGAGAGAGAGAGAGAGAGAGAGAGAGAGAGAGGATCACCATCTATGTTTAGACAAATTTTCACTCTCTGATATTATTATTATTATTATTATTACTCTCTCCGTCCCAAAATATTAGTCTCTTATTTTATTTTTCATTGTCCCAAAACATTAGTAGTCCCTTTTCAAAAACCAAAGACAAAAAATATAAATTTTCTATTTTGTCCTTCTTTTAAATTCATTAATGTGACAACCCCACCACGTACAATGATTGACACTTAATTAATTAAGGAGATTTGAATTTGAATTGCCAATTACTCTAATTTAATTTGGAATTTATGAAAATTATGGAGACTGATTTGTATATGACTCTATTGAGGATTTATTTTGGAATTAGAAACTGAAAGTTTAAATGGCTCAAGAGAGTACAAATGGTGAATTGAATTATTTTAATTTTGAGTATCGGACCATATGGGAGTTTAATTAAATATTCAATTCAGATTTATAAAATTGAGATTTGGATAATTGGGTCCGAACTGGAGTTAATTAAGTTATGAGGATTGGGAATTAAAAATTATTATGAATTAAATTTATTTATGAGGTATTCAATTGAATATGTAATTTATTGACGGAAATCTTGAGTTAATATGAAATTGAAGGCCTTAACAATGTAAGAAGCCAAAATTGATGATGAAAATAAATTTAATTTGATATTTGGAGCCTTTTGGAAGTTTGATAAAAATCTAATTCAAATTGATAGATTTGAATATAATTAATTTGGCTCTAATGGAAGTCAATTGACTAATTAAATTGTGTGGGATTTATGATTAGTTGTGATTAATTTATTATGTGTTAATCAAGATTTATTAAGAATAAGTGTTATTTAATTAAATTAATCTTAACTGTAAATTAAATTGTAGAATGATTTAGAGTTTAAGGATATATGTGAGTGTGTGTGCTGAGAAATCTGGGTGTGCAAATAAATTATGTGTGTGCGCGCATGTGAGTGTTGTGCTGGAGGCTTTAATAAGTATGGACGTGTGCATTGTGAAGAGAGGAGTGTGTGTATACGAGGAGAGATAGAGTAGGCAACTCTATTTTGTAACTTGTTGGAAGCATTATTGTGATAGAAGGAGATTGAGAACAAAAAAAAGGAGTGTAGCTTCATATTTGTTTTGGGCAAACCCATGAGCGAGAGAGAGAGAGAGAGAGAGAGAGAGAGAGAGAGAGAAACTTAGAACTCATGTGTTGGAAATGGTGAAGCTAAGGAAAAGCATGAAAAAAGTGAAGAATTGAAGAGAGACTCAAGAAATTGTGTAGAAACTCGTCAAATTGAAAGTTTTGGGTAAGAAATTAAAGCTCAAATCTTGTGGATAAATCATCAAGAAGCTGAAATTACGAGGTAATTAGATTCAATTGCATGCAATGAAAAACAAATTAGCAAGAAAATTAGTTAGGTTCATGATTATGAAAATTAACTTAAAAATTAATTATTTTGGGTTTGATTTTGCATATCTTATATGAAGTTGAGTCTTATTTTTACATGCATATAATTTGGAGAACTTAAAGAATTAATTCATGAACATGGTTAAGGTTAATCAATATGGAAATTGTTAGGTTTTTATTCTTGGCAATCCCGTTTGACAAAACTCCTTTCAGTTGTACTTATTTTCGCACTTTTTATTTCATTGAGGCTACGAGTTTTTAGTTGCAAATTCAACCTGAATTGTGTCTTGCAGAGAAGTTTGTGATGTTAATACTTTCAAAATTGCATTCGAAGTTGCATGTCCGCCCTTGCTCGCTCGAGCGAAGGAGTTCTCGCTCGAGCGAAGGCTGCGTCTGCATAAAAACCTGAAAGAGAAGATTTTACGCTCGAGCGCAGGTTGTTTGGCTCGAGCAAAGCCACTTATGGAAAACACGTGTTTTTGGTTCCTCGCTCGAGCGAGAGAGTCTTCGCTCAAGCGAGCATCACGATTCAGATTTCTATAAGTACGTGTTTCTGCCAGATTTTAGGATTACTGCCCCAGATCTTCTTTTTGGATATTAAGGTTTATATCTGGGGATATTTTGCTAGTTTTCTTTGATGTTTAATTGAGTACTCAACTCATGGGTTAAGAAGAATACATCAAAGGTTTGTTTGTTCATTCTATACAAAAGAGAGAGTTGTTCTTCGGTGGATTCTGGAGTGGCTCATCGTCAAGACAATTCCGAGGTGAAGACGGGGTTGGAAGAGGAGCATAGGGGTTGGTTCAATTCGGGTGTGGATTCGCTAGGTAATTGAGAGTATACCTGTGTAATTCCTTATGTCTTTTTAGTGGATTTTTTTGTGGCTTTTGCCCGTGGTTTTTTTATCACAATTAGAGGTGTCCAATTGTGGTTTTTCCACGTAAAATCGTTGTGTCGATTTGTTTTGATTGTTTGATTGAGATTGTTATATACTGCTTAAAATTGATACATAATCACAAATCAACATCTAGGGGATTTCTAGATTTTTCAATTGGTATCAGAGCGGGTCGCTTTATTTTTTTTGTTTTACAAATCTATTAGAGCAAGATCTTGTTTGATTTGTGATAATGGATATAATTCGTGAGGGAAATTCTATGGTTCGACCACCCCTATTTGACGGATCCAATTATTCTTTTTGGAAAGCTCGGATGAGAACGTTTTTAAAATCTATTGATGAAAAAGTTTGGCAATCTGTCATGTATGGGTGGACTGAACCAATGATTACCGTTGATGGAGTAACTTTCCCAAACCAATTGATAAGTGGGACATAATTGATTACCAAAATAGTAGCTGGAATAGTAAAGCTATCAATTCTCTTTTTTGCGCTGTCACACCTGAAGAGTTTAGTCGTATTTGCAATTGTAAAGTCGCAAAAGAGGCTTGGGATATCTTACAAACTATTCATGAGGGCACTCCTTCTGTTAAACGCTCAAAACTTCAAAGGCTCACATCTAGTTGCAAAAACCTTTCAATGAAAGATAGTGAGACTTTTGATGAATTTTATGCAAAGTTGAGGGACATTGTAAATTTCAGCTTCAATTTAGGTGAAAAAAATACCAGAATCGAAAGTTGTGGGAAAAATTTTGAGATCCTTGCCCGATCGGTTACAACCAAAAGTTACGACTATTGAGGAGGCTCAAGATGTTGACAACCTCAAGCTGGATCACTTGGTTGGAAATCTCCAAACTTATTAGGCACATAGGAATTTCAAAAAGAAACAAAAAGATGCTATTGCTTTTAGTAGTGCTCATAGAGTTGGAGAGAATTCTGATGAGGATTGTGAGATAGATTCCAAGATTACGGCTGCTTTTGTTAAACAATTTAAAAAATCTTTTTTGAAAAAAAATCCTAATCTTTTGGAATCTACTTATACTCATAAATCTAAAGGCAAAGATAAACTCAAAATTAATTCTATAGCCAAGAAGGAGAAAGGAAAGATACAAGGGAACTCTGAAAGAGTCCAATGCTATGAAAGCCAAGGATTTGGCCACTTTGCTTCAGAATGTCCTACTCGTTTGAGGAAGAAGAAAGCCCTTGCCATCACTTGGGATGATGAATCAGAATCTGATGAAGATGAAAGTGACAACGAAGATTAAGGAAAAGAGGGACATAAACAATTCCTTGCTTTCATGGCGGCTTCTGAAACTGAAGGACGAACAGAGTATCCGAAGAGGCCGGTTGAGAATGCCATTGATGATGAATCCTCAGGAAGTGATGATGAAGAGCTTGAGCAAGCTTATGAAAAGTTGTATAAGGAATCTCTTAACTTATCCAACTTGAATGACAAACTCACTATGAAACTCAAAGTATGTGAAAGTGAGAATGCCAAATTAAAGAAAGAGATTTCCGAGGCTAGGAATGATGCCCTTAAGATTTCTAATGATCGACAAGCTCTTTATGCAAAACTCTTGACTTGTGAGACAGAGAGGAATGAGCTATAGCAAATCTATTCAACATATGAAGAAAAGATTGAAACTCTCGAGATGTCTCAAGTTGCTTTGGAAGAACTAATGATCAAGGAAGAGGAAGAACTCAAGTGTGCTATGGCTACCATTGGTCTTTGAAACAGAGGATCAAAGACTTTGGACAATATCATTGGGTCTCAACAAATTTGTTCTGACAAAAGTGGCATTGGCTTTGGTGGTAAGAAAGAGCAAAAACAGAGTGCTTTCACATCTCATGATACAAGAACTCAAGGAAAGGGAGAACAAAAAATTCAACATAAGGATGGACTTCTCAAACTTCCTAGAGTTGGTAAGGCCAAAGAAAAGAAGGTGCACTTTGTTTTTATTTATCATCATTGTGGTATGCATGGTCATATTCGCCCTTATTGTTATAAGTTACATGGGAGAGTGTTTCATAGAGATAGAAGAAATTCCAACATCTCGTGGGGTAGGAGACACTTCATTGGTAGTAATGAGGTTAAAGGTCATATTAGACCTCGTTATTTTGATCAGCTTGAGACTAAACATGGAGCGAGTTTGTATTTGCCTAGACCTAGAAATAGGAAGTTGGAAACCAAGTCGAGACGGGTTCCTATTGAAAGCAAAGGGAACCACAACGTCAAGACACCATCCGAGAACCGTCATTCTCTTAACTTTATTCATACTAAAGCGGTTTGGGTGAGAAAACTTGACTTGTGTTAATTTGTTTATTAGTTTTAGTTTTTGGGTTTCTGTATGATTTTTTTCTTTTTGAGTATTTTAATGTGTGCATGTTTTTTTTTTGTCTTGCTTTGGTTAAAAACAAAAAAAATAAAAAAATAAAAAAATCCAAAAAGATTTTCTTAGTATGGTTTAGCAAGCTTAAAATTTTTGAGTGGTCCTTGGTGCATATTGGAATTGATAAGAATATCCATTACATGTTGTAGACGTCCCCGAACGTCCCGAGAGGGAATCCCGTCTCTTTCATTTGGGCTCACTACAGTTCGGACTCTCAGATTATCACGGTTCTTAATCTGATCTCACAATGTGCGATGTGAGATTGATAAATCACCAAAGAGTCCAAATTCGGCAAATCGTTTTGAAAAACAGATTTTTAGAAAGAAGTGCCAAACATGGATTGCTTTGCCAGATACAAAGTCGCCACCTAAATATTTTGTTTTGGGGGAAATTTAGGAAACCCTGACTCGTTACCTAAGGCCACATGTCTGTCATCACCAAAGTTGCCTTGGCTCGGGAACTTGGGTACGATTGGGGAAGGTTAGCTATGAGCACCCCCGCTCGCCCGATCAAAGATCGGCCTGTACTAAGCATGATATTTTGTTTTGAAAACATATGTGTTCTTATTCCAGTTAATTAGCTAGAATTTACTATGTGATGCGCACAACACACAAGTATAGACTAGATCGCCTAATTTGGAACGAAGCATCGCATATCCGTTTCGTTTGGAAAATGGTTTGAGGTTTGCTACTCGCAAGTAGGCTAAAACACGGATTTCAATGAATTATTCCAATTTAAGTAATCCAACCTTCACCCACAGGCAATTAGGCAGGTATATCATATAAGCAGTTAGCCTCATGGCAAGCATGCTTTCGTGTTAACACTCACATACATGCAAGATGCTAAAGCATAAACACTCACAGTGTACTCCGAGCCAAAACAAAAACTAGTTAGTAATCAATGCATGATCCCAGTTCATGTTAAGATGGCTAATGCAACACATGCAAAATGCAACTAAGATAGGCTCAGCTATTCTAAGATGGCATGTGAGATGCTACAACTAACACGTATTCAACTTGGAATTGAAATACAATGCAGTTAGTATGATGCGCTGAGCTCGGTGCATACAAGACATATGAATGATGTAAACATGCATAGCATAAGGATGCTAATTGAAATATGCCCTAAATCTAACCATCTTAAGCGGTTAAATAAAAGGGAGAAAGAAATGGGGGTTGGAAGACATGCATCACACACACGCACACTTATTACAGCATTGCCCTCTCTCGGAGGGTCCGAAAGAATAATACAAATTAACTAACTAACAAGCTAATTAAATATTACAAAACCGTAATTAATTAACAAATTAATTAAACTACTAAAGCAGTAAAGCTGCCTCGGGAAGAGGGTCAAATGCTTGCATGCTCGATTCGCCTCGCTCGGAAATCCGTCGTCATGCCACATGTTGCCTTTGTTTACACTGCTCTACACCTCTGAAGATTGCACAAGTCCTAAGGCTGCTTCTGGACCACCTTCTGAGCACTGTGGAAGGTCACCGGCCAAGAGGAATAGTCACTGGCCATGGAAAAGTGGTCATCGACCAGTTGTATAGCTCTCGGCTAGAAATGAATAGCCGGCCGGCACTGAATGTGGTCGGTCGGCCAACTCTTCCTGCAGAATCCTGTTTTGCAGCAGTAGAGGGCAAACAGAGCATGACAATGCATTTTCAAAGCAATGTGTGCATGACCACCCTCCTTATCATGTTATGAGCTCAAGGGAGGATGGTCCTCGACCCTCGGGCCACCAATCACGCATTTCCATGCATGATGGCCAAAGAGTCAAGTGTGCAACTCAATATGAAATGAAATGCACAAAACACATAAAGGGCCCCAACCTTTATCATGATTGATCAAGAGGCAAGAGATGCACACACAATGCAATGCAACCTAGGAAAGCAAGCAAGCATGCATGCAAATAACTCAAGTGTGCAACAAATCTAATGCAACATGAGCATGTTAACATGCAATATGCAATAGGCATACAACCTAAACATGTGGACATGTATAGCATGCAACAACATGTAAAATGAAACAAGCATGCAACAACATGGTAAGATGGACTTACACTAACATGGGTAACTCTCAAGCATGCCAAAATCAGTGGCCAATAGTGTTGAAATGATGAAATCAAAGCAACAAGACATACACAAGCATGCACAATGCAAAGGCTCCAAGCCAAGGGCACAAGATACAACTCTCCAAGAGCATGGCAAGGATGAAACATGAGGCACAATGGCATACACTCTAGCTCTGAAATAGCATACAAAATGACTCCGAAATGATGCAACAACTCATGCAATGCATGTTGATAGGCTCAAGTACCGAAACTAGTGAAGCACATTACACTAGAGGTATGCAAAGCAATGCTCAAATGATGAAACCAACCCCAAATAGGCCTGATGCAGGCCAAAATCAGTGGCAAAATGTGTTGGGATGGTGGCTCGGAATGCATTCAAATGAAGCTCATGCAATGGTCGGTAAATGAGGCATACAAGCATAACTCTCAATAGCACTTAAAGCATGGAAAACATGGGAGTATGGAACAAGTATAAGCTTTGAAATATCATACCCAATGATGCCAAAACATGTAAATAGCTCAAGTCAAGCATGCAAGGGACCCTGAAACTCAAAGTTATGCAAGGCTATTACACAACAAGTATGCATGGCAAGCATTTTTTGACCATGAGGCCACAAAACAAAGCTTAGGCAGCCTAAATCATGAACAAAATCAGTTTAAGGCATGGCCAAAAAGTGCTAGAATCATAGGCTAAAATGGCATGCAATACAAGCTAGTGAAAGGGGTTTACACTACAAGTATATGAGGCAATCAAGAGGCCACCAAACCAACAAAATTAAAGGTATGACATGTCAAATAAAGCCCCAAAACCCACTGAAACATGGTCCATGCATGCAAGAATGATAGGCTCCTTTGATAGGCTATAAAGAGGGTTGTTCTACACATGCAAGATGGACACTTAAAATGGAAAAAAGAGCTCTAGATAGAGCCTATTCAGGTCTTAAAACTCACTAAAAATAGCTTGAAATATGCTCAAGAAGTGTGTAAATAGGGGCTCCTTTGTAAGGCCAAAAATGCCAACAAACAAGACAACAAGGAGAGGGGATGACCCTCTCCTTCTTAAGACCTCAAAACACCATCCCCACCACTAAAATCCAGAGAGATTTCAGTGGTGAGAAGGCCAATACAAGGTGGTCCCGAAGCTCACAAAAAAGGCACAAAAAAGAGGCCAAACAAGGCCTAAGAGAGGGTAAACAACCCCAAACACAAAAGTGACCTTAAACAAAGATCAAAAGCATGCAAAATCAGAACTTTTATCAATTATATACTAAGCTCAAAATAGCATGCAAGACAGGCTAAAAGCTTGTGCAAAAATGGGGAATAAAAGAGGGAAAAGGAGTGTTACCCTTGTAGCCAAGAACTCCAGCAGCTCTGGACCCAAAAACTAGTCCCTTAGCCTCTGAAAATGGCCTCCAAGATGCTTAGACCAAAGGTGGAAGGGTTAGGCTAAGAGTTGTAGTGCAATGGGGCCAAGAACCTTACACTTTTGAGCTAAAATGGAGGAGATATAGAGAGAGATATATGTGTATAGAGCTTTGGCCAAAAATCTGAACCTTTGCTAATGAGGGTGAGGCTCCCTCTTATAGAAGAATAAAGGTCCAAGCTTCTCTTAGAAGCTTGAGCAAAAGGGCCAAGCTTCTCTTAGAAACTAAAGCAAAAAGGGTCAAGCTTCTTGAGGAAGCTAGAGCAAAGGGGTCAAGCTTCCTCAAGAAGCTAAGAAAAGTTCAAGCTTCTCTTAGAAGCTTGGAGCAAAGGGTCAAGCTTCTTGGAGAAGCTAAAAAGGGTCAAGCTTCTTCAAGAAGCTAAGAAAGGTTCAAGCTTCTCTTAGAAGCTTGGAGCAAAAGGTTCAAGCTTCTTGGAGAAGCTAGGCAAAGGTTCAAAAGGGTCAAGCCTCCCCCAAGAAGCTAAACCAAAGGTTAAAAAGGGTCAAGCCTCTCACAAGGAGCTAAACCAAAGGTTCAAAACGGTCAAACCTCCCCAAGAAAAGGTCTCAGCCAGAAAAAGCAGCCGATTGATCAAAACAATGGCCGGCCGACCAAAAACAATGCCGACCGGCCAACACCTTTGGCCGGTAGCAAGAAAACAGGGCTGGTGGCCTCAGGCCATGGCCGGTGAGGTGTGGGGATGGCCAACAAGCCATTCCCTGCCATTAGAAGCAATCACAAAAGTGTTTGGTCTATAACCAAGCACAAAACAAACAAGTCGAGAGGTCTCGAGGCAAGACGCGCGGCCGAAACCTCCGAGAACTCAAGACGAACACGAATATGGATAATCATCGAGTGTTTAAAAGATGACGTCCAAGTCTTGAGGACGGTCAAAAATGGGGTGTCTACACATGTTAATAAGTGTGTGCTTTCTGTGGTCATTACTGATTTTGGAGTGTGTGTTTTGATTAGTATGTCTCATTCTGTACACACTCTTGGATTAGCAAATATCAGAGTCTTTCGCCTTAGTGATTATTTTTATTATGGACTTCTAGCATTGTATCTTTTGCTTTTCTAGAGGAATTGACCTATACTAGTACATCATGGGTGATTTTGAGTCTCTTAACCACCTTCTATCTTTTTGCATCTCCACAGCTTTCCCCTCTGCTCTTTGTAGTCCAGGCATGAAGAAAAGGCTACCTCAGAGTCACCAACTAGGCCATCCTTATTATATCCATGTTTCTCTGGTTCGGTTTCCATGCTCTTGAGCGTGTCAGCCACCAATGAGTGTGCACAAGAATAAGAAAAAGAAAAAGAAAAAGAAAAAAAAAATGTGCAAAAGAAAGAAAAAGAAAAAAATGTGCAAAAGAAAGAAAAAAAAAGATTCATTGATTGAGGGGGAGCCTCCGCTTTTACTCACCAAATACCCCTTGATTTCTAGTGGTTTGACTTTCATTTGTTGTGTTTAGATTCTGTTGTTAGAGGTCCAGTTATCAGATCACTACTAGGATTTGAATCTTGTGTTTGTCAAACTCCAAGAGTCATACACACACTTTTATCATGGGATCTATGCTTTTTACATAATGCATCACTTTCTTTTATGAGGAATCTTCTAGAGGCTGTGCACATTGTGTTTTCAAGTAATTATGCTTCTTGGATAATCTTATGTGTTCTAAGGTATAAATCTAAGATTTCTTGCTTGCTCCACCATATTATTTTTTGTCGGTTTCTTCTTGTTCATTGTTTTCTGTACAATGTTTGTGGTTGCTTTGAGTGAAAGGGAGATTGGCTTTAGTTGGTTTGCATGATGCTATGCACTGCGTCTTTATTATTTCCTTCTTGCATGCTCCTGATATTTACATAATCTTATCATTGCTTGTGCGGTTTTTGATCTTGCTTTAGTTGATTGTGCTTCCTTTGTCAATTCGTGACAAAAAGGGGGAGTAATGTTGTCGGGTGCATGTGTCTTAGTTTTCAGGTTTTCATGCTACATGTTCTTAAAATCTCTAAGTCGTATCTATTCATGTTTTCCATCTCATGCTTCAAATGCTTCAAGATAATCTAGCCATATGTTTATTGTTTTTTCATATACTCTTGTGGCACTAATAGTTGTTTTGCAGATCTTAACCTTGAGAAAGAAGTTTGTGTTTGTTGGCTGTAATGGGTTGGGGTACTTAGGATTTTATTTGTTAGGTGTGTTTTGTCACGGCATTACCAAAGGGGGAAATTATTAGGTGTGTTTTGTCACGGCATTGCCAAAGGGGGAGATTGTTAGGTTTTTATTCTTGGCAATCCCGTTTGACAAAACTCCTTTCAGTTGTACTTATTTTCGCACTTTTTATTTCAGTGAGGCTATGAGTTTTTAGTTGCGAATCTAACCCGAATTGTGTCTTGCAGAGAAGTTTGTGATGTTAATACTTTTAAGATTGCCACTCCGCTGATTATGACGGGGATCGAGCTGCCCGGTCAGCTCGCGGGGGTCGAGGGGGCAGCGCCCCTTGGCGAGTCCGGGGCAGCGCCCAGGCGGGGTCGAGAGGCAGCGCCCCCGAAGCAAAATGAAAAATTGCATTCGAAGTTGCATGTCCGCCCTTGCTCGCTTGAGCGAAGGAGTTCTCGCTCGAGCGAAGGCTGCGTCTGCATAAAAACCTGAAAGAGAAGATTTTACGCTCGAGCGCAGGTTGTTTGGCTCGAGCAAAGCCACTTATGGAAAACATGCGTTTTTGGTTCCTCGCTCGAGCGAGAGAGTCTTCGCTCGAGCGAGCATCGCGATTCAGATTTCTATAAGTACGTGTTTCTGTCAAATTTTAGGATTACTGCTTCAGATCTTCTTTTTGGATATTAAGGTTTATATCTGGGGATATTTTGTTAGTTTTCTTTGATGTTTAATTGAGTATTCAACTCATGGGTTAAGAAGAATACATCAAAGGTTTGTTTGTTCATTCTATACAAAAGAGAGAGTTGTTCTTCGGTGGATTCTGAAGAATTTGAGCCTGAAGCTTTGGTGGATTCTAGAGTGGCTCATTGTCAAGACAATTCCAAGGTGAAGACGGGGTTGGAAGAGGCGCATAGGGGTTGGTTCAATTCGGGCGTGGATTCGCTAGGTAATTGAGAGTATACCTGTGTAATTCCTTTGTGTCTTTTTAGTGGATTGTTTTGTGGCTTTTGCCTGTGATTTTTTTATCACAATTGGAGGTGTCCAATTGTGGTTTTTCCACGTAAAATTGTTGTGTCGATTTGTCTTGATTGTTTGATTGGGATTGTTATATACTGCTTAAAATTGATACGTAATCACAAATCAACATCTAGGGGATTGTAATTCTTCACTTGAACTTGGGTTTGGAAACCTTGGTATATATGAGATGTAAATTTACATGCACAATAAAGTTTTTCAGAATTGAGCCGTGCAAGTTTATTATGCATTTGATTTTGAAGAAAAAGTTTTGAAAACATTGAGTTCATGAAAAGGGTTTAATCATGGGGTCAAATGAGGTTTTGATTCTGTTTTGAAACCTAAAAATTGGTTTGATTTTAATCTAATCCATGCATGTAATGTAATTTAAGAGTTTTACTTAATTTAAACATGTTTTGGTATATATTACATTAGTTAGTTTTATTTGAATTACATATATGCAATGTTTGCTAGGAAAATTGACAAGAAAATGAAGAATTGGAGCTAAGATCAAGTTTATGAAGTTTAGTTTGAAATTAATTATTTTGGATTTGATTTTGGAAGTTTTAATTAAATTAAGCTCCATAAATTATATGCAATTTTATTGTGCATTTGATTTTGAAAAGGAATTTTAGAATCATGAGTTCATGGGTTTCAATTTAAATATTGTGTTTTAAGATTTTGAGCAAAGAATTTATAAATAAATAAGTGTTTACGTTTTCTAAAGTATTTTCAAAGTTTTGATCAACATTAGTATGGGTTTAAAGATTGAAAATGCATTGGGAAGCTATTTTTGAGAAATTTAGAATTGTAGAATTTTACAGGCTGCACGTGCGGGCTAACTATCGCTCGAGCGCACATTGAAGGCTTCTAGTACTTTTGCAGTCTTTACAGACCGCTCAAGCGACTAAAGGTTCGCTTGAGCGAACAGCTGTTTTCAGCACATTTTGAAAAATTGCATTTAGTTCATATTTTTATTCTTATCTCTTTCCAAAGCATTCTACACATGATTTATGGCTCAATAAAGATTAATAAGCTAACAATCAATATTAACTAGTTGATTAAAGAATAAATCATTAACTTAGTAGTAATTGATTAAGAAGCCAAGTAAGAAATTGGTTTATTTAGAAAAGAATGATTTAGTAATGAAAGAATATGTGAAATGAGAACCCTATTCATTTGAATAAGAAAGAATAAGCATAGTAGAACTTCGGACTACTTAGACAGAAAAAGACAAGAAAAGTCAAGTTTGATCAAGATATTGATATTGTGTTTCAATGTGTATGTGTTATGTGTTTGTGTAGGTCATGCGCTATTGTCTGCCTGACCTGCTTCTGCAGCTATTTGTGAGTAATAACTTAGTAAAGCTATGTTCGATATGAAATACTTTCTGAACATTATGATATGAATGATACAAAGGTTATTTTGTGATTACATGAATGATGATCCAATTATTTGAAATGTCTTTGTGGTATCTTTAGCGGAGGTTCTCGCCCAGGGGAATAATATTGTGGCTTATGGTCATTAGGCCCTCACCCGGGGGAGACAATATCATGGCCTAGGCCCTTGTCCAGGGGAAACAATACCGTGGCACAGTTCCTCACCCGGGAGAAACAATGCCGTGGCTCACGTATGAGATATGTTACCCAGTACCAGAGGTTCCATTATAGAACTTGATATGCTTGACCAACATGATATGTTATGCTAAAGGAAGAACCACACATGATTTGAATATGAATATGAATATGACTATGTTTATGATACGAATATGAACATGACTATGTTTCTGATTTGATAAGAGATTTGAAATCTGATTTCTGAACTTGTTATGGATAATCATTTATTAAAATCTTTACTCCGTTATCATTCACTGAGCTCCAGCTCACTGTTTATATTTATGTATGTAGGTGATCAGGTGCGTGACCAGGCCTAGAGCTTTTACCTGGATTCTGTTTTGTCAGCCAACCTATGTGCCTCCCGTGGAGGTTCCGGATATGTCAAGTGGTTATGGCTATGTGCATAAAGTTCAAGTTTGTTGTCTTGTTTTGGTATAATAAGTGTTTCTGTTTATTCTGTATTTAGGGCTAAGTCCCTTTTTGTCTAGCCTATATATATGATGATGTGTAAATGTATGTAGATAAAGTTTAAAATTTTTCTGTCTCATATAAGTCTGCACAGCTCAAAGGACGTTGTTAGTTGTTATTTGTTATTTGCTTCTGCTAGCTCTTAATATTATGTTAATCTGTCTCAGAGGCCTTTGGTAATCTTAGGATTACTGGCCGGTTATGATGCTAAACCTATAGGGACGGGTTTGAGTCGTGATAATTAATAACATAAAAAGTACAATTATGACAATTTATATTTTCAAAAAAATGTACTATCAAAGGGTAATTTTGGGAAATCAAATTTTTAAAAGTGCAATAGTTGTACTACCAAAAAAAGTTGAATTCTTCAAAAGGGACTATTATTTTGGGACGGAGGGAGTATTATTATTATTATAAATGAAATGACCCAGTAACTAAATCAGAGTCCACAACCGTATACTAATTTTCCCATTATGACTGCTGTACAGTAAAAGAAACCTAGAAACCAGGAAATGAAACGAATCGAACCCATCTCACAAATCTAGCATTTCAATCGAAAGAAATTCAGGAATACACAAAAGAATAACCAACAAAGGAATCAGCATTTTAGGAACTAAACCCCATCAACACAAATCACAACTAACGCATTCGCATTCGCAGCTTGTAAATCACATTACAGTAAAAAAATAAAAATAAAAATAAAAATAAAGAGTGAAAGAGCTCGAAACATACCTGTCATTGTTGTAATTCATTTGGGTATTATCAATCTACAAACTGAATTTTCCCCTAACCTAATTTTCAGCCCCTGTTGTTCTTTAAGCCCTTGTTCTAATTTTTCCATTTATTTTTAGCTTTAAGCCCACTAAATTCAGCCTTAAATACCTTAATTTCAAATTCATAACAATCCAAATGGAGCTTAATTTTGTGTTTGGATCATGGATTTGGGTATTGAATCCCTTCCCCCCCTCCAAAAAAAAAAAAAAAAAAAATTCTATCCAAATTAGTGATCCAAACACATCATAAATGGTAAAATTAAAAAGAAAAGTTACAAAAATAAAAGATACCCAATTGTAGTATAGTTATATACAGAGAAAAACAAACAAACAAACATTAGCTTTGTGATTATGATCTTTGCACTTCAGGGTTGATTTGGTTTTTGAAGAAACAAAAACACAAATGCAATTAAACTAAATTCAGAATCAACACTTTCTGGGTTTGGGATAGTAGTGAACGATTAAACTCTTTGTATATATATATATATATATATATATATATTTATACATGAAAACCAACAATCGTTGCACAGATCTAGTATAATAATATATCAAAACCATAAAAACATTGTTACAAATACATAAATCTATGTATATATATACAAATACATCTCATAAATTCTGACAATGATGATTTATCATAAATTTTGAACCAAACATGTAAAATTAATTGTTGAAATAGATAAAAATCTGCAAAAAATAAATGACGAAGATGATAATCTCACTGGTAACGAGAGTTTTTCAATGCCGATGGTGAATTTTCCGGCGAACGAAGGCTGAAATTGGCACACTGAGATGGAGATATTCACCAAGGTGGAGATCTTCTCTCAACAAAGCTGCTGTGTATTTGCTGTGTAGAGATGATTTGATTTGGCTTACATTTTTGCTTATATAGTTAGAGGTAAAATAGTCTTTTTATTTTATTTCCCAACTTAGGATATATAATCCCACCCTACCCCATTACTAATAATCCTACAAATTTGTTAGATTAATTATCCATTGGATTAATAATTCTAAAACAAATGTCAAAACAAACATAGGATTATTGGGCTCATGAATTAATAATCTCAATCCCATACTCTAATCCTGTCAATCAAACATGCCCATAAGGTATTGTACAGATTTAATTGTGTACTACAAATTCTACACTTGAAATGAATTTGAACTACATATTTTTTTTCATCTTTTTTTTCTCTAGCTGGTTTTTGCGTCTCTATCAATTTTGAAAATTATTGGGTCTTTCTTAAAAAAGTAGTGTTGCCCATCAACAGTGTCCAATTTTGTTTTCACACTATAAAATGTGTGAACAAAACATATTTTTTTTGCTACGTCTTGTTAAGGTTTGGTTTTAAGCACATGTTTACAAAATTTAAAATGATTGTACATTGTACTAAAAAAAAAAAAAATTATTGTTATACATATTTTTATGTGAAATGTATAATTTTTTAAAATTTCTCAACATGTGTCTTAAAAGAGTAAACATGTTAAGAAATTCTTTTTTAGATTAGTCTAAAATAGTAGAGTCCAGCACTTTTGGTGTAAACAATATATTTTTTAAATAGAGAGTCCATTGTTTTGAACTAATTAAACGTTATGTTTTGTTTACACATTTTTATAAAAGTGTGAACAATTTCATTTTTGACCACTATTCGTTGTATTAACCCACAAGCTTATGTGATTATGATACTTTCTAAAAGGAAAATATAAAAATTACCCAAGACAAAGGAGGAAAATAGAAAATAAAAATTTCTATCTTATTCGGGATGGAAGAAGGGAGCCTATATGTGAGGTGCACAACAATCAATGTTGTGCAGTTATTTGGGCCTATTTCGAGACCCATGTTGATTATCCAAACCGTTCACTTTTTAATTACATCGAGTAGAACATATTTGTAAAAAATTAAGTTGATCGGATATAGATAGCCCTTTCATCAAATCATATTTATCTTCAATTTTACACTTTAAATCACATTTAATATTTATTTTTGAGATACAGATGTGATTTGATGAAATGGCTGCCAATATCCAATCAATTTAATTTTTACAGGCATGTTCGATTTGATGTAATCTAAAAAGTGAATTGTTCGAATCATCCAAATGGGCTCCAAAATGAGCTCAAACAGCTGCACAACAATACTTGTTGTGCACCTCGCATAACAGTTATCCCTAGCTCTTCTAGGAAGATTGTACAATGTTTCCCTCCTGCTATGTTGTTTCACCTCTCTTTATTATCAATCCACCCTTTCCCTTCGTGTGAAATGTTGAGACAAACTCATAGTCAAATCGAAACTCTACAATGGAACCAAGAAGAATCATGGAATAAACATATATACAATACGTATATATATAAAGATATATACACATTCAAAGAGGCTAATGAAGATAAGAGGAACAATGGTCATAATGGTTATTGAATCTCAACTTGAATAAGATGTTAAATTACACCTATTTGATACCTCTTGTTAGAGTGATAGAGAGATAGGAGAATAATATATATTGTATTGAATGAATTAATCCTATACAATAGAAGGCCTGTATATATAGGTTGAGAAAGAGTATCCTACTAGAAACCTAATTATGACTATTTCCAATCACATCTAGGAAATCCATACCTAATATATCTAGGAATATATACCATATATACATTAACATCCCTTCTCAAATTCAAGAAGGATAAACATTTTGAGTTTGGAGAGAGAAACTAAAACATGAAATAAAACTAAAAAATAAAATAAGAGGCAAATAGATTGCAAAGTCTGAACGGGAGTGCAAGGGTGCTTGAGATATATCAGAGGCCGGAGCTAATGTCGGGAGACAGTTTATGATCGTGTCGGACCATTGTAGGAACTAATTAGAGTTAATGTCGGGAAACAGTTTATGGTTGTGTCGGACAGTTGTAGGAACTGGCCGAAATTAATGCTGAGATAGTCTAAGGGGTCATGTCGGAGTCATGTCGGACCGTTGTAGAGGCTAACCGAAATCAATGTTGGGATGGTTTAAAGGGGTCATATCGGACCAACGTACAGAACTGGATGTTGAACTAGCAAGCATGGTATACACATAACTTATGACGTGGTGCTAAATGATGATGACAACAGATGACTGAGTGCGCCAGGAGGCGACTTATTAGAAAGTGCACCATGAGGCGGCTTAGAGAGTGCGCCATAAGGGGTGGCTTAGATAATACGCCAATGGGGCGACTTAGAGAGTGTGCCATGGGGTGCTATAGGGGTCGGTTTAGGTAATGCGCCAATGGGGCGGCTTAAAGAGTGCGCCAAAGGAGAAAGGAAGCGGCTTAAGGAGTGCGCCAAAGGAGGCGGCTTAGGTAGTGGCCAATGGGGCGGCTTAGAGAGTGCGCCAATGGGGCGGCTTAGGTAATGCGCCAAAGAGGGTGGCTTAGGTGGTTCACATGGTATATTGCCATGCTCACTATGCTATAGGTATAATACCCTCCTCAAACTCAAATAGGTTTGAAGATAAAAACTTATTTGAGGTTGAAACTGAGAGAAAGACAAAGTGGAGCAGGAAAAAAAAAATTATGATAGAGATATTTGAGGTAGGAATAAATTAGCGGCTAGCGAAAGAGATCACCATGAAGTAATACTAAAAGGAAAATATAGCAGCAAAAGGGTTTGAGGTTCGGCGGGCGGCCAAGGTAAGGTTGTCGCCCGTTAGAAGGCGAAGAACACCAAGAGCTTAACCTATAGCTTTGATACCATGTTAGAATAGTAGAGAGAGAGGAAATAATATGTATTATAGTGAATGAATTAATCCTATACAATAGAAAGCCTGTATATATAGGTTGAGAAAGAGTATCCTACTAGAAACATAACTATAAGAAACAGTATCCTACTAAAAACCTAACTATGGCTATTTCCAAACATATCTAAAAAAGCAATACCTAATATATGTAGGAATATATACCATATATACATTAACACCTCTCTTGGCTGTATTAATTGATTATCGAATAATTATAAGAGAAATATGAATATTTCTTACATATATATACATATAAAACAGCTTTTAAATGAGCATATTTTGATCATAAAAACTGGTATAATCATTCCAAATGTCATTTTTTATATATTTTTTGGACAAATTACATCGATAATCTTGTACTTTGACTTTTATGTTATTTTAGTCCTTGTAATTTCAATTGGCTTGATTTTAACATTGAATTTATTATTTTGTTTCATTTTGGTTCAATTGATTATTGTTGCTAACGTTTTTTGATGCAAAATGCACACATAACACATTATAGGAAATCGCACTTTTGCCGACTAAAAATTTGGTCGGCAAAAGTCTATTTTTAGTTGGCAAAAGTTATCTACAACCAATTTTTTTTGGTCGCCACTTTGGTCGCCAATTGAGGGTCGGCAAAAGTAATTAGCGACCCAGTTGGATTTGTCGACTAAATTTTTGGTCGCTAAATATATCATTACTGCGACTAATCCATGTAGTCGCTAAAACACTTTAGTCGCGAAAAGTGACATATTCTCGACCAAACATGTTAGTCGCCAATTGTCACATTCCATGGCCAAACATGTTAGTCGCCAAAAGTTACAATCCACGACCAATAGATTAGTCGCCAAAAGTCACATTCCATGACCACACATGTTAGTTGCCAAAAACAATGTTTGCGCGACTAAAAATTTAGTCGGCAATAGACTTATTCACGACCAAACTCTTTGGTCGCCAAAATTAACAATTTTATTGACTAATTATTTAGTCGCCAAATGTACCGTTTTGCCTACCAACATTTTGGTTAGTAAAATCACAATTTGGTCAACATCTAACAAAATAAACCTATAATTGAAGACAAATATTCCATCTAATCCATTCAATATAATCTGTAATTAAAAAGAATTATTCATACCAACAAAGTATTTAAATCATGAACATTCAACGAAATACATAAATCATCCAATCCTGAACCTGTTTAATAAAAGTCAACAACTATTATAAAGTTTCCAACCACAAGTAATTCCAAAGTACATATTCCTCCAATTTAAATTTTTATCCATGCGTATCTATCAAAAAATTTAACTAGTATTCTACCTAAATATTTTCTATATACACCCATCCAAAAATATAACCACTAGTCTATCGAAATATTTTCCATACATATCTATCAAAATATATATAATACTTCCAAAAAAGCTTATAGTGCCAGTTAGTCCCGTACAATTTAGCTTTGTGCACGAGTTCATCCATCTGTACCAAAGAAAAAGAAAAAGAATGTTAAGAATTGAGCAATCATTAAACCCTGTTTGTCTAAAATGTGGTAAAACACTTAAAATTTTACTTTCAAACTGGAGGGATGCAGCTCCTCCCCAAAAGAACACATAGATGGGATTTGAGAATTAGTCACTACAAAACTAAATCTTTGTTTGGATGCTTTTAATAGATTGTCCAATAATGTATATGATTATTTAGAACATGCAAACATGTTCCCTGCCATGCCACACTATTACTTGACATCAAACCAACCATCATGTTTACATTGTGTAAGAATCTCAAAAACATCAGATGCAATTATTTTTGCAAGAAGAAAATTCTATCGTTATTGAATACAAAAAAGGCATTCCCCTGCCATTTCATGCAAGTTAATTTTGTGATAAAGAAAACAAACATCTTAGAATGAGACCTCTAACTTCTCGAGAAGTCTACCCACCACTACTAAGGCAATAAATCTTTCTGTTACACCATTCACATCACATTAACTAGACATATGATAGTTTGACCCACCATTTAAATAAGCTTAGACTTCCTTTATTTCTGACAAAAGCATGGATATTGGCATTAACTAGCCAGCAACACTTATAAGGAAAGAGCCACTAATTTTCTCACTCAAGTGCCCCCAGAGTCAATTAATTAGCACAAGAGCCCATGCTTACCTACAATTTTTCAGAGTTTGCACGGACAGTATGAATTTAAACACCCCATGAACCTCCAACATCTGTAAAAACCAATTCAGTCAATTACAATTTATATGATACACAATATTTAAATTTTCTTTAAAATTTTCCAAACAAAAAGTAATTGAACTTATTTTATAAAAATTAATATTACTAGAAAGGTTTATTAACTTATTATAAAAATAAGAAAAGTGATAATGTTACTTTTTCCTTTAGTTTGTCTAACCTTTTTTACAAATATCTACTCATCACAAGATTTGGTTCTCTTAGGCTACTTTGACTCTAGCAGATTGGACGAAACACCTAAAGTTCTCGCAAAAAGATTTAGTTCTTGTAATCCAATGTTACATGCACAATATTAAGTCACTTCTTCATCCATTTATTTTTTCCTTTTTTATCACATTTTTTTGTCTAAATATCTAACCGTGCGTCCTACCGACGCGCCGGTTGTTCTCACAAGTTTGTTTAATTTAAGCCGAGGTGACCATTATGATCTCGGGAGTGTTTCGAGGCTGTTTCCAATTTCTGGCCCCAAACGGCCCGTTTTTGCCTTTTTTATCACATTTTTTGGTCTAAATATCTAACCGTGCGTCCTATCAACGAGCCACTTGCTCTAACAAGTTTGTTTAATCTAAGCCGAGGTGACCGTGATGATCTTGGGGCTATTTGGGGGCTGTTTCCAATTTTTGCCCCCAAACGGCCCGTTTTTACCTTTTTTTCTCACATTTTTTGTCCAAATTTGTAAACATTTTACACACAAGGCACACTTAGCTGAAATAGGATAATTTGAACATAAATGGCAAGGTGCTAATGGATTACCTCTTCCAGGGTTCCATTGGTGTTGACACTTCGTATTTAAGATAGGCCAGTATTAGTGGCAAATGGTATAGAATTATACATCATATACTAAATTTCTGTAATCTTTCAAAGAAATCATTGGTCTTTTCATCTATATCAGAACCAGAACCAACAATTTTGATATCAGAGTTAAATCTCCTTTCGCCTTTAGACTAGTCTTTTGATATAATAATGGTCCAGCAATTTTTGCTAAATCTTTGATAAGAGGCCTAGCATAATTGACTAATCCTAAAAATTGCTGTAGTTTCTTTAACTCTGGGAAACTATCAGGCATTTCTAGAATAGTCTTGGTGATATGGGGTTGAAGTTTTATTTGTCCATCACTAATTTCTACTCCTAGAAACTTGATATATTTTTTACCAATTTCTATTTTAGACTTACTTATAATAATACCATGTTCAACAAAGAGTTTAAATACTTTTTTTTTTTGATTAGAAAAAGAAAAATTTATTGATGAACCAAAGAGAATTACATCAATAAAGCAAAACGATGAGTGCAAAGACCATCAAAGCGAAAACAAACCAATCCCAACTAGGTTGGCACCGATAAGTCTACCCTATCATTTGTTGAAGATGATGGTAATGTTCTTTTTCATTTTTACTGAATACAAGAATATCATCTATATAAACTAAGACAAACTTCCTGTATTTACCAAAAATATTATCCATTTTCCTTTGGAAAACAGATAGTGCATTTTTCAATCCAAATGACATGACTAACCATTCGAAATGTCCAAGTAGACAAGAGAAAGTAGTCCACTTAATGGAATCTGGATGCATTTTCACTTGCCAGAAACCAGATTTACAATCAAATTTACTAAAGATGGTACATCCTTGGATGGAATTCAAAAGTTGGTCTTTTCCAGGAATATCATAGCCATCTTTCTCTGTGTTATCATTGAGTAGATACTCAGATTGACCTCTATAATGATATCAAGATAGAAGTCAATAAGATTAGTATGTTTGATACCTTACCAAGTAAAATAGACATTAGAGATCTTATAACAATGATTAATGATAAACCTAAACAAATTGAAATTGAGAACAAAAATTTGTTAGGAGATATTAGCAGGCAGTCTAACTATCTTGAAGATAAGTGTAATTTCTTACAAAGACAAATGGATATATTAGCATCCCAAAATACTGAAACAAAAATGTTAGTCAAAACATTAGAAGAATTGGTAACTAGAGAAACCACGAGAATAGAAGATTTAGTTACTGAGTTATTAGCAGTAGCTAAAGGATGAGTGAATTTGGAACTTTTTATGATGAAAGTTTAAGAGAAGCTTCTGGTTATAGAATAGACAATTATGGACTAGAAGGCATAACAACATATCCAGCAAAGAATGAAGCTGATAAAAGGATATTATTACAAAATATTTTGTTAATTTTAATGATGATTAGGATGAACAAAGATTATACCAAAAACATGAGTTTAATTAAGAATAACATGGAAACTTTAGCTAACATAAGTAATTTTAATAAAGACACTCTTAAGAGTAGAATAGACCAAGTTGAAGTTCAATTAGGGAAAATAGTAGGGTAATATCTCTAGCATTGATACTGAAGTTCTTGCTGTTAGTTATGCTTTACAAAAATTTGAACTCTTTATTTTATCAAGGAAAGAGATTACGGTGAGAACAGATTGTGAAGCTATTGTAAAATTCTTTCATGTTGTGTTTGGTTGGGGTTTTTGGGGTGGGATTTGGAAAAGGAATGAGAAATGTAATCCTATTTATGTTTGGTTATAATAAAAAAAATATGGGAAAAGAAAGGGGGTGAGAAATAAATAAAGAAATAGGAGACCTTTTAGGACATCAATTCTATTTTATATCTGTGAGAAAAGACCTGGAAAACTGAGGGGAAAAATTTATCGGGGAGAGAAGAGTTTCATTGTTCATGGCTTCTCGCAGGAAACCATTCATGAGTAGCTTCAAAAAACCACCATCGACGAGTTTTGAAGATCTAACTCCGGTAGCAAACTCTGATTCGCAGAATCATTCAGCAAACCCTTCCAATCAGGGATCAACATTTGCTTCAATTGGTAATCTTCAATCAATGAACTCGATTGAAGATTCATTGCCTGGATTTTTCGATCAGGTATTTGTGCTCCTCTTTCATTTTCTCTTACCTTCTCATCAAACTCAGATCTCTATTGATTTCCACCAATTTGTTTATTTATGTTCAAGTTGCTTTACAATTTTGCTTCGAAGTGAAATTGCAGATCTAACTCTGGTAGGAATTTCTGATTCGCAGCATCATTCAGAAAATCGCTCCAATCAGGGATCATCATCTGCTTCAATTGGTGATCTTCAATCACTGAACTCGATTGATAATTCATTGCCCGAAAGTTTCAATCAGGTATTGGTGCCCCTCTTTCGTTTTCTCTTCTCCTCTTATCAAACTCAGATCTGTATTGAATATTCCATACATACACACACCTATATATATATATATATATATATATTTTATTACGAATTAGAGATTATAGATACATGGATTTGTTCAAAGTAATAGAATTACCCATAGATTATATGCACAGTTTAGTAATATACATACACAGTTTCGTTTTCGATCAGGAATTAATGCATTTTTGTTATTGATAATTATCATTGCATGATGTACATTTCACAATGACTATTGATATCAAAATGCAACCCAAAATACCCTTTAATATTCAATCGAGCAGTACTTGTAATTTGTGTCAAAAAATTTAGCTTCAATTTCTGAACAACCACAATCTCACTTTGAGGCATATAGGTATCACAATCATTACATTCAATAAAGCAATCTGTTACATACAAGTGCTTCTTAATGCCAAAGATACTTACAAATGGTCTCATAATTTATAGGGAAAAATGATGCACATCAAAACAAAAATATTTTATTTCATGAATTACTTTTTACTTATTTTTATTTACTCGTGTGGATGTTTCACCCAGAATATTACAAAAAACCATAACTTAGAAAGAACACATTTAATTTTCAATTTAGAAAAGAGTTGTGTTTTTCATGTCAACCAATTAAGTTTTGTTGTGCCATTTGGTTTCAAACTAACTTTCAGCCTAAAATAGAACAACTCTTTTTGTTAGAAATCTCACTCTAGCACTGTTATTAAAATGCGTTTAACACATCAATCATTTTTAAATTGACTTTCAAACCGAAAAGCACAAAAGACTTGTTCATGGATCATTTCACGTATTATAGAGAATTTCAAGTTGTGTACAATGTAAGCCATACAATATAATATTGGGATTTTTTTTTTATTGTTCAATATTACGAGAATGCATGATAAGGTATTATTCATTTACATTATTTATTTAATGATAATTTCTAAACAAAGAACTAATGCATAAATATTCACATAAGCGATAAAAAAATATAAAAAATTAATAACATATAATATTTCTCTTAAATTTAAATGTTTTAGGAATTAGGATTGCTTCTCAATCTAGGAAGTTCAGATATATATAATGCTTTGGAGGCCCCTGTTCATGTCATCATTAAGTAACAACTCCCTAATCTATTATGAACATAATAATAAACAAATGAAAAAATAAATTTAAAAAATATTGGTATAGTATCTCATTAGGAGGTTACAGATTTGACTTCCTCTTTCCTCCAATAACCAAAAAAAGTTTATAATTAACCAACATGAATTCTTGGAGTTGATATCATTGTCATTGAAGAAAGCATTCATTTAGGTAAGAAAACTTCTCATTATTTCAACCACCACAGGCAAATTAAACATATTTCATTACTAGAATAGTGCATACAATGGTGAAGTCAGAATTTTAAACGTGCTTAGGGTTCCTCAAGGCTTAGAAGTTGTATTCTTTTTAGTTTTTTTTTTTCCCTTGATGAGTTTCAGGTTATTTTGTGTTCTCCCCACACACGTTCCTTTAACAGTCTAACTGGACCTTTTTCATTGATTGCAAGCATTTGAATGCCTTATTTTTGATAAATGACTATTGTCATATTGGAGAATTTGCTAATGTCATTACTATTAGATGGTTCTGTTTTCATTTTATAACAAATTCACTGTTTTAATTTTGAGTTAACATGGCACCTCTACTCATGATTTCTGGGTCCACCACTGGTTGTAGCACTCTGTGCAGTTTTCATCTTCACAAGTGATCCTGAATTAAGCATTTATGAAGCCTTTATTAGGATTAAATCCATTAGCTTCCTTTCCTGCTTAGAATGCTTGAGAAGACTACCAAGATAGAGATGGCAGTGATTCTATGACAATAAGTGGGGTTCATTTTGTGCTGCCTTTGTATGACATTTGTATCCTTTATTTTACTCTTCTTTATAAGATGGAAATTTCAATGTTTAGCTCATGTATTTCACTGCCAATGCCATTTTCTGTTTGGATCCATATGTTTGTTGTTTCTCCTTTGCTGTTGGGAGGAGGGATACTATAGCGATCCCGGGTTTACCATTGTTGTACAGTGATCCGGACATGTGTCCGTGGATGTTGGTAGTTGTTTATGATCTTGTTTACATCCTCTTTACTTTGTATTTTGAGTTATAGGATGTGTTGGGCAGATTTGTTACAGGTTGGTTGAGTTTAGAAACCAAAACTAGTTGCCCAGATTTTGGCTTGTACGCTCGAGCGGGGGTTTGGGCGCTCGAGCGGGGAATACACCCATCCAGTTTTTCCTGTGCAGTGTTGGACGCTCGAGCGTGGGATTAGCCGCTCGAGCGGGGTTGTGTGAGTTCCACTCGAGCGGGAAGTTGTAAGCTCGAGCGGAGACCTGGCTCTGTCAAAGTGCTGGGAGAGTGCATCCGGCGCTCGAGCGGGAATTTGGTCGCTCGAGCGGGGGTCTGTGAGTGACGCTCGAGCGGAGTGTTTTACGCTCGAGCGGGGCGCTGGTTTTAAGTCCCGAATTGTGACTTTTCAAATCACTTTTTCACTTTCTCTTCTCTCTCATACTTTTCCAAAAACACCATTATTGAGCCTCTCACTCTAGAACTCTACCTTCTCTCTAGGTTTTGATCTAGTAGGAGTGATTTGCTCATCTTTGGCCTTTACAAAAAAGCTGTTGATCATCGAGGGCTACTTTTTAATCTGAAAATTTCAGGTTTTGGAGCACGTTGGGTTTTGTCATCTTCTTCTTTGAGGCTCCGAATTTGAGGTAGGGATATCCTACTCCTCTCTATGGATTTTGTCTTTAAATTTTAGTATTTTGAGATGTTGGGGTTGGTTTGGTAATTTTGTGAAAGTTTGGGACTTTTGTGTAATTTTACAAAAGTTGGGGTTTTGTTTGTAATAAACCTAATTGCATGTTTGGCATAGAGTAATGGAATAAATGTTGAATCATTGATGAAAATGGGACCTAAGGGTTGAAATGTTAATTATGGATAATGACCTAATTACATTGTTTGATTAATTGGGATAATTAATGGTGAGAAATGAGGAAATGAAATGGAACTGTCGAGATTGGGAATGTATGGGGTTAAAAGGTGTAGTTGAATTGTTTATCACACACCGAAATGAAATGTTGATTGAATATCCATTGTGCATTTATTTTCTGTTTAGAAATAATTGCTTTGGGCTATCGGTGGAGGATAGTCGTGATTGTTGTAGACAATGCATGATGATTAGGCAAACGGAAACTAATCAATGGAATGTGTCATGGAATTTGACGGTTGATAGAATACATTAATTATATGTATTGAGTGATTGTATATAGAACCAATGTGTTTGTATACGTTATGTGTAGAGGAGGAGATGGGGGATGTACTCCGCGGTTTAGGGGAAGATAGGGGATGTACCTCTAAACCGGATAGTGTTGGGAGAAGATAGGGGATGAACTCCGTAGATACAGCTCATATGCTTGTCTAAAGAAGTGAAGATAGAGCTTATATGCTTATCTTTGTGAAGTGTGGATATAGCTTATATGCTTATCTGTGGATATTGTTGTTATACATATCTGTTGTAGAATGTGGATATAGCTTATATGCTTATCTGAGAATGTGGATATTGTTGTTATACATATCTGTTGAGAATGTGGGTAGTGCTTATATGCCTATCCGTTGAAAAAGGGAAAATGAAAGGTAACTTGGACTCATAAGTCGTATGACATAAATATGTGATTTATGTGAATGTATCAGTGTTGGCCATCTATCAATTGCTAATATTTTAGTCATTGTTCATGGTTGGTTTAGTGTATTTCTACTGGGCTGTGGCTCACCCTATATGGGAATATCATTTTCAGGTACAGGTAGCATGCCACCTCCAAGGACATAGCTTGGGAGGCTAGAGGCGGACACACTTTTGTTGTTTTACTTTTTGATGTATTACATGTAAATTCAAGCCAAGGGCTTAATGTGTTTGAGTTAGTACTCTTTTGATGTAACCAAGTGTTAACTTGGAAAGCTGTAAGCCCGTAGGGCATTTTGCTTTTGTTGTTAACATGTAATACTTATGTATTGGAACTCTGATGAATGGAAGAATGTAGTAATTTCATATGTTAATGAATCTCTTAATTGATGGGTTTAATGTATTATTTTGAGGGCGTTACAGATACACACATCTTGTTTAATTCATTATAAGTCTAATCATAGCTTAAGCAATAGATGGATGACAACTAATGAAAATTACACTTCTACATTAATTCAGTTTTACAAGAGTGACAGATGTGCCCACTAAGACAGCTCAATACCTGTACACAATTTAGCTTTTTACTATTCCAATCTTTTTGAGTTTTTTCCAGCATTAAAGTAGAAACAATACAATATCAATACATAAACTGGAACTATAAAACTCTGATTTGAATAGGACAAGCTTCTTATTTATTTCTGAGTTTGTGTTTCAATTTGTCTTTGATTCTGCTGCTACTGATTCAATCACGATTTCCTGCACAAACAAATTAATAGTTCTATGAGTTCATGATAGATTTTTTTAAACTTAATGCTACGGTTGATTCTTGGATTTATTTTGGAATAATATAGTTTAGCAACTTAATACATAAGACCTGGTACCTGATTAGCACTTGGAGTTTTTTCCTGATTAACATCCAAATAGTTTACCATTTGACCAAGGAAGAATTCAAATGTAACACCATATAAAAAAGATAAAGTAGGCCTATTAATTCATATTTCTGCATCAACTTGTTGTCTCCTATTCATTTTTACATGCTTCAAGTTAACCAATCAAATGGGTTGTCATTTTGAGTGTTGCCTAGTCTATGAACTTTTTGAAGTATCATTTCAATTCTGGAACATTATTAACAAGTGGATGTGATTTTTTATATTAAAAAATTGTAGATAAATGATCAAGAGGAGTGGGAAAAGTATAGAAAGTGGGCAGCCACTTGTGTAGCTATGTATGCTTCATATGCTGTCAGCCTTGTCTCAATTCTTCATTGTCGTGATCATATAAGGAAGTCAATTTCAGAACAAGGAGATTATGAAAGATATGCCCTAATTAAATGGCTAACGACTTTGGAAGATGCAGATTGTCGTAGCCAGTTACGCATGACCAAAGATGCGTTTGCCACACTAGTTAGCATGCTTAAAAGAACTCAGTTTCTTAGAGACAATCCTCAAAGTAAAGTAGAAGAACAAGTTGCAAAATTCCTTCATATAATTGGCCATAATTTGAGGAACCGTACGATCAAGTTCTTTTATAGACGATCAGGTGAGACTGTTAGTCAACATTTTCATCAAGTTCTTAAAGCCATTATATCATTGGAAGATATCTTTTTAAAGCAACCTAATGGATTCAACTGCCCTCCAGAGATTAGAAACAATCCCAAGTATTGGCCTTATTTTAAGGTAGTTACATGAATGCAATTAGGGTATATAATATTATATGTTTGGATACAAATAATGAATTTTTACAGGATTGTGTTGGTGCGATTGATGGTACACATTTTCGTGTAAGAGTGCCAAACAAGGATGCACAAAGATATCGAGGACGAAAATGCTATCCCACTCAAAATGCTTTGGCTGCATGTTCTTTTGATTTAAAGTTTACATATATCCTTCCGGGATGGAAAGGATCTGCTTCAGACTCAAGAATATTAGATAATGCATTAACAAGAGAAATGGATAAATTGATCGTTCCTCAAGGTGATCACTAAACGTGTATATATGCTGATGAATATAAATCAATTTTTGTTTTCTTTCAAACTAACATCATTTAGTTACTTGTTGGTCCTAGGGAAATATTACTTAGTATATGCAGGATTTAAACTAAAAACTGGGTTCCTTGCTCCATATAGAAGTACTCGTTACCATTTGAAGGAGTATAGTGTTCATCAACCAGAAAATTCTCGAGAGCTTTTCAACCTTCGTCATGCATCTTTGCGAAATGCAATTGAAAGAGCCTTTGGTGTCCTAAAGAAAAGGTTTCCAATTTTAGGAAGTGGGACAGAGCCATATTATGATGTTGACACTCAAGCAGATATTGTTTTGGCCTGTTGTATTTTGCACAACTACCTCATGGGTGTTGATCCCAATGAAAGTCTTATTGAGGAGGTTGATACAGAGCTTAGAAGAGCACAAGTGCAATCTAACGTGGCTAGATCAAGTTTAGCTGAAGAATGTAGGGAAGGAGAATTGTTAAGGGAGCGAATAGCTACTAACATGTGGAGAGATTATGATATAAATCTTCAATGACAATCAAATTATAATATGGATTTTGGAAAACAGAGAGGGGCTAGAAGGGTTATTTGATGTTCTTGTTCTTGTTCTTGTTCTTGTGATGTACCCATTATGTACTCATTTGCTTTACATCAATATAATATTTTTCTTTTATTGATAAAACAAAAAATTGACAAGTTAATTATTATTATTTGAATGTTATCTTGGAATGAATTATATTTTAATTTGTTATTGTATTATGTGAAACATTGCGTTTGTTTGGGTGATAATTTGCTACTAGCTATGCTCTTCTTCCGATATGTTTTATGGCATTTTTGAGTGTAGGTGGAAGGTGACCAAGAATGTTCAGTAGAAATTGACAAAAAACATTTGAAATGGAATAATCAAATGGATGTTGTTCTTATTGACTCACTCTTGGACCAAATGCTCAAAGGGCAAAAAATTGGTGGTAGTTTTACATCATCTGCTTATAGAGCTGCAAGCAATGCGGTGAGTACCAAGTTTAGTGTACATTGTGATTCCAGTCATGTAAGGAATCGGTTGAAGACTTTAAAAAGGAATCTTGCAATGGCTAAAGATATGTTAACAATTGATAGTGGATTTGGATATAATCATTCAACACAACTGATTGAAGCTACAGCAGGTGTATGGGCAGCTTACCTTAAGGTATATCTAATTGTCAGATTGATGTAGTTCTGTACTAGAAAATTACAATATTTGTTCATCATTATTTAATATAATATTATATATGCTATTCTCTATAGGCAAAGCCTAAAGCTTCTCAATTTCGACATGCTCCGATTCAAAACTTTCAAAAGTTATGTCAACTCTTTGAAAAGGATCGAGCAACTGGGAGTCTTGCTATAGGTCCAAAAGAAAAGCAACTTCGTTGGGCTGGGCAACAAATTCTTTTGGATGATGAAAATACTGATCATACTGAGTCACTCTCAGAGAATTTTGATGGGATTGGAACTCAAGATGACCAAACTGCTGAAGTATCTTGTTCCTCTAACTCAAAGAAGAGAAAGAATAAATTAGGTGACACTCTGAGTGAGTAAATAAGGTCAATTAAGGAAGGTCTAGATGCAGTTGCAGCAGCGCTTGATCGTGGTAACCTTCGGAACTACACAAATGGACAATTATTTGAGGAGATTGAGAAGGTTAGTGGCATGAGTGATGCTTCTCGAATGAAGGTGTATCAAGTTCTTGCTAAAGAAGTGAGTGATGCTCGAGCGTACCTAGAATGCCCTATTGAACGCCGAGGTCTTTGGTTGTCTGTTAAATTCGGATCTTCAATCTTTGATGCGTAGTACTATTTTTCTTTCGTTGGTACTTTTTTATTTGAATATTTCAAGGATGTGGTGAATCTATGAAAATATCATTAGGCTTGGATTTTTTGTATGTAGACTCTGTTAGTTGGTGGTGAGTCTATTTTGGTAGATGAATCTGTTATTCTGATTGTGATGCATTGCTGCACTATGAAACATTGATGTTATGTTTTCTATATTGGTGGATGAGTCTGGTGTCTTGGTTTTGATGTTCTGCTGCTGATGTTGTCTTATGCTTTGGTTTGGTGTTCTGCACTTATGCTGTTGCTGATGCTAGCTGTCTGTAGGTGGTTATGATGCATTGCTGCACTATGATACATTGATGTTATTTCTTTGTTTTTTTTTTTTTTTTGGTAATGCTTGTGAGATTATTCTGATCATCATAATAGAACTCTTGGAATCATCATTATGTTCAATTTAAATTGGTGTCTGTCTGTTGAATCTGCAATTCAAACTTTATCAAGTTTGGAGGGGAAGCTCTTCCACTAATATATAAATGCTTTTATATTATTGTCAATATATCAGTATACTATTGTAGTTTTACATGTGTTTGGGCTGGTTTGCTACTTACAATATGTCAAAAGTTGGTGTTTGTTGGTTCAGAATTCCACATCAATGCTGTTTTATTTACACACCAATGATGCTGGTTTGTGTCTGTCTGTAAGCAGCATAGCATTTTTTCATGGTTGCAACCAACAATATAATAATATCATATATAAATATATGTAAATCCCCTCTCTGTGGAATTATTCTTTGCATGAGCATAATTTTTCTCTCTATCGCATATGCTTTTGTTTGCTGGGAAATTCAATCGTATATGCATCTTCAGTGTTCTCAAAAACAGAAAAAGAAAAAAAAAAGATGAGCTATGTAATTTTAGTGTTTGACTATATGTTTTCACTTTTTCTGTGCTCTAGTGATTGATGTGGTTGTTATGTTCTCGTACATTTTTGGTTGGATTAGAAAATTAGAAGAAAATAACATATATATATATATATATATATATTTGTCGAGAAAATATAATAAAGTTTTGTTTAGTTATGATTTTTTATTTTTATCAAATTAATTTTTTAATTTTTATTTTGATTGATTTTTTATTTTGATTGATTAATTTTTTATCAAATTAATATATATATATATATATATTTATTTTTATCAAAATATAATAAATTAATTTTTTATTTTGATTGATTTTTTATTTTTTAAAAAAAAATTAATTAATTTTGTTTTTTTTTTTCTAAAAAACAAATAGCACTTTGATCATGTGCAACTTTATTTTTTGTTATTGCAATTCATGACTACAATTCTGTGTGTGAAGGATAATGAGAGAGTTCATGAGAAATGATTTCTTTTCCTCCTTGGATTCCCAACATAACCAAGCATAGTTGGGATTTGGAATTCTATTAATTCTTTCTCCTTTTCCTTTCATTTCCATTTCCCTTCCCAAATCCGCCAACCAAACACAGCGTCAGTCTACTAAGCTTAAGAAATTAAGTAGGCGTAGATAGTTAAATTTTGTAGACAAATTGTTAGTACATGGATTTGATGTTAACTTTGAACATATTAGTGCAAAAACAATGTCACTGCTGATATTTGAAGCAGATTAATCCGACAAACAACTGAGCATAATGTTTACCAGGTAGTGTCGGTAGAGGATTTCTTGACGGCGAGGCGAGACCAAGGGACGACCTTGCTGGAGCTGAGGGGCTTGATTTGGACAGGTGTAACGACGATGCCGATGAGCTGTACGGAGTTACAGAGCGAAAATGAAGACAGTAATAGGGGGTTCAGGGTTGGGTCGACGACAAGGAATTGAAGAGAGAGAGAGAGAGAGAGAGAGAGAGAGAGAGAGAGAGAGAGTCACAGAGTGAGAGAGACTTCAGTGTGTTTGAAATCCCTTCAAAATCCGTCCAGAGTTCCTGGCCAAATTAATTTAAAAATCCCTCCAAAATTTGAAGTCTTATCTCCAAAATTTTTAATTATAATTAGCAACCAAAATCTAGTAGCTAAAAATTAAATAAATGCTGACTAAATTATTTTTAATAGTTAAAGATTGCACATTTAGGAATCAGTTTTATTTTTCGTAGCCCAAAACATTATTTTCGACAACTAAAACTTAATTAGTCGTCAAAAATAAATAAATACCTACTAAATGTGTTTTGGTCACCACAAATGTATATTTGCTGACCAAATGAGGTAGTCCAAAGATTAAAGATAAAATTATATTAGATAGTTAGTATATGACAACTAAAATTTATTTAGTTGCTAAAAATAATTTTTTGGCTACTAAATTTTTGGTCGCCAAAGATAAAAAGTAAATTTTTATTTTTCATTCAGCAACTAAATAATTTTAGTTGCCAAAACTATCTACACAACACCTAAAATATTTTTTAGTCACTGAAAATAAATATTTGGCAACCAAACTTTTGTTCGCCAAAGATAAAAAATAAATTTTTGTTTTTCATTCGGCAACTAAATAATTTTAGTTGCCAAAACTATCTATATGGCGACTAAAATATTTTTTAGTCACTGAAAATAAATATTTGGCGACCAAACTTCAGGTCACAAAAAATAAAAAGTTAAATTTTGGTTTTCATTCGGCGACTAAATAATTTTAGTAGCCAAAACTAACTATACAGTGACTAAAAAAAATTTTTAGTCGCCAATTGTGGCAAATTTAGCGACTAAATGTTTTTTAGTTATCAATTGTGACATTTTTAGCAACTAAATTTTTTTTAGTCGCCAATAGTCAATATACCCCGACTAAAAAAATTTAGTAGCTAAATATTGTACTTTTGCCGACTAACATAATTTTTGGTCGCTAATTCCACAACTTTTGGCGACCAAATTAGTTTTAGTCGGCAAAAGTGGTCGCCAAAAGTATAATTTCTTGTAGTGACATGTGTCATTTTTTTGAGGTAAAATTATAACTTAACTCTGTAAGTTAACCTCAACTAATCTAGTGACCTTTTTTTTTAACAAAAAATCATAATTGGTATTATCAATTGAACCAAATTGACATAAAATTTAAAATTAAAAGTCAAAATTAAACCAATTAAAAGTATAAGATGACATAAATAACAAAGTATAGGGACTACTAGTGTAATTTGTTCATATTTTTTTCATTCAAAACATTAATCGGAGGTTGAAATTAAAGTCTTGTTTGACATAACCTATTTTAGTCTATCTTTTTATCTTTTTAAGTCACATCAATTAACATCTTCTCTCTACTTTTCTACACATTTTTTTAATAAAAAGTTAAAAAATATATTTATTTATACATTCCAAACCACCTCTTAAATAAATCAAAAGACCAATAAAGGAAAATATAATAATTATTAGTTGATGGGGCGAAGCGATAACCATCCACGGTTGAGGAAAGTAAAGCGTAATTTCCCTTACTTTCTTAATGTTGTTTTTTCACATATTAATATAAAAGTGATGACAAGTAATTATCCGGACACAGGAAAAGTTATTAGGTACTCTGGCAATAATACTTCATGTCAT